>NC_046313.1:93709852-94374852 GCF_009819535.1 Lacerta agilis | reverse complement strand
TGAAATTTGTCAAATTTATATTGCTAATATTGTTGTCGTTAGTCACTTGAAATACAGTCTATACAAACAAATATGACACATGCCACTACTTAAATTCACAGCTTGGCATCATGCTAAGACACGACGGCGTTAAAAAGAACCTGATTTATATGGAAATCCCAGCATTTTATGCTGAATGGGAAATCATTGTGCTGTACATTATCATGTTGACAACAAAACACAAGAGAAGTAGGAAAAAAAAGTTTTTATTATCTTCTAATGAAAACAGCAATTTTTTTAAGCCATAGTTACTATTTGTAAAGCTTTGAACAATAACCTCTAATGCTTTTAAATCAAAGAGATGCAAAGTCCATGAGAAACAACAACATACTGCAATTCACCCTTTCTTTGCTCCCCTCCTTCGTTGCGTATAATAGCATCCATTTTATCATTTTGCCAATAAGAAGTAAAAATCTGTTATTTAAAATTACTTTAGCTAGACAGATTGACACTAATGTAGGAAAATTGCCAAATGACTCACAGTGTGATACTATGAGTTGTTGTTACGGCAGCCAGGTGAAAAAGAGGACAGAGCTCCTACACCAGTGGTGGCGAACCTATGGCAAGCATGTCAGAGAGGGCACTTGGAGTCCTCTTTGTGGGCATGCGCGCCATTGCCCCAGCAGGGGGGGGAGGAGGGGGAGGAGGAGGAAGAGGAGGAGGGGAAGGCTCTCGTGCGCCGTCCAAAGCCTGCGGCACCAGGGCCTGGCATGTGAGTGAGGGGCTGAGCAGGCATTGACTTTTGATGTGCCAGGGCCTCCTGCCAGTCTGTTTTTCCTACTCTGGAGTAAGCCACCTTGAGTTCAGCAGGGCTTAACTCCCAGGTCAGTAAGCATATAAAGATGGCAACCTAAGACGGGGCTGCTAGGTTTACATGTTCGCTGCGCTTTCCTGCAGAAGCCAACAGAGAAATTCATTCCATGGAGGCTGCGATCTAATGGCAGCCAAAGAAACGACAAATAATAATTATTTTTATTTTTATTTATTTATTTATTTATACCCCATCCATCTGGCTGGGTTTGTTTATTTATTTATATATATTTATTTGTATGTATGCACGCAGACAATCATTATTATCTCATATTAAAAATTGGAAGAGGGTGGCTCTTAGCACAGCCCTCCAGTGTACACTAGTGGCCAAAATTGTGGAACCTTCTGGGGAAAAAATGTATTTCTGAGGTTTGATGGCTCATAACACCACTTTATTTTGGAGTAATACCAGTGCTTTTTTTTCCTAGGGGGACGCATACCGCTAAACATTTTGTGAATTTAACAGGAGAAGAAATTCACTGAATTTATCTTTCCCGATTTGAACTGTAACATTTTCCCCAGTGGTGATTTTCTTGAGTCAAAATGAGAATACCCCTAAACATTTTTTAAGGAAAAAAAAAGAAGTGTGACTAGCCCAAGGTCACCCAGCAGCTGCATGTGGAGGAGTGGAGATACGAACCCGGTTCCCCAGATTACAAATCTACCACTCTTAACCACTACACCACACTGGCTCTCTAAGGATGTGTCTGCTATCTGTTCTCCAACTTCTGCTCCTTTCCCCAGTACCTCATGACTTGGCAGCTCTGTCTGTGTCTTGTCGTAATTCATCCCTGTCTCTGTCTCCTCTTGAAGAGTGGGGGAGGGGGAATTCTTCCCACTCTCTCTCCTCCTCTGAAAGAATCAGAGAGGAATGGGGGGGGGCAATTCCCAGCCCTCCTTTTCAGACCAGTCCCTCACATTGCATGACCACACCTTGGCCCCTTCAAACTAGGTCATCAGAGATACATAAAAGAGAAAACACGATATGAAATATAGCACATGTGTATCACAGGTACCTGCATTAATTTATTTTACATGTTATACCAGACTGTGCTGTTCACAATGGAAACTCATTTAATCAGAGCTAGAAAGGAGCATCTAAAGTCACCATGTTTGTCTTGTGGAAAGTTGAGCAGCCCCTTGAGATCGATATGTGTTGTCTGTAAATCGCTTTGGGTTGCTTTGGGCAAGATAAAGTGACTAACCAATAATAATAATAATAATAATAAGCCAGAAGAGACACATTTCCGAAACACTACTATCTGGGAGTTGAAGGAAACAGTAGCTGGTGGCAGCTGATAAACTCTGAAGTTCAGAGGCATTAGTGTGTCATACTGTACAGTATAGAGATCCTGTGAAAAGCAGGGATGCTCTAAACCCGGCAGGTATGGAGTTCCTTAACAGTCCTAATAAACACCATGATTCCATAGGGGTTCGGTGTTATCTTAGTGCTAGGGGATTTCACAGAGAGAATGTGAAGATAGTTGAACGTGCAGGGCTGGGACAAATATCTGGGGTGATAATACCTTATTGTATCTTTGAGGTGAATATAATCTTAAGAGCAAGGCTTCCAGTTAGAGAAAGGGAAGCTCAGCTGATGAGTGATGGATATATGTTTGCTCGCTTGTTCATAAAATGCCTGTTCTAAACTACTACATTGAATATGGAACTTCATATAGAAGATAGCACAATGCTTCCCTTCAACCCACTGCATTTAACAAGGATGCCAGTTTTCATTCAAAACATTTTTTAAAAATGCGGTAGAAATTTAGGATAAGGCAGAGGGGGGTGGAGACAGTGTGGTGTAGTGGTTAAGAGCGGTAGACTCATAATCTGGGGAATCGGGTTCGCGTCTCCGCTCCTCCACATGCAGCTGCTGGGTGACCTTGGGCTAGTCACACTTCTCTGAAGTCTCTCTGCCTCACTCACCCCACAGAGTGTTTGTTGTGGGGGAGGAAGGGAAAGGAGAATGTTAGCTGCTTTGAGACTCCTTCGGGTAGTGATAAAGCGGGGATATCAAATCCAAACTCTTCTTCTTCTTCCCCACACCACCCCCAGTTCAAGCACTGGAGTGAAACAACACGATACTGCTCATCCCCACCTCCATTGTGTTCATTGAAAGGCTGAGAGAGTCCAAAACAGATCAGATGCATGGAGGCACTCCTTCCTCTCCTGACTGCTGTCCTCTGCCTTATAAATAACAGACCCTTGCGTTACCCTGAGGTTCAGAGTAGTTGAAAGTACAGAAAAGGAAAGCAGTCTTCTCTATATTACAAATCCTCCACTAGCTGCAGCATAGTCTGTGTGTGGCCTCCGTCTGTGGGTTATTTAATGTGATGGTTACTAGGATTGTTGCAAAATTTTGCTACATAGCATCAAAAATAAGACACACTGTGATGACAGAAAATACCAGTGACTTGATACCCTAGTCGAACTACCATAGGACCACTGCAGGAATATTGACAGGTGGTTAAGTTCCATCCATACAATTTTATAAAACTTTTTAAAATCTGCAAAAATTTAATTGTAATTTTATTAAGTAGATACCAATTATATGAATTGGACTGTACAATTTTCATGCTGGTCTTTGACCGTATTAAAGATTTATTATTATAATGTGATGGTTAAACCAGCCCTGCATGCAATGCACCTGTTTCTCACTGTGCTGTCCATCCAAACTTAGCTGGTTTGTTGTTGTTCGTATTAAAAAGCTGGACTTGGGGTGAAAAAAAAAATGGACAGGTAGTAGCTTGTGAGTGTTCACAGATAAATAGATAGATGTGATACATAAATATTTGCCCTGCAATGGTGTATGGGAGAAGGATTGACATCTCCTATATCGGTGGGGAAATCTACAAGGGCCATAGCGTGTTACTTATTTTCCATTTTCCTCTTGATGATTGGCATCAGGAATCAAGCAGCATTGTGGAAAGGCATTGACATATCCCTTCCTGACACACAATACCTCGTAGGCATAGATGGTATTCAGCAGAATAGGCTTGGCATGAATAAAGCTTCTTCCACAAAAAGCCCCGTGTCAAGTATTCACACTCTGCCACTTCAGATATAATACACGGCCCTCTGACAATGGCCTTGAATTGCAAGCATTCCTGAACGATTGCTATGCTGAAGATTACATTTGCGACTCTTCTGAGAGGTAGCAGTAATAATATATGTGATTTTTAAAAAATCAAAAGAAAACTAGAATGCATGCTGAAAGTTGCTTAACAGTAACACAAGCAGAGTAGCTGGGAACCCTGTATCTGTTTGGTGTATAATATTGGAGGGTTTTTTTGTTTTTTAAAAAACACATTACCATGCAATCCTAAACACTCTGGAGTATGCGAAACTGAGCTTAATACAGCTTATATATCTAAATAAACTTGCTCAGGGCTGTCCTATGAAACAGAAATACCATATGGTTGATAAGAGCATCTGTCTTGGTTCCTGCCCAAACCAAGGTGACAGTGACTCTTACTTGAGAGTAAGGAAGAGATTTTGAATGAAGCAGAGAAGATAGACGGAGAAGACAGAAGATAGCTCAGCAACAAGTAATGAGTATCAGAAAGTTACTGCACAGAACAGTGGAAGAAGAAGAAGAGTTTGGATTTGATATCCCGCTTTATCACTACCCGAAGGAGTCTCAAAGCGGCTAACATTCCCCTTTCCCTTCCTCCCCCACAACAAACACTCTGTGAGGTGAGTGGGGCTGAGAGACTTCAAAGAAGTGTGACTAGCCCAAGGTCACCCAGCAGCTGCATGTGGAGGAGCGGAGACACGAACCCGGTTCACCAGATTACGAGTCTACCGCTCTTAACCACTACACCACACTGGCTCTCAAGATGTCACATGGAGGAAAGCACTGAATGACTTATTCCTAAGCAAAGAGAAAATTTCAAAGTATTGTTTCCAACTGATTCTATCCATCAACTGTAGAACTGCAACTGACGTAGTTTCAAACTTCACAGGTCCGTCTCCAGACCTGTCAGACATTACAAAGATGTGCCATTTGGGGCCATTCTGCATCAGTTTTCTTACATGCCGTTCAACAATGAATGTAACTTTGGAATGGGTTCAGAGAACCCTGTTGATCTGTGAGGCCGATTAATTTGCTAGTCAGCCGTGCAGTAAAGGAAGATGACTGATGTTGCACTGAATGGGAAAGATGGCATTGCTGAGCTGGGTAACTAGGCGGAAGAGACCAGGGGGCTGTGATTATCACTCCATCAGGGTAACACCTAAAACATCTGAAATAACTCAGAGCCACAATTAGAGGAATATTTGCAGCAGCTGGACTGCGAAGAGCATCAGTTGGGAGCTTGTTTGCACAAGGCATTGATCAGGGCACATTTTACGTCATCTTAAGAATCAACTTTCTGAAGCAGTCACATTTAGTAATTTACTTAGGGTGGAAAACCTCCAACACAAACAATGCTTAATCTGGGGAGAACAAACTAAGACAACAGGCTTTGCACCATTTCTTTTGTTTGTATAATTAATGTTCAACATTAAGCGTTCGCTCGGCAGATACGGCCTCAGTACCGGGCAGCAAATTAATTCAAATGCAAACAATTCATGTTGCATTGTTTTGGGGGGACTATACAATGCATTTGTTCAGTTCCCCAGTAAGACTTTAAAAGCTAATTATATTGAAAAGCAAACAAACGTGCATGCAAATGTCGATCCAGAAGTGCCAGACAGTTGTCTGAAGTTTTTGGCGTGAATGGAATCTGGCAAGATGGAATGGCGAGTTTATCTCTCCGGCGACCTCCACAATAAGCCTTTGAAATCTTGTTGTTCATTGTCATTTTCCACTGTCTCCATCGCCCCTCCCTGCCCACCCCTGCTCCTGTTATCAAACCTGGTTGGAAATAATTGAGTTCAGTGTTCTGTCCTTTGTGAAAACTTTTCACACCCTTCACGATAGGAAATCTACAACTTTGACAGAAGAAAATAGGTAGGGAAAGAAACAGATGCATTTTGAATCATGTTTCACTTAGCAGTTCTTAGCAGTTTTGGTGAGTAGGGAGAGAGGGAGAAACTGAGGCTGACCAATCACCTTTTCCCATGCTCTGTTGACTCATGCCAGCAGGGCAGAAGGTGGAGGTTGGAGGTCTTGCCCCTGTGTTGTTGTTGTTTTTAATTCCTGTTTCTCCTCTCGATGGAGCCCATGATGGCAAACATGGAAATGATAAGGCAATGCCACTAAGAATAAAATAAAAACATATTTATAACATGTAAAAACTGGTAAAAACATATTTGGCCCCTTATGGTCATTTGTCTTCTTAAAAACTTTCTCTTGGCATTGCATTCATAATTCTCTCGCCCCTATTCCAGGGGCATGAAGGGGAACTAAAGATTTCCCTATGGAGAGGGATTGGTTGTTAAACCATTCTGGGAATTACAGTTCTCTGAGGGGATGTCCTTAAATGTGAATATGGCCAGTGCTCCATGCATCAAGACATAAGCATCCTTCCCTGCCCCCTCCTGTTTCCCCTCACCCCACATGCCCATACTAAGCACAGGGGAAGTGGAGGAACGCCTTCCCCATATAGACCCATTAGATCAGGCACCCCCAAACTCTGCCCTCCAGATGTTTTGGGACTACAACTCCCATGATCCCTAGCTAACAGGACCAGTGGTCAGGGATGATGGGAATTGTAGTCCCAAAACATCTGGAGGGCTGAGTTTGCCTATGCCTGCATTAGATCAATAACTTCCTAGGATGATGTCCTGTTGGCTGTCGCCACAACCTGCAAACTTTCACCTGTTCAGCAACATGGAAATGGACTTCTCCATGCTGGTGCTTATCCTTTAGAATACTTTCCTTCCTTGTTATACTAGAGGGATTGACAGCGGTGTGCTTCTGAGATTTACGGAGAACCCCTTTCTTTGCTTGGGCTGCTCCCAGTCATTAATACTGGATCCTACAACCCGGTATTTTTTGATATTTATGTATACAGAAATGGTATTGATTTATGCTTGAATGCTGTAAACCACTTGGAGATTTATTTATTTTTCTAGAAAGCTGTCTAGAAAAAACAGGCGGATGATTATAAATACATGTTGTCACTGGAAACATAGGAAATTTCAAGAAGAAGAAACATAGGAAATGTCAAGAAGCTGGTTTCCCTCCTCCTTCCCTTGCTAGGTATATTTTGGCACACTACATCTGATCTGTCTCACCTGTGTCTTTACAGGCGAACCTATGCAAGAGGATAAGGAAGATGGAGTCAGTCCAGTGGCAGAAAGGAAAGGGGACCATTGATGCCAAAGTGACCTATTTACAAGCTGAGCCAAACACCCAGGGGATGTTCCCCAGTAAGACCCCCAGCGTTGCAGGGGGCTGGCCTAGATGACCCTTGGGTCCCTTCCAACTCTAAGATTCTATTATTCTATAATTTTATGTTGGCCCACCTCATCATTGCCAAGTGTTTTTTCCCCAAATTAGGGGAGTTCATTTCCAAATTCTCCCAATTAAGAAAATCTGGCACCATTCCCACTAAATATCAAAACCAATGGCTACCTGGAGTAAGTGTTGCATTGAATTGAATCAATCATTGGATTAAATTGAATTGAATTGATTCAATAGCCCTTCCCTCTTTAAAGTGGCTGTTATTTTCAGTCTTGGGCTCCTGGGTGCATTTATTTTAATCATCCTGTTCTAGCTATGGCGATACGAGCATTTCAAATCATTCAGTACCAACAAAGCAAGCTTTTATGGACAGGAAGTATACAAGGGAAACAAAGGAGATTGTGAGTCGAATCAGCTGTTCACAGATGACTGGACTTTGTCACAAGAACTATCCTGCTCACTTTTGCAAGGCATTAACCAGATCGATAAGAAAATTGTTGAACATTCAGAACACATTTTTTAACAAAGATTTTCATGTAGTTACATTATTTGTGCCCAATAATGTTAGCTGTAATGTTAGCTTCTATCTCGCTGAGCATCCCATATGTAGGTAAGATATCTGGGTATCCCCCATTGAAATCAGGGACTTAATTCCAAGTAAGGAATATGTGCATTTTCTTTAACCTTGCTTGATTGGAGAAATGCATAGCAGAATTCAGAAGATGGCTCTGCTTCAATTATTATATTGTTTCAGTGCAAACTTGAAAAATCCAGCTTCAATCCAATTTCTCCCTCATCCTTACACAGGGAGAGGAGAGGGAGAGGAAGTTCAGATGCACAAGCGGCAGCTCTTGTGGGAACGGGTTGACTTTGTTTGATACAACTTTGTTTGATACAACTCGCATAGATATGCTCCAGATTTTGCTGTGCTTACCTCCATCCTTGATTCTTGTCATGTTAGTTACTTATATTCTGTATTTTTGTTTTGCAAATGCCTTGATTTACAATCACTTCACCAATCCTGTGATATGATTAAGCCACAAAGCAAGACAGCCAACCCTTCCTGCCACGTTTAACAAGGGAGCCCATCGATTCAGTCCTCTCGCCTCTCTTTGATGTATTGACCAAGGACTTTCAGTTCTGAGCCCCTTTTGTTAGTTTATTTATTAACATTCTTTGGAAGATTAATGCTAACTTGTGCACTGCTAGCAACTTCGTATATCAGTCTGTCATCAGTATCTCTAAAATCACAGGCTCCTTGTCACTGTGCCTTCTTTATGGACTGTGTTATTTTTACAGGCCTTATCTGACTGCTTTATTAAAACACACTCTCGCACACCACCAGGTTTGTGCAAGTGTAAAGCTGTGAGCAGAAATATTCTCCTAAACCTTGTTAGTCTCCTCCATAAGCAGCTCAAAGACTTTTTCATAGGCTAATTGCTTTACAGAACAATCTTATCACAGGACGTGTTTATCTCTTGGCAATCTCATCAAAGCATAATCTGCATATAATAATATTATGCTTCTCTTCCTCTCCACAAAAGGAGACACTACCCTTAGGATTATTTCACTTTTGAGTTATCATTATAAACACCGAAATCAAAGATCTCTTCCTCCCTTGCTTCTTCATTCTGGATATTAGCAAACTCCCATTTTTAGTTGCCATTTCTTGTTTGTTTTTAATGCTTGACGAATTACAGCTGTGAGGCTTTGATCCCTCAATGATTTAATGACGGCAGTGTGTTCATAAACCAAAAGATTATAGGGATTGTGTTCCAGAATTTGCAATGATATGGAAGAGAGGGCTGGGGGGGGGGGGGGCTCTGGTGCCAGGACTATAATAGGTCGTACTCAGGTCACAGTTTGCCCCATGGGGCTGTTTTCCCCAAGCCACTCTCACCTGCCCCACACTGGATATCCTATATGACATCAGGTGTAGGGCAGGTAAAAGCGTGGCTGCAAAACAACAACAACACACAATTGGGAGCTTTAAAATGCTCTCTCAATTGCAGCCTAAAGGGCTGATCAGCTGATTGGCACTTCAGACTTGGGTGATCTGTAAACCAGCTGATCTCTGCCCAAAGTGGGGCTTGTTGTTGTTGCTGCTGCTGTTGTTGTTGTTGTTGTTGTTGTTGTTGTTGTTGCAATTTATATACTGCCCTCTATCAAAAGATCTCAGGGTGGTGCACAACATTATAAACACATTACAAAACATCAGTGATAAAAACATAAAAACATCAGTAAAAAGCATACTGACAGAAAGCCTAATAGTAAAATAATCATAATGATAACAGTCCTCTCCCCCACACTTTAACAGAGCACAGATTATTTAATAGCCATAAGTCGGGGTAAAGATGAATGTTTTTGCCTCATGTCTAAAGACATGTAATGATGGCGCCAGGTGAGCCTCTCTTATGCTGTTGATGGGGAGGGAGGGAGCATACCCCTCAACTGTCCTGATAATACCATTTTTTCATGAGAGAGCACAGCACCCATTTGGGGCACTGCCGTCTCACTCAGTGATCTGCCCCCCCCCCCCCCCCCCAAAAAAAAATGATTTTGGTTGGGGCCGCAATCTCACCTTGCTCCCCAAAATGTGCATTTGGGGGTGCCATGCTCTCATGAGCATGTCTTTTGGGGATGTGACCATGCACCAGAAAACATGTTTTCTGCCTTGACATGTAGGAGTATGAGGCAGCAAGCGGGATAAAAATGGGCTCGGCCTGTTTGCAGGAGGCTAGGCCTGCCTCGTTCTGCTCTCAGAAGCAATCTGACAGGGTGCTTGTCAATGCCGTATTATCAGGGGTGTAAGCAAGGGGGGCATAGGGGGGCGGTCCGCCCCATGTTCCATAATGGAGGGGGTGACAAATTATCAAGGAACAATTACTGCCCTACTAGGGCGGTTCATTAAAAACTTTTTTAAAAAAAAATATGCCTGCTCCAAAGGTCTTATCTTACTATACTAGGGATTATATAGCTATATATGAAATTTCATGCATATCGGTTAATATCTTGACCCTCCTCCACCAAAATAGCTGTTTACTTGGCTGTTTTCCTATGTCGTGAAGGCTGAAATTTAAGTTCAGTGGAGCACTTACTGTTCCCAACCCTAACCCTGTGGAAAGCCATCTAATTAGACTTTAATTTGATTTTGAGATGTTTTTAGGAGGTAATTTAATTATTGTTTGATTTTATACCAATGTTATGTATCTGATGTTAGCCACCCTGAGCCCGACTTTGGCCAGGGAGGGCGGGATATAAATAAAAAGCTTTTTATTATTAATACTTGTTATTATTCCTTTGTAAGAAAATATGAAATAACCTAAAACCATTTTTGCATTGGGGGGAAATCAATGGGGGGGGGACAAGAAATTTCCTCACCGGGTACCACCTGACCTTCCTACGCCTCGGGGGGGGGGTGACAAAACTTTTTTTGCCCCAGGTACCAATTTACCTTGCTACGCCCCTGCGTATTATTCCTATAACCTGAAGCAGCAAAACATCAAGACAAGCAAAATCAGGAGAACCATACACTGGCTGCAAATGCAACCCAGGAGAACCAATCCAGGTGTTAATTAGGTTGTTTTTATAGCTATCATTTATAGCCCCCTCTATATCTTGCCAGGAGCGAGTTGTTATTTTTTATGCTGTGAACAAATAGGAGATTTATGTGCGCATGCCTTTCATCTGCTTGTTTTTGCTTAGGTTTACTGCGTCTTCCTATCCATTCCCACCTCACAAAAAAAGTTGCACTCTTTGGATTTTTTTAAAGCCCTTTTTTGTCATCAAATAGCTTTAGCATGATAAAAAAGACTACCTATCTAGAGAGTCTAGTCATTCCACTGAGAATACACACACAAACACACACACACACAAACATTCCATTGCCAAGCTTAATGACCCATAGCAAAGAGACGTTTAAACAGCAGCATTGTGGAGAATTTCTCCGTGGATGGAACACCTCATTCCCCCCCCCTCGCTGTATGGACCACTCATAAAATTGTGCTAATAATAAAATGAATGAATATGTGTTTTAGCAAATGACCACACAAACACACACCCCAAAAAAGGATTGCAGTATGTGCAGTGAATCATTTCCCTTAAAGAACAGGGTGAATTGACAATAGGCCTTTATGCACTACAAATCCTCAGTTGCAGCTTTATCTCTGCTGTCATCATGGTAGAATATTATATATAAACTGGATTAAGTTTTATGACTAGGCCTGAGTGCTTGAATGAAGTGATGTTGTATCGCTGCCTAATCTTATGAGCTGCTGCATGAACATGGAGGCTCCCGTTTATTTGTGTGCACCGCAGGTGTGACCTGCTGCAACAAGATGTTGCAGTGCAGAATGCTCCAGGATTCAGGCCAACTGTGCCCTTTTCCAGAACAACCCATTCCATCTTCCCCCACTCTTTTGTTTTTATACACACACAGAGAGAAACACACCAAAAACATACTGTCATAGAGCTAGGGTGCCAGAGACTGTTAATGAATGGTAGAAATTAATAAACAATAGCATTTAGATAATATTTGGGATATGAAGGGAAAATACAAGCTGCAGAACTGTGCCAGACAAGAAATTCCTGGGTTAGCTTACAGGTATACACCAGCTTACAAATCAACATCAAACCTAGGCTACGTAGAAACATTCTGTATCAGAGAGAAATATATTGAAGAGTATTATTTTGATACAGCCAGTTACAGTTTTTGTGTGTGTTTATACACCAGTTTATGCACCAGCTTGGCTAAGTGCAGAGTCATTGAGAAACAGCAGGGAGCCAGGTACCATTAAGGGCCATTGACAAAGCAAAAAGTCCGCCCCTCCATCCTTGCACTGAGGAGTAGACAAAGACAGGAAATTTGGGAGGCTGCCAAGGTGATGCGGGGTGTGTGTGTGTGTGATGTCACAGAAAAAGGTGCCCTTTTTTGAAACCTAAAGGTGTTCTGGGAACAAGAAGGAGGAAGCGGGCAGAACCATCTTGGTGCTGGCTGGAGGAGGCTGCCCCGAGAGACCAGGAGCCAGGACTGACTGCTACTTTGGACCTAAGCTTGCTGAAGCTATGAGAGGAGCAATGAGAGACACTCCTGGGGTGTAAATTTCTGCACCCCCTCTACCAAAGACTTAGGGTGTAAATATGTGTAAAAGAAACTATATTTCTTAAACTGCCACCGTGCCTCAATTTCCCAACAGAAGCACACCTGGGTGAGCATCTGGAACCCCCTAGAATCTTTCTACCACTCGGCAGAGATTGATGGTAGTGTGCAACTTTTATCTAAGGTTACCAGATGTCCCCGTTTTCCAGGGAGAGTCCCCGGATTTACAGATCAGTCCCCATACAAAATCCTATCATTCCTATTGAAGTTGAAAAGTGTCCCCAGATTCATTGGAAAAAAATCTGGTAACCTTACCTTTATCACAATACTATATATTGCAGACAGTGAGAGTGCTCAGTTCTCAGAGGCTTATTTTGGAGTCTCTTATCCTATTTCCTTTGCTAATGATACTTTTGTACTTCTGCAAACTTTTGCAGCCAACCGATACCTTCTTTTTATGCATTGATCATTCCATCTTGGCCACGTAAGAAACAATGCTCAGAGAATTTCATGATCATGGCATAAAGTACATATATCTCAAATCCTGATGTGAAGTGGGATGTCTTGGAGGGATTTAGCTGTGACTCCTGCATTGCAGGGCATTGGACTTGATTCCTTCTGTGATTCTATTATTTGGGACTTGTTAGATATAAATGGATCTCTGTGAGGCAGCCTGAGCTAAAGCATTTTGTGATGTCTCAATTCAAACATTTTAAAAAGGCTGCAGTAAAGTACCTGATTAAAGGCGAAGTAATGTCTCTAAGCTTACTGTAACACTAGGGGTAATAGATGGGGGAAGGTGCAAACAACAGAGTTTGGAAGACACAGAGAAAACTCTTGAGTTTGACAGTAATGAGAGAGAATTATTTCACCTGGAAAGCAAATCTCTTAGCTCTTACCACCTCAAAAATCAGTTTTAAAGATGCCTAGCAAGAAAGCTCCTGGACCAATTTGTCGCCAATTTGGCAATAATATGTGGGGTCACTTCTCTCAAGTCTACAGTTTTCACACCAGTTGCTCACACAACTTTAGAGAATGTAAACTTATTCCTTTTTTAACCCACCCTAAAACTTCAATGACTGTCCCTACAAAGAGACTGTTGTAGCTGACCTTTTTTTAATTAAAAATTAAAAAAAATGGCAGCATTAAGCCTCTCGAATGGACAATCTTGCTGACAAATTCTACCCAATTCTGCCCCCCATTTTTTTAAAAAAGTCATGAACATCTCCTCCTACTAAAAAAATAATAATAATCAAATATGTCCGGCACAAAAGCCCCTGAACCTACTTGCCTGTAATTTGGTTAGTTTTTGGAGGAGCTGGTATGTCTGCAAGTTTCACTCACTTTTGTCAAAAGCCAATATATCTATATTATAGCCATTTTTAAAATATATTTCCCAATAGTGAAAGGAGGGGGGGATTAAGCAGATTTGGGGAGCTCCGTTGATAGAGCATGAGACTCTTAATCTCAGGGTTGTGGGTTCAAGCCCCACATTGGGCAAAAGATTCCTGCACTGCATGCAATTGGACTAGATGACCCTCGTGGTCCCTCCCAACAATTCTATGATCCTATATACACAAGTTATCAGCTCTCCAGTGTGTGTGCTACTTCTCAGACCCCGGGCTGAGTCACAAAGCCTTTGAAGCACCTCTGAGCAAGGCAGATTGCTTTTCAAAGTGCTGAATCAGGATCCAAACAGAATCTTGTAGGTGGTGCATGCCCCTACCTAATATTTATATCCCATATACCAGGCATGTCCAACAGGTAGATCATGATCTACCGGTAGATCACTGGACGTCTATGGTAGATCACTGGCTCCTTTCAAAGAAGCAACTTTTGCTCCCCTGGAAAACTTTGCCTCCCCCTAAAAAAAAGCTCAACATCTTTGCCCTGCACCCCAAAAAAGGGCTTTCCCCCTCCCTAAAAAACTGAATAACTTTGACCTGAACCCCAAAAAAGGGGTAGACCACTGCCCGTTTTTAACTCTATGAATAGATCGCAGTCTCTTGGGAGTTGGCCACCCCTGCCATATACTAATCAAAAATTACTAAGGCAACTTACTCTACATTTTAAAACAGAAACAAAAAGCAGGGGGCCTAGTTAGATTGCTCACGCTTGCTGAAATTACTACATTGGCAACCCCATCCTCTTCCATCAATCATGCCTTGTCTGTCTCACACTGAGGTTACTTTGGATATTTTCAGATCTGCTTCTGTATCCGATACAGAATTGAAATCTGTACAATATGTATTTTGTGGCCAGTGTCTTGGCAATGCTATTTACAATACATGGTAATATCAGTTGTACGCTTGCCAGACGTGCATGGGAAGAGTGCCATCATTTGCTATGTATCCTGGATTTTTCAGACGATGCCCACAACTAACCCACATGCCCAAATCCGTGTCAGCAATTGCACGCATGCACAAATGGAAGAAAAGCTGGGTTACCCTGCTAGCATAACCACTCAGGTGTGCGGTTGTGTTGTGCATTGTCAAAACGTCTGTCTCGGCATTTCCTTGCCTTGTTCTATGGTGTTCATGAAAGGACATGAGATCAGCAGCTGTCTGTAAAATTGCATTACTGCATATTGCTTCCTGAGAGCACATGCTGAACATGATATGAACAGGGGAAATCTCTGTCTATGTCACTGTCTTGTTGCTTGAACATAGACTTGAAGTCTGAAGGCGCTAATCTTTTGTGGAGGCGTCAACTGATGTCTTGCGAACTCAAAATAAATCACAAGCTTTCGTACTAGTCAAAATAGCATCTTCCCTCCTAATGAGGTAGATGGCGGTGACATAGCTGAAGCCTGATTACTTTAACAGGCTTAAAGGAGTAAGGAAATGGTAGAATTCAAGGTTTCTCATAGCACAAAGGTTTGGGTGATAGAGACTGCGGGGCAATTATTAACGTATTGCATATTGGGTTCAATTTGACTCTAATTTAGTGTGCAATTTAGTGTACAATTAGCCCACTATGCAGCTTGGTCTACCAGCCATGCACACTAATATTTGTAGAATTAAGGCTACTGAGGACTATTGATGCAGAAGGATGGATCCCATTTTGCAGGTACTTAGTGAGTTTCCATCTAATTTTCCAAGAAACCAACACATACTGTATGTTTTAATGCATGGGAAAGTTGGAGGGAGGGGTCTCTTGCTTGCCTTAGCCTTTCCTCTGCTCACCACTTTCCCCATTAAAAGTCTCCAGAACCTTATATATCTTGGCAAGTTTACATGCATATGAAGCTGATTGTGGGGAGCCCTTTGCGGGGGTAAGGCGAGGGGAGTTACAATGGGAGAGTGGCAGGGGGAAAATTAATGGCAGCTCTTGGACCATCTTATGAACTTGTAAAGTAACTTGGGATTTCCCCACCTAAGGAATTCTCCAGACTTTTTCATTTTAATCTACACATGCAATTTGAAACGGGACAGAACAGGCTTACTATTAGTCATGCCCAAATGGGACTTCCTCCTTCTGAAGGCAACAAGCTAGTTAGGGGCTATAAGGCACCCAAACTGGGTTACATTGCACCATCCGCCACCTCATTCCTGAACCCCACCCTCTGCATCCACACCTGAGGCACCTGTCTCAACCTGCCTAATGGTGGGACTGGCTCTGCATCTACCTAACCCTGAGCTAGGCTATTCTTCCAATTCTTCCCCCTTCCTCCAGTAGGCCCTATTATACCAGTAAGTACAACTGATTAAGATAAAATCCACCCATGCTATTGCTGCTAATGTGATGCATCCGAGTCAGAACTGAAACAAATGGAATCAAGGGTTATCATAATACTTTATGAGTATTGAAATGGAAAACATGTTTTGCCTCTTGAATCCATCGGCCTCTGCTTATAAATTCAAGGAGCTTCAACTAGCTGCTGCTTCAGCTTGTGCACTCTCTCTCACCCGCATGCCTTCATTACGGCCGACCTGCCCTAGGAAGGTCCATTAAGTAGAACTCTTTTCAAGCACAGATGGTCCTGAATAGCTTAATGTCTGCCTGGTGGCCAGAATAAGTGAATTCTTGATGGCCTTAGACTTCTGATCATATTCATGCAGCCAAGGAAGGAAAATGAAAACTTGTTTATCATTTTGATATACAACCTCTCTCATTGCCGCAGGAAGTGCCATGTAACTCAGTGGAGTCAAATGCTATTAAATTGCCATCACTGTCAAAAAAAAGAAAAAAAGGAGGAACTTCTATGTTTTTTCTACCTGAGTCATAGTTAATGACTTCCACAGTGTATCACCCAAATCAGGACTTTTAAAAAATATAAAAGAGGAAAGTTTGCTTACCATTCAGGCTTGGCTCTGCTACTAGATTGGGCATGTTATAATTCTGAAATACAAAATATGCTTCTGTTACTACCTCTGAACCAAAACAGGAGATGTAAAAAATGCATATGATGAGGAAATGACTCTTGGCTTCAGCTAGGCATGTGCTCTAAACCATCTGTTGATGAGATATTTTATATCACAGCTGCACACAGAAGGTTCTCATTTAGGGGTAAAACATTTCACTGTGTGCTGGGGCTTTGTAACAGAGGCATAATTGCCATTTTCAGGTGTTCAGTCTTCGCCTCCAATTAAAACAAAATCATTCTCAGGAAATGGTCCTTCCTTTAGTGATGGACTTGTGGGTGTATAACCCTCATTCTTCTGTTTCAATATTTGAACAAACACAGTATGCAGAAGGAAAAATATCTGTGTTGAAATTACTCCAGAAGATAGAAACTCAAGTGGCAGAATTAGGAAGGGGAAAATGTTTTTGTTGGATGAAATTGTTGGACAAGCCTGCATGAATTGACAGAAAGGAGGCAGAAGTGGAATATGATTGCATCTAAACCAGGCATGCACAGACCCTCCAAGTGTCCCTATTTTCCAGGGACGTCCTTGATTTAGAGAAGCCTTCCTGGTTTCTGATTTGATCCCGGAATGCCCCACTTTTCCTTAGGATGTCCCTATTTTCACCGGAGAAATGTTGGAGGGTATGCATGCATAACGAGGTTTTTTAAACTCAAGGCCCACATTCACCCCAGCCAGCTCTCTGAGGGTCACTTTCCAACTGTGGGAATGACCAAATATGGGTGTGACCGCCCCACACTTTCAAGCACACATGTTTGTGCACACTCCCCTGCCCCACCATGTCGATCAGCTGAGCGGTGAATTTTCATCCTTTCTCTGCTCATAAAATGATCACTCCAAGGACTGGGGAGGAGGTGGCTTGCATCCTTATCTGAAGGCTTGGTTCTGTCCACACCCATGCCATGCCTATTTTAAATTATTTCAACCTTTTCCACCTTGTTGGCATTTATCTGTCTCAGGAGACAATGGAGGAATGTGCTGGTGGTGGGGGGCCCTAAGTCAAACTCACACACACACAAAAATAATAATAGTGTGGTCTTTTGTAGGCCAGAAAAATTCCACGAGGAGGGGAATGGATGAGTACCTCCCAAAACAGAGGAACAGTCACTCCTGATGTAAATATATAGGAGGCGAGATGACTGGGAGAGGGGGTGGTGTTGGTGAATTTTCACACAGACAACATTGCTAGATTGAAATTGACCACCGGGATGATCCAAGACAAACGCACTTGCACATTTCTGCACATAGCCACAGAGGGCTTTTTATCTAGCAGATGCCTCTGCAAATGGAAAAAGAGCAGAATGTAATGTTTTTACTAATGCCCTTCCCCTTCCAGAACAGGTTGTGTGTCTGTGTGTGTGTGTGTGTGTGTGTGTGTGTAAATGGAAGGGGCAGGTGCGTGAATATGAGCAAAAGATCTGGCAAACACCCCCACCATTCCTCTCCCATTGACTAAAAGCTCTTCCATGAGTACCAGGGCTTCCACCCAGAATGCCAGACTAGATGGTCTTTCAGCCTGACCTGGTGTGTCAGTTCTAATGTCCCCTTTCCAATCACAGACACCAGTTTTTTAGTTTCTGTGCAGTGTGTGAGATAGAGGGAAGATCCCCAGCCCCCAGGGGTACAATGTAATGAATAGCCAAGTCATTATACTTTTCAACATGTTTCCAATGAATCTTCTGTAAGGGCCAAACTGCCCCCCCCCGCCTCGCCCCCTGCCACCCAAGCGACCAAAGTCAATAGACGGTCTCCAACTTACTTACAAAACACAGCCAGAAGCTGAAATGGCTCAGCAGACCATAAAATGCTCAGAGGCTCCTTCCCTGTCATTCGTGACAATGATTTAAACTTTTAGTGTGGTTACAACCTATGAGGTCAATAAATGCACATTTTTGTACAAGTCCCTAAATATGCATTTATGACAGATACTATAATGACTCTTCGGAAAGTGCCACAGAGTCGAGTCAATAATCCATTTTTTAAAAGTCTATAAACATGAATGTACATTTATAAAATCTTTATTTTGCCCCTTCATCTGTGTCAGTGCTGCTATTCTTTTACAAGAGGCTTTGCATTCCGTCACTGTTGCAAACAAATGCGTATGAGACCGGAGGCATTGAAAATGAAATGAAAGAATATTTAAACATACCTAAGCAACACAGGTGCATAGCTAAGCAACCCCGTACCTCAACATGATTCCAACAACTTTTTCTTCTTTAGACCGCCTTCTGGGTTGGCATCTCATTTCCAAAGTGATCACAGCTACAAATGTGCGTGTGATAGCACACACAACGTTTATATGCCACTCAATGAACCAGACCTTCTGAGAGGTATCTAAATGTCAAATGAGCTAGTGTGGTGTAGTGGTTAGAGTGTCAGACTAGGACCTGGGAGACCAGAGTTCAAATCTCCATTCAGCCATGAAGCTCCCTGGGTGACCTTGGGCCAGTCACTCACTCTCAGCCTAACGCCTAACCTACCTCATAGGGGTAAAATGGGGAGGAGGAGAATTATGCACATGCTACCTTGAGCTCCTTGGAGATGTGATGGACAGCAGAGCCAGATTAGAGTCTGGTGATGCAGTTTCCTTCTTTGAATGAAAGGTGCAATGATAATAATAAAAACACTCACTGTGGCCAATTTGGGGTTAGCCAGAAATGTGGAAAAGAAGACAAAGCAGGGACAGAGATTTTCATAAAATTTTCAGGTACTGATTTATATGTGCAGATGCAAAATCTGAAATTTAAATTACTATAATTTGCATAGAAATATTATCCATCTCACCATAGGGGAGAAGACCATGAGGAGACTTGTGTGTCTTCTCCATCTGTTTTGTGGGTGGTGGATAATTTCAAGGGTCCCTGATCTCTCTTCTGGGGGGTTCTTCATTTCTAAACTGGATTTGTACCGGAGAGGATACTAGAGGCTGTTCTAGTTCAAGGCAGTGGCAGAGAGAAGCCTGCAAAGCATACATTTCAATCAATCAGGCAAAGAGTATCTGTTAGGGAGTATCTCCCCAATGCCATTCGTGTCACAGTAATCAGACGTGTCCCCCGCACACCTCATTTTGATGCAATATTCTGTTGACAAAGTAGCCTTTGAAAAAGTACCTGAAGCCAATCCAGCCATTTTAAATGTCACACACTGAGACTCCCAGCTAAGAATGACCCCTTAATGTGTGGGAAAGCTTTATGCAATTTTAAATATTCAAACCTTCGGCTTTCAGGGATGAGTCAATCAAAGCTGGTTAATGTCTGTTAAGGTAAAAGACCTTAGGTCATGTACTCTTGGGGCTCAGTATTGATGAGCTTGCAAGCTGAAGAAGGCACAATGGACCCCATTGTTAATATTTAATTCCTCTCATCAAAAGGAGCCATTTCCTGTATGGTGCAGAAACATATTTACTCGGCCCTGACACAGCTCTTTTCTGAGGCAAAAATGCAGAGAGCTAGACAAAAGGCCATCACTGTTATGCCCTGTTATTCCATTCAGGTCTCTCATAGTAAGAAGGGAACAGGAACAGATTGGTGACTCTTGGAATTTTGACTGAGATGCTTTTAATTGAGGGCACAGTCATCTTAAGAATACAAGAGGAGCAGGCTGCATCAGAAGAAGAAGAAGAAGAAGAAGAAGAAGAAGAAGAAGAAGAAGAAGAAGAAGAAGAAGAAGAAGAGATTGGATTTGATATCCCGCTTTATCACTACCCGAAGGAGTCTCAAAGCGGCTAACATTCTCCTTTCCTTTCCTCCCCCACAACAAACACTCTGTGAGGTGAGTGGGGCTGAGAGACTTCAAAGAAGTGTGACTAGCCCAAGGCTACCCAGCAGCTGCATGTGGAGGAGCGGAGACACGAACCCAGTTCACCAGATTACAAGTCTACCACTCTTAACCACTACACCACACTATATCAGACCACTGGCCCTTCTACTGCAGCATCTCACATTGACCAACCAGATGTCCATTGGAAGCCTAAATGCAAGACCTGAGCACAACAGCACTTTCCCCACCAGAACAAAGCTTCCAAACACATTGCAGCATATTTACTGCAGTACAGGACTGAGAGAAATATTAATAATCAGTTTTTAATCTAGAAAAATGCTTCTAAATTTGCATTCAGAACAATGACAGAGGCTCCAACTCTAAAAGATGTGAGAAATGAGTTCTAGTGCCCCTAGAGTCTGGGAAGAGCAGTTGTCAGCTTCTTGATTCTGATAATGTTGGTGAAGGCATATTTCCCAGCTGAACGTTCCCTAGCTTGAGCTTATACATTTCTAAGCCTCTAGAATAAAAATTCTAAGACTGGCCTCAAAACTTTTTAATTTTGAAATATAAACACATAGAGGGAGAATGACCAAAAAATAAATAAAAAGCTACTTATAAATACACAAAAACAAAAGTCACTGATATCATTTAAAGGTAAAGGGACCCCTGACTATTAGGTCCAGTCGCAGACAACTCTGGGGTTGCGCGCTCATCTCGCTCTATAGGCCGAGGGATGTGGCCAGCATGACTAAGCCGCTTCTGGCGAACCAGAGCAGCTCACGGAAACTCCGTTTACCTTCCCGCCAGAGCGGTACCTATTTATCTACTTGCACTTGACATGCTTTTGAACTGCTAGGTTGGCAGGAGCAGGGACCCAGCAATGGGAGCTCACCCCGTCGCAGGAATTCGAACTGCTGACCTTCTGATTGGCAAGCCCTAGGCTTTGTGGTTTTGACCACAGCGCCACCCACGTCCTTTAGGCAGGCTCCAAAAACATTTTTGCTTAAGATTTATTTTAGTGAGAAGGTGGTGGCTTCTTTTCTTTACAGTGGCACCTCTGGTTACAAACGCTTATGAAAACTTCAGGTTACAAGCTCCACTAACCTGGAAGTAGCTGCTCCTGGTTGCGAATTTTGCCCCAGCATTAGCAAAAGCGCGCCTCAGGATAAGAACGGTTTCAGCTTAGGAACGGACCTTCGGAACGAATTAAGTTCGTAACCAGAAGTACCACTGTATTCTTAAATTGCAACAACCGTCCGCGGTCAGTATATTGAAATGAAATGGCAGGATTTGGCATAAGAACATAAGAGTCCTTCTGGATCAGGCCAGTGACCCACCTTGTCCAACACCCTGTTCTCACAGTGGCCAGCCAGATGCCTGTGGGAAGCCTGCAAATAGGACCTGAGCAACAGAGTGATTCCTCCCTTGCAGCCTCAAAAGACAATTGTACTGTAGCTGTTATGATTATATATATTGCTTTTTATTTGATGCAGTTTTATTTTTTAAGGTGTCCTGGGAAGATACTACATTTTAATTAATTACATAAAGGCAGTCCTTTTCCTTCTAAATAAAAATAAAAATAATAATGTTTAGGGGTATGCGTACCCCTACATCCTCTGAGAAAAAAAACACTGAGTAAATGAATCCAATTTCTTTTTCAGCAACTTAAATGACAAATTCATTTTGTTTGCAAATTAAGTGGTAATTCTGTACATAGGTCATTTTGTACGTGTTGCAGATTTGTCTTTTGTTGTTTTTTAAGTGCTGCAAACCAACGATGCAAACAAATACTTGCAACGGAGCATATTTGGACTTCTAATCACCCAGCAATTATGCGCTTAATGCATTTTGAACTTGGGTCACACAGAATTTATGGATGGTGCACGAACCCTGTGCCCTGCCTAATTTCCCTCTATTTATTCACATACAAGTGTGAGATCAAAAACTTCTTAAGTTTGCAAAATAAGGCTTGCATGTGAACAGGCTGTGCTATTGGTGTTTGAAACCAGTAGAGTTAGGAGGCCAGGTCTAACCTTAAGAGAGAAGTGTGAGCTTGCTGGGAAGTTGGCTGCTCAGCTCATAGTTCACTTGCAGTGGCACAAGTCCCTATTTTGTGCATTAAAGGTAAAGGGACCCCTGACCATTAGGTCCAGTTGCGGACGACTCTGGGGTTGCGGCGCTCATCTCGCTTTATTGGCCAAGGGAGCCGGCATACAGCTTCTGGGTCATGTGGCCAGCATGACTAAGCCGCTTCTGGCGTACCAGAGCAGTGCACGGAAACGCCGTTTACCTTCCCGCCGGAGTGGTACCTATTTATCTACTTGCACTTTGACGTGCTTTCGAACTGCTAGGTTGGCAGGAGCAGGGACCGAGCAATGGGAGCTCAGCCCATCGCAGGGATTCAAACTGCCGACCTTCTGATCGACAAGCCCTAAGCTCAGTGGTTTAGACCACAGCGCCACCCGCGTCCCTCATTATATGCATTACGGCACTGCAATGGGCAGCAGTATGAACTTGGATTTGGTAGTGTCCTTTCTCACCCGCTCTGCTTCTCTTCTTGGATCTAGAGCTCTGGAGAAATGTGTGCCATGAGATGCTTGTGTTGAGGTAGAGACAGATAACATTTTAAAATTCTGGCTTTTATTCCCTACCAAGATATAACACATCCTTCATCAACCAGGTATCCTCCAGATGTTTCTGGCTGGAGTTGAAGGGAGTTGTGGGCCATAACATCTGGAGGGAACCAGATGGGTGAAGACTGACAGAGAGTATCACGCTCGGGTGTTTGGGTTTTCTTTTCTTTTTGTTTTACCTATCCAGAGTATTCCATCCTAATCATGGTGTCCATCTTCTCTCTTTCTTGCCAGAAGGAGGGACGTGTGAAGTTATAGCAGCACACAGATGTTGTAATAAGAATCGGATTGAAGAGAGATCACAAACAGTAAAATGCTCCTGTCTACCTGGGAAAGTGGCCGGGACGACGCGGAACAGACCGTCGTGTGTTGATGGCAAGTAGCTGGCTCAGCGTATGGCATTATGAATATGTGCAAACTTTTACTATACAACCTTGCTTACCCAAGGAGATGTGTAAAATATTTGGAAAGTCAGAAGTCTTAACATAGAGCTGCCGTTGCATACGGTCACCAGCATGGCCTAAAGTTGGAAGAATTTTGTTTAAAAGCAAGCTGAAAGGACCATAATAATATTCCGTATTGATAACAAATGTGGCAAGTAGAAATATTCCTGCATCGCAGGGGGTTGGGCTTTGAGTTCCTTCCAAGTCCAAATTCTATGAAATTACACTAACAGAGTGATCAAAATCCTTCTTACTGTGGTGTGGAGGGGATCACTACTAATACCGTAGAAGCCAAGGCAAATCCCTGAAATGGGGTGTACTGTGAGTGGGAATGGGTTGAGGTGGTCCAGGACGTGTTGGATCCTGAGCTGGTCTCACTACTAACACATGACAGCATCAGACCCGGTCATCCTTCCTGACTTCACTGACCTCTGCAGCTACCGCGAGCATCTACAAAAACGAAGTTTTGGTTGCGCATTAATTCTCAATTTGCTGAACTTACAAACTGTGCCCTCTTCCGTTGCTGATTTTTATTTCTCAAAAGCACACTACAGAAGCATTTTTTACTTCAGGGTGCTCCAAAAATGAATGCTAACGAAGCAATGGTGGGAGGGGGTGTAAGAATGAGTGGAATTTATATTGGTGTGGAGTCAGCAGCTTACTGGGACAGTTTCCTGCCTCCTGCACCTTCTGGGAGGGTGGCTTTGGAATGGACCTGAGGTGGACTGTTCTCCTACTGGTCCATGCCTAGAACATAAATAGGAGTCTTGGATTTGACACTGCAGTTGTCAGAACTCCCACCCTTCCATAGCCTATCAGGCCAGGACAGAATTTTATACACATTCACCATTGGGCTCAGTGATTCAAGGTTTCCGACTTTCTCAAAGCACCAAGGTTTTATGGTTGTTTAAGTGCATCACTCTATATTCCCCTCTGAATTTCTCATTGCCAGCACTGGAGGGATTGGACTGGATCCATAGGTAAATGGGGGAACCAGCTTCCAGCTCCTCACTGGAGGGATCCCTAGGAGGGATCTTGGGCTGTCATTTTGGGGGCACCTGCACTCATGTTTCAGGGTGGTTGTGCAGTATCAGTTTGTGCCATGGTGGGCCCAAGATCGCTGACGTTCCCATCAATGTTGTCCTAGCATTTGGGCTTGTACAGCAGTATTCACCAGCAGTCAGGCTGCCCAGTGACTCAGTTCTAGCCCTATGCAATATCAAACTCTAGGAGCTGTAGCCAGTGAAAAAATTGTGGCCATTTGCAACCCACTTTCACTTTGCATAGTTATTGCTGTCCCCTGCTGCCACTCAGTGCTGATTACAGAGACTCCTACTCAACAGATGCACACACATACGTTCTGTGTGAGTATACAGCTTACAAGTATACTACTACAGTATGAAGTATAGGACTGTGTGCACTGGATTCATGGACCTGTCCTTATAGTCAATGAACAATATAAGATTGTTGCCTTAAAGTGGCCCTAGGGTTTACAACATCATCATCAGCTGTGATCACTCTTTCAAAGTTGTAATAAGTGATTGATGAAAGACCACAAAACCCTAACAATATCTACTCAGAAGTAAGTCCTATTGATCCTAGAATTAGGATTTCACCCTCAAATAGTCAATTGCCAAGATCAGTTGGACTGGTAGATTCAGTCTTGGTTTGGATTCTGTTTTTGTATGACATCTAGAAACAGAGAGGAGTATGTGGTTTGTTTGTTTGTTTGTTTGTTTGTTTTTGTTTGTTTGTTTCTTAAAAAATAAACATTTGTCTCTCTTAATATACAGTGGTACCTTGGTTTAAGAACAGCTTAGTTTATGAACAACTTGGATTAAGAACGCTGCAAAGTAGGTGTTTTGGTTTGTGAACTTTGCCTTGGAAGCAGAACATGTTCCGCTTCTTGTTGACTGTGTTCCATTTGTAAATTGAGACCCCCGCCACTATGGGAAAGCATGCCTTGGTTTAAGAATGCTTTGATTTAAGAACGGACTTCCAGAACGGATTAAGGTCGTAAACCAAGGTACCACTCTACTTCACTTACCAATATGGATCTATAACATCTGCGCTGAAAGTATCATGTTTTTATTCCCTCTGTGGTTCCATTATTAACAGCTTTTCTTATGTGAATGGATGTGTAATGGACAAATGACCCTGGGGACTTGTGCATACATACATAATTTGGAGACTTCAGTAAGTCCATAGATGTTCTCTTCTGTGAGTCAAGGAAAGATTCACATATCACAGAAATTCCCCATGCTGTGTATAGAGCATTCCTTGATTTATATGTGTGATCAAGGAAGCTCCTGAATGCACAGATATCCAAATGCACACTGAAGCCCCACACAACTGTGGATCATCTCCAATGGATGCATTTTCATTTGTGTTTTCTCTGGGGGTGAATTATTTCTCAGCTAGGAAATTTACCTTATGTTCCATGATATGCTAGAAGTCTGTTGCATAGAAATGCATTATCTCTTGGGAGTTGTTCCCCTAGTCACTGGTAAAAGAATGGCTTGTAACTATTCAGAAGTAAGCACAGCAGCTAAATTTCCAGTGGAGCTGCCAAAGGGTTGAGTAATGTGTGCACAGGCAATGCAGGATTACATTTTAAATTTCAGAATTATCCCATTGTGCCACCTCTTGTCTCATTTGTGTTGATGCATTAATAATTCAAGTGGCTACAGTGGACGAGATTTAATTAATGTTTTTTAAAAGTCAGCAGCAAACCAGTTCGGCAACCTGACTTTGTAATGAAAATAGTGTGAATACTTGGCTAACACAAGCACGGAGTGGTTTCTGTTAAGTAGGGTTGCCATATTTTGAAGAGCAAAAAAGAGGACGCTATGACGACACTCATATTAAATACCCCGACTATATGTAGGCTATGGAAGCAGTGATATATTGCTGAGGGGGCCAGGAGAACAGGAAATAAAGTCTTCAACCACTAGCTATGTCTATGTCTCATCCAGAAAGTATAGCCAGATACATTTTAGCAATTTAAAAAAAAAATCCACCTGGACAGACATTTCACCCCTAAAAAGAGGACGTGTCCTGGAAAAAGAGGACACATGGCAACCCTATGTTAGGAAACTCATGCAACGCTTACCTTATTTTTTTCCTGACTTTTTCATTTTTCCAGAATCCAGCCTCTTTTCCAGTTGTTGTTTTTTTAAAATGTGTATAAAAAGTAATTTATAAAGAAGCATATACATGTGATCATCAGGCTCCTTTGGTGAGCCCTTCAGATACTGCAACAGTGAGTTGGATACGTATTTCATTGAAGGGAGAATTTGCTTCCTTTGTAGCTCTAAGGGTGAAATCCAACTTTGCTTCACCCTCTCCTCCCTCATTCTCCTTTCAGATCTGCACTGTGGGGTTTCCCAACACTCTTTTTAAGCAGATTCTGGAACACGGGCAGGCTTCAGGGGGCAAGAGAAGAGGAAACCCACTATATGAACAGAAATCCACTCCATTTGCATATGGATATGATTGGATACAAGTGTAAATATCTTACGAATTATAATAAGATTGAAATCTGCTCCACGGTGCCTGCTTTCTCCTTGCTTGACCATATCAATATTTTACACCGTGTCTCTCTTTTTAAAAATGTGATAGGCATTGGGTAAAGATTCCCAAATGGTGTGGTGTAGTTACCTGAAATATAGTCATACCTTGGAAGTTGAACGGAATCCGTTCCGGAAGTCCATTCGGCTTCCAAAACGTTCTGAAACCAAAGCGCAGCTTCTGATTGGCTGCAGGACATTCGGTTTCCAAAAATAGTTCGCAAACCGGAACACTCACTTCTGCGTTTGAGGTGTCTGGGAGCCAAAATGTTCGAGAACTAAGCTGTTCGAAAACCAAGGTACGACTGTACCAGTTTTGTCACTTAACTCTCCAAGGTGACTCTTAGTTGGAGTAAGAGTCAAGACTGGATTAACTGTTGGTTTAAGCACTATGTGAGATAGCAGGCAGAGAAAACTGGGATTTCTGGCCCCTTCTATGTGAGTATACTATTACTCCATTTTCAGAAATTAGACATCTGAGAAACTTACCATACCTATATCCAGGTTGTCCACTGTGCGGCATGTAAAAAGCTCCATGAAGGAATCGTGATGCAATGGTTGCTGGGTAGATGTAGCCCAAGACACGTTGCCGCCTGAGGCAGAGCAACAAACAGTGCCCTCCCACAGAGAAGGTGCATACTACCCAAGGCCAAACAAGTTATTTTGGCACCCCATGCAGAAAATCCCCACAAGTATCCTTCCCCAACCTGGCAAAAAAACAAACAAACCAGCAATAATACATGGCACCCAAGATCAGCTGCCTGCCTGAGGCAGCCACCTCATTCTCCCTAATGCTAGGGCTGGCCCCACTATACTAGAGGATGGTGAATGGATGGAGCAGGTTTGAATGACAGGCCAGGGGTGTGATTTCTCCCTTTCTCCTCAGTTGATGAAATGGCTAATGCCATTTCTGGCAATGTGTGCCTGCTCCTTAAGAAGACAGTATTTTGTTGTTGCTTTTAATTTGTTTGCTCTCTAACTCACATATGAGAAAGATTTCCCCCCCCCACACACACACACACGCAGATGAAACAACTGGGCCTAATTTTTCCTGACAAGCTTCGGATGGTGAGGAATTTTTATACTTAGGCAGCTGATTCAAAGCCCGTTGAAGTTAATGGGAATGTGCGCATCGGCTCCAGTGGGCTTTGAGGAGGTCCTTAGTAAATACTTTGTATTGCGTTCAGAAGCTCTTCTATATCAGCACTTGAATCAAGTGAAAATTGTTCACAGTCAAAAAGCCAATAGTTTTCTATTTATCTAATATGTACTTTAGATGGTATCAAAGAACGGGTTTTTTCTCCCCTCTCTCTCTAAACTCCTTAAAAGTACTTTCAATCAATTCTTTTTCCACAGAAAGAGGGGGGAAATGTTATTTTAAATCCAAAGAGTCAGTTCCTCATCCCTCTAGCTGTGCTCCGGCCTAGATAAGGAGAGATCTCAGGGTCCCATATTATTAATGCACTGTCTGTATGAATAACGAGCAGACTGGGTGAATTATTTTTCACTCCTGGGAAAATCTATAGCCCTGTCCTTCTGCAGCGCCACTGGAAACTGAGCAGGAGGTTCGTATTTTTTTCGATTTTGTGAATTCAGATGGCTTCATTTGTAAAGAGGGGGGCAGGAAGGTGGAGACAAGAGCAGCATTCTCCACTGAGGTCCATTTAGCACACTCAGACAGAGAGGCACACCAGACAATGCTCAACAGTACAGAAGGGGAAAAAATGAGTTTTTTTGCCTACAGATACAATCCGGAGATTTCAATTTGTTCAGAAATATCTGATACGATATATATCTGCCAAGACATATCCCCCCATGTGTTTTTTGGGGGGAAGGGGCATTCCCCTCATTTAAGAGACCCTCCAATTTAGTCCAGTACCATCCGTTTGTTTGTTTGTTTGTTTTTGTTTCTTTGTTTGTTTTAGGAGCTCAGGACGACAAACACGTCCACAATTTACAGTATTTAAAAGGTTGGGAGGGATGTTCCCAAAAGATTTACAGTTCAAAACATCTGAAATCCTTAGAATTGGTAAGGTTTTCACAGATTTGTATTAACTGATCTGTGAGACTCTGGGCTAAGTGCTAAGTGCTACTACATTAAGATATTCTACTGTGATTTTGTTTAAGGTAGGGGTGCTTAAGAAATTCGATCTGTACAAAATCTCAAACAAAATGACCTCAGCTTGGACTCCAGTGAGAATGAAAATTTGGACAGCTTGGACTCCAGTGAGAATGAAAATTTAACACTTTTCTGAATGGTAGGACACAGGTCTCAGCAGTTTAAAAATATGACACGGTAGCACAGGTGTTTTTTTTTTAACATGGTTTTAAAATGCTCTTACAAAGTGGCTGCATAGCATAACAATACATAAGAATTTCTTCCTGGGGAGTTGAATGGAGGAAAAGATATCTGTCCTATGATGTACCTATGACGGCAGCCATCATATTCCCGTATACAATGTCCCCAGTAGCTTTTCAAGGCCATCGTATGAACAAAAAGATGGCTGACTTCAATGTGTCAGGGATCATCCACCCACTGCCTATGGGTACCATGGTGTGAGTGAACACCTTCCTTGGTCCCCATGGCCACCAGGTGGGCAAGTGTCAATTAAAAAAAACAACAGCCTCATGACAGAACAGTGCAGAGCATTTGCTGGAGCTGGAAGGGCCAACACCCATGTCTTATGGTTGGTTTTGAAGGATGCTAGGAAGTGGGGAGAAGTTGTAGGGCTGGCTTCCCCACTTGCCTAGTGGCCCGTCCCATTTCCTTTCTGTTGCCTACTATCCCTGGGGCTCAGCTCTATCACCGTTCCAACAGCCACATAGAGAGAAGCACCTGGGCAAAGGAATCTGGCGTGCCTGGAAGTCCCCAAGACCTTGCAGAAGCCGAATTTGAAAACGTGCTTTTCAGATCTGATTTTCCAAACTGTACCATTGAAACCATGGACCATGGCAGCAGATGCCCCAAAGGGAAAGTGAGACACGCAGCTCCTCACACTGCTTCCCCAGGGGACAAGGATGTGTGTCCATGTGATGTGTGGCGTTTGCAAGTTGGATGCCTTTCAAAGGTCAGTAGGTACAGATGTCAGCATGAATAAGTTTGAGTGATGTCTGGAGACAGGTGACTTTTGGATCCATGAAAAAGAGACATGGGACAACGAAAGCTTGTTCCGGCCCCCTGTTGCTTTTAGTCACGGTCCCTGACCTCAGGCCTTCCCCTGTGTTGCCCAGCTCTTTACCCACTGGAACAAGTTGTGCTGTTCTTTGTAGGAGAGATAACAAGGACTGTGATAGAACTGTTTCCTGTGTATAAAAGAATCCTATTTCTGTCTCTGTTCTATGAGCATGCAGTTTCAGCCTAGCTTTAAACCTACACAAAACAAGGCTTCTAGCAACATGTCGTACAAGTGACTGATGAACTAAATTGTCTGCAACACACAATGAAGTTCTTCCCATTGGAAATTTTCTAGCTGAAGGACTGGCGGGGGAAAATTCCAAGTGGCAGGCAAGTTTTTCAAAGAGAAATCCAAGGTAATGAAGGAAAGGTTGAAGGATCGGGTTTGGGAAGTGCACATCAGAGCCAAAGGGCTAGTTAATAGATCTGAAGAACAAAACCATGCCAGGCCTCAAAGGGATTTAGGTGTAACACAAGTCTGAAGCTAGTACAACAACCGCAGCATGTCAATGAATGGATTTAACTTTGTTAAGACTATTCACTGCTAGTCATCTCAGAAGGGAGTACATAATAGCAACAGATCTTATCTGCCATAAATACATGATCTGGCTCCTTAGCAAGGAGAGGAAGACTCCAGGCTGGGGCTATCCTTGCTCTGTGTGTACACACACACACATTTAGGGCTCGGATTAAATTTGCAAAATAATAAAATTCACATGTTCTGTTCTGGCTGTGAGGGTCAGTTTTTCAAAGGACTGAATGAAGGGAGGAGAACAGAACAGTAGGGAGAGAGGTAAAAATATCTGAGCACTTTGGATACCAGCCTGCCAGAATGAGGCTATAGTGAACTGGTCTGAATTTAATCCTTCTGGGCATCTGGCAAAAATCAAGAATGTAAAACCAGGTGGAGTGGGGTGTATGGTTGACGTTTTATTATGTTTTTATGTATATTGGAAGCCACCCAGAGTGGCTGAGGCAACCCAGTCAGAGCAGTGGGCAATAAATAATAAAATTATTGTTGTTGTTGACTAGGACGTCCCTATTTTCATCAGAGAAATGTTGGAAGGTATGCATGCAGGTCCTGAATGTATGCCTGCTCTTCTTTATTCATCTGCCCTTCACTTGGCTAATACATGAAAGCTACCTCTGTTCCCAAGCATTCAGCATATATACATACAAAATATATTATATGGCTGTGGGTGTGGACAATTCACAGTGTTCCATAGGAGAAGACTCACTTCTCTGGGCATTTCCCTGCTGTGCTTCCAGGGGCGAAGGAAGGCGTCGTGACACCCAGGGTAGGCGTCGCTACGTACGACGCATGCGCCGTATGTAGCGACGCCGCACATGCGCTGTATAGTGGTTTGCAGCCAGTGCTGCTCCAGCGGCGTACAGACTGTGCCAGGATCCTCTGCTCATGGCTGTAGCGGTGACAGAGGGATCCTGGCACCATCTGTACAGCTCTGGAGTGGCGCCGGCAGCAAACCGCTATACAGCGCATGTGCGGCGTCACTACGTACAGAGCATGCGTGTGACGCCACACATGCGCTGTACTTAGCAGTTTGCCACCAGTGCCAGGATCCACTGCTCGTGGCTGCAGCCGCGAATGAAGCACCCTCCACATGCGGCTTCGGGGGCGCGATGGCTGCTCGCAATGCCGCGAGCCCCCGCGGGGTGAATTCCTGTCACCCCCGCAGGCATGGAACCTGGGGCGTACTGCATTGCGACCCCACTGTGTGCTTCCATCCTTGGCCACCACTTCCACATTGCCATTTAAGCTTCACTGTTGTCCAATCCAGTGCCAGCACCCAGCATAATTGGAACAATGCCAGGGTGCCCACCAGGACTGATGCCAACTTCTTTTAAATTACTCATTCTTTAATCACCTGGCACAGTGACACAATTTATTCAAATCCCACAAGATACACAATTCCACAGTTGGAAGCAAACTTTATTTCGAGAAATGGCGTGGATTATTTTGCAGCTGGTAAAAAACAAGAAGGGAAGAAGGGAATCAGAAGAAATAAGACTGAGAATCTAAATTCAGGCATTTCTCAACAGTGAAGCGGCATGATTTTTCTTATATTATACAATGGTTGCTGATGCGTATTTTAGGCTGGGGCTGTGAAATTGTGGGATCAGGGTAGCTAGTCTGGCTGCTGGAGACTCCATTTAAATTAGATGCTGAGTTGTATGACTCCCCAGTTGGTCATGGGCAACTCAGCAACTTATCTATTAAGCTAGCACACCTAACTGAGTTGTTCCTAGGAGGATAAAATAAGGCAAGGGTATATCCGAATCCAAACTGAAGCCCTGGGAAAGGCAGGAAAGAAAGCTTAATAAATAATTACATTTGGTGATGTTAGCTACAGCCCAACAGCTCATCCACATGGGAGCTTAATGTGGATTTGAAGAGGTATGTGACTTGATTTCGGAGGGTGTTGCCCACATGACACCTTCCTCATCCAACTGACAATATGCAGTTTTTCCAACAGTAAACTCGGATTGTCCTGATCCAAGGAAAACTGGAAAAGGGAAAGTAAATCCAATATAAAATAGCTTGTTACCTGAGCGTGGATACACTGGAGCTCATTGTGTGGAGAGGTTCTGTGTGGGGATAACCAGCATCTGGGACGACCAGTAATTCCTGGAGTTCCTGCTCCCACTGGCCGTGAAAGGGTCCGCTGGTTATGAACCTGAAGGTCGTGAGATTGTTGTTGGGAGTTCTGAAGGTTTCCGAAGGTTTCTGAAGGTTCCGGAGGTTCCGGAGGTTCCGGAGGTTTCCAGATAGGAAAGATGGGCAAAGCTAAAGAAGCGGCCAAAACTAAGGAGGCCAAATAAACTTTTCAAATAAAATGAAATAAAGGCTAAGAGACTGCAGTCAATGGTGAAGAAGCGCTCTACTGCTCTGTGCTGCTTGGTTTCTCTTTCGGTTTCTCTCTGGCTTGTCTCGCACTGATGTTCTTTCTTAGCTTGTCTCGCACACTCTCCACACCGCTACAGAGAGCAGGGGCTATTTATTAGGAAGTTAAACATCGTCATAACATTGACAATAACCAATCACAACATTGTCTCTAGGTGAGTTTCTGGGTGGGAAACTCTTAACTGACCGTTAACAAGGCTAAACTTGGCGCGCCTTGCCCCAAGCGCGGAGGGATCCAGGCAGCAACCTCCGCCAGATCTCCTTGCCCTCCGTGCGATGCGTGGAAGGTTACCTTAAAACAAACAGGTGCAGGAGCACCTTAAAACGTACTCCCACAGTTCTGGTGATGTTTTGGCGGTGCAATTTGTCACCACACACCCCTACTTCCATTTTGTTTCCATCAGCCTCTTCTATCAGAAGAGATATCGTACAAAACAGCTGCATTCAAAATTAAAGTAAGATTTGTGTGTGTGTGTGTGTGTGTGTGTGTGTGTGTGAGAGAGAGAGAGAGAGAGAGAGAGAGAGAGAGAGAGTTTCTGCCCAGATAAACAAATATTGCGCAAATGCTGACCTCAGGTTTCTAGTGGTTGGGCAAATACTATTTTAAAAAAATATTATTTTTTTCTTAGTTTAAAAAATATGTGCATTGTCTCTTTTTCAGGTTGTGTTTTCTACAGATCAGTTTCATTTGTTGTGAGTCATTAGTGTTGCATGCAGTATTAGGTTAGGAAGAAAAGATGGGGAAAGAGGAGGAGGGAGGAATGGTGAGTGGGGTGGGGTTGGGTGGTTATGCTTCTGTTCTGCTACTTAGTGTATGTGTGGGGTTTTATGTCAGCGTCACTTGTATAGGTTTTCTTACTATTCACTTGTTGTATTTCCTTGGTGGTGAGAGAGGTTGGGGGTGGCCTAGGGTGTGGTTGGTTGTCTTTGGTTGGCTGTAGTGAGATTTTGAGGGGGGGGGACAACAGCACACAGCATGAATGTGTCCTATGAAGCATTGCCCCCTAGTGTGGAGAGAAAACATGGAGGTAGATTTTGGAGGCATACAATTGAATTTCCTCATGTATGGGTGAAGGCACAAAAACACAGAAACAATGAGCCACATATGCATTCATGCTGTAGTGTAGACACATCCCAAGTCAGAAGGAACTTCTCTGAGGACAAAGCAGCTTCAGTTTGTTTCCCCTAAAAATAATGCTGTCTCTTCCCTCAAAATATTGACAAAAAAGCATCACATTATGAAGTGTAGGAAATGGTCTGGTATTGACCAGGGAAAGTTGTTGTCGGCTAATTGCCGGCAAGCATCAAGGCTCTGTGAAAGTTTGTTAAGAAGAAGAGGGATATTCTAATATGAAATGGAGTTTTAAGATGAAGCTACACAGATATCGGGGGAAACTATGGGCATTGCTGGAGTTTTGGTACGAATAACGTTTTGTACCAAATTTCCTGGCAACCCTCATGAAATCAACATTGCTTTTTATTGATTTTGAGGGACACATTCTGATAATTTTCTGTGGAGTGTATCCAACTAAATCACTGCACTCACAAAATGACTTTTGTGAGCGCAACAGAACTCTGGGAAGGGGAACTTCAGTTGTGCATACAGAAGCCATTTCACATGTGCAATGATTTAGTTCGATGCAGCCCTATTTATTTTAATGTGCAATGCTCCTTGTGCCCTCTTGCTCTCCCCATTATCTTGTTCTATAACATCTGTTATCCCTTGGAATCAGTATTCCTGCCCTTGCTAAATCAAGCCTAACTTCCACTAATCTTATTTCTTGCAGTATTTTTGCACCAAGACCCTTCAAACATCTCTTTGCTGTCCTCCTCATTACAGTAAGCTCTTCAGGTGTCAGGAAACACAGCCCTGCTGTGTAACCGCAAGTAAATACTTTTACGCTTACTGATAAGTTACGTGAAACAAAACAGGTAAAAATGGAAGATTATACACAGGATTTCATAGTTTCATGTTGGGCCCAAGCTTTCTGAGAGTAACAATCAAATTTTCCCCAAGAGCTTCCAGAAATCTAAAGGAAATTATTATTTAATACAGCAACAATTCTGACATTGCCATCCATGGAAATTTTTAAGAAAGGGATAGACTAGATTTTAAGCTATGGGAATTGGATAAGATGACTCCTACCAACTTCGTGATTTCATAGCACCAATTTTTGCCATTGGAATATTTCTCAGTTTCCAGTTTAATTTGACCAGGGAGGCTCACCAGAACTCAGCCTTCAATCTGTTCTGGGTGCAAGGTCTTAAGAACATAAAAAGGAGACTGAAGGGTCGGGCCAATGGCCCATCTGATCTAGCATCCTGTTCTAGCACCAATAGCAGTGGAAGTGGCAGCAGCCTCCTTGAGTGCTTGCCATGTTGGAAGGAAATGATGTCAAACCCATGGCCTAAGTGGCCGGAGAGGAAGAAGTGGCAGTGGTGCTGGTTGTTGTTGCTGCTGTTTCTCCAGGTCTGGGAGGAGGCGCAGCCACAGGAAGTGAACGGAAGAACAGCAACACCAGAAGCAGTGCTAGCAAGGCTGAGCCAGGACTGGCAGCCGGCCCCGCTCTACAGGTGTGAGAAGGGTACCAGTACAGGCACACTTTGCCTCTGCAAAAGGAGCAAGCAAGTCAATTCGCCCCACAGCCTCCGCTGCTGGTGCTGCTACCTCAGGAAGAAAAGGCACAGAAAGGGGGTGGGGAATGTGGCAGCCCTCCCCTGACTGGCTCGGAGAAGAGCTCCAGGGACCCTTGCTCACTCCCAGAGACAGAAAAACATGAAAGGGAGCCAGGTTCCCCCAGAGGAAGCATGTGAGGGGACTTTGAAGCACGTTTTTCTTCAAGAAGCACCCAAGAGCGAGTGAGCGGGTGGCATGGGCTGAGTGGAGAGAGAGAAAGCTGAGGGGAAAGAAGAAAAGCGATTCCCGGCTCTTGCTTTTCAGAATCACTCCCAAGATGGAAAAAAACGAAAGCAGTTGAATGGGAAGAGGCGCAAAAGCTCTCACCTCAACAGAAACTTGGGAAAATATTTATTATAACAGCAGCAGCAGCAGCAGCAACAACAACAACAACAACAACAACAACAACAACAACAACAACAACAACAATGGCCGCTGCTACCTGTAGCTTTCCAAACTGGAGCTCCATCCTGGAGAGCAGCCTACAGAAACACAAAGGCAATAAAAAAATACACAAAGGAACACCCATACATGGGTGGAGCATCCAGTGTCAGAACGTACTTCCTGTGGACTGTTAACCAGACAGCACTACACTACTCCTTGCCTCTCAGCAAACTGAAAGTGAAATTCTTCCCTCCCTCTTTTCCCCTCCCTCTCTCTGCCTTGCCTTAACTCTTTCTGCCACTTGGTGTTGGCGAGCCCTCCAGTTCTGAGGGTTACTTTCCTCCCCACTCACCCCACAAGAAGAATAACTGCAGATATGTCCTCTTTTTTTGCTCTTCTAAATATGGCAACCCTACCTAAGCATAGCAGCGCACTGTCTACATTTCCCGGCCACTTGTATTCAGAATCATACTGCCTCCAACAATAACAATAGAATGTGGTTTGTAGTCACTGAAAGCCCGTTCCACCATGAATTTGTCTGAAAATCTTTTAAAGCCATCCAGGTTGATGCTTTTTGGAGGCTGAGGAAATAACAAGAAAGTACAATGGGCTTTTGCCTCGTGTCCCCGAACATCTAAAGATAAGGGAAGGATTTTCAGGTCAGATAGTAGGATGCCTGGACAGTTTATGGTCTCTCTATTTTGAGAAGTTAGCCCTGCTAGATGTATAATTAGAAGTAGAATTCCACCCAAGCTGTTGAGAATTTGTAAGCCACTCAACTTCCCCCAAGTAATTTACATGCGTAGCCACTGTAGTTATCTTTACATTTGGGAAACAAATCAATCTCAAGGGATTTGGTTTAAGCCACAGACTCAGCAAAAACACCAACCCACTACTGCACAAGTTTTAAATTGGTGGAGATAGAAGCAATTTTCAGCACATGAATTATAAAAGATAGGGAGTGCTCTGCACTTCAGGGAATTTTATGTCTTCCAGTCTTGTTCGTCTGACTTCTGGAAAGTTTAAGACAGTACAAATGACAGTGCAGTTTGATCAATGACAGAGAGGGACAGCTGGCTAGGCCAGGGAGGTGCTTAATTCCTCCTTGTGAGAACGGGTGGTCCTTGCCTACTTGAAGGAGGTAGTGGTAAGACGACGCCTCAAGAAACCCTCTGTGGATTCAGAAAATCTAAGTAACTACTGGGCTGTTGCCCATCTCCCTTTCTTGAGCAAGGTTCTTGTGTGGGTGATAATGGAACAGATCCAGGCACTCTTGTGGAAAAATGATTTTCTAGATCTATTTCAATCAAGGTTTAGGCCTGGTTTTGGCATAGAAACTGCTTTGGTCGCTCTGTATGACAACCTCTCTGTTGGGAGAGAGATAGGGGAAATGTGTTGCTGTTAATTCTCCTTAACCTCTCAGTGGCTTTCAATACCATCAACCATGGAATCCTTCTGGAGTGCCTGTCCGAGTTAGGGGTGGATGGCACCGCTTTGCAATCGTTCTGGTCCTACCAGAATGCAATGCTAGGGGAGTGCTCTTTGGCCCTGTGGAGCCTTCAGTGTGAAGGTAAAGGTAAAGGGACCCCGGCCATTAGGTCCAGTCGCGAACGACTCTGGGGTTGCGGCGCTCATCACGCTTTATTGACCAAGGGAGCCGGCGTACAGCTTCCGGATCATGTGGCCAGCATGACTAAGCCACTTCTGGCAAACCAGAGCAGCACACGGAAACGCTGTTTACCTTCCCACTGGAGCGGTACCTATTTATCTACTTGCACATTGACGTGCTTTCAAACTGCTAGGTGGGCAGGAGCAGGGACCGAGCATCAGGAGCTTACCCCGCCGCGGGGATTCAAACCGCCGACCTTCTGATCGGCAAGCCCTAGGCTCAGTGGTTTAGACCACAGTGTCACCCACGTCCCCAGTGTGGGGTTATCCCCTATACTGTTTGGCATCTACATGAAACCTCTGAGTGGGATTATCTGGAGTTTGGAAGTACATTGTCAGCAATAGGCTGATGACACACAGCTTTACTTCTCCTTTACATTTGCAGGTGTGGCAGTGGAGATGCTTGACTGTTGTCTTGCCTCAATTATGGACTGGATGAGAGCCAAGAAACTGAAGCTCAATTCAGATATGACTGAGTCAGTGTTAGTGGGCGATTCCCTAGACCGGATAGATGGGAGGTTGCCTGCTCTTGATGAGGTTACACTCCCTCTGAAGGAGCAGATGCACAGCTTGGGATACTTCTGGATCCTTTGCTGTTGCTTGAGGCTCAGATGACCTCGGTGGTGTGGCGTGCCTTCTATCAGCTTTGGCTGCACTCCTATCTGGAGAGAGATAGGCTAATTTCTGTTGTCTATGCTCTGGTAACCTCTAGGCTACATTACTGCAGTGTGTTAAATACCGGGTATAGGGCCGCCTCTAAAATCTGTTCAGAAACTTCAGCTGTTGCAGAATTCGGTGGCCAAGCTCCTCATTGTGACAAGACAGTTTGAGCATATATTACATTGATCCTGGCCTGACTGCGCTGGCTGACAATTAGTTTCTGGGCCCAGTTCAAAGCCTTCATTATAAACCTTTAGGTGCCAAGCAAATACGTTCCTCTGCAACCAGGCATTTGATTGACATCTGATGCCCTTTTATATGTGTTTTGGGAGTGAGGGTTTATTGGTTCGTTTTTGTTCTTATTTTAATTATATATTTTGTGTTCTCATTCTGTACTTGGATGTTGCGAACCGTCCCGTGATCTTCAGATGAATATGTATTAAATAAATAAATAAGCCTGGTGCTTATGGCGCAGTGGGTTGCTACCTAGATGCAGAGATGGGATTGTGGCTTTTCAAAAAGCAATAAACTGCTCCCACTCAAAAAAAAAAAAAACCCTTCAAAATGAGAGACACCAAGGTCTATGCCTGCAGTTGAAAACCTCTGGCCCTCCAGATATTGCTAGACTACAGCTTTCATCATCTCTCACCATTGGGAGTTCTGGATGGGGCTGAGCAGCAGTCAGCAGGGTAATGCAGGCAGGGCACAGTTGTGTGCCTGGTTCCCCAATGCGGATTGCTGCTGACCATTATTGAGAGTAACTGGGGAGAAAGTGAGGTGCAAGGAGCTCAGGGAGCTCTGCTGCCTGGATTGATGGGAGTTGAACAACATCTGGAGGCCCACAGGTTCCCATGTCCTGGTTCCCAATCCCTGGGCAACACGTCTCTAATGCACTTACACTGATAGAAAACATTGGCCAGTGTGGTGTAGTGGTTAAGAGTGGTACACTCATAATCTGGGGAACCGGGTTCGTGTCTCCACTCCTCCACATGCAGCTGATGGGTGACCTTGGGCTAGTCACACTTCTTTGAAGTCTCTCAGCCCCACTCACCTCACAGAGTGTTTGTTGTGGGAGAGGAAGGGAAAGGAGAATGTTAGCCGCTTTGAGACTCGTTTGGGTAGTGATAAAGCGGGATATCAAATCCAAACTCCTCCTCCTCCTCTTCTTCTTCTTCTTCTTCTTCTTCTTCTTCTTCTTCGCACTGGAAAGGAGTGCATGGTTGTGCTCCCAAAGCCAGCAAGACTGGAGGTAACTAATGGAAGCTGCCATGTCACAATTAAAAGGCCTTTGGTTTTCTTTTGAGGAGGGGGTGAACCTGCATTCCTGATGATGCACTGCAGGTGTTGGCTTAGTCAACATATGAACCCCAATAAAAAATTAGTTGCCCACTAGGGCTGGGCACTGAATAACTAGCAAGGTCCATCACTTAAGCCATCAGAGTCTACCAGGGTATCAATGCTCATTATGCGCTCTGATTGTGTGTGCACAGGGCTAAAAAGTTATCTCAGAATATTCAAAGCTGAGGCTTACCATGGTGCCAGGCAAAAAGATACACGTTGCTTTAAACCACTGCATTTGTCATCGCAGTGGGCAATCCAATTTTTAATTATGGTATGTCCCCATTTACTTATGTATTTCCCTGGCTCTAATTATTGTTATTACCATTATATTTGCAGCAGAAGGAACATTGGAGGAACTAAAACTTTACTGTAATAGATTGTTGTCTAGGGCAATGAATTGATTAGGATGCACAGTAAATTAACAGGAGCAGAACGCCATTAAATTTTAAACTTAATTGTCTTCTACTTTTAATTGCTATTGGCTATAATCAATAGGTGCCTGAGGAAAGTTAAAGGAGTTCTTTAGGAGGCACCTGCTTCATGCAGCTTAATGGAGGGGACAGTTTTATCATCTAGTTCATGCAGATAATTTGCAGCTCAAGTGTGACCACTTAAGCATTTTGTCAGAAGACTCACTTTGATTCCTGCATGGATTAGTCAGCATAGTTATCTATCTGTCTTGCTTTTGGTTGTTCTTGATGTCAAGTAAAAGCAAAGATACTATTTTACTTATGTGATCTTATTTAACTTACTTTGGGGGCAGTAGGGGGTACCATCTTTCTTTTTCCTTTTTATCAAAAATACCCCCATAGATATTACATTGTGATGCAGCCTCTTTCCCATTGGTCCAGCACCGAGAGCTTTCTGGCGGCTCCCTCACTGCGAGAAATGAGGTTACAGGGAACCAGGCAGAAGGCCTTCTTGGTAGCGGCACCCACCCTGTGGAATGCCCTCCCATCAGATGTCAAGGAAATAAGCAACTATCTTACTTTTAAAATACATCTGAAGGCAGCCCTGTTTAGGGAAGTTTTTTTAATGTTTAATTCTGTATTGTGTTTTAAATATTTGGTTGGGAGCCGCATAGAGTGGCTGGGGAAAACCAGCCAGATGGGTGGGATATAAATAATACAGTGGTACCTCGGGTTACAGACGCTTCAGGTTACAGACACTTCAGGTTGCAGACTCCGCTAACCCAGAAATAGTGCCTCCAGTTAAGAACTTTGCTTCAGGATGAGAACAGAAATTGTGCGGCGGCGGTGCGGCGGCAGCGGGAGTCCCCATTAGCTACAGTGGTGCTTCAGGTTAAGAATAGTTTCAGGTTAAGAACGGACCTCCAGAACGAAATAAGTTCTTAACCCAAGGTACCACTGTATCTCCTCCTCCTCCTCCTCCTCCTCCTCCTCCTCCTCCTCCTCCTCCAGGAATCATGTTAGGCTCTCACTGAATATTGCAACTCCACTCAAACATAAAGTGACACCCTAGCTTTCTTTAGCATTGGAACAGTCAGTGTAAATTTTGCAGGAGTCATTCATTCCCATCTCTGGCCTGGGGTCCAAATGCAGCCGTATATTCTCTCCAGGCATAATTCTCACCAGTTCTGTTGTACATCCTCCTTGAGTGCTTTTGCCCACCTGTAATGTGTGCTTAAGCTGTGAAATTGCCTCTTGCTGACCTGGATGGAGGGATGTGGGGGTTGCAAGAACTTCTGACTTTCGCAAGGTTGGACTAGATCCTACTGCATAAAACTAAAAGGCCCCTGTCATGCCCTGGCCCACTTTTGCCTCTCACCTCATCCACCACTGGCATGCAGCTCACAGTAGATGGACCATGAGGGAATGCAGTCCTCAGACTGAGAAAGGTTCCCTACCACTGCCTTATCTAGTGGTATAGGCCTGTGAGCGACATGCACTTATGGTTATGATGCTAATAGTTTGTAAGTTGGATTTTGGGGGAGCTATCTTGGCTGGTGCCTTTGGATACTTCCTGCATTGGAGGGAATTGGACTAGATGACCCTTGTGGTCCCTTTCAGCTCTACAATTCTATGTTTCTGTGATTCCAACAACCTTTGGATTTAGCAGGAGCTCTGAACAGAGATAATTCAGTGGCAGGCTAAGCTAGGAAAACCATCAATTTTCTTTATGCTTTTGTACCAAGGCATTCTGTTCCTAGCTCCTTTTATTTTTGTGTTTACACATGCTGGTTTCAACTCAAGCCCACATATCAAAGGTACCTAGAATGTATTGTTTAACATTGTTTAAGCCACTGCTTATTAACAGCCAAGGCTCTGCTATTTCCTAGCACAAAAACAGAGAGCTGGGGATTAATACGTTAATTGTGGCAGAAACTCACCATCAAAATTTTATTCGACCATCAGTCAGAAAACAAGGATTTATCCATACAAAAATTAAAATGACCAAGCATCTAAAGGAACATGACACTTAAGACAGCAATAAAAGTAGGTTATACATTTAGACCCATGTCAATGCTGTCAATTTTAACCTTACGACGCTTAAGGGCCAAAAAAAGGAATTTGGCCACCAAGGATGCTGTTGGTCCAGTAAAGTTATTCAGCAAAAACAAAACCTGTTTTCTCTGTCTACAGGACTAGGTTGGGATAGCAGTGGAGCTATAAATTTTTGTCTAAGGTCTACATAAAATGGGCAGATCAGAAGAATATGTTCAGTTGACTCAACCACTCCCAAGGCATAGGGACAAAATCTCTAGGCATATGGGACTCCCCTGTACCTTCCCAACAAAACCGCCGATTCCAGCACATTTAACCTGGCAGCTGTGAAAAGCCTACGGTACTCCACATAGTGGATTTCCGTCAGATAAGGGGCTGGTGAAATATGAAATATCTGGCCCCAAAAAAACATCCCAGGTTTCACAAGAGCAGTGTCCTCTTGTCTTGCAATGTCCCTCAATCTTTGAGAGATCACAGCTCTAGCTTGACTGAATGTCATAGATTCCAGGTAAAGATGCGACAATCTGCAAGCCTGTACTACATTTATAATCTCCTTTCCCCCACAATGATTGAAAGTCATCCCTCAGTATCAAGGGGGTGATGCCCACCTGGTTAAAACATAACTTGAGCCATAGCCAGAGTTTTACCTTCAAGGCGACATACCGGAAAGCTTGCCAACCCACCTCTAATCTCATGACCGCGCCCGCTACAGAAGGGGGGGATCCTGAGTATTTGTGGCAGAAACTGAAATTGCTTCCAAGTGGGAAATGAAAACTCTTTCTGTTGAAAAGTGGCTCAGGTGATCATGGAACATCTTTATTTTTTTGTAATAGAGAAGCTTTACTAATTTGATAAGCTTCAAAGAAGGAAGACAGCAACAAAAAAACGAAAGTCATTATTAATAAATGGGACTTGTCATTCACAATTGGGAATGGACCATATCAGCAAAATATTTCAAGAGGATAAGGCAGCTTAAAATATGGAATAGACATAGTGAAGGGCCCTGTTTTTGTTTATAAGATGAAGGACATTGTGTTATACTCTTATCTAATTTTTTGCGCAGCTGAGACGCAAAATTGTACTCCTCTCCATTCTCCCCTTCACAACCTCTTGTTTCCCTTATCTTTTCCTCTGGCTTGTTCCTTATCTGTCTGCTTATATGACTGAAAACAGAAGATTGGATTGTCAATCATTTCACAGAGGTCCAAGTAGTCCAGAACTGAGACTGCCCTATTCAGAAGTAAGCCTAGTGAATATGGGGCTGTTGTGTTGATTTGTTTTTGTTTTTTTCAAGAGAAAGTGCCAAATTCCCTAGGACTTATCATTTGGGAATGGCATCAGTCCCTTCCTTGAAGTTGCTAAGATTTCATTTCTAAGGCGAATTCTGGCTTGAGGCCTCTATTTCCTTTCCCCAGCATGCCCTGGGTGCGGTGCTATTTTTCTAGAAAAAGATGTGCCGAAACTCACCAGAACTCCCTTGTTCTCTTATAATGGCAAAGGTCTGACATGCTGGGAGTTCCTGCCTCTTTCCACCTGGCCCAGGGCAGGGCCTGACAGGCTTCCTAGGAACTGCTGCTGCAAGGACTGGGGTATTTTGGGATAAGTTTTGTCGGGAGCCTTTGCTGTTAACGATATTGATTGTTTTGTATCTTTATTTGTATGTGGATATGGTTCTGTTTGGTTATGCAGTTTTTGATGTGTTTTATTTATTTTTATGACTACTTTGCTGTGTTTGTAACTATGTAAATATTTTCATATTGTAAGCCCCCTTGAGCATTGTTTTAACTGTGGAAAGGCGGCATACAAATAAAATGATGGTGATGGTGAAAGGTGCCCACCTGAGACGTGCTGGAACTGAGATCTGGTGAGTTCTGGCTGGAACAAAAGCCCTGCCTAGGTGTATTGTTGTTCCAGGGTATTTAGGTAGGAGAAGGAATGGTGAAGGTCTGGTCCACACATGAGGCAAGGTGAGGTGACCATCTCGGGTAGAGGATCCACCTTCAAGTAATGCCTCACCTGCTGTTGCTGCCACAGTGGCAGCAGAGGTTGTGGTGCACTCCTTGGAGGCTGGATCTGCCTCCTCCTCCTCCTCAGCCCCACCCTCATTCCACCTCTACACCTCTACCACCTCCTCCTCTTCCCTGGCAGGGAGAGCACCATTTTGTGGTTCACCTCAGGTGTCACAATGTCTTGGGCCAGCCCTGGAATGGTGGCTGCAATGAATGGCTTCCTGGTTCAAGCAAAGGGATGTGCTTGTAACATTCTTAAGTAGGTCCCTCATGCATTCACCAGCATGGTTGCACACCTTCCTGTTAGCCATGTAACCACAGCAGATTCCAACAGCTCAACAGATGGTAAACCGGACTAGCTCTGGCAGCAGCTCATGCCAAACTGGCACACACACACAACACAAATCTCAGCCACTGAGTTGGTCTCCTTTTAACCCTTTACACAGCATGTACCACACATGTTGTTGTACCTAGCATGCATGCACGCACGCACACACACACACCTCCGTACGAGCATCCTGCAGCCAAGCTTGAGGGGACGCATTGGAGCAAACTCTCTGCTCAATTCCTGTGGGGAAAACCTGGTAAGAAAATGTAGGAGCAAAACCTCTGCAACAAACCTGAATAAGTGAGGCGCAAAATATTGATTCAATCCACAGACTGAATGTACTGCTCTTGGCTGTACTTGAGGGACAATTCCAACAGATTCCATACGAAAAACACTTATGACTCTGCAGAGATGGCAGCACCGAATCAGTGGTGCATGCCCTCCTCGCGTACACTTGGGCCATCTTAAGCATATCCGGTACTGTGGTGCAAAGCTCCCTCCGATGCCCCCTTCCTGTTTCCTAGAGTTTTTTATGGAGGGCGACTCCTCCGGCAGAGAAGAGGCAGAGGCTGGATGTGGCGCCTCCCAGCTCAGCTAGCCGCTTTGTGCCGTGGTGACCACAGCAGACGGAGGCTCTGGGCGTGGCACTGCTTCGGTGCAGCATGGCGGAGGTGAGTGAGGGTGGCGAGCTGATGCAAGGAGGCATCACATCCAGCCTCCGCCTCTTCCCAGGCAACCTCCAGAACTTGGCACCCCGCACCACTAGCCTCTATTGCGTGCACTCTTTACAAATACCTGAGGAACAAGATTATCATGCCTCTTTTATTGACCATTCCGGGTCATCCAACCACTGCCACAGTGTCGTTTCTCCTGGCAGATCAAGAGGAGCAGATGACTGCAAAGGTTGCAAGGTTTCTAGCTGGGGCGATCAGAATAAGGTCCACTATTTGACTGCTGATTCAGCACCCTAAACTGTGTTTTATATAATCAACTTTTTATTTTGTTATGTGTATATCACAACGTTTTTTGTTGCTATGGCCAATGGCTGACGCAAATAAAGTTTCATCCATTCATTCAATCCATAATCTAAACCATTTGGGGGAGGGGAGGACTAGTTTTATGAAGATCAAACATCTCCTGGGACTGTGTGTAAATAGTAGCTCTGTCACTAAGGAGACCATTTCTACAAGGTCTGAACCACCAGTTGTGATACACTTACGGTATTAATCAGCAGAGATGCAAAGCTGAGTCCAACGTATTCTAGCCTGACCATTCTGCTATGAACAGTTATTTTAGAGACATTAAGGTATACTTTAGTTACATTGACTGGTCTGGTTTTGTTTGCTTTATTTATTTATGAGATTTATACCTCGCCTTCCATCATTAATTGATCTCAGGGTGGGTTACAACATACAGAAACCTTAAAACTGCAAGCAAAACTTTTGCACCCCTATTGACTGCACTGCCTAGGATAATAGAAGACACTTTATGTCTAGTCAGTATCGTCTGTATACAGTGGTACCTTGGGTTACAGGTGCTTCAGGTAACAGACACTTCAGGTTACAGACTCCGCTAACCCAGAAATAGAACCTCGGGTTAAGAACTTTGCTTCAGGATGAGAACAGAAATCGTGCGGTGGCAGCGGGAGGCCCCATTAGCTAAAGTGGTACCTCAGATTAAGAACAGTTTCAGGTTAAGAATGGACCTCCAGAACGAATTAAGTTCTTAACCTGAGGTACCACTGTACTTTCCATTTGAGGGGAATGGGGCTGCGCTGCCTTCACTCATAGGAGTTCCACATGTGCAGTGGATGGTTTGTGGAGCTCTCAGCTGGAGCCCTGATTATCGCACATTTTTTTGGTAAGTCAGTATTTACAAGACTAAACAAAATCTGAAATTTATATTAATTTGCAACGTTTAGGTACACTTTAGATGGAAGTAATATAATTAGGTGTTAAAGTGGAGTGTGTGTGTGTGTGTGTGTGTGTGTGTGTGTGTGTGTTTTCCATCTCCTCCTGTTCATTTATCCTGAAACTTAAGTTCTGTTTTCTAATGAGGGAATATTCCAAGTCCAGATCAATTTGTAGTTGCTCCAAGTAATCATGATGGCGATTCATTTAACAAACAATACGTAATGGACCCAATAATAGATACTGGGAAACGTCTCTTACGAAAGCCCTATTAAAATAAAATGGGAGTTGCCCATGAGCATAGCTGTCATATAAAGGAGATTTCAAGGTGAATTATGCTCCTTGACAATACTTTATTTATGCTGCAAGCAAGCCCTAGCACACAGAGACTTAAAGAGGTGAAGTAACTCTTCGGCATCTCTCCGACCAGTATAAGGAGCAAAGATGAAGCCCTTAACTATTGCTCTGCTATCTCCCGCATCAAGACGATCAGCTACCCAAACCACAAGAATCAATGGAATTGTTTGCTGCTGATTAAAATTGCTGTCAGCCTTTGGATGTGGAGGTTCCTGCTTAAATAAAAACCAAATAAAATAATTTGGGGGGGCAGGGGGTTGATGGCAAATAGACTATTGATAAGGTGGGCGATATTTCTCAGTGGTAATTCATTCCTACTACTTGCAATTAATTGTTCTTAGGGTCTCTGCCTTATTTGTTTATTTATTTCATTTATGAATCATTGCCCATGAAACCTCCCGAAGCGTCCAAACGTGAAAATTCAGTCCGAATGAGACAAAATCAAGACGCAGTCTTTCATTCATGCAGCTTAATTCTTGCCATGAAGGGAAACTGTTGTATGACATGACCCATAATGAAGCCAGTTGTTACTTAATAGACAGCTTTCTCCCGATCCCATGAGATTAGGGGCAACGTAGCAGTAGATTTCCTGCATAGATTTCCTGCATGGGATTGAACTGGATGACCTTTTGGTTTCCTTTCCAACTTGGTGATTCTACCATTCCTGTGCCAATGCAGGTGCACGGAATCATAAAACCATAGAATTGTAGAGTTGGGAGGGATCCCGAGGGTCCAACCCCCTGCAATGCCGAAATCTCAACTAAAGCACCCATGACAGGTGGCCACCCAACCCCTGCTTTAAAAAAATGTGCATCTGGAAGCCCACACACACTTCCACCATGATACTCACTTGAGCCCCATGCCTCTTTGGGTAATAATGTGGGTACGCATCCATGTCCAGGACCAGGGCCCACAATTACTGGACTGGGACCATTATGTTTGTTTTAATTCATTCCCCTTCTCCCCATTTATAGCTCACCATTTGGCCTTCTGTAAGATCCCTTACAGCAAATTACAGCTAAGGCAAGAATATTAGATGCAAAGCTTCCTAAAACCACAATGGGGTCTGTTGCGACTTAGTGACTCCCGAAGAGGCCCATCATAATCAAAGGGACTTAAGTTTGGAATGGATTTTTTTTTCCCTTTGGTCTCCATGGGTCTACTCCAAGCAAGTTCCAACCCAATAGAAATAAAAATACAGTGTCAAGAATATCTGATTTAAACAGAACACTTGGTACTGAGATGAAGTAGTAGATTGCATTGTTACATATGGCTTCCTCTCTTGCTTCTTTCTCTGCATTCTACGCTCACATTATGCCACTCACCAGAATATAATGTCCAAAGATTTCAGGAGATGACTTTTTATTATTTATTTTTGAAAATAGAGATTCAGGTTGTATTTACCACTTCTCTTTCTCATGTTCTTTCCTTTCTGAAAGTAAGAAAGCAATATGTATCTTTATTGTAGCTCTAGGTGACAAGAGTTTCTCTGCACTGGAAACAACACATGCATCTGGTAAAAAAGAACAACACCTGTCTTTCCCTCAGATTTAACCTGAACCAGGCATTGTGCACATAAAGGTAAAGGGACCCCTGACCATTAGGTCCAGTCGCGGACAACTCTGAGGTTGCGGCGCTCATCTCGCTTTACTGGCCAAGGGAGCCGGCGTTTGTCCGCAGACAGCTTCCGGGTCATGTGGCCAGCATGACTAAGCCGCTTCTGGCAAACCAGAGCAGCGCACGGAAACGCCGTTTACCCTCCCGCCGGAGCAGTACCTATTTATCTACTTGCACTTTGACATGCTTTCGAACTGCTAGGTTGGCAGGAGCAGGGACCGAGCAATGGGAGCTCACCCCATCACAGGGATTCGAACCGCCGACCTTCTGATCGGCAAGCCACTTCTCTTTCTAATGTTCTTTCTGAAAATAAGAAAGCGACATGTATCTTTATTGTAGCTCTAGGTGACAAGAGTTTCTCTGCACTGGAAACAACACATGCATCTGGTAATAAAGAACAACACTCGTCTTCCCCTCTGATTTAACCTGAACCAGGCATTGTGTACATACCTGTCATTAATCTTATATGCAGAGCCAGGCTCCTCATATTTCAAAAATCTTCAGAGAGGCAGCTTTTTAATCTATATTTGGTTCCTCTTCTTCCCTCCTCAGAGATTGATTCCTCTTTGCATGTAATGCTATAGCATTTTCAATTTAAAGAAAAACCAAAAATAAAGGAGATGAATTTAAAATCTGAGCAGGGGAAGAGGACAAAAACAATTACATTTTTTTAAAAAAAGAAAAATCGTAGAGTAAATGTGCCAGCATTAGATGACTGCCTGTGGTTTCAGACTATGGCTATTTCTAAATGGAAACATATATATAAAATGGAAATGTTGGTAGTTAGCTTAAATCCAAATCTCCTGCGCTAGAGGTTGGTTAGAGTTGGTTTGCCACAAGGCCAAATTTAGGTAGGTAATACATACTGACCTGCAATAGCCTGACCTCCCAGCAGCAGAGTCACTGTTGCTTACCAGAAGAGTGAAGGGGAGGGGGAATGTGTGGGGTGGGTTAGCGCTGTTCACACTTAATTTTGTGATACAGTTCTCCAATAAAAGATTACAAAAATGCACGTGTTGAGGAGACATATGCATAAAAAGGAATATATTAGTGAAAATACCATACAAAAAATTATTACTGTATATTCTGGTGTATAAGACTACTTTTTAATCCAGGAAAATCTTCTCAAAAGTCAGGGGTCGTCTTATACGTCGGGTGGAGAATCTGCGGTCAAGTATATCTCAAACTCTATATTTTAACTGGAAAAGTTGGGGGTCATCTTATACGCCCAGTCGTCTTATACGCTGGAAAATATGGTATATTAGAGGAAATGGAGGGAAATTCACTTTAAAATGCTGGTGGATTTTCATGAGCATTAAAAAAAAACACCCTCACAAATTGCTACAAAATATGAAGGACTGAATAAATGAGAGACTGAAAGAACAAAAAATGATAGTTCCTTTCACCCCTGTGACAAGACTTTAAAAAAAAAAATCAACTTTATATCATTCCTCTTTATCCATTATTGCATTAACCATTCTTTTCTGGGTGGTTTGATTCTGAATGATCTTTCCCATGTTTCCAGAACCTTTCTGACCATTGTTCGAAAACAGGAGAGCACATCATGATATTCCAGTGAAATATTCAATTTCACATAGTTGAGAAGAAATATTGTTGGCTCCACTGGTAGATCAAGTATCAAAACACCTTTTCAATCCTGTGCTTGTTGGTGACAGAAATGGAGCCAATGCTGTTCCCTGAGGTCACATAGAATATCTCCTTGTTTGCAGAAGACTGTTCCATTCTGACACAGCCTGTGCACTACATAAAAAAAAAAAACTAAAGCACCTCAGCTACTTTTATTCCCATGAAAACAACTGCTGACAACTTGGTAGAAGGTCATATAAACTTTGGCCATCGCAACTTATCTTTTATTCATGTGCTCTGTCTGCAGCATCAAGCACCTCTTCAAGCTCCTTTGCAAATTATATTCTTTTTGTGAATATAAACTGTTTATTAAAAGTGTGGCATTAATCATTTAAATTATAATATAAATAATTGAGAAGTGCATGCAAAAGGCATCATAAATTAACACATCCTACCTTTTGTTTTATTTGAAAGTGAAATGGCAAGCTTTAAAGATTAGCTTTCAGTGGAAGATTTGAGGGGAGCAGGGCAATGACTGGTTTTCATCAAATCTCCACATTATGCCATGTGGGCTTGGGGAAGTGCCTATGCAGCCACTAGAGTTGCTTTGATCTTAGAAACTGGACAAAATTTCACTTTGAAATTTCTTTTGAATCCCCTTCCCCATCTGTGACTGGATAACTTGTTGGATAGCATGTTATCCATTATTTTTAATGGGGCACCTTTGTTTGCGTCCCATTTACACATTCAACCAGCTTTCTCCTCCTCCTCATGATCCTAGTTCACAAGTTTATCACGCTCTTAGTTTTAGAACAGGACTATATTGGTTTAGAATCAGGCCTAATACTTGTGAATGCAAGCTGCTGAAATACTTTTTAGCTGCTGGTTCAAATTAAGCTTAAAATATGGCTGTTGGGAAAACTGTGGGAACCTGGCCCACTATGAAATAGTCCAGACCCTACCCTGAATTCTTCCTTCCTTCCTTCCTTCCTTCCTTCCTTCCTTCCTTCCTTCCTTCCTTTCTTATACATTATTCTACTCAATTAATGCAATTAATTACTTTTAAGCACACCAAGCCAGCATTATTTATATTTATGGTGGCCTCTTAGATCCCCTGGTCCCAAATTTCTGGTTTTGGCTCTGCTTTAGGAGAAGTATCTGTGATCCTGGAGCTGCTTATCCTTTTGAGGCATAGCTCTACAAAGGTTTTCAGAATGAGGTTGCAGACCTCAAAGAAATGCTAGAAATTACCGATGGCAATCCACCAACACAATGAAGAAAGCAACACTTGAAATGAGCGAGGATGATCAGAGCTCCATGCCTACAACAAGAATGGCAGTCTAGCCAGTCTTGTTCAGAGAATCCTTGTGAGTGTGGGAGGTGGGAAGGAAAGGTTGAGAAAGTCATTGATATGAATGATGGCGTGTTAGACAAGTGAAAAAACTGTCTGCCTCAAATGTTCCATAGTACCTGATCTTTGCTTTCAACTAAATATGGATGAATAGCATCTGTATAGACATTTATAAGTGTATACTTGCTTACCACAATTTATATTGCATAACATGAAACAAAATTGATGTCATATAGGTTTGGGGGCTTCTGCATTTCTGGATCAAATGCAGCTCATTTTATACGTTAAGGTGCACAGGCTCATAGCCAGGGTGGGCCTAGTGGGGCTACGCTAGGCCAAAGAATAATAGTTTGGAGCAACAAAACAAGAATTAAGAAAATAAACTATTCTAAATACTCAAGCCCTGAAATCCCAAACGAAATAATCCACATCATGGCTAAACAGTTGTAGAAATTTTTATGGAGCAGATTGATGAAAATATTTGTGTTGCATTGTTGGCTGATGAGACAAGAGGCAAGTAAGGCATTGAAGTTGCAGAAATTGCTCTCTGTTGTGTGTCGAGGTCCCAAACCACCCCTCAAATAAACTCTCACCACAAACATAATTTTGGTTTTGGTTTTTGGCATAATTTTGGCCACAACTTTATTAAATTACAAGATATGTGAGTGGTTGCTTAGGCATTGGTTCAGACTATCTGTCCCCTAAGGACAGAACTGACATTTGTCAGTAAAGGGGGAAAACCTTCCAGGTAGAGAAAGGGAGCCGGGTGGTCTGACCCTCCCCTCTTCCCACAGGCTCCCAGGGGCTCTTGCGTGGCCCTGGCCCCCGACCGAGGGATACGGACAAAAGCATGTCGAACCCCTGGATTCCTTTAATGGATTCCCACACACCATCACCAATTTGGAGGGGCAAACGCAGTCAACAGTCCCCTCCACCAACCAGCATAATAATAACCAATGCCTAACCGCCAACTTTACAAGTTGTGACTATTTGCTACACAGTAGGCGAAAACCAGATGGCACCAGCCAATCAGCCAAATGGAAAAATTCCTACCAGGCCCCTGCCTCAAAAGCAGACGACCCCGTGACAGGCATAGCAAGGTCAACACAGAGGCCTAAAAATAGGGAGGGAAGGGCGGGTGATCCGAAGCACGCAGCCAAAGAGGAGGAACACGCTGCGTGCAAACCTTTTATATAAGCTGGGCTGTCCATCACAAAATGTCAACATATGACTCTCCCCCAACAACACCCTGGGTCCAATCACAGGAGTGGCCATCCATACTAACCCACCCAGCAACTAAGGGGTAGTTTGCTGGCCCCCATCGCAACACGTGCTCTCCATGAGGGAGAACCCGCTATACCTTGCAAGTATGAGGCCGAATAAAAGATGTGTTCCTATTTTAGAGCTTCATTCACAAAGTGCTCCAGTTATAATAGCTGAAAGTTTCAACACTGGTTGGCTTACACTTAAGTCTTGGCAAACTAGTTGCTCAATCATATGATGCAACAACTGTCTGATTTAAGAACTGGGAAACCCAGCCAGATGGGTGGGGTATAACTAAATAAATTTATTATTATTATTATTATTATTATTATTATTATTATTATTATTATCTTGACTCAAGCATTTTGTTTCTTCATTGCTTTACTCACCAACTCCATTTGGTAATATTACATGCAACTAAGATGAAGGAATATTTTGACATATGTGAATGGTTGTATTTTTTTTTTAGATTGGATGTGTTGCTCACATTTATAATGGCAGTTCTTTAAAATTCCTGTTGGTTCAAATAATGGACTGAACACTTAGATTCAGTTATGGTTATACATTCAGAAAAAGAATTCATTCTTTCCACACTCAAATTAATCAGTGCATCTTTCCCTTACAAAAACATTTGGTCATCGAATCACTGAAGCTATTGAATTGTTCCATCAAATCAGTAGTTTTACTTTTTCCTTGCTTTCTAAAATTAAGCTAAAAGTACTGTGATATCTTAAACCTGTAGCAGAAGAAGGACCTGGATATCAAGGCAGAATTGCAACTTAAGTATTGTGTTGGGAGGCCATTGCAAAAAAATAAAATAAAAAATGTGAAAGGATTTTTATTTTTTTTAGCAGCCGAGAAAAATGTGACTCTGCTTCCCACACATCAGAGCATCTTAGTAAAGTTTTCTGATAGTATCACACATGGTAATGGTGTTAATTTTGAAGGAAGAAGAGTTTGGATTTGATATCCCGCTTTTCACTACCCGAAGGAGTCTCAAAGCGGCTCACATTCTCCTTTCCCTTCCTCCCCCACAACAAACACTCTGTGCGGTGAGTGGGGCTGAGAGACTTCAGAGAAGTGTGACTAGCCCAAGGTCACCCAGCAGCTGCATGTGGAGGAGCGGAGACGCGAACCCGGTTCCCCAGATTACGATTCTACCGCTCTTAACCATTTCACCACACTGGCTCAGGAGGCCTTTGTACCAGTGTTATTGACTCATGAATTGGAAAACAGATCCAAGGGGAGAGGAAATACTGTTATGCTAGCAGCATGCAAGCATTTGTTCCAGCATGGGCTGAGGACAATTTGAATCCACTATGTGAAATACTGATCCACAACCCAGTTGTTAAAAGCTAGACAACTTGAAATCAGAGCTTGAGTTGGCAAAATCCCTTATGAAAGAAAGACCATCATTGGTGCAACATGCAGACGAGCTCACAAAATATGGTCCTGTATTTCCTGGACTCAGTCTTTTGGTTAAAGCTGCATTGACAATTCGTAGTAGTACAGCAACCATCAAAAGCTGCTTTTCTCATTTAACATTAGTTTTAGGTCCACAGGGATTGTCAGTGCTGATCTTGTTCTTTTAAGTTATAATAAGGACATCACTGGGTTTGTATTCAACTAAGTCTTAGAATAAACCCACTAAGGTCTAGTTAACTTCAATGAGCAGCACTAGCACTTAATACCACCCTTGGATTTCGATGAAAATGTACTACATTTTACAGCACTGAAGACAATAAAACTTTTGTTATAAATGAAAATAATACTCCTTCTTAGTTACAGGTAGGTAGCCGTGTTGGTCTGCCATAGTCAAAACAAAATAAAATAAAAACTTCCTTCCAGTAGCACCTTAGAGACCAACTAAGTTTGTTCTTCTTCAGATACACTGAAACGGAAGTCACCAGACCCTTAAATATAGTGAGGGAGTGGGGAGGGGTATTACTCAGAAGGGTGGTGGGAATGGGTGATCAGCTGATAGGTGTGGAAAACCTGTTGAGAACTGTTAACAACTGCAATTTTTACAAGGTCTTACAGGGAAAGGCAAGGGGTGAGATGGCTAAAGATAGCTTTGTCATGTATAATGAGATAAGAATCCAATGTCTTTGTTCAGACCAGGTTTCTCCATGGTTTTAAGTTTGGTGATTAGTTGCAATTCAGCCACTTCTCTTTCCAGTCTATTTCTGAAATTCCTTTGTATTAAGACAGCTACTTTGAGATCTTTTATAGAATGTCCTGGGAGATTGAAATGTTCTCCTACTGGTTTCTCTGTAGCTTATTCTTCATAGCTTATTCTTGATGTTTCACCAATGAGTTGTTATTATTGGGATTGGTTTTTTAAAAAACTTTTTAATTAATTGATGACAAGAAATGTGACAACCGTAGAAGTTGCTTGGTGGTTTTTTTTTTTTAATGGATGTAAGTTGAAGTACAGCTACAAAAAAGGGGTTAAATAAAGAATAGTTCACAATTTTGCCTTTAAAAGGCCTGCAGACCACATAAACTCCCCCCTATGTTTTTGGGCCCCCACCCTGAATTTGCAGGCTGACTAGAGGTCTGGAGCCACCACTACACATGTTTAAGACATCCCTCTGCTCACCTCAAAATCACCTCATCTGTGTGTCTGTTTTAGGTAAGTAATCTTCCCTCAACTTGGTGCCTTCCAGGTATTTTAGACTGTAACTCCCATAATCCCCAGTCAGCATGGCCAATGGTCAGGCATGAGAGGAGTTGTGGTCCAAACAGGCGTGAAAGGCACCCTGTTAAGGAAGTCAGGTATAGACCATGCCTCAAAACTCAGAGGCATATAATATTTCCAGTCCTTCCTGTTCTAGTCCTTCTTTGGTGCCTGTGACTAGTGACTTTGGATGAGAATGACCTTCCCCCATCAGTGTCATACACATTCATTAAGTTCAGGGAGCTTCCGGTGAATATCAAGATGTGCTTCTGCATATGCATCATTTGCATGTGCAAGACTGAGGTGAATATGTTTAAAGGAAGGGGAGCAAGAGGACTATTCTGTTTTCGGTTCAGGTTTCAAATCCAACTTGACTTGCTTTGGCTGCTGCTTTTGTTTGATGCTGCAGCAATAATTTTGGAGTCAAATTACCAAGCAGCTTGCAGGACAGAAAAGTCTTAGCAAGGCGGAATATTGATATTCATCATGAACTGGTTGGGTGAAGTACCGTGGGGAGGTTTATACAAATCTATGGGGTGACCATACCTGGGATACTGTGTACAGTTCTGGTCACTGAATCTCAAAAAAGTACACCCTAGAGCTGGAAAAGGTACAAAAATAGGTCATTGGCTCTAGGAAGGCTCTTCTTTCTTATATCAATCAATGCTGTGGTTATAATTCAGGCTCACAAAGTGGCAGAGAACTTTTCAGTAAGTCAAATGTGTGGGGCTTTATTTATGCTGTGAGACACAGCCATCAATCTCTGGAAAGCAGAATGTGCCGGTTGTATTTGAATTGCATTTGTTTCTTTTAGCAAAGTTCAATCAGGAACTAAAGTATATAAGAGCCCTGCTGGATCAGACCATAGCCCTATCTTGTCCATCTACCTGTTCCGATAGTGGCTAACCAGATGTCTATGTGAAACCAGCAGGCAGGACATGAATGCAGAAGCCCTCTCTGATGCTGCCTCTGATATAAACATCCTGGCTGGTGGCCTCTGATAACTTATCCTCCATGAATAAGTCCCAGTTGCTTGCTGTACTTCAGGCAAGGAGACTCGCTTATAGTTCAAGAATTCTTGAGTTTGAAGTCTTCCATCCAGTTCTGACGATGTGTATAATTCAAGGCTCCAGGAAGACCTTGGCAACCAGGGCATCTTTGAATTAATTGTATACTGTTCAGAAATGAAAACACTGCTATTATTGATCTGCGCCTTTTTAAGAGGAACCTAATCGATTCTTACTTCCATGCCATTAGTAACTGTAGTTGCATCCAGTGTTGAAATCTTCATTAGCTGAGTAATTCCCAAGGCTGTACCATCGCCTCCATCGATTTGCATGCATGCATGGATATTTGGGAAGCTCTGTAGAAATATTTCCACTGACATGACAGTGTGTGGCATTGCTGTGGTCTGCACCACCCAATTCAACAGTGGGATCCTCCACCCGTTATTCTTGCAGCACAGCGATCTAGCAGGAGGCAGGAGTGGCTATTATCTAGCATCAATTAACTGGCTGACTAATTGATGGAAAAATGAATGCCACCTGTTATTGCTAAGAAGGGGCTCAAAGAGAGTTTAGGACAGCAAAATCTCAATAAAGTTTTTTTAAAAAAAGAAAGAAAGAAAGAAAAGAAAGATAATCTTCAATCTTAAGTGGCTACAAACAGAGGCGTAGGAAGGTCAGGTGGTACCCGGTGCGGAAAATTTCTTGTCACCACCCCCCCATTGATTCCTCCCCCTTGCAAAAATGGTTTTACGTTATTTCATATTTTCTTACAAAGGAATAATAACAAGTAATAATAATAATAAACTTTTATTTATATCCCGCCCTCCCCGGCCGAAGTCGGGCTCAGGGTGGCTAACATCAGATACATAACATTGGTATAAAATCAAACAATAATTAAATTACCTCCTAAAAACATCTCAAAATCAAATTAAAGTCTAATTAGATGGCTTTCCACAGGGTTAGGGTTGGGAACAGTAAGTGCTCCACTGAACTGAAATTTCAGCCTTCATGACATAGGAAAACAGCCAAGTAAACAGGTATTTTGGTGGAGGAGGGTCAAGATATTAGCCGATATGCATGAAATTTCATATATAGCTATATAATCCCTAGTATAGTAAGACAGGACCTTTGGAGCAAGCATTTTCAAAAAAAAAAAGAAAAAAGTTTTATGAACCGCCCTAGTAGGGCAGTAATTGTTCCTTGATAATTTGTCACCCCCTCCATTATGGAACATGGGGCCCCTGGCTACAAAACAGCAAAGGAAAGGGTTGGGTGTTGGAGGAGAGATCAACAAACAAAGCACAAAGTACTGTGGGTGTGCTTCCCATGCAAGTTGAATCTAAACCAGGGATATGGGCGAGTTCAGGCCCAGAGCTGAATGCGGCCCTCAAGGCCTCTCTGGCCCTCAGAGCCACACCCCTTCTCTCCAGACCATGTCACTCACCAGCCCTGATTTTCACCTTTCTTGAATGCTCTTGCCAGGCTGGAATTTGTCCTTTAACTTTGACCATGCTTCTTTTATTATGCTTCCTCCTGGATGGTGTGTGAAGAAATCAGCATTTCTCCTCCCAGTTTTGCTTTGGGCTCTGCCTGCAGCTGGCAAGTGGCCAGCAGAACGTTGCCTCAAAGGGAATGTGACCTTTGGGCTGGAGAAAGTTCCTCACCTCTGGTGCAAACCAACCATTTGAGGAGAATATGTATTTTATTGCAACTATCCAGGTCTACATTTATGAATCACACCTGTGGCCAACTGATAATCTGGGTAGCATACATAGCAGTTCTCCCTCCCTCCACAAACTGATGAGGCTGGAATCGGCTTAGTCTTGGTTGAAGCTATCACGTGAGGAGTCATAGCTCAGTGGGACGGCTCATGTTCTGCATGCAGAATGTTCCAGGTTCACTCACCAGCATGGTCTGACTCAGCATAAAGCAGCTAGATGTGTTTTGTCTCTGCAGATCAGTTTTAACTGGCAGAAGGGAAGTGTCAATCAGAAATACCCCTGGCAATACAACAATAAAGCTGAGTGTCCATTAGGAGAGCTTGAAGCATATTTCTGAGAAAAATACAGAGTACTGTAAAATGGGGAACTATCTCAAAGGAACACTGGTCATTAGAGTGTGTGTGTGTGTGTGTGTGTGTGTAGCTTTGCAGTGTGTCATATATATTTTATTTTATTTTATTTTATTTTATTTTATTTTATTTTATTTTATTTTGCCTTCTCTAGACATATTAATTAAGGGATCCCCTGTCTTGATAAGATATGGATAGTATTCTGCACAGTAATCATCTCTCTCATTGGGTTTATTTTTATTGTGACATTGCTCTGTGACATCTCTGAATCTATCCTGCCAATAACATTGCATTAGAAACCATCTCCTTCCTTATGTCCTTTTGAAGTCTTTGTGGTCAGCTGAGAGCAGTCTCTTAGTAAGAAGTACAAAAACAAAACAAAAACCCACCAAAGTGATGCCTTCCTAGAAACTGCATCTATGGAGCCCCTTATCTCCGGTGGTCCATCAAAAGTAAATTCGAGAAGCAATATGTTGTTCTTGTTGTGATAAATGCTAACTGGCTGTACTTGAAATGGGGGCTCCTTTTGTAGCTGTATGGTTCTGTTCTCGTTTTTTAATATTTAACATGGTTTGTATTACTAATTATTATTATTAATAATACAAAAATATAAATAATTATTGTTTCATTATTAGATCACAATTAATAAACCGTTAGTATTGAATTGTTAATAGTTCATTACTGAAATATTATTATTATTTTCTATTCAGTACAAAGTGCCAAGATGGCTTTGTACAAGTTTCTAGCGCTTGGATGTTTTCTCACATGCACGCTTCTGTCACAGTACAGTACTTCAGGAATGGATAAATTGATAAAAGTGTCAACCATTGTACTCAGAAGCGCCACCGAGACATTCAACTGAACACAACCCACAGAGGTGTGTTTGGCGTCTTCGTTGTACAGCTTTTGTTGCATGATGAAGTAGTAGTAATTGGTTGTGACACAAACGTCTTAGCATTGCTGAGTGCAGTGAGAGCTTGAACGTATGCGAAATAAGCACAGTGACCCTTCACAGCAACAGTGACTGCTGGTGGAGGAACAGGGCCATCTTTACCCAGGGGTGCAAGGGGTGTGGGGCACCTGGGCGCCGAATTCTGGGGGGCGCAAAATGTATACCCCCTGTATACCGCTCCCTCTCAATTGGTGGCAGTGAAAAGCAATGGAGCGAAGGTCCCCACTCCCCTCCTCCTCCACTCTGTTACTCCGTAGTGTCAAATATTCCCGGCGAGTCAGGAAACAATAGCAGGTTTTTCTGCTCCATCGTCGTTATAGGTGAGCGATTTCCCCCCTAAAACAGGTCAACAATTTTGGCTTCCCCCCTCCCCCAAAAAAGCTCAATAAAAGTTAATTTGGAGCCGCTGGGTGGATCTTTGCACCCCGGTGGCGCATATACTAAAAACAGCCCTGTGAAGGAAAGCATGTGGACAATCAGCGGCCCATGTGTGCCATACAGTTCTTCAGGGTTTAAAAAACAGGAAAGGAAGGCAAAGACACATCATCAGTAGGGTAAAACTAGCCTCTCTCACAATGGTCTAACTCAGCATCATAATGTGTTCTGCCAAGGGCAGCTGTTCTTCTCAATTCAGTGGCGATAAGCACGTTTTTGGGTGAAGATGATAAGAATTATTAGCTACCCAGAAAGCACTGGACTGTGAGAACAATCAGGAACATACCAGAGAGTAAATGCTATTGAACTCAGTGGGACTTACATCTGAGTAAAAATGCTTAGGATTGCAGTGTAAGGCTGCACAGTTGTTACCTGGGAGAAGTCTCTATTGAATACACCGAGGCTTAATTCTTAGTGTAAGGCTCCATTTACAATAAAGGAATAAACACTCAACCCGTTTCCTTAAAAAAGTGGATGGCCGCCAAAGCAATGCAATTTAATAATTTAAAATGGATTGGTTACATTTTGCTTCAAAATTATAGGAAGGGCTTTGTAGGCCAGTTTCACCATTTCCTTCATTTGGTACAGGAATTTTATTTTCAGTGTAAACAGGACTCCATTTTTGCACCTGTGTGCGCAACCAACTCTTTTAATTGTTCTCCAAGACGTGGAGGGGAGGAAGAAGGAAAACGAGGACATTCTGGAATCAAATCAGAAACCAGGATGGCTTCTGTAATCTGGAGGGCATGCCCTTCTTTTCCTTTGAACTCTGTTGGCCAGAGGGCTTCTGAGCCAAGACCACTTAGAATAATTTAATTTTGGGGGGAAGTAAACTTGCAGCCACTTGTTTACCAAGGGGTCTGGCTGCATCACCCAGCCAGTGACTCCTGCCTGCGAGAGCTTTGTTTAAATCAAAGGGCAAAACTTGGCCAACTATAAACTAGCTTGTTAAAACTGTCTTTTTATGGGTAATGCTGTCTGTGAATAAGTGAAGCACGCCTCCTAATCTCCTGCAGTTGCTCCACTGGGACTTCAACGGGATTATTGCAAGGGCAACTTTAATGCAGTAAATCAGAATACAAAGGACCAAACCTTGTAAAATGCTACTTCTAAATATGAATGGTGTTCTTATTTTCCTCTTGCTTTTTTTAAAAAATGATGCAACCGCCAATGTATTTCTGGGAAATAGAAGTAGATCAGGAATTTAGCACGAGGGATGAGATGAACAGCTATGTGACTTTAGCTTCCCCCAAAGGGCAATGATCGGTTTGAAAAAGAGCCAGTCTGGCTCCTTCCCACAATGCAAAGTGAATGCAAAAAAAAAAAAACTATGAGTTTCCCGAAGCTGCTTTGACACCTGAACAGGTAAGGAAGTGGGGCAACACTAACAATATGGGCCTGCACTTATTTTACTTTGCTCAAGCACAATATGCTCCTGTGTGCTGCAGGCTGGAAGAGTTGGCATTGAAAAGCATGCTCAAAGTTGGAGTGGCAGTGTTTAAATTTTAGGGCCTTGGTATGGTGAGAACAAGAGTTTACCTGTTCATAATTCTCTAGGGAGTGAGGCATCACTAGGCTAGGCCATATAGCCATACCTTGGAAGTCGAACGGAATCCATTCAGGAAGTCCATTTCACTTCCAAAATGTTCGGAAACCAAAGTGCTGCTTCTGATTGGCTGCAGGAAGCTCCTGCAGCCAATCGGAAGCCCCATCAGATGTTCGGCTTCCAAAAATAGTTTGCAGACTGGAAGAGTCACTTCCAGGTTTTGTGGTGTTCGGGAGCCAAAACGTTCGAGAACTAAGCTGTTCGAAAGCCAAGGTACGACTGTATATGGTAGCTGTGGTGGTACTTTTACTTTCAAAGGTGGAAAGAAAAAGGTAGAGAAATAGCAAGGCATTAAAGCCTCCCATTTATGCAGGAACATGCCATTCCCTGACATGTGGGGCAATTCAAGGGGCAATTCATCTCTAATCTCCTTCCTGCAGTTATCAGGAGAGAGTAAAGCAGGATGAACTTGCAAATAGGAAGTACCTAAATAACCCTTAAAAGCCTCAGTAGCGCAATATTTTTCTTGAGTAGACTGGTGCTGCAACTGCAAATAAACAAATAAAAATCAGGTTTGTAAAAATACATGGGACAGAAACAATGGGCTAACAATAATTTCATCTTCATGCTCCATAACAACAAAACTTATGTGGGAGACTATTGATTTGCAACCCTACAAAAACGACGACTAAAAGAAAAGGAAAGCAAACGAATCTTTATTTTACAGTTTTTTAAAAGCCAACAACAGCACTAGGTTTGTAATTTAAAAAACAAACAAACCCCAACTTGTGTTGCTTTTTATTTCAAACCCACATTGGTTTTAATTTTTCAGAAACCAAACCTGAAACACTGCTTCCAATAGAGCACTTGGTCAAAACTTTGGGAACTCAATGCTAAATCAGCTTTTAATTGTACAGTCTGTGGCTCAAAAACCAGCACACTCAATCCATTTGTAGTAGTTGTTATCCCCTTCTCTTCAAACCATCCTTTCTCCAGAAATCCAGTTTTTAAGCTTGGCTTTTGAGGCACAATTCATAGGAAATTCCATTTTGAATGTAAGCTCGCTCCAGACTTTCAAATTCAGTTTTATTTGTCTCCATTTGATTCAGTACCGCTTTTATTGCTCAAGGTATGAGACGTGAGTTTGGCTCTTACAGTGGCAGCAGGATCCGTATGAAGCCAGCAACCCACAGCCTGGACTTTAAAGTCTCCTGTATCACTTGGGGAATGCGCTTGATAAAAGCGGCAATTTCTAAAACCGGAGATGAAATTGTTTTTGAGATTGGAGCTTGGTCTTGATCTAATTTTAAAGCTTGCTTCATGTTACAATTTCAAAGGGGTCTTTCGTTTCGATATTGGTTGTTTCCCCCCTCTCTCTGCGCGCGCGCACACACACACACACACACACACACACACACCAATCAGGAAAGTCTACATGCCAGCTAGCTGGTTCCATTTAATTCAGCTGAGTGGCTGCAATTTAAAGTAGGGTTTTCTGGGACTATGAAGTTTGTGTCTTGAATATCTCTAGCTTTAAAAAAAAAAAAAAACAATCATTTTTCTCCCCCACCCTTTTCTTTTGTTCCCCTCCCATTTGTTTTCAATGACACCCAACATGCACTTGTCATTGCTGCTCCAGAACACTCATTCTGTGGGAATATTTGTGGGAATATTGCCTTAAAGTTGATAGCCACCAAGAGGAAATGCATTTAGCACCACTAGAGAAGGCACCATTTATCCTGCACCTACCTGTCATGTTATCTTGATCAATATAAGGGTCACTGGATGTGGCTGGAAAAATAATGGCAGTTCCATTTATTACCCTCTAAATTGGCAGCTTAAGTTCCTGAGTCCCCCCCAAAAAAAGACATAGCAAGTCTTTGGAAACAGGAGCAACATAAAGCGGTGTCCACAAAATCACTTTTTAAAAAGTTTTTATTGAATTTTACAATCTAATATTCAACCACATGACACAATATAACATTTATCATATAACACACACCCCATGACTTCCCTCAATTTCCCCTTCTTAAAATATTTACTACTTCTGCTTAATTGTTGTCTTATTTTTATGATCTTACATCTAAACGCTCTTATTTTCTTATCAATTTTGCACCAAATTTTCTTGCATAGTTTACACTCAGTTACATTTCATATTATTGTTTCTTAACCTTTGAAGTTGTTTTCTTAGTTGTGTTTAATCAAACCCTGCTAGTGAGTCCATTTCTTTACAGTATTTCTGTAGGTAGAACATGAAGGGTTCCCAGTCTTTTTTTAAAAAAATCTTCATTGTCATTGACTCTGATTCTTCCCGTAACTTTCGCCATTTCTGCATATTCCATAAGTCTGGCTTGCCATTCTTCTTTCGTCGGTATCTTGTCATCTTTCCATTTTGGGGCTAGGCGAGTCCTAGCCGTGTCCACAAAATCAAAATCACTTAACCCAGCGTACATTTGCATTTAAAAGCAATCCAGATTGCTACCCTCAGGCTTCAGGCAGGGGAACTGAAGGTGGTCTGCCTGCCTCCTTGAAGGGTGAGGGACCTGTTTCAGCCAGACGCCTGCATTCGCTTCCGGCCAACCTTCAGAAGCTACCTGCTGGTGGTGGGTGGGGCCAGAGGCAAAAGTGGGTGGAGCAATAAATGCAAATGCTACCATTGTACAGTAGGCTAGTTTCTACGTGTGCTCACCTGTTCCTCTCCAGCCTCCATCCTGTAAAGCAAAAGGCACTGTCGGAGTTCAAGGGTGCATTCCGGCCTGGCAAAAACACTCAGGGAGGATGAGAAGCAGGGCCGGTGAGTGGGGGTGGCCTGCAGAAAGTCTTGGAGGCCTGCAAGTTGGTTCCCTGGGATGACATTTCCCACCCCAGCCATGTGTGGATCCTCTTGCCAGCAGACAAGAAGTTGTGAGAAGTCTTCCACTCCTTTCCAGGCTTTCTCACCCCACAAAAGTGACTTCCCATTGTTTCTGCTGAGAGGGAAATTAAAGGGTTCAAACCACACCAGCTACTGGGCTGCAATGATTTTCTCCCCAATTTGCAGGCATGCTGTGGGGCTAGGAATGCCACAGATCCTATAGGATATATGGGTATATTTTAGATACCAGGAGTGGGCAGCCATTCTCTTGCAATTGTCCTCAGTGCCCAGTTATCCCATTTTGCGAAGAGCTATGCTGTGCTAGCCCTGAATTGATGCTTCTCGGGTGGAATCAGATTCAATTAAATGAGAGAAGTTGGCAGACTCCCCTGTTGGTTAAGATCTCCTGGTTCTTTAAAGCAGTTTTTTTCTCAACCCCTGAACACTTTGTTTTCTACTTTATATTCTTTTTGTTTTCCTTAAAGATTTTCTTGATTTACAAAAGTGAGTGCAATGTCTCTCTCGTATTTTTTTTTCTTCCCATGTAACATTTTTACAAATCAGATTTGGTTGTTGAGACATTAGGGAGAGAAAGGGGAAAGGGGGTGGGTGGGATCCCGACCTCTCCCATCGCCAAAGAAACACAAGCGAACAACAGAGAACCTACGCTGACACCAAACCCTACACATATTAAGGAAAATACTTTGTATTCTTTTATGTTATCAAGCGTCTGCTTTATAGCTCCCAAAGCAAATGAATCCTCATGTCCGTTTGTGAAATGCAAAACACTTTAGCTGCTGTATTCTTTCATTCTAGTCTTTGCTCCTTCCTTCTAAAATTCCCACGTTCCCAATACGGCAATTCACACTCTGCACCCCGTGGCATTTGTAATAAAAAAAAAAGAGAGAGAAGCAGAATGTCTCATTCAATTCTCTCAAACCTTGTTTTTGAGCAATAGGTGAGCCCTGGGTTACAGACATTCCTCTACTACTTTGTATCAATTTTGTATAGATCTGAACCTTCTTTCCAAAAGACTTGGCCCACCTCTGTGCTCTTCTCCCTGGTATAAAGTCTCCATCACTTGTGAGAGTGTCTCACGGGGAGTTTGGATTTTCCTTTAATCTAATCCATTTAGAATATGACTCGCCATTTATTGAATGAAGAGGAGAAAATTGATAGCTTTTCATTAGGCTGACAAAGTCCTTTTCACTGTCAGCATCTGAAATGTGTTCTCTATTTAAATTTTATTTATTTCAATCTTCTCTAGAGGGAACTAGATTAAAATGAAATGCCTCGCGCTAAGTGGTACAACTGTTTTTTCCATTACTGCTGAGAATGCCGCGCTGGTTTTTGCCATGCAACTCTCTGCTAGCATTTGTTACAGCTTCTTAATAGCTGCAGAAAGAAATCAAAATGGGTCAGATTCAAGTATTTTTGCATGTCGCTACATGGGATGAGACAGCAGACAATCTACAAGTCAAGAGAACAATATCCCTCGGGCCTCTTTATGACTGGAAATTCAGAAACCGATTTAGAAAGGCTTACACAGTTTAACGCATTAGAAAAGCAAGCCATGCTGGGAATTGTAGTTTTATTTCTTAAAGAGTCCCAAAAGCATTAAAAGACTCCAACTCCCAAGGTTCCTTGGAGGAAAGCCATGACAGTTCACAGAGCCAACCCAATACTTTTTGCTGCCTGAGGCAAAGGACAATGTTCAGAAGCTGGTTGGGCTGCCAACTGAGCCTTCTTCAATGCTGCTGATGGGACAGCATCTTCCACCACACCTGAGGGCTGCAATCCTGCTTAGAGGACATAGGACACAGCACCCACAGCTCTGGCCTCCAACACCGCACCTCACCACTCCCAGCATCCACCACCAAGGAATTCTCAGAACTGTCTCTCTGTGAGGAAAATAAGGGCCTGCAAACAACTCTCAGCCTTCTTAACATACGGCACCTCCCAGATTTCTTGGGGGGAAGCCATAACTAAACAGCCATAACTAAACCACACAGCATCACTGTGCTTTAAAGGGAATGGTGTGAATGAGTCCAGAGCCATTGCATCTGCAGAGGAGGCTGGTCCATGTCCTCAGCTAGAGGGATGCAGGTGGTGCTGTGGTCTAAACCACCAAGCCTCTTTGGCTTGCCAAGCAGAAGGTCAGCAGTTCGAATCAGTTTTGAATCCTTTTCAGTGTCCTGTTGAGCCAGAAGTGGTTTAGTCATGTTGGCCACATGACCCGGAAAGCTGCCTGTGGACAAACACTGGTTCCCTCGGCCTGAAGCAAGATGAGTGCCACAACCCCATAGTCGCCTTTGACTGGACTTAACCATCCAGGGGTCCTTTACCCTTTCTTTTTACCTTTTACCTCAGCTAATGCCCAGCCTCCAACATGCCTACTTACAAACAGCCCAGGTGCTTCTTGTCAGCTTCCTGCTCCTCAGTCTCAGCACAGCCCTTGTAGAACTCAGCAGGGAGACTAGACTTCGTTGGCTGTGCCTCCACCTACTGTTGACCTCCCTGCCTTCTGCCCTACCAACCCCAGTGGCACCAGCCACCGCTGGCCACAAACATGGGCCGCATGTGTCATGCCGTACATCGAACCCCTTCCACCCCATAGACAGAGTCCTGAGGCTTAGGATTTGGTTGCTGAAACAGAGGCAGACTCAGACTGTACTGTATCCTAAAGGCTTGTTTTGGTTTCATCCCTGCTGGTACCATTGACATTTACCAGCCCGGGCTCATTTGTCGAAGTAATATGTGGCATTGCTGAGCTTTCCATTAAAGACATCCTCTGTGGCGGTGTGCTTGCATTTGCAAAGGCATCCTTTGTCTACCACAAGTGAATGTTTATGCTAAACGGTTACATGCCAGATGGGTGTTTGATGAGGTGATTGAGCATTTATTTGCTCTTTCAATCAAGGTCAGCAATAACAGGATTTGGTTACATCCAGGGACAGCTACCATAAATATGAAGAAAGCACTGTAGAGAGTTGTCTTCCCTCCATCTGAAGTCATGAAATATTCCCCAAGGATCTTTCTGAGGTCTAGCCCTTAATAGTAGATCTCCTGCTTTTCTGTTCCGAATGTCATAGAATCATAATATCATAGTATCATAGAACTGTAGAGTTGGAAGGGACCACAAGGATCATCTAGTCCAACCCCCTGCAATACGGGAATCTTTCAAACCCACAACCCTGAGATTAAGAGTCTCATTCTCCACCAACTGGCTACCAGGTCTCTGTGCATATTTGTTAGTTTTTGTCCCTTCTATGAGTGTCTGCTTCCTTTCAGTTCTGCTGTACATGTGTATTTGAAGAGTAGCTGTGTCTGAATGGTAAAACATCTGCTGCTTTGCATGCAGAAGACCCCAGGTTCAATCCCCAGCATCTCCAGGTAGGGCTGGGAAAGACAGCTGCCTGAACCCCTGAATAGCTACTGCCCATCATTGGAGTCAACACTGAGGTAGATGGACCAAAGGCAGCTTCCACATCAATAAAGCAAATATTGCAAAGACACCTTAAGCCTCTCGTGCTCCCTCATCCAAACAAAGCTAAGTCTAGTAGCACTGACCTTGGAACTTCTTGCTGCTTGAGGGAGAATGCAAAGATAACTTCCTAGTTCCCTCGCCGCCGCCGCCATTAATAGCATTTTGCCCTGGCAAGGCAGTTCAAGCCTCTGAGCTCCACATTAGCACCGACTTCTTCTGTTGATTAAATAAGCACTGCTGTCTTGGCTGTGATAATTTCTTCTCACATACTGTGTTTGACGAAGGACTGATGAAGACCATTATGGGATGGTTCTTGAAGGAGAATTAAAGCGAACCTCACAACAAATCCTAAATGAAAGAACGGAGTCATGGAGAAACTTAGCAAATGATTTCACCCATAGTAAAAGGTAGCCAGACAGGTGTATCAATGACTGTTTGCCATATACAACAGTGGCCCACTTCTGTTTATCTGGCGCTGTAGCCAGAACAGTAGGTGATAATATTCTTTGACGTTGCGAGGGGTTCATTAGCCATAAAACCCCCGCATCCAGAAACCAACTTAGCACACAAATGGAGTCCAGCAAGCTTCCTCCTGTGCACGTACCTGCTGTACGTTCTCACTTGCTCCTCCTGTGCCATCAGCAGAGTTATCTTCTTGCACAATGGTGTGTGTGCATGCCAGCAATTACAGACGACGGAGTCCAGCTTCTTTCTAATCTAGAAGCTTTATTTACAAGGTATAAATTACATTCCAGGAGAGACACTCGACATTTTGCCTTCTCCCTTCTCTGGCTCAAAAAAGAAAGAAGAAAGATACAGGAACAACAAGTATCACATTACACATTACACAGAGCATCCGGTGACGCTCTTCCCCTTGTGGGCGGGGTGACCTGGTTGAGCTTGTTAACCATGAAAGCTCCAAACCTCTATATATTCATGCGTAGGAATTTTCCTTATATTGAAGACATTTTCACTTAAGAAAGTGTGACCCAGTCACTTATAGAATCTTAATTGCACATCTGCAGAAATGGTTGTATGTGATGGGGGTAGAATTTGGAGAGGTGGTTCTATCCTTTTAAAGAGTTCGTTGAAATGAATTTATTGTTTTTAGAACTTGTGTTTTATTCTATTTTAATTCTGTGCACCACTTCGACGGCTTCATGCTGTGAAGTGGTTTAGAATTTGTTTTAAAAAATAATAAATACTGAGCCTGTCCATTGATCCGTCTAGCCCAGTGTTGTCTGCACTTACTGGCAGCAGCTCCCCAATGTTTCTGGCAGGGGTCTTTCCTTTGGAAATGCCGGGGCTTGAACCTAGGACCTTCTGCATTCAAAGCATATGCTCTACCACTAGCTTTCCCAATGATTTCCTTGTTTGGCTGTTAGCTGCCCAGAAATAGACTGAATGCTGGACTGGAACTGATGAGGTCCAGCCTTCCTGGTTCCTATGTCGTTAGGTCTACCATTCATGCACAATGTTAATTGGTGCTGTTTCAGTAGGTATTGGAATCTTTGCTGCAGAAACAAACTTGAATTTTGAAGGAAGAACTCCCTGACCTCATTTTGGATACATGAAAGGCCCTTCCTCCAATTTTGTGTCCTGCTCATCTTGTGAAGCCTGTGAAAGTATATATTTATATCTCTAGCAGAGCAAGTTGGACCAGAGACGGAAAGGAGCATTCATAAGAAAAGGGAATTAGTTTGGTGACGATTAAGAGAATGCAGAGCTACTGCAGGCGAACCTTCTTGGCAGTCGTCCATTTTTAATGTACCACAATGGAAAATGGTGACAAAAATATGCAGTAAAATTGAAATGGCATGCAGAGGGGAGCAGTCTCCCTTGTGGAGTCAACATCAGAGAATTTCAATTCCAAGTGATTTGGAATATGGGTGGCAATACAAGGAATATTATATGGCCCTGAAAGCAGAATGCACCATCATTACAAATGGGTAACTCTATGTTTTTCTTACAGATGGGTTTCAATGCATGGGAGTGAAATGAACATTGGTACAAGGCACCAAACCATCACCACCCATGCAAGCCACTTTGGGGGGCAGAATTAAGTTATTTGTTTATTTATTTAATCATACACTTCCAAGTCCCGAGCTAGTTTGCATTATTCATTTAAATGCATCTAACAACAACATAATTAAAATCAGATAAACAATAATATAACATTCCTAGAAATCAAATGTCAAATGTGGTGGGGGTTGGTGGAACAAAAAACTATTGCAGCCCTTTTTAAAAAAAAATGAAAATGGACTGACTTTACTTTGCAACTGGGAACAGTGACTGGTCCAGATAACAATGGTGGCAAAGTGACTCAGCATGGGAAGTGGCCAAGGCCAGCCCAACCCAAGACATTTTGCTGCCTGAGGCAAAACAGCACTGCAAAAGGCAGCACATAAATTCATAAAACAGCAATAATATGTATTATTGGAACCTATCTGGGGCAGCGGGGAGATTGTGCCAGAGAAAAGTTGGATGCTGAAATCTGGAGGGAGAGACATGTCTCGCTCTCTTCTGGGCTTGGGGGTCTGTTGGGGTGCTAATTGCTCTTCCTTCCGTCATTCCAAGGGAACTGAGCCATCGGTAAGCGCTTGGAACCCCTGCAGACTCTCACCACTTGGAGATTGAGGTGGCACATAATAGTAGAAATTGTTAGGATATTGGTACAGACCGAGCTGCAAAACCAGCAGCAGCGAGGCTGATATGACTTGTGTTTTTCCCATGAGAAAGACAGCTGTTTTGTCTTTCTCTCAACCATGTGATAATCTTTACTTTCACTTTCAGTTCTGGCTCAAGAGAGAGAGACGGCATTATGCACAGCTCTGACTTACTGGGCTGGCAAGCAGAGACAAACTCTGCATCTTATCTACAGTAAAATAGTTTAGCCTTAATGGCTTGTGTGTGTTGTTGTTCACGCTGGGGAACAATCGCATAACAATGTGCCACTGGACTCGAGTAGCCAGGAGTGCACCCATGCTTCGTCCCTACCTGGGGGGTCAGACTCACATATTGCCCCAGGGGGACGTTTGCTAACAGAAATGGGACTTCGGATCAGAGCACATACACACCACCACATTTCAGTTAGTGAACCTGCTCCCTGAGGCAAGATGTGCAAGGTCAGCACCCATTGATGGGAGCAGTGCATCCGCTCCCTATTTTTGTGACACTTTGCAGTCTGAATTATTTAGTCAGGGATGGAACAGTGACAGCTCTGCCTTTTCAGTTGAGCAACATCTTGGTGCCTTTCTGCTCTATGCTTCTTCTGTCGCTCTCAGTCCCAGGAGCCGAATGCAACCTTCTCTGTTCGGCATTCGGGGCTCTGCCTGGGCACGCTCCCTCCCAAGTTTAAACCTCTTGCACATAATGATACACACGCCTTACAGGAACGTGATCATGAACTATAATTACAATGCCTTTTGTTTGCTTGGATGGAGCATCAAGAGAGGAGTGTGGCCATCCATGCGCATAGAAGATTCTCACTAGCTTCTTGTATAGCTATTGGGCTGTTGTTTTTATTTGTATTGTGTATTTTGTGGTTTTATAACTTGATTTTATTCTGTGAGACCCTCGGGTGTAGCAGTATATAAATTCAAATAATAATAATAATAATAATAATAATAATAATAATAATAATAATCTGTTGCTGCGCCCACTTCTGTTTCTGGCCCTGGCCACCAATGGCATATAACCATCGGAAGGTCTCCCACAAAGGGGTGCAGACGTAGGGCTGAAATAAGGATTCTCATCCCTGCTATATAACAGGCATGTCCACCCCTCGATCGCGGCATCATTTGGCCCCCAACCCAAAAAACTTTGGGTCTTGCTTCCCCAAAAATAGCTGAACAAATTTGGGCAGCCCCCCCCAAAAAAGCTCAGCAACTCTGGCAGATCACTGCCCCAGTTTTATTATACTAGGAGTAGATTGCAGCCTCCAGAGAGTTAGATGGGCCTGCTATATAGCATCATATCAAATACAGTCAAACCGTGGAACTCAAACGGCTCTGTTGCCAAAGGTTTCAATTCCTGAACGCCAAAAACCTGGAAGTAAGTGTTCTGGTTTTCGAACGTTCCTCAGAACTCGAACGTCCAACACGGCTTCCACCTGAGTGCAAGAAGCTCTTACAACCAATCAGAAGCCGCGCCTTAGAACTTGAACGTTTCAGAAGTCAAACGGTTTTCTGGAACGGATTATGTCCAAGTTCCGAGGTTTGACTGTATGACACCAGCTGGATTAATGTAAAAAAATAAATAAATCTGTTGAGATCCAGATGAAGCTTTGGCATCCAGATTGAGCGAAGTGAATTGAAACAAAACAAACAAAAAACCAATTCACAAATACTTTGCTTGTTTTGTCTCTCTTAGCATCAATAGTCATTGGGAAATGGTGGTGTGAGATGGAGCCATGCCTAGAGGGCGAGGAATGCAAGACGTTACCTGACAACTCAGGATGGATGTGTGCAACCGGCAATAAAGTCAAGACCACCAGAGTAAGTTCTTTTCCTCTTTCCCCTTTTCACCTCCTTCATCCCCCCCACCCAACACCTCCTGAGTTTTTCCATCCTCGAGTCTCTGGCGAAAGCTAAGAAGTCGTTTCCTTGCTCAGTAATGCATGTCCTTCCTTACCTACTGACTGGGTGAGTCAGAGGTGAGTCCTCAGTTGAACTCTACCAGGCAGCTGAGTTGCACTGAATCACCATGTCACTTTCTTAAAAGTAATTTGCCCCCCAAGGAATAAAATAGCAACCTGTCAGCAGGACCAGTTGTGACTGTTAAAGATTACACTTACTGTATTTCTTATCGCTGGATGTAAAAGCTGTTGGTTAAACCATTGCCATTTCAGACGGTGAAATGTTTTCAACCAGCTTCAGTAATATTAGGTAGGAAATCGGAGTTCCTACCATGTATTCACAAATATACACAAACACCATTAAATGTAAACATCGCCTGCTGTGCGTTCCTCAGGTGCCCCTTGCACAGTCAGGGATAGGATTGGTAGTGGTTTGTGGAGCACCTATGCCAAATGACCATGGATTCAAGCTAAGCCCATGATTTGGGCATGGTCCAAAGTAGCCTCAACCGTACCACTTTGGGGAAGATAAAGTTACAAATATATGTTGCTAGAGATGGATGAATCTGACACTTTCAGCTTCTCTCAAGTTTCTCTCATTTCTAACCTTAAATTCACTTAGGCCTGAACTTGTTGATAGCCTAATGGCCAAGCCTTAGTCTTGCATGTGCAGCAAGTCCTATCTGCTGTGCTGAGTTGTTGATCTGCTGTTCACAAATAAATACAGCTATTGAAGTTAGAAACATAGGAAGCTGCCTTAAACTGGTCCATCTAGCTCCATGTTCTCTACACTGACTGGCAGCTGCTCTTCAGGATTATAGCCAGGAGTGTCTCCCAACCCTACATGGAGATGCCATGTTCTACCACTGAGCCCTTCTCTTTTCCCGGTGTCTGCTGCTTCCTGGTATTGGGGCAGACCTATTGCAAGGACCTTTGTGTGTCTGGTGGGTGCAGCCATTTCCCCACAAAATAAATTACCTGTACAGGTAGCAGCAACTAAGCAAGCATTCTTCTCCAAGCAAGGATCTCCATCCTCTGTATCTTTGGGCAGGAATGCAGCCATAAGAGAGTCTGTTCCTCTCTTCTGCTCTCTGAGTATTTCCTTACTGTGATGCATTGTGTTTTGCACTCAGAAATACACATGTAAGGTTCTGTTTATTAGTTTTGCATCTTCTCTGCTTCTCACAGTATCTGACATACCAGCTGTGAGTTAATATTCAGCGTCCAGAAATTGTTGTCAGGCACTTAAAAACTGCATTCATATTCAGATATATGGCTCCATCTACTCTGTATGGATTATTATATTTCATATCAATTAGATGCCCGTGGACCTGAATGTTCAAAAATGAAATAAATCCCACCCACCCCCATTCTGTATTTCCCCCTATCATTTCCCTACAGGAACTATTTTAATTAGCTAGCTGGGGCACCTTCTGGTGTAAATCCCAGAAACATTTTGCTTTGTTCCTTGAAAACATTGTGGAAAATATTGCAACTGGAGAATGTAAATTGATGGGGTAAGCTTAGCAACTATCCTGTAAATCATCATAGATGTCTGCACAGGAAGAAGGCATAGAGTTTGGTCTGCAGATTATTTACTTTTTTGCAACTTTTAAAGTACGTGGTGGGTGAGTGGGTGGGCAAGAGTCACCACAGCACACAACAGAGGTTTGAAATTTGGCTTTATTTCATTAGGGGGGAAATCATCAAACAGCCAGGTTGTGCATGCAATCTGCATTAGGAGCACTTGCTTCTTTATTTATTTACTAAAAACTTAGGAACGACTCAACATCTTGACGTGGAATTGCTCCCAGGAACATTGGGGGGGGGGAGGCGCCGCAGGCAGATGGCTGGCATTGTCTAATCAAAAGCAAGTCCATATCCATCTGCACAGCTGCCTATTTTGTCTTTACACCTAAGAGACAGCTACCCAATGGTTTCCTTCATCTTCATTTGGGAGAGGACTTCTTCTGCAGCACCAAATGGCAGTATAATAGCTGACCTTTCCTGGACACACCCCACCATGGGCCAATAAAGGAGTTGTGATTTAAGAATGAATGTGGACACCGACGGAGGAACGGGGGGGCAGGGGGAGCGCACCGGCCCGGCACCATCGGGGACAGGGGTACCATCACGGCTGCCCCCCTGGACATGTGCCATGCGCACCCCCCACCACGCCTGGTGCTACACTCCACGGACGATGCGCCATGCCCCAGGACGCACGCCATGCCCCCACGGGCGATGTGCCATGCCCCCGGAACACACACAATGCCCATGGGATGTGCACCAGCCATGCCCCCACCTGCTCTACGCCCCCGGTGCCGGAGCATGCAGCGTCGCCACTGAATGTGGACCTTTAGCGAGACAGATTTTGCTGATATTCTCACTACTCAAATAGACTGCTCCTGCTCAAAGCTACCCTAGGAGAGGGTATACTGGTTGCTGCTGTTAGGAAACTCACGTCTTCTGGTTTTCTCTTCACCCCACTGCAATATTCAGTGGGTTCTACTGGGTTCTACTCTGTACCCCCAACCAAGCTCCTAAACCAGAATTTCATATCCGGCTTTTCTCCTGCCACCGTCAAAGCACACTTAATTATATCATACTGAAAATAAAAAAACAAAAGAGTGCAGCCCTATGCACACTTCCTTGAGATTATGCCTATTGACTATAGTGGGCCCCGCTTCTGAATAAGCTCAAATAAAAATGCACTTCAAGTAACCGTTACCATGGTGGGTGATGTTCGATACCCATTTGTACCGCTGCACATTCTGTAGCCAGGGAAGGTTGCCCTCCTCCACAACTAGGCCTCACAGTGCTGGGGGCACTGTTATACAGTGGTTCCACTCCTTCCTCCTGGGCCGTGTTCAGAAAGTGGTAGTGGGGGATGTGTGTTCAGACACCTGGGCAAGTGTGGAGGACGCCCTAGTCCTGAATGGGGTAACTGTGCCCCTGAAGGACCAGGTGCACAGCCTGGGAGTCATTTTGGACTCGCAACTGTCCATGGAGGCGCAGGTTAATTCTGTGTCCAGGGCAGCTGTTTATCAGCTCCATCTGGTACACAGGCTGAGACCCTACCTGCCCGCGGACTGTCTCGCCAGAGTGGTGCATGCTCTAGTTATCTCTCGCTTGGATTACTGCAATGCACTGTATGTGGAGCTACCTTTGAAGGTGACCCGGAAACTACAACTAATCCAGAATGCAGCAGCTAGACTGGTGACTGGGAGTGGCCGCTGAGACCATATAACACCGATCTTGAAAGACCTACATTGGCTCCCAGTACGTTTCTGAGCACAATTCAAAGTATTGGTGCTGACCTTTAAAGCCCTAAACGGCCTCGGTCCAGTATACCTGAAGGAGCGTCTTCACCCCCATTGTTCTGCACGGACACTGAGGTCCAGTGCCAAGGACCTTCTGGTGGTTTCCTCACTACTAGAAGCCAAGTTACAGGGAACCAGGCAGAGGGCCTTCTCAATAGTGGCACCCGCCCCGTGGAACGCCCTCCCACCAGATGTCAAAGAGAAAAACAACTACCAGACTTTTAGAAGGCATCTGAAGGCAGCCCTGTTTAGGGAAGCTTTTAATGTTTAATAGACTATTGCATTTTAATGTTCTGTTGGAAGCCGGCCAGAGTAGCTGGGGAAACCCAGCCAGATGGGTGGGGTATTAATAATAATAATAATTATTATTATTATTATTATTATTATTATTATTATTATTATTATTACTATTATTATTATTATTATTATAATTCAAAATGGCAAGCATCCAAAGGAAATGGAAAAATAACTGGGGCCTCACACTTAAAGGTCCCATCCAGAGCACCAGCTCTTGAGTTGCTTGTTGACCTATTTTATTTCTCTGGACAAAAGAAAAGCTATTTGGAGCTCACACTTACCATCAAAAGCTGAATCGATAATAATAAAAAAGCATTGCTTCTCCAAGTTCAAGTCTTTCATGGGAACAAGATGTACTACAAGAGTCCAGTGTCAAAGTTCAGGCTTTTATGCTTAGAAGGAGGGAGCTGAAATGAAAGACCTCTTTCTTTGCCTCCTGTTCATGTGTGCTCAACAAACTCTCTGAGCCTGTTCTACCCTGTTCACCTGCACCACATGCCATCTGTCAGGAGTGGAGGACTCTTGGACCAGAGCCAAGGTGATGATTCTATGCCCAGAGTATCTTAGGAAACAGAGACTCCTAAGTGGACATTCTGAAGTGTGGTGGTAGTGGCTTGAATTCACACATTCAGTGCATTCCACAATGGGATGATCACCATATTCTGCTTATCTGATTTTATCTTAATGCCTTAGAAATCCTCTTAAATGAAATAATAATGGGAGGACTTGTGGCCCTCCAATTGGACAACAACTCCCATCAATCACAGCCAATATGGCCAATGGTCAAAGATTATGGGAATAGTAATCCAGTCATGCTAATACAAGAGATCAACTCACATCTAATTGTGGGCTATTTGTGGGCTGTTAATATATGTGCACATAATAGAATCATAGAATCTTAGAGTTGGAAGGGACACCTAGGGGACGCCTAGGGGTCATCTAATCCAACCCCCTGCAATGCAGGAATTTCAACTAAAGCATCCATGACAGATGACTATCCAACTTAAACCCTCTGAGGAAGGAGAGTCCACAGCCTCCTGAGGGAGACCGTTCCACTGTCAAACAGCTCTTACGATCAGAAAGTTCTTCCTGATGCTTAGTCAGAATCTCCTTTCTTGTCACTTGACACCATTGGTTTGAGTCCTGCCCTCCAGAGTAGGAGAAAACATGTTTGTTGCATCTCCCATGTGACAGCCCTTCATATATTTGAAGGTGGCTATCATATCTCCTCTCAGTCTCCTATTTTCCAGACTAAGCATACCCAGTTCCTTCAACCACTGCTCATAAGGCTTGGTTTCCAGACCCTTGATCATCTTGGTTGCCATCCTCTGCACACGTTCCAGCTTGTTTATCACTCCTACCAGGCTTAGAATATCTGTCTATTTTCACCTCTAGATTCTTCAGAGTTCTTTTTCATGAGTTCTGCCATCACTGCAATCCTGATCACACTTCCTTAGGAGTTAAACCTTCTGAACTCAGTGAAGTTTACCTTGGAGAAGACATGCACAGAACTGCCTTTCATGCCATCATGCTTGATTCTACCATCTTAAATTTTAGCATGGTTTTTCAGTAGTTAAGGGTGCAATCCTATGGTCTTAAGTGGAGCGAGGGAGAGGAGAGGGGGGGAGAGATCTATGAGAAGAGCAGGTGGTCCACCCACAGAGGCCTCCTCTTGAAACTGCAAAAATCTCCATGACTGTCTCTTCTCTGCATTCAGCGCACCAAAGCTGGATAGAACAAAATGAGATGCCCTTCATGTGCCTTGCCTTAAGAAATGACATCTACTTGATTATTTGAAACATTTTTATAATGGTCTTTATGGACCAGAGACAGCCAATGTGGTGACTTCCCAATGTTGCTTGAACAACAACCCACATAATTTCCTGATCATTGGCCATGCTGGCAGGGGCTGCTATGACTTGCCATCCAACATAAGATGAAGAGCACAACATTGACCACTCCTGTTATAGACCATGGGGCACTGGTGGTTTGGTGAGGTTGTGGCATCTGGTAAGTGTACACAGCACCATTCTTGAATGGTTCCAAGAAAGTTCCATCAGGTGGGGAAAGTATGTTGCCTAAGATATTCTTGTTATGATGTTGCATGTGAATAAGAATGGGGACACCAGTACTAAAGCTTTCAAATGGTTATTATATATCTCAGGGCAGCAATTCTTGCTTACTTTCCAATCCATACTCTTCCCTAGTCTCCTCCTCGCTATGCTGCAATTGAGGAGAAGGAACTTCCACCAACCAAATTGGAGGATCAAGATGTTTTTCAAGGAACTGAGTATAATTCCTTCTTGTGCATTTTGTTGTTACAGATTCATCCGAGAACCTAACAAAACATCTTCCGACAGCAGCCAGTGAAGGGAACCCCTGAAAGATAAGAGGACAAAAATCTTTAAACCATCTCCAGCTTTTACAAGCCAAATGGGATTTTTTATTTATTTATTTGCACTTTAACTCTGTACCAGAGGAAACTACAGTGGTTTACTTGTGCGGAGTCAGATGCCCTAGAAAAAGCAGCGCACCAGATTTGACAACAGTGAACAGAAAAGAGGGTGAAAGGAAATAAGGAAATTAAAAAGCAGTTACTGAGAAGCAAGTTTTCTGATGTTGGAATATGAACAACAGACCTATAAGTGTGGATCTACAATTTTTCTTTGTATCATTAAAATATATATAAATATATGAGATATTTTGAAATAAAGCCTGACTCTTAACAAAATATGAGCAGAATCCACACTTTGCTGCAACTGCTTTGTAACCTTTTTTTAAAAAAAACGCACAGACGTTTTGGAGATCAAGAAGACAACGGGAAAAGAACATAAAGCAAGATGACTTCTGACAAAAGCACTGGGATGTTGCTTCTTCTTTTTTATTATGGTTCCTATTATTTCAACTGGACATTCAAGGAAATTCCACCATTCCATTTTCCTGTGTTCTGAAGTCCTTTTTTCTTCTTCTTTTCCTCCTCGTGCAACAATAGCATGCTGGCTTTGCTTACATTAACCATACTTTATACTTAATTGATATGTAATACCAGTTCTACTTTCTTCCAAGGACGTCTTTTGTGGGGGCGGCACCAGTTGTCCCACAGAGAAGAGAAAGATGACTCTTGACACTTGGGGGGGAAACACACAGTCTACGTTCAGAGGTTTATTTGGCAGACTTTGGGTAGACTGCGAGCTACCTTATTAAAGAAGCACTGTACAGATCATTGTCTACAGACTTTGTATAGCTGGTATAGACAATCCTAGTAAAAAAAGAAAAGAAAAGTTGGTTGCTAACTTCAATGGCTTGTGTTGTTTGCTCAACCACTCATGAGGGCTGTTTCATTGTATCTGATTAGGATAGAACCTTATCTACTCAGAGGTTCACCTACCCCAATCTCCTCCAATGCAGGGATTTCAACTAAAGCATCCTTGACTGATGGCCACCCAACTTCTGCATAAAAACCTCCAAGCAAGGAGAGTCCTTTCCACACTTAGTGTTTATAGTGGTATAGTTGCTGGGTTTTGAGCTTGCCCGGGTTTCTGTGCGGAGGGGGTGAGGGTTGGTGGACATGGTTGGTGAGATTTCTCTTCCATGCCCCTTCCCTCTGACTGGTCCCAGCTGCCATTTTGCAAGCTCAGTTCAGAGGAGAGCTATGGCAAATGGGGATGATGGTGCTGAGCCAAAGTATTGCCTGTGACAGCAACCAGGTTCACCATGGACCAGATAGAACCATAGTTTCTCTTCTAATCTCCTATACTCCAACAAGATTAGAATTTTGGAATGCTAATAATAATTTTTTTTAAAAGCTGTGAAAGGGCTATCCTCATGAACATGTTTATAACGCTGACGATTACTGGCTGGTGCGACACAAGGTTATGTAAGGGGTGTGACTACAGCCACAGAACTTTTCTGTATTTGTACACAACCCCACACTCACTCTCCAATAACAGCAACACATGACCAAAGGTGCAGTTAATCACACTTAAAAATGTTGGAACAAACAGCAATTATACCACTGTAAATGGTAGGTGAGGAAAGACCCTGGAATTTGTACTGGTTCAGGGTTTTCCTGCTGTGTTTCAGCCACGGTGATGGCAATAGTAGTAAAAAAAATGAACAAATCCGAAATCTAGGGTGTAGGGCCATGTTGGAATGGAACCAAGATGGTGTAATATGCCACACATCTCTGAAAGAGGGGCAAAGTGGTTTGGGCTTTGGATGGGTCCAAGAATCAGAAGGTTCATAAGGTTTTCCTTTTCAAGATTGCATTACCAAAAAGCAATGCACTTTAAGAACTTTCATTGGTTGTCACTTTAATGTAATTGAAATATAAGTGGGATTGCCCCCACCCATGTAGCTAAACAACATCCTGATGTCAACCGCTCAGATTCATGAGTATAGACTATATCCATTTACTTGAGCAGCAATGTCTGGGCCCCTATGTTCATGGGGGTAGTTTGGACAGACTTGAGACTTTAACATCTTACTGACCAAGGCATAGTAGGAAGAACAACCTTGTCAGGCTGGCAGAACTGGCATATGTTCAATGTGCATGTGACTCTTCCTGGATACAGCATTCCTGCCGGTGCAGTGCAACCAGCTCTAGAGAAAACTGAGGTGGAGTTGAATTTGTGCACAAAGGTTTCTTTCTTTATGAGATTTCTTATCCACCCTTTACCATAAATTCCTGGGGTGGGGATACATCCATGTGAATGTGCATAGTTAAAATCCAATAAAACAATTGAAAACAAAGTACATACATCAAACCATAGAGGTGGCCTTACAAAAACCACATAAATCTTAGCTTGCAAAGACCAGGGTAAAGAGGTGTGTCATCAACAAATGATGTAAATCATATAATGAGGATACTTGATGCACTTCTAGGTGGATCAAGTGGGAGTTCCACATTTTGGGGAGTTACCACAGAGAAAACTCTTTCTCTCAGGCCACTACTCCTGTCTTTCCAAAGGCAGCAGAATTAGCAAGAGACACTTGAGAGAGGCTGTGGGGAAGGAGGCAGCCTTTCAGATATTTGGGGCCTAAGTCATAATAGCATCTTGAACCACACATGGAAAGATGCTCTACAGAATTTCCCCACATAACAACTGCTCTTTAAACTTAAAGGTGTTCAAGAGGTCTTTGAACATTTGACACGTGGACTTTTAAAATGGAAAATGCAACCGGAGTGCATGTATTGTTTTTCCTCTGTTGGGATTATCCCTTTCTTTTTAAAACAATTCTCATGCCAAAACACCAAACTATTCTGGGCGGTTCTGTGGCACCAGCCTCTGAAAATGAAATATCAGAAATTTCCAAATGTGTGTGCTCCCTGAGTGATCCTATGAGCGCTTTTGATGTTACCATGGAAGCCACTGCAATATGCTTGAGAACTTAGACCCTTGAGAACTTGGCATGGAGGCTGTCCTTGATTTGCTTGAAGACTTCTCTGGGTCACCCCCTAATCTCTGCTCCCACATGTGATCCTTATGCCAAATGAGTGGGATTTTAAAGAGAGCAGGACAACGGAAAATCTTTATATTCTGTACTCTGTTATACTATTTTCAGCTTGCTGTCACCTCTCAATACACCCACACATCAACTATACTAATCAGATTTATCCTGTACAGAGGAAGGGCAGAACATACTGTCCCAACCACAGCTGTTGTCCATCTCCAAGACAACAGCTTCCGCACCTTGATATGTAGAGAAATATATATTAAAAAGTTGTCATTCTCATGACACTGTATATTAAACCAGCAGCACTAGGTGTTGTGTTGCATTCTTCAGGGACTTCCAAAGCCGACACCAGAAGTGCTAATCTTTAAAGTTAAATAAATTTTAAGGATATGCTGTTGGATACAAAGCACTCTGTTTCATGGTATATCCCCAAAAATGATTTAGTGGGCTTTAAAATGCCTGAATCTGTGCTGGATTGTGGCCTAAGTTATCATAACCCTGTAAATAGTTGTTGTCAAATGGCATTACCAGATAGGGGCAACTTTCAGAAGGCTGCTTTATCCCTTGAAAACTGTAGCCCCCTTTTGGTTGCCTTTCCACCTCAGAATGGTTGTGAGGATTTCCTCTTTAGTGACAGCCTACAAATCAGAATATGGCTTCCCTGGAATGCAAATTCTTGAGTAAGGATGAGTGATCCCTGCCAGGCTGGTGTCAAATTCACTCGGAAATAACTCAAGCCACTTTGCATTCAGTGTCAGAAGAAAGGCAGGATAAAAATGAAATGAAATTAATGTATATAATTTGGGGAGGTTCCAAAAAGATAGAAATAAATGTGTGTATCTGATGCTTGCACAACAGATCTTTCCTCTCCTCCCCATTCAGCCTCCCATGCACCTTCAAATTCTCCAGAGGGTTGGGGGACCCCCTGGAGCAGAGTGGGGTGGCATGTGAGAGAAGAAAAGGAAGGGGAAGTCCCATTGTGTAAACAGAAGGCAGGAAAATCAAGTTAATAACCTTGAGAATTACTGATAATTATAGATAGGGGATAGCTAGATGATAGCTAGCTAGCTAGATTAGATAGATGATAGATAGATAGATAGATGATAGATAGATAGATAGATAGATAGATAGATAGATAGATAGATAGATAGACAGACAGATATATAGGTAGATAGGTAGGTAGGTAGATAGGTAGGTAGATAGGTAGATAGGTAGATGATAGACAGATAGATATAGAGATATAAAATTTGTGTCTGAATATGTATTCTGTTATCCCTTAAAGTTATGCTCATATGTATGTACTGTATGATTTTCCCCCCTCTCATGTTGGATTGGGGAGTTGGAGAGAAGAGTGTTAAACAATATGCTTGCACTTTGTGTGTTTCTGGGTGTTCAGCAACATGATGGCTTCATGTTGGCAATATTGCCTCCTTTAAGTGCAACTACACGAGAGTCTCAGTGGACAATATCAGAAGTTCAGAACACAAAGGGGAAACCAGCCACCACCTTCAACAGCAACAGGAGAGAAATTACTTTCTAGACCTTCTACTGATAACTCACTGTAAACATCCAGAAGACAATAAGAGGTAAGTCTGGAAACAGGTTGAACTACCATTGACATTTCTGCATGCAAAGGTGACTGTCAGGTTGGTTAGCTGCAACAAATTGCTGAGGCCCACAAAAGCACCATCCTATCTAATGAGACAATTTTGGATGTATTTTCAATGTATGTCCCTGCATAAAGGAATGTCTAAATAACTACAAGACTAATCCTACATTTCACCAAACACAACCAAAACTTCTTGTGGGAACGAAGTTCACGCTTTATGTTGTCTTCTCATGTCTGAAACCATCATCACAAATCAAACATCAAAGACTTCATATCACCTGACATCTTTTCAAACACATCTTTTTCTATGGAGACTTTTCAGCTACAAGCCCATTAAGGGAGGAAATATCAAGTGCAGTACTTCAAAGTTAGGGAACCTTCTTAAGCCTCATGGACACACACTTTCTTAGGCAACTTTCCGGGAGCTGCGTGCCAATGTAGGTTTGGCCAGAGGCAAAAAGTGGATGCAAAAATGGATATAAATCTTACCCCTGTATGGAAAGTATACATGCTAACCACACAAAAGTCAGATGTTTCATGTTATACACACACACACCTCCATCCCTCACCCCTCACACAGGCAGGCAAGAGGCCTGATCATATCTCAAGGACACATTCCAGCCAGGCCAAAAAATGTTGAGGAGAGCATGGAGTGGAGTGGTGGGACGCAGGACAGAGGCAGGGCCAGGAAACAGTCTGAAAGGCCAAACAGAGATGCCTTGAAGGCTACATTTGGCCCCCAGACCTGAGATTCCCCATCACTATAGTACCCACAAATGGAAATCAGCTCTAAGAGGCGAGTTTATGAATAAATCATATGGTGGCCTTTCAGCCTCAAAGAATCATCCCTGAAGGGTAGGAAACAGCATCCCATGAGGTACAAATGGTTGTCACTCAAAAGCACAAGGAGTAACACTCCCCAATGGGCATATGGAACTGCTGTGGCCTCTGGGTTGCTAACCATAACAAAATGATGTGCTGGCTGCTTGTCAACTAGAGGAACTAATCTCAGACAGATCTTCCTATAGAGTCCATAGGCTGGACCAAGACTTGTAATGAGTGGCCACTTGGGGAAGGTGGCAAGGAGGCTTTTTCACTGATTCCTCCCACTCACTTCCCCCCCCCCCAGCAACCTTCTGTGACCCCTGAAAAGCTGATCTTGGAGTGCGGGGACTTAAGGACCCTGCAGGAAAGCAAGGGAGATGCTGCAGGGAGTTGCAGGGGAATGCTGGTTATTTCCACCTTCCCCTTTCTCTTTGCAGAATGGCAAGTCTAGATCCCAGCCCCTGTTAAGCAAGAAAGAAGGGGAATAGTTAGATCTTCACATATAGGCAATATATGAGATCATATTATCTATTTCTGTACCAGAAATATGAACAAGGGACAGACAATTGACATATTAGCTTTTGCAGCCAGTTTTGGAGGAGGTGGGAATCTTGCCGCTGATATAATAACGGCACAAACGCAGAGAAAATTCCATTATTTCAAACACCCAAACACCTGAGGCCATTCACCAAGTCAATTTGATATTTTAGGATTAATATTTTGCAGCATACCGAGCAAATCTAATTCTTTCCCTTCAGACTGAAAATGCACAAAATGATCTATCTCTCAGATAGGGCATCCTTATGAAGCAACGTCTCCTTTCTGGCATCTTTTATTTGTCGGGACGTTTAAAACATGCCATGCTGTTCGACATCCTGGCTTCAGCCGAGAAGGACTTAACACATGGCGTTTGGTCCCCAGGCACTGACAAATCACCTTGTAATCAATAAGCCAGCAGTGTGAGCTGTACCTGGAAGCCCCTTTAGGAACAGAGAAAACTGCCTTAGACTGGGGAAGGGAAGATATCTTATCTTGAGCCAGGTCATTTGTCCAACTAGCTACGCAGTCTAGCAGCAGCTCTTCAGCAGAGGGGTATCTCCCAGTCCTACCCGAACCTTGGACCTTCTGAACACAAAGCATGTCCTCTACCACCAAGCGATAGTCTTCCCCAAAGTTAGATCGTTCTACCAAATCATTTTGTTGCTACATCTAGCTCAGTTTTGTCTACGATGATTGGCAGCAATCTCCAATGTTTCAGACAAAGGAGTCTTTCCCAGCCCTTCCTGGAAATGCCAGGAATTGAATCTGGGACCCCTTACAGGCAAAGCATGTGATCTACTACTAAGAAAGTCAGAGAATTCCAACAGAAATGGAAACAAAAGCAGACGCGGCTGATGTCTGCTCGTTTGTCCCATGTCCAGAATCATAAATCAGTCCAATGAATAGCAACTGGCATTCACTGTTGTTGTTTTCAGTCCAGTTCAGTCACTCTAATGGTTGATGGGCCAGGATTGTACAGTATGGGGGAGATCTCCACACAGTTGTTGCCACTGCCTGCTCTCACAGAAAGGGAATAGAAAGGAACCATTCTCCCCATCCCCCAAATGTTATTGGTGCCCTTCAAGGTGGCAGTGCCCATTTGGTTTACTAGATGATGATGTATCTTAATTCTTCACCCACCATTTGTAACCTCTTCTCTGTTATTAGATCTTCCCCAACAGGGCCACCCCAAGGCATTTTGCTGCCTGAGGCAAAGAACAAGATAGTGTTCCCTCCCAGTTTCTCCAACAGGGCAAAATGATAAGTCTCACAGGTCCCTATTTCAGAGTAAGTCCATTGCGCTCAATGGTTCTTACATCTGTGCGGTTTCAGGCATGGGGTGTTCTCAACACTATCTGGAGATATTGAGGGTTTTGAAATGTTTACTTTCTCCTACATAGATCTCAAGTACTGTGTGCATGCACACGAAAGCTCATACCAAGAACAAACTTAGTTGGTCTCTAAGGTGCTACTGGAAGGAATTTTTTATTTTATTTTGTTTTGTAAATACTTTGCTAAGTTTCCATCCCTGCCAGCCACTTTCAGAACAAAAGAAAAGTAGGGTGTCCTCAGCACAATAAAACTGGGTAAAGGCAGGGCTTTTTTTCAGCTGGAACTCAGTTCTGGCACCTCTTTTTCTAGAAAAACAGAACTGCTTGTACAGAAGCCAGCCAGATTGACAGTTCAGCAGAACACCACCAGACAGGCAGCAGTTTCACTTAGGGGTTGTAGGGGAAGCAGTGCCAAGCACACACAGATTTGTCCTCCAATATCTTGCCACTACTTCCCACCTTCCATCATTTGGCACCTGAGGCAACTGCCTCGCACTGCCTAATGGTGGGGCCGGCCCCTCTTCTTCAGAATCTCACCCTCTTCGTCCAGCAGGCACAAATTTATGGTGCCATCCTATGCCTGCTTGTTCAGAAATAAATCTCATGTGTTTGGTGGCATTCACACCCAGGTAAGTGTGTGTCAAACAGCAGTGGTAAGTCTGTAAGTCAGAATGCCCCAGCAAAGTATGATTTACTCCGTTCACATTGTGCAGCAAGCACCTACACCTGGAGTTACTACCAACTGTTCAGTCAACAGAGCCACAGCTAATTTGGGCTTTCTGATAGATGCATCATGTTGCCCATGTTTTGCAACACCTGTGTCTCACATTTCATAGATTATCTCATAGAATTATAGAGTTGGAAGGGACACAGGATCATCTAGTCCAACCTGCTACAAAGCAGGAATATGCAGCTGTCCTTTAGGGGGATCAAACCTGCAAGCTTGGCGTTATCAGCATCATGCTCTAACCAACTGAGCTATGCGTATTATCATTTTTGTTGGGAGGGGGGAAGAACCCTAGGCCCCCACCTAAAAATATGTGCAAAGAGCCCTAACAATTAGCCCTCCCCACCACATTGTTAACTAGCTGGGCAGAGAGAGATTCACTCTGCTTTGAAATACCAGCAAAGCAAAAAGAAATTAAGATATGACTGAAGGCTTTGTTATGAATGTGCAGAAAACATCACCAAGCACAAACTCAGCTTTTAATCGGGTTGGGTAGTAGTGCTTCATTTGAAGAATTCAAAGTACAGTATTCCACTGTGACTTATTTGCAAAGCATTTTACTGTAAGGATAAAATTGCCGGCATCTGCTGGGACTTCGACTCTGCTCTTATAGCTGATGAATCTCAAGCGGTGTCCAGAGCACTGTCTAGTCTTTTTGTGCTGGATAAGTTTCAGCTGGTAAGGCTCAAGGACATGGGCAAGATGCTTGGATCAGTCAGGGTCACCGCTTGGCCTCTGGGTGAGATGGTTTTAGGCCTAGAACACTGATCGTGGCCTGATGGCACTGACTGCCAATTAGTTTCCAGGCCAGATTCAAAGTCCTGGTTTTGACCTACAAAGCCTTAAACAGCTCAGGACCATAATACATCAAGGACCGCCTCTCCCTATATGAACCAACCCAGACCCTGCAATCACCATCTGAGGCCCTTCTTCGTGTGCCTCCTCCATGAGAGGGCCAGAGGGCAGCAACACGATAATTGGCCACTTCTGTGGTGGCTCCCTATTTGTGGAATGTTCTCCTCAGGGAGATTCACCTAGTGGCTATGTTATATATCTTTAGGCACCAGGCAAAAGCATTCCTCTTCTTCCTAAATCTTTGGCTAATTAAACCATCTATGGCTCTTTCAACCAAGGGGCAACAACAGCATCTAGATGGGGGAACTGATGCCCTCCCAATGGTCAGGGCTGATGGGAGTCATAGTCTAGCAGCATTTGTAGGACCATAATTTGTAGCGATCTTAGAGCCCATGACCTAGATCTAGATTTGAACCCTTGCATTCAAATCTTAGGAAAAAGTATAGAGAGTTTTGGACAAGGGCATCTCCTCCCTTGGATTGGATGTGCCGCACAGTTAGAGCAAGGATGAATCAGTCCATTTCTAGTTCATGTCAATGTTGCATATGTTCATTCAGAAACCCATTCTGCCCCACCCCCTTTGTCTTGTTTTTAAAAAAAATGCAAACAAAAATTTGCATTTAAATACATATTTTTAATGTGGACTTTCTCTCAGAAATATTCCTTTCTTGACACATTTTGATATTTTTCCACCAGAAACTGTGCCACAATATTCAGAAAAGCATCAAATTCAATAGATCACTATATTCCAATGTTCACATTAGTCCAGCACATGAAGATCTGGTCAGTTCATCTTGGAAGTGGCAAAAAATGGAGTCTGTCAACCATCCTTGAGTAGGGATGGACATCATTTATCTCATTTTCCCAGTCATAAGCTCAGCTCTGCACATGCCCACATCGGTTTTCAATCGTTTAAAAAGTCCTTGTGAAAATTCATCAACGTATCAGTGCAAATTTCTCCTAATGCACACATTTTTGCAAAAAAAAAAAAAAGAATTTTTTAAAAATCCCACGATATAATGCAATCTTCCAGGTTACTGCCACCAATATATGCATTTTTATTGACACTTTGCCCCCCAGCATGTGCATTTTTGCACGTATTACATGGCTGGAGAAGTACTTTGCAAAATTCAAAGGTGTGTGAAATTTCACTAGCGGCTTTGTTTCAGTTTGTGTATCATTTCAGAAAGTGTTCATTCAGGAGGTTCGCCCTTCCCTGCAAAATGAACTGAATTTCTCTCCCCTCTCCATCGGTAAGTTAGAGCCTCGAAGGAGGAGCTTGCTGCATCAAATCAACAGTCCATCTGGTACGGCATCCTGCATCCATTTCAACAGGGCGAGCTTTCTCAAGCTTCAGAAAAAGATTGTGCTGTGTGTTTACTTCTCCGAGATACCGATTCCTAATTAATTCAGACATGGTGCAAATGATTGAAATTTCACAGCATTTAGTAGATTCTGCCCCTCGTTCTAAAGGTACGTATTGAGCGAGATGTACTAATTACTCGGTTTCGCTACTTGAGTGGGTTTCCGTGAAACACTCCCACAGGGCTGGAGGTATGGAGGCAGGAGGAGATGGTGGTCGTGGGCGAAGTTTTTATAGTTTCTTTCCCTCCCCCTCCCCCCAACTCTCTGCTTTTTTTTTCCCAGGCAAGGTTTGGAGGGAGAGATCTTCAAAGGCATTTAAGATGAGCGTTCGAGCTGTGGTGCTTTTCAGCTTCTCATTCATGCAGCTTCCTTTTCATTTAATACTTTATACGGCTCGGCCTCCAGGCGCTCGGAGACGTGTGAAAACTAAGTAGCTGCTGCTGGTGGAGCTGAAGAAAAGTGCTGCGGCCCAAAATGTGTGCCTTGAACAGCCTTTGGGAGCCTCTCTTTTATGTTGCGCTCTGTTATTTATTTATTCCTGACTTGCAAGGCTTGACGGCTTCAGAGGACGGCATTGAACTCAGCCTAGGTGGGAACCATACAGAGGCTGGATGCTATTGTCACCCACCTGCATCATGACAATACCTGTATCCACTTCCCTCAATTGAACTGAGGAAGAGTTTTAAGATGTGGCAAGAGAAAGGAAACATAGGAGGGGGTGGGGGAGAAATGCTGGTGGTGTCTTATTTTTAGAAACAGAACCTGAGAACATTCATCCTCTCCCTTGCTTTCTTGCCCTGACCCAGAACACATAACAGGAAGAACTATTAACTCTGTTCTTTGACCCAAGTTGTGTGTTTTCAGGGCAATCCTATTCCCTTTTTATCGTAATCTGTTTTAACTATTCTCAATTTTGAAATTTTATATGCTTTTTAAATAAATAAGCCCCCCCCCAATTATTTTCATTAAACATTACAAAACGGCAAATATAACCATGCAGAATTAGTTAAGTTCCAAGCTTGTACAAAGCTTGGCGCCGAAGCAAGGAAAACACAGGCCATTGTAATGCTATAAGCACTCTTCTCTCATGTGTTTCATCTTAACCCAAGGATGGTATCCCTGTTTTTAATCTTAAATTGTAACCACGCTGGGACCTGCTGGTGAAAGACAGGGGATAAATTTAATGGGGATTTGGATGAAAGTAATAAAATACAAGGGAAAGTTTGGAGGACTAGGCTTGTCTAATTTGGTGGGTGGGTGGGAAGTGGGCAATAGTGTGACAGAGTTTTTAAATATATTTTGGATGTTCTTAGAAAGAATTGCGTCTATTTTGGGCATAAAACGTGGTGGGTTTGGCCAATGGGAAATCCCTGTCCCTCTCCAGCTCCATGCTTGGTTTTCCTGCATTGACTGGGGACATCTGGAGTGGGATTCTTCAGACAATCAGCTAAATGCACTTAGAACCCTCCTGGCCATCAAGAACACTGCACAATGAGGGTTTCCTAAACTGGGAGAGCTATAGCTCAGTGGTAGAGAGCATCTGCTCTGCACCCAGAAGGTCCCAGGTTCAATCCCTGGCATGTCCATGTAAGGCTGGTTGGGAAAGACCCTTACCTGAAACCCTGGAGAGCCACTGCCAGTCAGTGTAAGCAATACTGAACTAGATGGACCAATGGCCTGACTCAGTATAAGGCAGCTTCCTATGGACCCATGATGTCTCCACCTTTCATGGTCATGCAGGTTGAATTCCTGAATAGGGCTAATGTCTACCGAGAATAGGATAAAACCCAACATTCAGCAGAGGGAAGTGACCCACTTCAAGCAATAATTGGCAACATAGAATCACAGAATTGTAGAGTTGGAAGGGACCCTGAGGGTCATCCTGTCCAACCCCCCACAATGCAGGAATCACAACTAAAGCATCCATGACAGATGGCCATCCAACCTCTGCTTAATAAAGGAAGGCAGCAAAATTCAAGAGTTTTTGAAGTGTAGACCCCCGCAGGGTGGAGGGTACCATTTGCACTCTGCTTCAGGCAACAAAGTGTCTTGAGTCAGAACTAAGAACCACTTGTCTGGATCTAGCAATGGCTTGGAAGTCCTGTGGAAGAATGTTTACCTGCACAGATTGCCTGGATGAGTGCCATCTCCTGGCCATGTTCCTTGCCCATTTTTCACACCTTACCCAGCTCTTTTGACAGTCCCTGTGAGAATACAGAGTGCCAGAACGGTACAAAATATTCCAAACGCAGCAGAGATTTGTCTGAGTTTAGATCCATGAAAAACTGGTGTGGCAGGCTCATTTTGTCCTACATGCATTTGCGACATCCCATAGCTTTGTTTTACTATAATTAAATCCAACTGGCTTTTTTCAATTTTTGGAGCGTATGCTAATGTTTTGTCACAATCAGCAGTCTCGCTAAACATTGCTTTGAACCATTTTGTGGGACATGAAAGCAACACTTACTCAAAGAGTTGCCTAATGAAAGCCATTTCAGAAAGGAGATTCCAACTAAACATCAGGAAGAACTTTCTGGCAGTAAGAGCTGTTTGACAGTGGAACAGACTCCCTCAAATTGTGGTGGACTCTCCTCCTTTGGAGGTTTTGAAGCAGAGGTTGGATGGCCATCTGCCATTGATGCTTTACCTGAGATTCCTGCATTGCAGGGGGTTGGACTAGATGACCCTCGGGGTCCCTTCCAACTCTACAATTCTATGATTCTTTGATTCTGTTTCTTAGTAAACATGCACATGACCAGCCTCTCCCTTTCACTTACCCTTTATTGTTTCTAAATCTTCCTTCCCCCCATTTTTTCAAAAGTAACTTATTTCATTTGTTCATTAATTCAGCAAAGTAGATATCATTAACTGCCTTTACATACCAGGATGGTTTTATGAATAAACATCCTTGAATACATTTTTCTCCCCACTTCTCTCACACTGTTTTGCTTCCTGTTCACAGTATTAACAACTTCAATTATCTTTCTGCATGTGTTCCAAATTTGGGCATGTGTATCCTCTTTCTTTTTCTCATGGTGCTATCCTACTCTCCTTTGTTTTCATGAAATCACCAAAGGTTCTCCATTAAAATTTGGACTCTCGTGGGCTCTCCTGATTGGGAAGCTTGCTATGTTCACCCTTCCTATTTCTCCCCTGCTGCCATCATGGACTGACTGTGTAAAAAAGTTTGTGCTACCTGCTTAATCTACCCCTTTCCTTTCAATCCCCTTTTCTTCCTCACCTTGCTCCCCAGAAGCAAGGAATGCTAGCTTTTCCCACTCAACCAAAATGTTTCCCAATCAGTTGACTCCAATTAGCCTACTCTGACACAGGATTTGCATCCTTGGGCCCCTGCCAGGACCCACTCTGCAGCAGAGGGCCCAGTGCTAACATCTGGGTCCCTGCCCCTGCTCTTCCCAGCTGATGTTGACTGTTCAGCTGATTGTCTCTGTGAATGCAGCGAGGAAAAGAAGTACAGTGGGACCTCGGGTTAAGAACTTAATTCGTTCTGGAGGTCCGTTCTTAACCTGAAACTGTTCTTAACCTGAGGTACCACTTTAGCTAATGGGGCCTCTCGCTGCCGCTGCACTGTTGGAGCACGATTTCTGTTCTCATCCTGAAGCAAAGTTCTTAACCCGAGGTACAGTGGTGCCTCTGGTTACATACTTAATTCGTTCCGGAGGTCCGTTCTTAACCTGAAACTGTTCTTAACCTGAAGCACCACTTTAACTAATGGGGCCTCCCGCTGCCGCTGCGCCGCCAAAGCACGATTTCTGTTCTTATCCTGAAGCAAAGTTCTTAACCTGAAGCGTTATTTCTGGGTTAGCGGAGTATGTAACCTGAAGTGTGTGTAACCTGAAGCGTATGTAAACCGAGGTTCCACTGTAGCAACCTCCACTTGATTTACCTCAGAGGTGGGGAAACCTGTGGCCCTCCTGATATATATCAACTCTATATCAACAAGAGTTTTGGAAAACTCTCCTAGAGGAGGGACAGTGGCAGCAGAAACACACACGCCAAAGGGGCAGCATACTCCCCAACATTCCTCAGATGAAAATGTCCCTATCTGAGGAATATTGGAGGGTATGCTCTTCATGGCTGTCAGCAGACCAGAAGTAGGGCAAGCACCTAGTTCCTGCTAGGTAGCAGGGACGGTGGCGGTGATGAAGGCACTGGCGAATGCCACAACCAACCAAACCCAGAAACCACAACCGCAGCATTCCTTGGTTTCTGGGCAGGGAGACTGGAGTCAAGGAAGGCTTCAAGACTACAGGCATCTTCTCCCTATCTCTCAACACCCTGCCCCCCCCCCCGGTCCTTAGGAGGGTGAGATAGGAGCCCTTGTGCAAGGCCGACCCCTCCTTTAGCAAGGAACATGGGAAGGCACCTTATACCGAGCCAAAAACATTGCCTAGTCTAGATCAGGATTGTTTATGCTGACTGACCATGGCTCACTGGTCTCTGACTGTGGCCTCTCCCAGCACAGCTGGAGATGCTGGAGATTGAACTTGGGACCTTCTGGGTGCAAAACAGATGTCCTGCCATTTCGTGATGGTCCTTCCCCCGAGGCTGGAGGAAGACAAGATCCCTCTCCACCCTTTCCCTTACCTGCTGCTCCATGCAGGGGGGGTTTTCTGCTAGCAATCTGCCTACCCATCAACAACACTTCCGTAAGTGGAAACCAGTGCTTACTGGACAATGTCATATGGATCAGGCCTATATATAACATGATTCCCCATACTTTTAAAAATGCACCATGGTAAGAAATTATTTGTAATATTTTCTTTCAGTTTGGGATACACTACAGCATTTTTTTTCCATTCCCACCCCAAGGTTTCAGAGCAGTTCTCATAATTAAGATCAAACAGAAATATTTTAAAGTTCAATGAAGATATTAATGGGTCCCCCAAAAAACCCTAAGGGATTTCATTAGTATTGTATAAGGTTAAGGCTTTGTCAGTGTTTATTTGTTATTAATAGTATATAGTACTATCTCCAGGCTTCTATGTTCTCATCTCTGCCGCACCCAGGTCCCTTTCAAGCTCATAATCCTTTCTGAGCCCTCTTTAAATGTCAATTTACTTGCAAATGTATGCCAGTCCACCGTTCCTACCACTGTGCCTGCACCCAACTGAGATCCCCACTGCCCCACCTTTCTCCCTCTTAGTAACTGGTGGCGCACAGCATTGGAAAGCTATGTAAGCAAGACTCCTCTCTCCCTTTTGGTTACTGGAAGCAATGTGTGGCATTGGGAAGCCAGGGGAGCAATGTCACCTAGCCCGCCAGCCACTACTGTGCATGTTCACCTGAAATGAAGTCCGAGTGAGATAAAGGGAGCTTGCTTTTAAGAATGCATGTATGCTCCTTCTCTCCTCGCCCACTGCCTGGCCATCTTGCCACTCAACCACCCTGCCTTTGGACTGGCCATGGGTCACCCTGTGTAGAATGACCCAACCTAGAGCAATCCAGGGCCATCTCAACCCAATTGAACTGAAGCCTGGAACTGCTCAAATCAGCCAGATTTCGTTTGGGCTTTGGTTGCATCCAGGGCACAGCCCTCCTAAACAGACATAATGGCATCAGATTGCATCGTCTGCAAGTGTGAGCCTGCCCTGCAAAGTTTCAAGGGTGAATAATGCAACCTATGGACTTGGCCCTGCTTTTGAAGACTGAGTGACCCTCTGGAATGGAACTGGAGGGTCAACATGGCAAGATGGAAGTCCAAATCCATCAAGCCCACCACACTCTGTGCATGTGCCTGTTCACAGAAATGTCTTCTACTTGGCTGTCTTCTGGGTGTGAATGCATGGAGCCCTCTTTACAGCGAATGTACACTCTGAAATGGAATGAAACACATCCACATAACAACAGAAGGTGTGTCCTTGGTAACTGATCAGAGATAGAAGTTTCACACAACCAAGTGACCATGACAGCTGTCAACCGTAAGCCTTAGATAAGGACAACCACTTTCTTAAGGAAAAGAAAGTCCTATGCCCAAAGGAATGAACAACTTTGTTATGATCTCAACTCCATAAATCCACTCCATCAAGAGAATGAACATAAATTCTGAGTGCAATTTTAGATGGGCAAAAATGATGTCCTTGTTGGGGTGATGGGAAAGAGGCAAGCTCATGATTTACAAGAACTTTTCTGGCACTTGAGCTCTTCAAAGTAAGACAAGACAGCCTTCTAAATGCTGAAGAGAATTTGGGAAAGTAAACATTAGCCTTGCTTATCCAAAACTCCCAGCACTTCAGGGTCAAGCATGTCAATATAATCTGCATGCATAAACCACCCAGATGTCTTAGGGCATTGTCCAATGCTTTCAGATAAATGAGCATGCATTGTCTCTTTCAGTAAAGCTAGGTGGAATCTGGAGAGTGTGCATAATTGGACTTGCATTCCCCCCCCCACTGTTGTCAAGAAGTGGAAGCAGTAGGCTTTTCTTATGCTGCTGTTTCCCCTCCAGTTAACAGACAATCACTCCTAGTCTGTGGTTGTGAGGATTTTATGGGACCTCCATGTGTCAGAATGTCAGTTTTAAAGAAGCATCAGCACAGCAGGAGAGGGCAGTGGCCACTGTGCCTTGTTTGTGGGCTCCCCAAAAGCTTCTAGTTGGCAACTGTAGGAAGAAGCAGATTGGATTAGTCGGACCTTTGGTCCAATCATTGCTATGATCTTGAGAAGAATCCACATCTAGGATTTGGGACACACACAAAAAACACGCAAATGGATCAGCTGAGCCAGATCTAGGATGTGGAATGGACTCCTTCCTCATCCCCACCATCACCCATTAACTCTTCCTCTCTCCCCCTCCCTCTCTGGGACCAATGTCAGTGCTTCCTAGGGGAAAGAGGCAAGCAGGCAGGCAGTAGCAACTGCTGCTCCTTCTCCTTCCCCCATTACCCACTCACATTCTCCTACTAGGTCAAAAGGGGAGGGCAGGGAGCAAAGAACCAGCCTTAAGGACATGAGTCTATAGTGGTGGATGTTGCCATTGGACCTAGTTGGGTGGAGGACCATGTAGCAAACAGCAGGTGGAACAAAGCCACTTTCCCACCACTTTTTCTACAGCTCCCACTCCTGCACCTTTAACAGCAGCCTGAAATTAAACAGTGAAGCTCTTCACTGCATGGCTACATCAATGGTGAGGGAAGCTTGCAGCCTGAGCGTCTACAGGTACCTTTGGAGGTAAGTTCCACTGTGATGACGGAGATTTATGCCTCATTGCATAGGACTTATCAGCTTTCTTCTTCTTCTTTTCCTTTTTTGCATATCACACTGCTGCTAAAGTCACAGGGACTTTCTCTTTGAGGGAAGGGATGGCTTGAGGAGGAATGAGACAGGGATAGGACCCAGCAAAACACAGCAATTACTCATTGGATGCATGTTTGTGGTGGCTTGCATTGGCCGTCGGAGACAGAGACTATGGATTTCAGAGAGACCAAATGAATGATCTAATTGGCAACAATATACAGTGGTACCTCAAGTTACATACAGGTGAAACTCGAAAAATTAGAATATCGTGGAAAGGTTCATTTCTTTCAGTAATTCAACTTAAAAGGTGAAACTAATATATGAGATAGACTCATGACATGCAAAGCGAAATATGTCAAGCCTTTATTTGTTATAATTGTGATGATTATGGCGTACAGTTGATGAGAACCCCAAATGAACAATTTCAACTTTGGGGAGATCATCAGCTGTACGTCATAATCATCACAATTATAACAAGCAAAGGCTTGACATATCTCGCTTTGCATGTCATGAGTCTATCTCATATATTAAACTCCAGTAGCTAATGAAAACAATTGCTTACATAAATGGACTTTTCGACGATATTCAAATTTTTCATGTTTCACCTGTACGCTTCAGGTTACATACGCTTCAGGTTACATACTCCGCTAACCCAGAAATAACACTTCAGGTTAAGAACTTTGCTTCAGGATAAGAACAGAAATTGTGCTCTGGCGGTGCAGCGGCAGTGGAAGGTCCCATTAGCTAAAGTGGTCCTTCAGGTTAAGAACAGTTTCAGGTTAAGAACGGACCTCCAGAATGAATTAAGTTCTTAACCTGAGATACCACTGTATTGACAGAGATATCACCTTGCTGACAAAGGTCCGTATAGTTAAAGCTATGGTTTTCCCAGTAGTGATGTATGGAGGTGAGAGTTGGACCATAAAGATCGCCAAAGAGTTGATGCTTTTGAATTATGGTGCTGGAGGAGACTCTTGAGAGTCCCATGGACTGCAAGAAGATCAAACCTCTCCATTCTGAAGGAAATCAGTCCTGAGTGCTCACAGGAAGGACAGATTCTGAAGCTGAGGCTCCAATACTTTGGCCACCTCATGAGAAGAGAAGACTCCCTAGAAAATACCCTGATGTTGGGAAAGATGGAGGGCGCAAGGAGAAGGGGATGACAGAGGATGAGATGGTTGGACAGTGTTCTCGAAGCTACTAACATGAGTCTGACCAAACTGCGGGAGGCAGTGGAAGACAGGAGTGACTGGCGTGCTCTAGTCCATGGGATCACGAAGAGTCAGACACGACTAAACAACTAAACAACAACAACAACAATATTGGTGAGGGGCAGTCAGAGAGGGAGTGTGGACTCTGGCTCTGCGTTCTTTTGGTGAGATGGCGCAGCTCCATTTGCCCAAGAAGAAATACCACCCCTATAAAATATGTACATATACAAGCAGATCCTTTCTTTAAGATTTAGAGAAGCAAGCAACTTTCGTTTTCTGAGTTTCATGGTTGCTTGATCTCACTACAGTAAACAGCTCCATATATTTTTTCTTCTTCTCCTTTTCATGTTTTATCCTGAAGCAACAGAGCATTACATTAATTGACTTGTCTTATTAATTCAATAAGCTGCTTCCAAGATGAAATGCTTAGCTATGCCTGCTTGTTTTTGGCACTTTTTGGGTTGTTGGAGGAAAGGCTTGAAGGCTTGAATTGCTCTGATGTTTTCCACAGTTCACTGAATAATTTTATGCACTGCTGAAGAATTGCCACGTTTGGAATTACTACAAACTGCAACTTCTCTCCCCACCCAATCATATTATAATTTAATTCACACTTTATAGCATGATAAGGAAACATTTAGTAGTGTGCATATTGTAGAGGGATATTTCAAATGCCAGGAAGATGGGGCCCAAGTCCTCATTAAATGTCACCATTTCCCAGAATTTAGAATTTGGATAGAAAAGGTTGCTTATAAAGAAGAAAATGTCCCCTTCTTTAAAAATAAAATAAAATACTCCACCCAAATTGCTTGTAATAAAATTAGAAAACTAAATCTTAGGGGAAAGACACATGCCTCAATGGAACATAACTAAATGTAGTATGTCCCACTTCTGAAAAACCCAGTCCACAAGCCAAGGCTTTGTGTGCAGAGTTGCAGATGAAGGCTGCAGACAAACCATACATATAAAGCATATGACCATTCCCAAAGACTCCTGGGTCCTGAGCCACAATTCCCAGCGTTCTTAACAAACTACCCAGGGTTATTTGTTATTTTCATTCAGATATACACTTCATTCATATATTTTCATTCATAAATGCACTTCGCTCTGCTCTCTCCCCCCGATAACTGTATTTTTGTAAGCAGGATTTTTTTTTTGGTTTTTTTTTTTTTTGCAGGAAGTTAGAAAACTGCATTGCAAAATAGTGAAAGTGTGTATTTTTAAGAATGGCTCTGCTTTGGTTCACGCATTGGTTCAGGAAGTGTGAACAGGACAGGCTCACATTAAAAGGCAAACTACACAAATGTATCCCATCAACCTACAGCGGACACACATTTGTCACCTCACCTGCTGTTTGCATGAGCTGTCCCTGCTCTATCTACTATCAGCAAAGTCCCGTCTTCACTATATGTCCCCAACCTCTTTGCGTTTTAAAATTATTGTACTTTGCCATGCTCAATGGACTATTTAAACAGGGAAGGGAACATCTGGTGAGCTGAAACTGCTGAGACTCCGTGGACTTATAAAGTGGCAATTTTTTTTATTCTGTAAATGGAAACGCATCGTAAATTAAATCTACCAACCACTTGGAAAGACACGTGTCAAGCACCAGGTGTGACAATGCCATCAGATTGCCAAGGTCAAATTTTATGTGGGAATACGTGCCGGAGGAAATCCGACCCACTTAAAAGTTGCTGGACTGGTGGAAGAGTAACTGAGAAAGTCATCTGAGTTTCTCAGATGATGCCCAAGTAGAAAAACGCAAAGTATCTGACATCAAGGTGCAGGGGTGTTTCAGCTGTGACAAGCAACCATCTATTTGTGTGTGTGGTCTCAAACTTTTCTTTCAGAGCCAGTTTCTGCACCCAGCATCCTCAGGAAGGCGCTGAGGCCCCAACTAGCCAGGAAGGGGCTACTCCTGTGCCAGGTTGCTTAGTCTAGGAGCACCTCCTATTTTAATTTCACACCATGACAATGCCCCAGAATGATACCATGACAGGGCACTGAGAGACATGTTAAGGTTGGGCAGCTTCCAACTGTCCAGCGCTGGTCACGGTGCTGATGCCAGCTGCTGTTGAATGCATCAGATACACATGGTGAGGAGAGGAAGGTCTGATGTAAAAAGAGGCCACCTTTTCTGAAGGTGGCCGTGATGTCTAGGCTTTCTCTCCACAGCTGGAAGCAGCAATGCTTCTGAATAGCAGCTGCTGAAAACTGCAGGAGGGGAGAGTGCTCTTGTGCTCAAATTCTGCTTCCTGGTTTCCCACAGACATCTGGTTGGCCACTGTGAGAACAGGATGCCGGCCTAGATGGGCCTGCTCCAACCGGTTCTTCTTATGTTTTTATGAAGACCCTTTCTGAAGGCATCTTCAAATTTGGAAGCGTCTTCACCAGGAGTCAGCAAGCTTTTTCAGCAGAGGGCCAGTCCACTGTCCCTCAGACCTTCTGGGAGGCCAGACTATGGGGGGGGGGAATGAATGAATTCCTATGCCCCATAAATAACCCAGAGATGCATTTTAAATAAAAGCACACATTCTACTCATGTAAAAACATGCTGACTCCTGGACCATCTGCAGGCTGGATTTAGAAGGCGATTGGGCCAGATCTTAGTTTGCCTACACATGATCTTCATTGTCCTCGATGAGAACCCTTACATCTTGGTCCACACTATGCCAGGATTCCCCAGCAGGTTTCCTCAGGTGTCCAAAACATCTGGAGGACACCAAGATGGAGAAGGATGGTTTAAGATGAAAGGAGTGGTCATGAGAAAGATTAATTATGTGCCCTTGGGCTGAGGAGAAATGACAGCACCAAGGCAGTTGAAAGGTGATAATGAGAGGAGAACTAAGAGTAGGATGACAAGAAAATATATGGATAAATATAATATATTGCAATGTGCTCCCCTTGCTACTTCACTAGCAACTAATCCAGGGTTCACTAACATTCTTCTGCAGGATGCTGGGAAATGAGGAGAATGACCCTACGCATGCATTTCTACGCAACTTTCACTGAGTTTAATAGGACTTACTTCCAAGCACTGTAGGTATTCAATGCAGTAAAACTGAAGGGCTACTTGCTGAGGTTCGGTACAGCAATTGCAAACCTTACATTTTACTCATGTAATACAATCTGCTATAAATCATCAATGTATTGCAAAGTTATATTTCAGAGTTTGGAAGACAGGTTCCATTTTGGCGTATGAAACATTCAGACAATCAGACATTATCTTTCCCCAAAACATTTCTAATATTCATGAGGACTAGAACCCTTTCGATTTGCAATAGTTCCTCACGCCATCGCCCACAGAGACCTTTGCAAAGTTGTCTCCTTTGTTAAGCTGGAATAAGCTAAAGATGCTGCGAAAGAATAATGAAAACAAACATCATGTTTTTTGCTCTGGGGAACCTCAGGCTGGATCCATTTCATCAAGCACAGATGCTTGTTCTCTGCATTCTGGGTTTTTTTGTTTGTTTGTTTGTTTGTTTTTTTGCTGTAACCAGTACTTTTATTTATGGCACTTGCACATGGATGCCCAGATCACTTTTGAGCTAAGATTTTGAACCATCTGATCTCATCTCTTATCCACTAAAACCACACCAACTCAGATATATTGGGAAGATGCTCAAACAGAAAGATGGACTCGTTTGAAAGGGCAAGGTTTTTTTGTAAAGGGGGGGGGAAGACCACACAAAAAAACCCAGAAGTTTATCTCATCCTTTAGTCTCGAGGTATCGGCAATAACAAAGATCTATGGCCGTGCTTACTTTAATAAAGCTTATGTAGACAGATTGCCTTGTCGGATTCCCTTTTTCCTTACACTTATTTACTGAGCTTTGTGGTTTGAAAGACATCAGACCTTGAAGCAATAGTGGGAACGCTGGCTCTCCCAAGACCTACCAATAAGCTCCAATATATTTTGGAGATACCATCACTGGAGGATGAGAGAAGAGCTCCCAGAGATCATAAGCATTTAATATTTCACTGTACTGAGAGATTGGATAGGACAAAGCTTGTGGGGGAAGTTTATGAGGAAATGTACAGCTGTACAACCTGCTCACAATACTTTGCCTCCCAAAGCTGTTTCAACAAGCATAGAAAAACAGCTCTGTTTTTCAGCTAAAAGAGAGCACGCCAGTACTCTTCCACAGAATGCTGGAACCAATCAGTCTCGTCCAGCAGCAATCTTCTTATGTTTCCACATCAGTTTGTAACAGACGGGGACTTTCTGAAGTCCCAAAGTGTAGCTGGCCTTGACCCACCCTGAAACAGCCTTCCTGAACCTGGAGCTCGCCAGATCTTTGGCATGGTTAGAACTATCAGCCTCAGCCAGCTTGGTGGGAGTTGCAGTCCAAAGGGCACCAAGAGGGCATCAAGCTGGGGGAAAAGCTATCCTAAAATATTATAGCAGGGGTGGGGAACCTCAGGCCCAAGGGCCAAATGTGCCCCTCCAAGGTGCTCTAGCTGGCCCAGGTCACACATCCTCCCTGTTGCCCAGTTACACCTCTTGCTTCATACCCTCCTCAAGTGTTTCTACCTTGCTTGCTTGCATGGATAGAGGATATCAAATCACAGAACTGTAGAGTTGGAAGGGACCTCAAGCATCATCCATCCATTCGCCCAGCATTGGGCTCAAACCCACAACCCTGAGATTAAGAGTCTCATGCTCTGCTGACTGAGCTAATCTCTGTAAAGACTTGCCTACTGCACCATTGTAAGACTTGCGTCCACTTTGAACTCTGGCCTGACCCATCTCTGGCCTACAGAAGGTGGCACAGAAGGGAAGGTGGCCCTCAGGCCCTCGCCTTTGCTTTACATAGTCAACCCCGGCCTCGGTGCTGCTTCATAATAAGCTCCCATTCAGCCTGCTGCCATCAAAGCTCCCGCATTGAACTGCCCTGATATTTTAAAGAGTACTCCCCTTTTAAAGAAAAACTCGTACATTTTCCACTGCCACCTCCCGCAAATCATAAATAGTGATCCGCTGTAATAATACCCGCGGTTCCCGCCATCTGATCTCCCGTGAGTCAGTCTTGGCTGTAGTTCTTTTTTTGTTCGTTCCCGGATGTCTCATTAATGAGCAGAGAGCCATCCAAAAGTCTCAGCCCCTACTTTGTACTATTTCCACTGCACTTTTTACCTCTGCATCTTTTATATGTGTTTGAACTAGGAGAACCTGTTGGGGGTGGGGGGTGAAAAAGAAAATTACAATATCAACCCTCTCCATTACACTGAGAACCCTGCCAGCACGATCAGCATTTTAAAACTGCAAATGTGGCAGGAGGAATAATAGGAGAAAGCAGGAGTGTGAGTGTGTGTTTTCCTCACCCTCCACAAAAACCCCACAAAACACACACACACACACACACACACACACACACACACACACCTGGATTTGCTCGATTCCATCACCTACCATCTCTTTGTTGCTCTAGCAGAAAATGTCTCTGTCAATTAATTGTTTCATTACTTCGTTGCTTTCTTCCATCATCATAAATGGAAAAAGGTAAAGGTAAAGGGACCCCTGACCATCAGGTCCAGTCGTGTCCGACTCTGGGATTGCGGTGCTCATCTCGCTCTATAGGCCGAGGGAGCCGGCGTTTGTCCGTAGACAGCTTCCGGGTCATGTGGCCAGCATGACAAAGCTGCTTCTGGCGAACCAGGGCAGCGCACGGAAACGCCGTTTACCTTCCCGCTGGAGCGGTCCCTATTTATCTACTTGCACTTTGACATGCTTTCGAACTGCTAGGTGGGCAGGAGCTGGGACCGAGCAACGGGAGCTCACCCCGTGGCAGGGACATAAATGGAAACCTGGATCCAAAAAAGGTGCTTCTTGAGGGGAGGGAGAAAACGGCTCCCAGTGCCCAGACACTGTCAGTGTGCACTTAAAATGACCTTATTTGTTGTTCAGTCGTTCAGTCGTGTCCGACTCTTCGTGACCCCATGGACCAGAGTACGCCAGGCACGCCTATCCTTCACTGCCTCTCGCAGTTTGGCCAAACTCATGTTAGTAGCTTCAAGAACACTGTCCAACCATCTCATCCTCTGTCGTCCCCTTCTCCTTGTGCCCTCCATCTTTCCCAACATCAGGGTCTTTTCTAGGGATTCTTCTCTTCTCATGAGGTGGCCAAAGTACTGGAGCCTCAACTTCAGGATCTGTCCTTCTAGTGAGTACTCAGGGCTGATTTCTTTGAGAATGGATAGGTTTGATCTTCTTGCAGTCCACGGGACTCTCAAGAGTCTCCTCCAGCACCATAATTCAAAAGCATCAATTCTACGGCGATCAGCCTTCTTTATGGTCCAGCTCTCACTTCCGTACATTACTACTGGGAAAACCATAGCTTTAACTATACGGACTTTTGTCGGCAAGGTGATGTCTTTGCTTTTTAAGATGCTGTCTAGGTTTGTCATTGCTTTTCTCCCAAGAAGCAGGCGTCTTCTGATTTCGTGACTGCTGTCACCATCTGCAGTGATCATGGAACCCAAGAAAGTGAAATCTCTCACTGCCTCCATTTCTTCCCCTTCTATTTGCCAGGAGGTGATGGGACCAGTGGCCATGATCTTAGTTTTTTTGATGTTGAGCTTCAGACCATATTTTGCGCTCTCTTCTTTCACCCTCATTAAAAGGTTCTTCAATTCTTCCTCACTTTCTGCCATCAAGGTAGTATCATCAGCATATCTGAGGTTGTTGATATTTTTTCCGGCAATCTTAATTCCGGTTGGGGATTCATCCAGTCCAGCCTTTCGCATGATGTATTCTGCATATAAGTTAAATAAGCAGGGAGACAATATACAGCCTTGTCGTACTCCTTTCCCAATTTTGAACCAATCAGTTGTTCCATATCCAGTTCTAACTGTAGCTTCTTGTCCCACATAGAGATTTCTCAGGAGGCAAATGAGGTGATCCGGCACTCCCATTTCTTTAAGAACTTGCCATAGTTTGCTGTGGTCGACACAGTCAAATGCTTTTGCATAATCAATGAAGCAGAAGTAGATGTTTTTCTGGAACTTTCTGGCTTTCTCCATAATCCAGCGCATGTTTGCAATTTGGTCTCTGGTTCCTCTGCCCCTTCGAAATCCAGCTTGCACTTCTGGGAGTTCTCGGTCCACATACTGCTTAAGCCTGCCTTGTAGAATTTTAAGCATAACCTTGCTAGCGTGTGAAATGAGTGCAATTGTGCGGTAGTTGGAGCATTCTTTGGCACTGCCCTTCTTTGGGATTGGGGTGTAGACTGATCTTCTCCAATCCTCTGGCCATTTAATAATTTAATAATGACCTTATTAAATAATATTTAATAGTATTAAATATTATTAAATATTAAATAATATTTAACAATGACCTTATTAAAGAACAGGAATTGGAAAGCCTTTTCTCAGGTGAGCAGTGTATGCTGCCATATTTAATTAAGCCCAACAGGTGTTGCCTGGATTTTTTTAGAAAAGAAAAAAAGGAAGAAAAAGCTATGGCTTCTATAACAGCTAAAGAAAACGTCCAAATCTGTTTTTTTAAAAAATTGTGGAATCGCTTGAAAACGAAGTGGAATGAAAACTGGGCTTTTGTTTCGCTTGCTTGGCTATGTGGGGGCAGGGGGAGCATAGACTCAGCCAGACAAAACTTGGCCCATCTGCACAAGACACACATGCTCTATGAGTGAACCCTACTACCGCTACCTAGGGGTGAGGGAGGTATTCAAATTAATTTGCATTTAAAGGCAAATGTGTCTAATGCAGATTCTCTGAAACAAGACACAAACTTAAATACAGCCGTCCTTCAAAATATAAACTATTCTGGATTTTTCAGTGCAATTTGCCAGCCAAGAAATGTTTGCAAAGATGCACATCTACTGTATATTTTGGAAAGTCGTCTGTCTCTCCATATGTTCTCTCTCTGCTCAGGTGCCTCTTGAGATATCACTGACCAAATTGGCATGGCTGGGTGGAGGAGCCATCCATGCTGGGAAAGACAGATCCAGATATATGCCCTCTGTCAAGAAAGGGCCTGAGACACCATTTCTCTCAGTGAGACTGTCAGGTGTCTCCTAGCTGTTCTTCCCAGCACTGAGATTCCAAGACAGGGTCTTCTACAAAGTTGGTCAGCCTTGCTGATTCTTTGTGAGTAAACTTGAACGAGTGCCATGAATAGGCTAGGGTTGGTTCCGTTTTAGAGCCACAGGTCTTGAGCTTATTGTGTACTCTTTACCTCCTGCCTGGTGTCCCCCTACCTTTTATTCCTCATTTTAGTTCCTTAACTTGACTGCTGAAGTGTGCGTGCTTGCCAGCCTCAGGGTTTTAGAATCACCATGTCCCCAGCTAGGTGCTAAGCATTCAGGCTACTGGGAGTTGAGAACTGGAGCTATAAGTGACCAGCTCACTTTTCTGGGGTCTGGGAGAGACTCAGGGAGAATGCGGGTTGTCTCTTTGTAAACCACAAAGGTGCAGGGTGAACAGAAGAAGAAGAAGAAGAAGAAGAAGAAGAAGAAGAAGAAGAAGAAGAAGAAGAGGAGGAGTTTGGATTTGATATCCCGCTTTTCACTACCCGAAGGAGTCTCAAAGCGGCTAACATTCTCCTTTCCCTTCCTCCCCCACAACAAACACTCTGTGAGGTGAGTGGGGCTGAGAGACTTCAGAGAAGTGTGACTAGCCCAAGGTCACCCAGCAGCTGCATGTGGAGGAGCAGAGGCGCGAACCCGGTTCCCCAGATTACGAGTCTACCGCTCTTAACCTTACACCACACTGGCTCCTGAGGAGTGCCGGGGCACTGGCTCAGAAACTTTCTTAAAGTAATTGCTTCAGCGCACCCCAGGTAAGTAAGACCCACCGGCAGCACTGCAGGGCTGTTGTGTTGCAGCTGGGCAATGCAGAGGGTGTGAGAGGCCTCTCTTGAGCATCCTTCCCCCTTTTATCACACCCTCTCCTCCACTTTTTGCTTTGAGTGATTAAATTTTTTTGTGATCGTGAATTGTTTTCAGCTGTCCATAACATCAAGCTTTGGTTATTGTAATATTCTCTGGGACCTTAGAGTGAAGGGTGGGTAATAATAATAATAATAATAATAATAATAATAATAATTTATTTATACCCCGCCCATCTGGCTGGGTTTCCCCAGCCACTCTGGGCGGCTTCCAACAGAACATTAAAATGCAATAATCTATTAAACATTAAAAGCTTCCCTAAACAGGGCTGCCTTCAGATGTCTTCTAAAAATCTGGTATTTGTTTTCCTCTTTGACATCTGGTGGGAGGGCGCTCCACAGGGCGGGTGCCACTACCGAGAAGGGTAATTCATTGGGGAAAGAATAGCATCTCTGGTTCTGAGGTCATTCGGACAATTTCTAGATATTAGAAGAAATGTATGAAAGAATCACTTAAACAAATGGTAATTTTGATCCTAGTTTAACATTCAAAGCAGCCTGTGTAGGTATAAGGATGAGCTACCCTGGCCAACTATCTACTATGAATTAGTATTTTTTTTCTTGTCAAAGAACATACAAAGATGGACCGGTTGGCAGGCAAGTCAAAGGGGCAAAGGGACGGGCGCTGCTTTTCCTAACCTGATACCCTGCACTTGTTTTGAACTACAGCTCTCATCATGCCTGAACATTGGCTATGCCGGCTGGGGCTGATGGGAGTTGTAGTCCAAAACATCTGGAGAGCACCAGGTTGGGGAAAGCTGGGGAAGGCAGTGGAGTAGTATGGGACATCATCGGTCACATATTGTTAGCCCCAGCAGAATTGTACCCATGTCTGTTCTTCCAGTTGGTTTTCAAGTGGGGCATGCAAACCCAACTCCGGTTATTAAAATCGTAAATATGGTCCCTCACCATGGCCATGCCAAAACAGAGCAGAAGAACATTGTGATTTCATATACATCATAATTAGTGGGAGAAAGTATTTGCTTTCTTTATCCGAGAAACAGCCAGTCATCTAAGCAAACGCCAAATATATTTGCTAATGCTGAAAACCCATTTTAGTCCCACTAGCAGTTTTATTCCATTCTTCAATCTCGCAGTTAGAGAGAGAGAGAGTTTGGGTTCCAAAGTACTTTGCGAGATTAGCTTCTTGGCTCTGCAAGGAGAAGCCCTTGACTCCCAAGTATGGGGTTTGCACAGCTGGACTATGGAAAGTGACATAGAAGCCAATCTGGATGGCGGTGTAATTTTTATGCTGGCGCCTTTCTCACTGCTGCATACAGATATTTATAATTTAGAGAGCGTGGGTGGAAACATATTTGTAATCATGGAATGAGTTCTGCACTCATGCTGGGACAACACTGCACACTTATTTATTTTAAATATTTAGATCCTGCCCTTCTTTCAGGTGTGTGTCTGTGTGTTTATATACCCCGCCTCAAAATATCAGAACAAAATATAAAAAAAATTCCTTCCAGTAGCACCTTAGAGACCAACTAAGATTGTTATTGGTATGAGCTTCCGTGTGCATGCACACTTCGCATACCAATAACAAACTTAGTTGGTCTCTAAGGTGCTACTGGGAGGATTTTGTTTGTTTGTTTGTTTCAACAATGGCAGACCAACATGGCTACCTACCTGTAACTCAAAATATCAGGGTGATGTACAATCATTAAAATTACTGGCTACGCACACACAAAAAATATCCTTCATAGGACTGCCTGCTGGCATGAATCAAGTCTTCATGAGACACCTGAAAGTAAAAAAGCGAGGGTGCCTGCTGCATCTCTGGTGGAAGAGTGTTCCACAGCATGAGACCACTAACACCAAATATTGACTGCTGGTTGAGGCCAGTTAGGCCTCTGCAACTTGGGGGACAAATAGCAGCACTCCTCCAGGTGATCTCAGTGGTCAGGCTCAGGTGGTCCCTAAAGTATCCTGGACCCAAGGTGTTCAGGGTTTTGTATATCAACACAGGACATATGAGAGAGAAAGGGGGGAGAGGGGGAGATAATTCTCTCAGTTCTCCTGTTTCAATTCATCAGACTAGTTTGGTGTCAGAACCATTGGGACCTGGTGCCAAAATCAAATGAAAGGAGCATCTACACCCCCATCGTTCTGCCCGGACACTGAGGTCCAGCGCTGAGGGCCTTCTGGTGGTTCCCTCACTGTGAGAAGCAAAGCTACAGGGAAACAGGCAGAGGGCCTTCTCGGTAGTGGCGCCCACCCTGTGGAACGCCCTCCCATCAGATGTCAAAGAGATAAACAACTGCCTGACATTTAGAAGACATCTGAAGGCAGCACTGTTTAGGGAAGTTTTTTATGTGTGACATTTTAATGTATTTTTAACCTTTGTTGGAAGCCACCCAGAGTGGCTGGGGAAACCCAGCCAGATGGGTGGGGTACAAATAATAAATTGTTATTATTTTTCTTATAAACACCACTTCTGTAATGATGGGTACTAGTCTTGATTTTCTACAAGATGCCATCCAACCATCTTTGGGACCCCGGATTTGGGTTTGTACTCGGTAGCCATTTCTTCTACCAAAGATATTCCACAAGGACCTGAGTTCTCCTTCTAGATGGGCTACTTTCCCAAGTTGATGAGCCCCACCTGCCCCTCATTTTCCTCAACAGCACATGCAGAAACTGCCTTCTTGACTATTGAACCCACTATTGATCTTGTCCTCTCAATCTGCTGGAGCCTGTCCTCACATTCAGAGGATAGACAAGTCCCTAACATACCGGTTTAGCCAGCCAGTCAATGTCATTCCCAGGGTGTGACCATTAGCATACAGCTGCAAGATCTAGTCTTTCCCGGTATATGAAAGTTTACTTACTTTCCCTGAAGCCTTGGGGAGTGTGTGTGTGTGTGGGGGGGGGTTATTAACAACAGCTGTTGTGAACAGTGTGAATCCAAAACTGTCAGGTGTAAGGCAGCTAGCAGTTTATCAACCCCTGCTTATCCAAAACATCCCCAAACATGTCAGATACGATGGCAATGAACACCGAGTTCCTAATGAACAGGTTAATAGGAAGCTGCAGCCTCTGATTCAGATGCTGGAACAGGCAGCTCCAATTCTTAAGCAGCAGCCATTAAGCCGCAAGCCTCTGGTGGGAAGAGATGGCAAGCAATTGTTAACATCTCTGAGCATACAAGTGATCTAGTCTCATAGCTGCTTCCAAATGACACCTTGATAAAATTGGTAAATTTGGTGGTCAGCTTTTTCTTTTTCTTCTTCTCCTTTGCAAGAGCCTGATGTTCAGCTGGTGTTTTTTTTTATTTAGTTTAAAAAAAAAGCACTGAGGAGTAGTATATTTTAACAGAGAATGTCTGGGGCAGGCTATAGCAGATTAAAAGGCCCTATTGTACAAAAGAACTGAATAATACCATAAGGGAATGGGAAGTACAGGGAGATAAGCAGGAGGTCTGCTGACCTGCCAAGGATCAAGCCTACAAGATACTGTACAGAGAATATTGCATTTCAAAGAAGGTGCTGCTGGCATAGCAAAACTTGCTACACTGCGGTCATCTTATAAAAAACGTATGGGTCATGGACTGTAAGAGAATGTGCTTTTGAGGAACACACTCTAGCAGACTGGTTGCACCTCAGATCAAAAGGCCACAGGGTAACTTTTAAACTGGTTTGGGGTAGGGGGGGGCAATGGGAGCTGAGAAGTCTTGAATGATCTATCAGGATTGTATTAGGGACTTCTGAACACCCGTGGCTGGAGATATACTATTAATGGTGGCATACCCTGCTTGTACGTTTCCCAGAAGGCACTCATTGGCTACTGTGTGTGAGAGAAAATGCTCATCTAGATAGATGGACCTTTGATTCTTCTTATATTCATGTGTTCTTGATAAGGCTTCTCTCAAAAGAAAATTTGAGCCTAAAATTCTAGTGTACCATCTGGAACTAAGAAGTGAGGGGGATGCTTGCATATATTCCTCAGACTGAAAAACACGGCCACCAGACTTTCTCCTTCATCAAATTCCTCTTCTCATTGGGTAGTTCAAGGCAATTGTTAAGTCCTATTAATTTCCACATGAAAGTTAAGCATGGCTGATATCTCACACTGAAATAAAAGGGCTAACCGTGGTTTGATTACTGGCAAAAGTGGCCTGAATTTGTGTGCCGTAGATTGAAATTTATGCTTTGTGACTTTGGTCCATGTTTCCTACTGATACGCAATGCCTGTGTCATACAGTCAGGGCCAGATTTAGGTTTGCTGAGGCCCTAAGCTACTGAAGGTAATGGGGCCCTTTATATGTCCAGCTGTCCTTTGTCAACAACAAATTGTCACTGTTTTTTGTGTTGAATATATGCTATATGATAATTTATGGACCTAATAGGTATCTAAAGCCGTTTGCACAAAAGAAAATATGTATTTTATCAAAATAATTGTTGAACTGAAATACAATTAAGAATAAATATATTAACACTGAAATACAATTAAGAAGAAGTATATTAAGTCAACAAAGTTCTACTCGGTGTAGACCCATTGAAATGAGTGGGTCTCCTCTGTATATACCGGTAACTAACATTTAAAAAAAAGAGAAGAGAGAAATTATGTCATTTCTTGTACAACATTTTGCACTTGATAAAATGTTAAAGTGCCCAAGTGCTAATTTCCTGTAAATCTGGGTGTTCTGGAAATGCTGACAGACCCTTAACTACAGTCCCGCTGCAGCTCTTTATAAATAATTCAGGTTTTGTGCTACTTTGACTAGTCCTTTCATACAATAGTGTGAATGGGTAAGAAAGCATCGTTTTTCAGCACTATAATTTGCCTTCCCTGCATATGCATTAAAGAGCTGGGAAACAAGAATAGATGCCACAATTAGAGGGGGTCCAGGAGAAAGAGATTTCCTTTACAACAATCTAGCATTTTCAATATAACTTTGTGATTCCTGAAGCCTCATTACAGAACACTTTTGAGCAGCCTGTGCAGGCCCATGGCACTACACAACATGGCTGAATCCCCCCCTTTATTTATTTGTTTGTTTGTTTGTTTGCTTGCTTGCTTGTTTAACCAGCTCATGATATAGATTCTTTAAGAGAGATACAGCAGTGGGAGCAGGAGATGGCCTGTTCAGGACATGGAGAGGAGGGAGAGCTGTAGAGGTTTGGAGCTTTCAGAGTTAACAAGCTCAACCAGGTTGCCCCGCCCACAAGAGGAACAGCGTCACCAGAAGACTCTGTGTAATGTGTAATGTGATACTTGTTGTTTCTGTATCTTTTTTTTCTTTCGTTTTTGAGCCGGAGAAGGAGAAGGCAAAATGTCTTGCATGGGATGTAATTTATGCCTTGTAAATAAAGCTTCTAGATTAGGAAAGAAGCTGGACTCTGTCGTCTGTAATTGCTGCCATGCACACACACACCGTTGCGCGAGATAAGAGACTCTGCGGATGGCACAGGAGAAGCAAGTGAGAACGTACAGCAGATACGATAGCAGAAGGAAGCTTGCTGGACTCCATTTGTGTGCGAAGTTGGTTTGAAGCCTTTTCCAACAATCCAAAATGCTTCAAGGGCTTGCACTCCCTTGGAAGGAGTAGTTCCATAGCTTGGGAGTGCTCCTGGATCCAGTACAGCAGACTCAGATACAACAACAACAACAACAACAACAACAACAACAACAACAACAACAACAACGTATTAAATAGAATATAACTTCAACCATTAAAAACTAACCTAAACAGGGCTGCCTTCAGATGTCTTCTAAAAGTCAGGTAGTTGTTTATTTCCTTGACATCTGGTGGGAGGGCATTCCGCAGAGCGGGCGCCACTACCCGGAAGGCCCTCTGCCTGGTTCCCTGTAACCACACTTCTCGCAGGGAGGGAACTGCCAGAAGGCCCTTGGTGCTGGACCACAGTGTCCGGGCTGAACGATGGGAGTGGAGATGCTCCTTCAGGTATACTAAGGTGTTCACCTTAGTAGGGCCAACTGGCACCACTGGTTTGGACATATATCTCATGTGAGAAGGATTTATGCAGTTGCTGTACACGAATTCATCAGAGGAATAGGTGGGCGGGTGGGTGTCCATGCACATGTGACAGAGCAGCCATGTGGCCAACTTTCTAGAGGACAGCCCTTTATGTTGAAAGGCTACCAGGAAACAGTCTTCTCTTTGAAGGTGACCTCTGTCTGAGGCCCACCCAGACCAAGTCTGGTTTAAAGATTAGGAAACGTGGGGAAACAGGAGCCCTGAATTTGCCCATCAGTTAGCAGCACCTGGTCAGTGAATTGAGCGGGCAGGCACACAAATCACCCAGTGCCTTTCCCACTGTGATGAGGTGTGTTGTATTTCCATCTAAGTTACATTAATTCTGTTTAAATTTGCATTTGCACATAGATATTACCATACACAAATTTCATGCAAATTGGTCCCTTCTTTTGTCCTCTTCTGGTGATGCACAGACATGCTTTTCGCAATGCATAATAGGCCACCTGTGTGTGTGTGTGTGTGTGTGTGTGTGTGAGCTTACTTTACAAAAGCGAACAGAGCAATAATATGATTCAGCTAATCTGAATACAGAACACAAAATGGCATTAGAGCTAATATAATTTAATCCACTTGCTTATTGTTATCATCATCAATTATTACCATCTACAGATTTATATGAAGCTATAAGCTCATGAGCTTATCTCAGAAAGCAAATTGGATGCTTTCTGCATTCCCCCCTCCCCCTTAAAGCCCAGAAGCATGTAACGTTCTGTGCATCCTTGCTATGTCGACATTAAAATGCAGCACGGGCAAATTATTCCGTGCTTGCATCAGCCTTGCCGAGAATGACCCACTTAGTCTTTTCTCATTTGACTATTCAAAAACCTATCTGCTCCATTTTTCAAAGCTTTAAGTGTGATGAGCTTGTGTAAAGATCTCTATTACAGCATAATAATAATGAAAAGCCTTCTTGCTTCGAAATGTCACGCAGTGCCCTACAGTGTGCGCGAGGAGTAACATACCCCCTTGGACCGAGTCCTGCTACAGAGAGCAGAAGAGGTTGCGTGCTTCCGGAAAGACATAATTGACCAGGGATCTTCTTAACATAACCAGCCCTGGGGCTCACTTCCTACAGCACAGATCCAGGTACATATAGAAAATACACATAGTGGGATCTCAAGCTAAATGCAGGCACAGTGCACAACCCATATCTATCCAATAATGACATGCAATTTCTAAAAGGAAGAGTTCTGGGGCTCCAGCCATATTATCTGCCTTGCTTCTTAATCCTTTCAAAAGAGAAACACAAACGGAAGCTTACTGTTTTCCCTACTGGCGAAGGCCATAATAAACCGCTTAGAGATTATATTAATTATATTAAGTGGCACAATTTTTTTAAAAAATAAATAACTAGGAGTAGAGCATATGCTTTTGTATGCAGAATTTCATAACAACATCAGAGCCTGTCCAGGGACAGGCTTTGGTCTTTCAAATTTCAGCGGCGCCTTGTGCAAGGCCAAAATTCTCCCCCTCCCGCCTTTCGCCTTCCTTTGTGCTCAATTCACTATGTCATGGTTGTGGCACCCCTGCAGCACCCCCAGTGCAGCAGATCTGGTCATACTGCCCCAAATCTACCAGTGTGGTGTAGTGGTTAAGAGCGGTAGACTTGTAATCTGGTGAACCAGGTTCGCGTCTCCGCTCCTCCACCTGCAGCTGCTGGGTGACCTTGGGCTAGTCACACAGTCTCATTTTGACTCAAGAAAATCACTATTTTATAGTTCAAATCGGGGTAAATATATACAGTAAATGGACAAGAGTACAAAAAAACATGCTTTACTTCACAATTACACAGCTGACAGCTCACAATAACTTCCACATCGGCATGAGGTTGTATGCACTAAGATCTCCTGATTCCTCCAGGAAACACCGGGAAAGGAAAGGAAGCCGCCATTGGGGGTGGTAACAAAGAAACTAACCAATCACCATGATAGATTCCAATTCCTACTTCACACATTAAATGCTAGCTTCCGTCTGAGACTCAGGAAACACCATGACAGGAAATGAGACCCCCATCAGCGGTAGGAACGGAACTAATGATTCACCGTGTTAGAGAAGAAACTACTTTTTTTAATTTAAAAAATAGTTTCTTCTCCCATTAGATTCACAAAATGTTTAGGGGTATGGGTACCCCTGCGCCCCCCCCCAGAAAAAAACACTGCCCATGCCTAAAGCCATCCAAGTTGGTCCCCTGCAGCAGTGAGTTCCATAGTTTATCCCCGCAATGCAGGAAGAAGTACTTTCTTTTATCTGACCAGAGTCTGCCAACACTCAGCTTCATTGGATGTCTATGAGCTCTAGCATAAGAAGAGAGGGAGAAAACTTTTTCTCTGTTCGCTTTCTCGCACCATGCATCATTTTATAAACTTCCATCATGTCAACTCTTAGTCATGTTTTCTCTCAACTAAAAAGTCCCTTTCCCCATAGTGTAGACGCTCCATCCCTTTGCCCATTTCCTCCACCTTTCCCAACGCTTGCAATATTTTGAGGTGAAGAGGCCAGTACTGTACACAGTATTCCAAATGGGGTTGCACCACAGATTTTTGTTTCCCAGATTCCGTCTCTAGCATATACAGGTAAAAGCATCAGATCACAGTGCAAGCTGGACCTGGATCAGCCTTCTCTAACCTAGTGCTCTCCAGATGTTTTGGAACACAACTTCCACGAGCCCCAGCCAGCATGGTCAATGGTCAGAGATCATGGGAGGGTACCAGATTGGGTCTGACTCTAGGAAAGGCATCTTTGTATGTTTAAATGTCCCTTGAGCTGCATTTTGAAAAGTTCTTTTTTTTTCAAATCTACCCTACTGCTTTTTTAAGTGGGAGGTGTTGTGTATTGATTCAAGGGTTATAATATCTGTATTACTATTGTCTATATTCACATTAGGGGAAAGTAACTGCCTTCCTGTTCCAGAAGGAACAGCTACTATTGGTTCATTCAAATTGCTGCATTTGGATCCTCAGTCTTATTGGTTCCCACCAAAAGCCAGCGTTGTGATTGCTTGAGATTGTTCCCTCCAAAATGTATCCTCTACTGTCCCTATAAATGTATCTCCCTCTCCTCAGTTCCCCAGCCTTGTTTGCCTGAATAAAGAGTGTTACATAAAGAAGCTGTCTCCTGCCTGCTATGTGAGAGCTGAAATCACTTAATGAAATCACTTAATGAGATGCAAAGGGGTTCAGAGGCAGCATCTGGGAAGAAGAATGGAGGAGAAAGAATGGAAATGGGTGAATGCAAACAAGATGCATCACATGAATCATGTCTGCTATTTTAATTAGGCAAGCTAAGCTCAGACCCTCCAAGTGTCCCTATTTTCCAGGGACGTCTGAATGTCCCACTTTTCCTTAAGATATCCCTATTTCCATTGGAGAAATGTTGGGGGGGGGGGTTATGTAAGCTAACGATTCTGAATGAGTCTCCTGTCTATTAGAAAAATCGGAAGGTCTACTAGCCCAGAAAGAAACTGGCAGATGGAACTGTTTGCTTGTTTCAACAGAATTTATAAACCTCTTACTGGAACAAAAGACCTTTATGCTGTTTGCAGCAGGCAGTCTAAAGTATTCATTTAAAAAACAGCAATACAAAACAAGCAATTTAAAACAGATTTAAAATACAGAATGAAAGCAATAATGTTAAAACATGTTGTCTAAAATCATCGACAATAGGCAGGGCGTTCCAAAGTTTAGGTGCTGCCACAACACAGGAACAATTTATTGAAAGTGCAGAACAAACTTTATGTAAAAGCAGCAGTTCTGCATATCTAAGCAGTAAAATGGGCACACAGGGCGAGGTGATCTTTCAAGTAAAGCATATAAACTGCAAACAGAGTGTTATGTACTGAGCTTGGATCCTGGAACAATAGGCAAGTAGCATCCTAGAAGGCAGCAACCTGATTGGTCTGCAGAAGCCGCCCAATCTGGCTCCAGGAGGAAGTGAATCAGCAGCCCAATCAGGCTCCAGGAGGAAGTGAATCAACAACCTGATTGGCCTCCAGGAACAGTCCAATCAGGCTCCAGGAGGGGAACTGAATCAGCCAATCACACGGGACCCATTGTGTAAATAATGTATATATGGCCAGAGGTTTGGGGGAGAGCACTCACTCACTGCTTACCCTGAGCTGAAATAAAGACCATGAAATCAACACTCAACTCCCAGTATATTTCACAGAGGTTGCTGATTTTAGCCAACCATGGTTTAATAATTTGGTGTGTTGACAAGTCATGTGGCAGGAGGATAAAAAAGAAATTAAAAGTAACTTTTAAAAAGAAAGAAATGGGAAACATTTTGCTTAAATGACGACTTTAAAAAATTAAATAAAAAGAGAGGAGGTATTTGCTAATTTTGAAAACAGGTAAAGGTGTCATGTCTATGAGTTTACATTTATCACACGTCAATGGTGATAGATTGCAAGGTATCTGAAGTTGTCATTAACATTCACGGCAATGTGACTGCACTTTTACAGTGCTGGAACTTCACATTTTTAAAGAAAGGCGCTGTCATTAACAAATGTTGCTTAGGCTAGTTTATTCTTGAACTATGGTGCTGACATTTAAAAGTGTGAAAAGGATGTTTTTAAAAAAGGAGAAAAAAGCCGCAGAGTATGGATGAATCACTAAAGATCCTGTTGTAGGTTGATCTTTACAAAACACAAATCACAGGTTCCAAAGAGTTGTAAGTCTTACTGCTTTGTTTTGGACAGTCCAGGTGTTTGCTCTCAAGGCTGCCCTTCTGTTACGGGTGTATTATTACCACTCCCCAGACACAGCATCCATTCAGGCCCTGTTAGTAGGACTGATCACAGCAAGAAGGCAAATTTGAGTGTTGTTTGTTAATTGTGTCTGTTGTTCTTCCCAGCCAATCAATTGCTGCATGCTGGGCTCTGCTGTAGGGTGCATAAAATCACCAAGAACAGAGCAAATCAGCCCTCTTGACAGGTAGGCATTTTCTTGGAATATCATCCTTCCCCACTGTTAAGTCAACAAATACCATAACACTCTGATTTGATTCAAGGATAAGTAAGCATTCAACTCAAACTTTTTTAAAGTTTCATTTAACTTTTTTCTTACCCTCGTGCCACGTGGCTTGCCAATGCACTGAATCAGGGTTTGCTATAACTTTCAGTCTCTGTCTGCAGTTTATATGCTTTATTATGCAGTGTTAGTTAAGAGGATTCAATATCATCAGTAACAAATGCATCAGTGGGGTTGATACTGTATATCAAAGTTTCCAGGTGATGGATCCCCAGGTAGCACTGCGGAAAGCTCCTGCCTGAAGCCCTAGGAAGATGCTGCCAGGTACAGTCTCTCTTCTCTTCTCTTCTCTTCTCTTCTCTTCTCCGATCATTCATACCCAAGATTGTCTTCCATAAACAAGGTTTTAACAGTGAGTCCAATTCTGGATCCACACGTCCTTCCACAGTGGGGACATAGGTTTCCGAGCAGGAGTTGATCACAGTGTGGATTTGCCAAGCGTGCCTTCCTCTTAGCACATTTCTCCCTTGTGTCCTGAGTTCGAGCATCTTCAAAACTCATGACGCCTTTGGTAAAGGCTGTTCTCCAATCGGCTGTTCTCCAATTTGTCTCAAGCCCACCGCGAATGCCTCCCTGCGCCCCACTCTCTCACTTTTTTAAAAAAAAATGGTATTTATTAAAATTTTCCAATTTTTTGGCTCGGAACCACTTTGCCCCGCTGCCCGCTTTCTTGAAACTTGGGGCTGGTGAGTTTCTGTGAGTTTCTGTGTGTAATGGGACAGCTTAATAAAATTTAAAGTAAGTTAAACAATGTGGAGAAAATAAAGTTAAGTGCGTATTCAAGGAATCCAATTAGGGAACATAATGGGAAGATCAGAGGTCATGTTAATTTAATTACAAAATGATATACAAAATTAGTATCAATTAAGGATATGAATGATTGTTTATTTTTATTTTGTCTTTAACATCTATTTATTATTTCCGCTATACAGTTTTAAAATCAATAAAGCATTCAAAAAAAAAATTTTTTTTAAGAAAGTTGGGGCTGAGGGAGGGGCACCTCCTCCCCAGCACACCCTCCCCCGCCTGGGCCAATGCTTCTCCGCTGCCTTTGGCAATGACTGCTACCCACCCTGGTCCCTTCAGCTTGGAGGGGGGGAAGCAGCATGTTTGTTGGCTCTGCCTGTCTCCGGCTTGGTGGGTGAGGAGGGCTGCTGCTCTCCTCCCCCACCCCCGTTGCACCCCACAGCTGAGGAGAAGGGCAGCTGTCAGGTCTGCTTCTTTCAGGAGAACTGATGGCAGAAACCAAAGAATGGGGGGCGGGGGGCGTTTCGGGAGCCAGTGTGGTGTAGTGGTTAAGAGTGGTGGACTCGTAATCTGGTGAACCGGGTTCGCTTCTCTGCTGCTCCACATGCAGCTGCTGGGTGACCTTGGGCTAGTCACACTTCTTTGAAGTAATAATAATAATAATAATAATAATAATAATAATAATAATAATAATAATATATTTATTTATTTATTATTTATACCCCACCCATCTGGCTGGGTTTCCCCAGCCACTCTGGGCGGCTTCCAACAGAATGTTAAAATACAATAAACTATTAAACATTAAAAGCTTCCCTAAACAGGGCTCTCAGCCCCACTCACCTCACAGAGCGTTTGTTGTGGGTGAGGAAGTGAAAGGAGAATGTTAGCCGCTATGAGACTCCTTCGGGTAGTTATAAAGCGGGATATCAAATCCAAACTCTTCTTCTTTGGTAGGGTTGTCCTATGTCCAGGTTTTTGTTCTTTGGAATATGCCACCCCTAACCTTGCCAGTGCAGCCAGGCAACGAACTCTTCCCACAGTTCCTGAAACAGATTTTCATCTCTTTAAAAACATTTTTTTTAATAAGGTAAACGATGAAAACATGTAAACACACACTTTTCTCTCTTTAAAAAGGAAAGAAACAGCCCGGGGGCACTCATTTCTCTCCACACAAACTGCCCCATGATTTGAACTCCATTTCCTTAGCTTTTAAAAATGATTTTGTCACTGAGCAGAGAGCAGCCACCACCTCCAGCAAAAGGACTAACATTGGCGCGACTCTGCTAACCCTTGGCTCACGGAGCAAAATTGCAAGCTGGCCATGTTTCTGTTTTGAAGGCAGGCCTCTGTTTGAAGAGATCTCGGAGACAGCAGTTCCTCAGTTTGAAAGTGTTCTCTATTTGAAGGCTAAAAGTCTAGCTAAAATGTTTTTTTTAAAAACACACACACACACACACACACACACACACACACAAAAGGTACCTGGAAGTTGCCATAAATGGGTAGCCTGAACCAGCAGGCCATTCTTACATTCTCCGCTATGGCGATATGTGTAGTATTTCACTTTAAATTACAGTGAATTTGAAAACTTGCATAGCTACCTATAAATTTGCATAAGCAATTTTTATGCAAATCAGTGTCTTCCCTTGTTTTCTCTCTGGCTGATGATGCATACCCTCTTCTGATGATGTGTAAATGGCCATCCTACTTACTAGGTGCATAAAAAAGCACAGGATCAGGCCCATGGCCCATCTACTTCAGTGTGGGAATATACTTTTCAGGCACACTTGCACCTGTGGTTATTTGTGTTTGATTGTGTTTAATTATGCTTAATTTTACTGTATCCTTCCACCTGGAAGGAAAAGTGGTAGCAGGATCCGGCAGGCGATTCGCTGCTGGGATCCTTCCGCAGAGTTTATTGGCTCCAAACTTTGAACTTGGAAATGGTCAGTTAATCTGCTTCCCACAGTGTTGTGATTGGTTTGTGTATCGATTATGACGTTGGTTGTTCACTCAATAAAAAGCTGCCGCTCCCTGTTTGTGGTGTGGAGAACGCGCGGAAAAGCCCAGAGAGAACGTTGTGTGACAAGCCTAGGCAAAGTGAAAGCGAAACCATCCATCCACGCAGGGCAGCTAAAGCCGTTACCCTCCAGACTGCAGTCTTCGTAGTTTTGTTTTCATTTTGCTTTTAGAACCTTTTATTTGGCCGTTCAGTTTTGGCCACCTTTAGCTTTATTTTCCTCTTCGGAGTTTTTGGACCAGACAGACGCTTGCAACTTTCCACAACGAGTCAATCTTCACGAACTCACAGAACTCGAAAACCTTCAGATTGCAGCCAGCGGTTCTTCTTCGTCCAAGGCGCAGTGTGAGCAGGCTCCGGAATTACCGGCCGTCCCATCCGCAGGCTGCCTACCCTTGCAACTGGCATCCCGTGTGAGGTCAACTTCGCCCTGCACACAGGAGGCGCCAGCAAAAGAATCCCCACAACTGGTGCCCCATGTGAGGCGACACGGGAGACATTGGTTATCCCCACACTTCAGCATCCTGTTCTCACAGAGGCATGTGGGAAACCCACAAGCGGAGCCTGAGCACAACTGCACTTTCCCCACCTATGGCTTCCGCCAACTGGTATTCAGAAACATTGCCACCTCTGACCATTGGCCCAAGTATCTCAAGACAAACTACACCTTGAGTTTCTACTCATGAGTTTCTGGCTCCTAACGACTCCTGCGATTATACATTATCCTCAGTTGCTTTTAGGGCCTTGATTTCAGCATGGACTGTCCCAGGAGGAAAAAAAATATGAAAGGCCAGTGTGGTGTAGTGGTTAAGAGCGGTAGACTCGTAATCTGGTGAACCGGGTTTGCGTCTCTGCTCCTCCACATGCAGCTGCTGGGTGACCTTGGGCTAGTCACACTTCTCTGAAGTCTCTGAAGTCTGAAGTTTTTCTTCTTCTTCTTCTTCTTCTTCTTCTTCTTCTTCTTCTTCTTCTAGCTCACTGGGCCAAAAAGGCACCTCTGGAGGCACAGCTATCTACCATAGGAGCCAACTCCTAGAGGCCGAGGGGTCTTCGCTCCCCCATAAAATATTTGAGGGGGCTGTCATCCCCCCCAGGTTGGTGGGCATTGCCATTCAAATAGTGTGTGTGCACCACATCATGTGATTACGTGGGACAGGGCTTACCTGCCCCCCTCCCAATATTTTATTCAAGTAGGCATCCCTGCTATCTACCAACCCCTAAGAGACTCAAAACTTTTATTTTCTTTTAAAATATTTTTATTTATCAAATTTTCAACATTTTTTATCATGCAATTCATATATTTCCATTTATAGAATACTAAAACTTTCCCTCCCCACAGACTTCCCCACCCCACCCCTCCCTGGGTTCCATAAAGAAAAACTTTTATTCCATGCATCTAATATTATTTTCTTAATTCTCAAATTCCTCCATTTTTATATCTAAATGTTTTTTTCCAGCATAAATGTTATAATAAACCTGCTAATGTTTCTATGTAATTAAAGTGAGCCTTCAGATATTCTATAAATTTTATCCAGTCTCTGTTAAATTTTTTTGTCATCTAGATGTCTGATCCTGACAGTCAATTTGGCCATTTCAGCATAGTCCATCATTTTTTAAATCTATTCTTCCTTTGTTGGTACTTTCTGTTCTTTCCACATCTGAGCAAGTAGCATTCTTGCAGCAGTTGTCACATGCATAAAGAGTCTTTTAATATATCTTGGTATTTCTTCACCTGTTATAGGTAAAGGTAAAGGGACCCCTGCCAATTAGGTCCAGTCACAAATGACTCTGGGGTTGTGCCGCTCATCTCGTTTTATTGGCCAAGGGAGCTGGCGTACAGCTTCCGGGTCATGTGGCCGGCATGACTAAGCCGCTTCTGGCGAATCAAAGCAGCGCACGGAAATGCAGTTTACCTTCCCGCCGGAGCGGTACCTATTTATCTGCTTGCACTGTGTGCTTTTGTACTGCTAGGTGGGCAGGAGCTGGGACTAAGCAATGGGAGCTCACCCCATCGCGGGGATTCAAACCGCCAACCTTTTGATCGGCAAGCCCAACCAGCACAGTGGTTTAACTTGTTATACCTAGGTATAATTAGGTATATTAGGTGAGACTCAAAACTTTTCTTTGCAGCACCCACACTCATCTCTGTCAGTTAACACAGGATACAGCTATAATTCTGAATGCAGCTATAATTAATCCCAGATGCAGCTATAAACAAACAAGACTTGCTCTCCATTTGCAGTTTTTAAAGTATCTGTATCGAGACTCCTTTGTGCAAAACTGTGTTTACGTTTTGCCTGAGATTCTGGAAATTTGAAATTTTCACATTCAGTCTTATCAACATGTGATGCTCAATCCTGGATTTCCTCACTGCCAACAGCACACATAAACACACACACAACGCCAATACAGAATCAGCCATCTTGTGTGAAGGATTGTTTGGGGGGGTGGAAAAAAGATGGGGGCGCCTCACCTTCTCACTACTTGTCATTTCTCTATTTCCCACCCCACCCATTTCTTTAATCTGCTACCTAAATTCCCATTTCCTTCACCCTACAGATTCAGTTACAGGTGGGTAGCCGTGTTGGTCTGCCATAGTCAAAACAAAATCGAAAATTCTTTCTAGTAGCACCTTAGAGACCAACTGAGTTTGTTCCTGGTATGAGCTTTCGTGTGCATGCACACTTCATGTGCATGCACACGAAAGCTCATACCAGGAACAAACTCAGTTGGTCTCTAAGGTGCTACTAGAAAGAACCTACAGATTCAGTACAGCTGCACTGCAGCGTAGAAGACACTGACGTTTCATTCAGAAACCTATAGCATAAGAAAATATGTGGTCTACAGGGGGAGGGACTACCCCAAATAAAACTAATAGTCTGAAAATACTGTAGAAAAGTTTTAAGAATTGCTGGAGTAGGGTGTTGAACTTAACCTATAGTGGCCTTAACTGTTTGGCGGTGAGATAAAATGTTGTTCTCGTTGTTGTTTTGAATATTCTGCATTTTTATGGCAACAATACACTTTGTCTAGAACTCAGATAAACTTTGTAGTGTTGATACTTTAAATATTCATTAATGCCACAGTCCTGCATGCAGTTATTCATGCATAAATCTAATTAAAGCCTGATAGCAGGGTTGAACCCTAAGTTATCTCAGACTGCTACATAAATGAGATCCAGATTGCGAAGTACCTTGTGTATTGTAATGCTGTAGAAATGATGAATACTACTACTATTAATACTAATGATAAGCAGGAAACAGTGGGATTTGTTTGTGTACTTAGAACAAAATAATCACACTCTGAGAAGAGTAGAGTTGTGCATCAAATGATACAGGAACAAAACAAAGTACATTTCATAACTGGCAATATGCATCTTTAATCAATATCAACCCAGGTTCCCAAGAGGACCTTAGTATATTGCTGCTTTCATTGATTCATATATTAATATCATTTTGCATTCGGCTAATACAAAATTGATGATACAAAAGTGTTTTTCTATTACAGCTCCTCCGCTGGATAATGTAGCCCACTTTTCATATTTTCTGTGTGAAATTTAGAAAGTTCATAGATACATTATACACTGAAATGAGCAAATTAACTATTGAAAAGCCTAGTACGTCACCGGGGGGAAAATATCCTGTGTCTCATGGGACCTGCAAGTAATATACCATGTGGAGTGGTGATTTTATATAATAATAGGAACATGATTCTATGAGAGGCAACGGACTTCATAGATTATCAAGTCCAGCCTTCTGCCAGAGACAGGATTTTTTACCCAAAGCTATTCTACTCAAAGTAAGATAACCTTCATCCCTATTGATGGGCAACCTGAAAGATTAAATGGCCTCAAGTGGAAACAAAATAGAAAATTCTTTGCAGTAGCACCTTAGAGACCAACTGAGTTTGTTCTTGGTATGAGCTTTCGTGTGCATGCACACGAAAGCTCATACCAAGAACAAACTCAGTTGGTCTCTAAGGTGCTACTGGAAAGAATTTTCTATTTTGTTTCGACTATGGCAGACCAACACGGCTACCCACCTGTAACTGGCCTCAAGTGGTCCTTTGGTCAATCTTCCTGGCTTGGGCATTGAATCCACCTGAATTAATCCAGTATATTTCCATTTCTTCTCTAACTCCTTCTGATTGACACTCTAGCATGCCGCTAAGTGAGTTGGCAACCATTTCTAGACCTGCCCCCTGACGATGAAGGATTCGCAACAAATCCTTCAGCTGTGGTATAATTGCATTGCAACTGAAATTGCAGGTATGGACACCAGCAAAATGAAACCTGGCTCAGCCAGCCTTCATCCTTCACCCATGCTCATCCACAGGCTTTAATTTCTCAAAGTGTTACATTCATTCATGCTTCGCTTTATAAATAAAAAGACAAACTTTTAAAAAAAGAAATACTGTTTTCAGAGAGTGGGCTTTCTGTTGACATCACGAGGGGCAGTGCGTCAGCTTAGAATCAGAGGGATATATCCAACTAAGTCATTGCACAAGCACAACGTTCTCTGCTCATGAAATGGAACTTCCCTGCTCTTTCCTCCTTCTATGTCAGGCATGTCCAACTCCCAAGAGGCTGCGATCTACTCCCAGTATAAAAAAAACTGGCAGTGATCTACCCATTGTCATTGGAGGGAGGATGGACCAAAGTTGTTGAGCTTTTTTTGGGGGGGGATAAGAGTTTCTGAACTTTTTTTGGGGGGGACAATTCAGAGTTCTTTACATACCTAAAAATCGCGCATCAACAGCTAACGCCTGTTGTGCGACCGATTAGGATCACAAAGTTGTGCGACCGATTAGGATCCTGCGATCAACCACGATCACCAGGGGATCTACCTGTCAATCGCAGTCGACCGGTTGGACATATCTGCTCTATGTGAATGCCTGCCCCCTGCCTTAAAAAAAAAAGAAACTGCTCTAGAGGTTCTCCCAACCGCCTGGAGCAGGTTTGAGGATGATGTGGAGGGCAAGCAGAGAGAGAGAAGAGGGAAAGGTAGTTTGATTGCATAAGCAAAGGTCTTTCTGCATGTGCAATGACTAAGTTGGATTCCATCCAGAGAGTGGGAGGAGGAGGTTGTGGGTCATCTATTCCATCTTGCTCCTAAAGATTATGATCGAGCCTCTGCTTGAAGACTTCCAGTGAGATCCCCTCTTCTGCTTGACACTGGCAGGACTTCTTTTATTAACCAAAGTTTACTGTAAGTTTTATTCTGTAAACTGTTTACAGAATGCAATCCTGGAAAACAGATAGGAGCTTTTGAAGCGAATGGGTTGCTTTCAACACAGCGCTAAGTGGGAGTATGCAGGTGTGGAATGGCGTCTGCTTGATTGACAGGACTTTTCTACCTTTCTCCTCCCCTTGTGCGCCACCTAAACTTTTTATGGGAGTTCCCCCAAGATTTAGGAGGGGAGTGGTGCACGCATGAGGGAGGAAAGGGAAGGAAGTCCCATTGTGCTATGCAGAAAGATGAAAACTGCTCCATGTTGTGAGGGTGCTTCCAAGGCATCCCTGCTTCTCCAAGAATGTTCCACGAAATAATGCTAGCAACCGTGTCTGGATTTGTGTCTATATGTAAAAAGTAGCATATGCAAATCTGTGCTGCCTTTTATCATCTTCTTTGCAACGTGTCTGTGGCCTACAGCTGACTGCGAAGGCTGCCAGCGATTCAATACTGCAGATTCTCCAGCATTGGAGCACAGGCAACAGAAGACATCCATAGACTCGTAACAGTAATGTTCCATAACTAGAGCATGGCATGTCACTGATCTTCACTTTAAACAATATACCTTCCCGAATGGCTGTGGTTATGTCTTGGGTCACAGGCCTCCCATTCACAGGTCTCGCTGAAGGTGCAAAGAGTTCTATCTAATACCTAATGAACACAGCAGGAGTCTTTCCTAAGTGAAATAAGATTGCTGCTTACCTTTATAAAGCCTTTCCCAAGGATTTCTGCATCCCACACTTGCTTAACCGTACACCTTACCCTTCCGATATGCGGCAAACAATTTTATTTCTTTTGTTCTACTTTTTAAAAAGACTGATGACTGCAAAAAGGGGGGAGGTGAATACTCCCTCCAATCCATATAATTGAAATACAGGTGAATATAGCAGGACAAACCATATTTTAACTTTGCCCCCCCCCCGCCTTGTTTTTTGCACCTTCTGCAATGTTGCCATGGCTTCCCTGAAGTTGTCACTTGTCAGGGATATTAGTTTCAATACCCCACTTTGGAATTGGTCCTACCCATTTAAACATGTGCATCTTGGCAAGGGGGCAGAGCAAAGATTCAATCTAGAGATACAATCCCTGCCTACAGAGGAATCTTAGGAAGCTGCCTTATACAGTGGTGCCCCGCTAGACGAATGCCTCGCTAGACGAAAAACTCGCTAGACGAAGGCATTCGTCTAGCGGAAGGCAGCCCCGCAAGACGAAAAAGTCTATGGGGCTGCCTCGCAAGACAAAAATTTTTCGTCTTTTTTTTTTTCCGTCTAGAGAAAACGCGGCTTGCATTGCTGCTTCGCTAGACGAAAAACTTGCTAGACGAAAATTTTCGCAGAACGAATTATTTTCATCTAGCGGGGCACCACTGTAATGAGTAAGACCAAGATCCATCTAACTCAGTATTGTCTATTCCATACTCTCCAAGTGTCTCGATTTTCCAGGGACAGTCCCAGAATTATGAAAGCCACCACATTGGCTACCCCTAAAGAATCATAGAATTGTTCAGTTGGAAGGGACCCTGAGGATCATCTAGTCCATGGGTAGGCAAACTAAGGCCCATGGGCTGGATCAGGCCCAATTGCCTTCTGGATCCGGCTTGTGGACAGTCTGGGAATCGTCACGTGGATCGCCAGCACGCACATTCATCCCACCACCGCCACCAGCCCCTGCCGCTCGCAAGACAAGGCAAGCAGCCACCAGGGCTCATGGTGCTCTTGCAATTCCCCCCAAAAAATATAGTCTGCCCCCCCACAAGGTCTGAGGGACCGGCCCCCTACTGAAAAAGTTTGCTGACCCCTGATCTAGTCCAACCCCCTGCAATGCAGGAATTTGCAGCTACCCCATACAGGGATTGAACCTTCAGCCTTGGCATCATCAGCACCATGCTCTAACCAGCTGAGCTATCCAGGCAGGAGGAAGCTTTCCAATGAAGTACTATCCTCTGTGAAGCAGGGCACTTGGCAACCCTAGATGTTGGAGGCCCTGATTGCTGGATTGCCTATTGCATGCATTCCACCATTCAAGGGGCAACCTAAGAACCAGTCCTCAAAGTCCTAGGTGCGTAACGTGCTTCTGAGCGGAGACAGGGCATTTAGCCTACGCAGTCATATTTCAATGGTGCAGGTTTGCCCCAGTTGCTTCATCTCTCCTTTCCCACCTCCTTGTCATTAATGTGCATCCAGCACTCGGAGGGAGAGTGTATTAAAGATTCATATCTCTCAGGAGCAGGTTCTGCATGCATAGTTCTAACAGCCCGTACAGTAAGTTATATCATTTCCATCAATTCCCTCTCCTCTTCCCCCCACCGCACTCCCCTGGCATAATTTATGGCAGTCACAAAACACAAGTTAATGCATCTTTTTCATTACACCCTCGCCAGAAATTTATTATATATTTGAGCTAGTTGGACGAAGAGCAGAGGCACCTAGTATGTTTCTGAGTTATATACTGCATTTCAATAAAGCATGATGGTGAAGTACAATTCTCAGATGCCTTTGATATGCTGGGCCCCTATTCTTTAAAATGTCTCTTCCTTGGCTATGGCAGCAACATCAACAGTCCCATTAGCTTGAATAATGAAAGATGGTGGGCTAAAGGAGTCGTAGTTGCTCCTTTCTCCCAAGCATATAAATATTCTTTCTTGGACTTCATGCTCCACACAAAAATAAAGCCCTATTTGCTCGTTTCCCCGTTTCCAGTGCATGAGAGGGGGGAGAATAAGGATGGTCCAGCCAGCCCGGACCCCTCCGGCACATCCCCATCGGAGTTTCTTGGGGATAAATGGCTACAGCGGGCAGCATGTTCTCTGCAGGATCAATAACTCTGGGAAGACCACTGTTCTCAATTGTTTGGGGAATCTATTCAAGGAGAAGGGCCTCCCAGCAGCAGACATTCAGGAAGGGCATGCAGGAGTGGGCAGAGCCTACTCCTGCCCCTCTTGTGACAGCAATCGTGTGAGGTTGAGAGGGAAGAACAGGTGAATATATTTATCAGAGATTTTTTAAACTCAGATCCAAAGCCATTTAATTTTATTTAAGGTAGCTACTGTGTCAGACTTTGGGGAATCCTATCCCCCCCCCACGTTGGCAGCCAAGAAGCAGATAGACAATAAAAGTTCTTACCGATTAATTTATTCAATATTCACAGTGAGAGACGAAGGAATGCAGTCTTCCCTAGATAATGGCGTTGTTCCAAGTGAAGTCCCACCCCCTCCGCCTCTCCTATTCTACGTCATCCCTGCGCCGGCTTATCTGTGCTTTCTGCTTCTGAGCTTACTGTTCTACTACTCTCAAAGCACACTGGGTCCTGGGAGAAGGGGGTCAGGAATGCTTTCCAAAGAAACAGAGTCTGTCAGCTGTGTCTCCCCTGGAGTTTCTTCTTTCTGCTGTTCCTCTTCCAATATTTCCCAGCGTCTCCCCTCTGCAGCCTCTGAACCATGACCTTCTGCAAACCACTGTTCTAAATCTATACTGTCCTCCTGTTCTCAGGAAGGTTCAGGAGATGGGGGGGGCGCCATTCCTCTTTAGTCCAGCCCCTGACATACTGATTATTTTGCATGTTTTGTGTGTTTTAATATGTCTAGATTACCAACGTTTTATGGATGGTTTTTTTTCTTTCTCTGTTATGATTTTTATTGTCTAAATTATGTCAATAAAGGCTGAATGAATGACACTGGTGGATAGATTTTATTAATCTAAGTAGTTGTTCCAGAAAAAAAAATGGTTGGTTGATTGTCACCAGTTACCTGCCCACCTGAATACAAAATTCAATACATCCATAAGCTGTGAGCCTACCAGCATTTCTACTCTCTGGGTGCTTTCATATTCAGGTTTAATTTGCAAGCAAGTAAATGAGATGATGCAGATGGGTTATTACTGTAACATGGGCAGTGCTTTCAACCATCAGGGGGTGTAATTGTCATTGACACAATAGCGATAGCAGTACCGGAAGGTAACAATGACAAACAAAAGCAATAATGAACCACGTGTGGCCATCTTTATGGCCCCATATATTCCTCTAAATATGATCTTGGATGCACTGGGGGATGTAAAGTATATGGATGCAGTCCTGACTGCAAGGTGCTAGGTTGCTAATAGCAACCCCTGTAATATTTCTTTAAAATTGGTTTAAAATACCATTATTTCTTTGGTGACATTTACTTAATATTTTGGGGCCTGGCAGTGCCTTTGGGTACTTCCTGCAGCTGAAACATTTCAGATTTGCAAGCCAGATTCAATTGTTTGTTTCCTTTGAGAAATTCTTGAATGTATAGCATTCAACTGAGCATTTGTGTGAATATTTATGCCAGCATAACTCAGGTAACTAGAATCCACATACTTTGGGGAGAGTGACATTTTGCTGCAGCATTTCTATCCATCGTAAATGATCTGTGGCTCTGCCGTGAACTTTCTTAGGAGTCAGCCCCACTGAACATACTGAGACTTAATTCTGAATAAATGTGCATGGATTGCACAGAAAGGTGTGACATTTCTGACCTGGTGATGTGATGGTGAATCTCCCCCCCCCCCTTCTGAGCCTCCTCCTCCCCCCCTTTGTGCACAGTTCACTAGACACATTGTGTGGCTGTTTCAAGGCTGTTCCAGTGCTTGCTTATTCCACTGTTGTCACCTGCAGGCGTACCTAGCTGTGCAAATAAATTGATAGATTTGAGAACAGGAAGTGAAAGCCCCGTGGGAGGAAAATGCAATATAGGATCATGTCAAGAAGAACTAATTAAACGGAAAAGAGTTGAAACAGAATTTAGAATGATTGGAATGAGTTTTAAAGCATAGAGATAAACTCTGCCACATTGCACCAATGTTTTCATATAGAAATGAAAAACAGCAAAGGAAAGCGGGGAGAAACAGAACAGAGTCAAATCTGGTTTGAAAACAGAGCAGAAGAGACCCGAAAAAAGTCTCTATTAAGCACTGAGATCAGTCCCAAAGAGGCGAAGCTGGAAAAATATAATGGGCTTATTTGGCTGAAGATGATATATGTGGGAGTCTTGGTCAATCACATATGTGCAAACATGGAAAACAGCTCATTGTTAGATTTTTTTTTTAGGGGTCATATGTAGGACTAGTTACTTAAGCAAATAAAATAACATTAGGAGAATTACATCCAAACAGTGTCAGAAAGCTCGTAAAACCAGAATACAACAAGGCTTTAAAAGATCTTGTTAGCCTAAAGAGAAACGGCAGCTCCACAATGCATTAGCATCAGAAATGGAATCCATCATATGGCATCTAGGAAGGTAAGAGTGCCATGCATTGACCCCAGGCCCTGCTCATGGCCCCCAGGAGATTTCCCACAGGACCATGTGGCCCTCAAGGTGAAAAAGGTTCCCCACGTCTGGACATTTCCCACTCTCTTCCCCACGACTCCTTCATTGGATCCTCCTGCAATCAGGAAGTGATAAGCCAGGATCTGAAGGCTCTCCAGCTGTCCATGGGTTCCCCAAGGACCAAAGCATTTGACCCTACCTGATCCTAGTTTCTAGATAGCGGGCACTGGCTTAACTATTCTTAGGTTTGATATATATATATATATATATATATATATATATATATATAATCTGATACCGTCTCACTTCAGTCATCTAAACTCAGTGATGAGGAACAGAGTGGCAGAGGCAGTTCAAACAGCCGTTCAGCACATGCCAGTTGGAAGGATAACATCAATATGTGCTGGCTTGTTCCTACATGACCCAAGCCTAGCAGGATAGATAGAGGGCAGCAGAGCTTGGAGCTGGGCAGTCTATTACAAGGACATTTTCACACAATTGGGAGTGATGGCCAAATATCCATCCCAACTTGAGCACAATCCTGGGAGGATTTTGTGAAATGGAGTCAGTAGAGCAGGGATGATGAACCTGTGGCCCTTCAGCTGTGGTAGGACTCCAATTCTCACGAGTCCCAGCCAGCATAGGAAATGGTTGGGAATCACAGAAGTTAGAGTCTGGTGACACCTAGGGGGGTGCACAGATTTCCCCTTCCCACACACCCGCATTGCTGACCTTCATGGAGCACTGATGTAAAACCCACATTTAATTATTTGAAGTATAAACTTCTGGTCGTCTTGCAGGAATTTTAAGCCTCAGATAGAAATATCAAAGTCTTTCAAAATTAACTAGGACTGAAATATAACAATTCCCCCCTCCCGGTTCCTGGATTTAATCAAACCAAATGCTTTTTGTTATCCAGTGAGAGTAACAGGCTTGGCTATTAGAGAGGCCTGGGCTGAGTGGATTAATACTTTGCCTTATGCTATCAAGAGAGTTTCATCTACAAATAAATCCGGACTGATCTCTGTATATAAGAAACCAGATTATTCCAACTTGCCTGCAGGCTGAGATTTTTGTATTGGGACTGACTGGTGAACTGGGGCAGAAGGAAGCAGACAGTTTTTAATAGGCATATGCAGGCGGAAGGCATTCTGACTTCTTCCTGAATCAGTCTTTCACAGTATAAGCACAAGAAGCCTTTGCCTGTCAGAATCATAGAGAAGAATACATTGAAGAAATGCCACCGTGAACTTACTAGCTTAATTTAAGAACAGCCTTCTGGACTGGGCCAGCATCCTGTTTTCACAGCGGCCAACCAGAGATATCCAGACTTGCCATCAATAACTGGTGCAAAAAGGTGAGCAAGATCCAGAGAAGGAGAACTTGCTTTACGCGTAGTTCAAAGTGGGTAGGCATCCCCGAGAGATTTTTAGGCTCTCTCACCAGAGGAGGGTTTTATATCCAGTAGCTCGCAGTGCACATCAGGTGGGTGTCGCAATCAGCCACCCCACAAGGCCTTGTCAATAGAGTGGCCATGTGCAGGGCAGTGCTCTGTTTCAAAAGGCTGTCAGGGGCAGTGGCGTAGGAAGGGGGTGCGGTAGGGGCAGGCCATCCCAAGTGTCACCTCTGAGAGGGGTGACAAACTGGGGAAAATAAGTATTTTAAAAATAAACTTATTGAAGCTCCTCTCCAAGAGGTGGGCAGGGCTTCCCGGGCCCCAGATGCCACCCTCCTTTTTCTTGGGACCTTTGCCCCGCCCTCAACCCAGCTGTCGAATTGGCTGCAGGCTGGGGCGAAGACAAGGAAAGGGCTGCTACTGCTGCTGAGGCGGACTTCCTGATGCTGCTGAGACCAACTTCCCAATGGTTGGTTTTGGGGGACCTCTGTGGGAGCCTGCCGAGGAAGCAGCAGGCCGCCAACAGCGGTTGGGCTCTGCGTGGGTGCTGCGGACGACCTCCTGGGCCGCTAAGCCAAAGCTGCTTATACTCACAATATTCAATAAATAAACCAGAAAATAACACTTGTGACAGTATCTTATTTTTCCTTCTTTTAATAATTGGAATGGGGGGGGGGGGGACAAGAAATTTTCAGCACTGGGTACCACCTGACCTTGCTATGCCTCTGGTCAGGGGACATTCTCTGTTGGAAGGTGGCCTCTGCCTGAGATCTTTTCCACACTTACCTGTAGTCGGTGCTTTTTTTCCTTAAAAAAAATGTTTAGGGGTATTCTCATTTTGACTCAAGAAAACCACCATTTTATAGTTCAAATCGGGGGAAATAAACACAGTTAATGGACAAAAGTACAAAGATTCACAAAATGTTTAGGGGTATGCATACCCCTGTGTACCCCCAGAAAAAGCAGTGACTGTAGTCTCACTCTGCCCAGGCCAATGCCTTAAAGCTCCACGTCAGAGCATCTGGTTCTTTGCAATGGAGCTTTCCCCACGAAAACATGCTCTTTAAAGCAGAATTGGAGGAAACCGCTATTTGGGTTACATGTTACTTGGTGTCTCCCCCACTATGGCGAGGTGCATTGTGTTTCTATTTAAACTGAAGCAGTTAGTTCTCCACTTGCCTCTGTGCGTGTCAAATGCCATATACAAGTGGTATGCAATTTACGCAAACTGGTGTCAATGCATAAGTGTCCATCCTACTTGTCAATCCATTCCATGAATCCTAGGAATCAGGATTTTGTTCATGCGGATCATAGAATCATAGAGTTGGAAGAGACCACAAGGGCCATCCAGTCCAACCCCCTGCCAAGCAGGAAACACCATCAAAGCATTCCTGACAGATGGCTGTCAAGCCTCCGCTTAAAGACCTCCAAAGAAGGAGACTCCACCACACTCCTTGGCAGCAAATTCCACTGTCGAACAGCTCTTACTGTCAGAAAGTTCTTGTAGTTTGAATCCATTGCCCCGTGTCCGCTTCTCTAGAGCAACAGAAAACAACCTTTCTCCCTCCTCTATGGCCATAATGAAACGGACCCTGTAACATTGTAAACTGCCCAGGGAACTTTGGTTAGTAGGTGGCATAGAAATATAATAAACAGGTAAATGGGCACATCTCTAGTGACTGCAGACCAATATTGCTCTTAGAATGTTGCTATCAACTAGGGAACCATTCAGAAGTACAGAACAATCACTTGAAATAATCAAAAAATAACTGGGACAGTAAAGCTTCATATAGCAAGTATGTGAGGAGCAGGGAGGAAGAAAGAATCACAATTTTAAAAAAAAGAATTTCCTTCACAACAGTGTTGTGTAGTGGTTAGAGTGTCAGCCTGGGGCCTGGGCAACCATGGTTCAAAGCCCCACTCGGCCTTGAAGCACACACTTGTGACCTTGGGCCAGTCATTGCCTCTCAGCCTAGCCTACCTCGAAGAAGAAGAAGAAGAAGAAGAAGAAGAAGAAGAAGAAGAAGAAGAAGAAGGGAAGGAGTTTGGATTTGATACCCCGCTTTATCACTACCCTGAGGACTCTCAAAGCGGCTAACATTCTCCTTTCCCTTCCTCCCCCACAACAAACACTCTGTGAGGTGAGTGGGGCTGATAGACTTCAGAGAAGTGTGACTACCCCAAGGTCACCCAGCAGCTGCAAGTGGAGGAGCGGAGACACGAACCCGGTTCACCAGATTACGAGTCTACCACTCTTAACCACTACACCACACAGGGCTGTTGGGGGGAGGTTAAATGAGGAACGGGATCTCCTTGAAGAAAAAGGTGGGTTGAAAATGCAGTAAAGAAACAAAATCTAAGAAATCAGGGAGAAACCTAGGCTGGAATTCCTATCCTTTATACCCTCGTCTTCTTTTCTGTGCAGTCGGAAGTTATTTACGTAGTGAAATGATTAACGATCACCCACTTTGCAGTACAATCTGGGGTGGGGCTATTTCTGGGAGGTACATTTTCATGTATGAAGTGGCTTTTATGAGGCTACTTTTCCAGAACTTGGGTCAGTTTGTTCCCAATGCACTTCTCCCAACGAAGCTTCGTGTATCTTGTCTTGGCAAATAGCCCAGAAATAACATTTCCCTGTGGCACTTGTTCACCTGGTTATTTCCTAAAGTTTAATGTCTCCCTTGGTACTCCAGGCAGTCTTTCCAGTAACACATACCCGTGCTCGAGATCTTCACAAAGCAAAATCTAAGGAAGTGAAGGACAGCTGTCTGCCTGATAAACATTGTTTCTAAGAACATAAAAAACCAAAGTGAACTACCTTGCTTTTTCCTTGAGCTCACAGAATGTGATCCTCGGCCGTATTCTGCCAGCTCTGAGTTGTGCCTCTCCCCCTGCTTCTGCTCAGAGTTCTGAAAGCACTTTAGCAGATATCAACCAAAGAAGGGGTAGCCAATGTGTTGCCCTCTCTGTGGTTGTTGAACTGCCAATCCCATTGACCCTAAACCCTGGCCATGCCAGCTGGGGTTGATGGAAGTTTGAGTTGAACAGCTTCTGCAGTGTATCACATTGGCCACCCCTGAGCTAAAGGACTTGGAAAATCCGGACTGTGTTTGCATTAGCATTCATCTCAATTGCTCTCTTTTGCCCAACTCAAGGTCATAATACTTTCCTGCCTGTATGCTGTGGTCACCCTCTTTGGCCTACATGGCCTCGCAGGCTATGAATCTCTGCCCTGTAAGATATCTTGGTTACATTTTGTGCATTAGTCAAAATCCATTTTGCTTGCCCTTTCTGTCCCTTACCCTTCTGCCATATCTAGCTTTGCTGTTGTCTTTACTTACAAAGACTTTGTTGAGTTACAATAAGGGAATGGGCTGTATATGGGAGGCGTGTAAAAAGGAAGACATGTTTGAGATGTATAAAACTCTGTGTGGCCTAGAGAAGATGGGTAACAGGAATCACATTTTTGATGTGTCTAGTAGATCCATCCACAGACCCTCCAAGTGTCCCTGTTTTCCAGGGACAGTCCCGGATTTACAGAAGCCATCTTGGTTTCTGATTTGATCCTGGAATATTCTGCTTTTGCTTAGGACATCCCTATTTTCATCGGAGAAATGTTGGAGGGTATGGAGTTCTGCGACATCCTTTAGAAGACATCTGAAGGCAGCCCTGTATGTTTTTATATATGTTGAAAGCCATCCAGAGTGGCTGGGGCAGCCCAGTCAGGTGGGCAGGGTATTATTATTATTATTATTATTATTATTATTATTATTAAATAGCAGTTCCCTATTTTCATTGGAGAAATGTTGGAGGGTATGAGATAGGGAAAAAGTTATTTCCTTATCACATAATACTAGAAACTGGGGTCGTACAGTGAAGCCAGATGTTGAAAGATTCGGAAAAGAAAAAAATGAAGCACTTTTTTTGCATGGCTACCAAGATGGATGGCTTCAGGTAGGGAGGGGTGTTGAACAAATTAATGGAGGTTAAGTATCAGTACTAGCTTACTAGCTACTAGACACAATGGTTATGTTCTCCCTCCACAGAGTCCTCCCCACCCTTGCAAGACTGGCTTCTTGAGGAAGCTGCCCAGTATGATTTCCAGCCCTTGCTGAATTCATGAGTTTATGAGTTTGCTCAAATTCTAACCCTTCACTGAATGTGGAGATTATAGGGGTCTCCCTGCCCCTGCCCCCAAACTGGGCTGCTTCCTGAGACAGTTGGGTATCCTCGTTAATTTTATGCATTTGGGATAACCTTCCAGGAGTGTCAACATCATCAATATTTGTGATGAGTTGGATGCAAGCACATTCATTTCCACTGGGTGGAAGGCAGCTTTGTGCATTGACATGCAATTAAAAGCATCCCATGGAACAAAACGATAAAGTGTAGAAGAATATGAAATACATGTAAAAAGATCAGTTGTTAATATCCGAGTTGACAGAAGAGACATTAATCTAGTGTTTCTCTCACAGATTTCGGAAATCGCTCAGTACAACAAACGTAATGTTCATTTTCTGTTTATAATATAAATGCCATATGATTCATCAGCCTTCTATTCCTAGACGCAGAGCTCTTGGTGCGCCGTGAGGTGTTTCTGGAGCAATTACAACCGTAGGTTAGCAATCAGCCCACATTTGCCTCTGACACAAAAGTATAGTTTGTGTGACGAACTCCCCAATTGGACTTTGACATAAACACAGATGTAGATTCCAAAAATAAGAAGACCAGAACATCTAACTTATTCTTATTTTACTTTGGTAAAATAACTTAGCAAACTGAAATCTCAATTCATGACAAGCTGGAGACACTTCCAAAATCTACCTACTGAGTTCAGTCACTGCATGAACTGAACTCTTTTTTAAACAAGAGTTTATTGGTGTCTGTAAGTCAGGGATAGCCAACACGATGCCACCTAGATGTTATGGAGTACCACTTCCATCATCCATTGGTCATGCTGGCTGGGGCTGATGGGAGTCCAACAATGGCTAGAAGCCACCATGTTGGACACCTGCTGTAGGCTTAAAGGTAAAGGTAAAGGGACCTCTGACCATTAGGTCCAGTCACGGACGACTCTGGGGTTGCGGCGCTCATCTCGCTTTATTGGCCGAGCTTCCGGGTCATGTGGCCAGCATGACTAAGCCGCTTTGGCAAACCAGAGCAGTGCATGGAAAAGCCGTTTACCTTCCTACCAGAACGGTACCTATTTATCTACTTGTACTTCATGCTTTCGAACTGCTAGGTTGGCAGGAGCAGGGACAAAGCAACGGGAGCTCACCCCGTTGTGGGGATTCGAACCGCCGACCTTCTGATCGGCAAGACCTAGGCTCTGTGGTTTAACCCACAGCGCCACCCGCGTCCTGCTGTAGGCTTAGGTGGGCAAATTAAGATATCAAATATTTCAAAACTGCTTTAGGTTCTGCGGCTTTCCCGTTCAAACAGAACTCTCATTCTGCAGTGTTACAGAGACATTACATTGGTGAATGTGGAGAAAAGGTGTACGTGTTGTGTGCAAACAGCTCATTTTAAACACAAACAAATGTTGGATCTGTGCTTTCAATCAAACCATGGCAGGTATGGGAACCTTCGCCCCTTCAGTTGTTGCTGAACTACAACTCCCATCATCCTTGGCCATTAGCTAAGCTATCCTTGTGGGGGCTGATGGGAATTGTAGTTCGGCAGCATCTGGAGGGCCAAAGGCTTCTTCCCACAGCTGCCTTATGGCAATGAATTTCATAGTTTAACTATGTTGGAAGATGTAACAAGTCCAACATACTTTTTCTTTTTTCTTCTGAAGTGGGGGTTCTTGGCTAGCCAGCCTACTGAAACTTTGAAGGGAAAATCTTTAAACTCCATTAAATAATACAGTTCCATAGCAGGAATTTCTCTCGGGAAGGGCAGTCTTCTGTTCAACTGCCACGTTATGACAAGCATGACAGAGCTGATAGCAATCTATTCCAATTCATGACATTGTTTAAATTAGGTCAGATGGAGAATCTGTACTGGCCTCCCAAGAAGAACTCCCAGGAGTCTGAGCACTTTTGCTAATGGCAGTGAATCAGGATTTCTTTCCAGCCTCATCTAAGGAGCCATAAACTCTGTTAACATGTCATGTTACGTATGTGACACAATGTTCAGCAGCAAGAAAACCAGCTTCTTCTCTTTTTTCTTTTTTCTTTTTTGCATGTATTATACAGCCCAGACTGGCAATTGTAATGCATGTCTTTCTCCTTGGAGTGAATCACTTGACTGACCCTAGAGCTTTAAAAGCTAAGTGACTTATTTTTGTTTCCCCAGTCTTATTATTCAAAGGAGAATGCATGTGGCCTTTTCACAGCCTTGTTTATTTGCAAAACACAAAATGAATTACCTTGTGCTTTAAATTGGAGAAATGAGGACCTTTACCCAACAAGGACCTCACCCCCCCCCCCCCAAACAATGTAATTATCTAAAGAGGCCCCTGTGAACAGATTCTGGAGCTGCAAGGCTGAGTTAGTCTAATATAACGAAAATAAAAAAGAATATGTTTGGCACCAGAGCACTGTTCCTAACACTAAGGTATTAAAGAAAGGAGAAGCATGGTGAGATACTACATGAATCAGCGGGATCTAGTAAGTATTTAATAAGCCCCTGTGTGTAGCCACTACAAGGAAGATGCATTTCTTAATCATCTTCTACATGGCTGCAGTAACGGGCAGTTCTAAGCCATATTAATTTACAGATTAGTGCCATAACCCAATGAAGCAACCTGCATTTACAGGTGAAGAAGCAAGGAGACATGCAGAGTTGGGGATAATGCTTTTACTTCAGGAAAATGCATGGACAAAGAGAAAAATCGCTTTGCAAGCTGGACCTTTTCTCTCTTCATTACTAGAAATTCCTACACTACCATTATTATTATTATTATTATTATTATTATTATTATTATTATACCGCCCTTTACCCGGAGGTCTCAGGTTCACAGAACAACTAGCAGCCACCCCACCCCCATATATATATGTGTGTGTGTGTGCATATGTGTGTGTGTATTCCAGCAAGTGTTGTTGTTGTTCAGTCGTGCCCAACTCTTCGTGACCCCATGGACCGGAGCACGCCAGGCACCCCTATCCTTCACTGCCTCTCGCAGTTTGGCCAAACTCATGTTAGTAGCTTCGAGAACACTGTCCAACCATCTCATCCTCTGTCGTCCCCTTCTCCTTGTGCCCTCCATCTTTCCCAACATCAGGGTCTTTTCCAGGGAGTCTTCCCTTCTCATGAGGTGGCAAGTAGCACTATCTAATGTTGGTTTGCTGAAGTGGGAGCAGTGCTTCCTTTTAGGGGAAGAAACATAACTCTGTGTTTTGTGTCCATAAGGTCTCTTGTTCAATCCTTGACATCTCCAGGTAGGCTTCAAAAAGACTCCTGTCTGAAACTGCAGAGTTGGCATATACCAATATTTCCCAAACTTGGTTCTCCAGCTGTTTTTGGACTTCAGTTCCCATCATCCCTGGCCACTGCTCCAGCTAGCTAGGAATACTGAGAGTTGTAGTCCAAAAACAATAGGAGACCCAAGTTTGGGAAACCCTAGCGTAGACCATGGGTAAGGAACCTGTGGCCTTCCAGATGTTGCTGGACTGCTTCTATCATGCCTGACCATTGGCCACGGTCTGCAGACGATGATGGGAATAGTAGTCCAACAGGTTCCCCATCCCTGGTGCAGGCAATGCAGAGTGTAATGGACCAATGGTCTTCCTCAGCATAACGCAGTTCCTTCCGTTGTTGCTTCTTCCTTTTGATAGGAAAAACAAAGCATGCACACGTGTACTACTTTGCTAGATCTTGGCCTAGGAGTACTATATTATAGCATGATGGATTTAGTAGAACATAGCATATGATGATGGTGGGTCTTAATAAGTCACCATCAGAATAAAGGCTATAACCAATATTTCTGTGATGTCCCACATCCAAGATTGGGAACATGGTTGCAAATGCTAACTGCAAACTACATGGGGCTATTGCAGTCTTTCTAATAACAAGGGTGCTTTCTTTTCTTTCTTAACAATAGTAATAAAAAGTCCAGGAGCAGGAGATTGCATCGTCCCAGAGGAAACAGCCACAGATTTTGTTCTGCCCCATTTTGTGAAATCTTCTTGCTTAAGGCTGTTGTTGTGCCGGCTCATTGCGAAGAGAATTACACCTTCTCTTTGCCAACCGTAAAAGAGAAAGGGAAAGCGAGGCTTCTCGACGTGGGCAGGAAAGGAAGAAAAATGTCCCCCTACGACACCTGGGGATTGTTAATGGATGGCGAGCAGCGCACATTTTGTGCCAAAAGAGCTGTCAGCACAATGCAAGCCTCTTCCGTGCCGTTTCCCATCTGCATGTCTGAAATACACAAATCAATAGCAGGTAGTTTTTGTTTTTCTGCACTAATGATGAATGAGTCCCGGGCTCTCCCAGTAAATAATCTGAGGTGGAGAATTGTATGAAATAAGCTCCCTTTGAGGTTTAGCTATAAAAGGGGGGGAGAGTAATTTCACTCCATTTCTTTGCCACATTGGGACTTGAGCCTCAATCTCTGGCACACACAACTTCTGCTGCCCAGGTAGGCAAAATCTATGCAGCTGAACATGTGGGGAAGGGCTACTTCTGCAAGAAAAGGGTTGTAGGATCAGATCAGGGGGAATATCACACTGGATTCTGTGGATGGGACCCCTGAACGGGCATTTCAATCAGTCTAGAAAAAGGAAGAGGTGAGAGAGGAGCCCAGTTTTGCCAATGTTTTGCTCTCAGAGTAAATACGAAATTGTTGCAAACAGAAGGTGATCTGAGGCTTCCCTTTCCTTGATCTCTGTGTGTATTTCTCTTGCATCTGGGCAAACAGGTTGTTGAAAACATCCTGTAAAGTCTGCTTCCCAGAGGTTTGGGGAACCTGCAGCTCTGCAGACGTTGTTGGGACTCCAACTCCCATCAGCCCCATCAAGCAACGTCAGTGGTCAGTGATGATGGGAGCTGTAGTCCAGCCAAATCTGGACAGCCACAGGCCCCACCCCCCACCCCTGGAGCTTGCACAGGTTGAAATGGGGATGTATGTGTGGATTCCATGAACATTCTCTTCCTGCACAAAATATGCCTCGCCCCATTTTTGCCAATATTTGATAAAGCCTGCAGAATGGTTTAAAGGGGACATGTCTTGAGGGGGAAAGAATGTGTCCCCATTGCCAAAGCAAGTGGGCTTCTCCTTTTTTGTGTGTGTTGATCCAGTAGAATGTATTTGTTTGAGTATCATTTATCAAGGGTAGCATGCAGATAGGAGCATGCATCTGAATACCAATGCTGAGACAGTGCATTTATTCACATCTTGCAGCAGCTCCTCAAACCTCAACCTAGATTGAAGTCTTGACATGCACGCACTCAGAATGAGGGCAACGCAAGAGTTTTGTTTGCCCTCTGCCGTGTCATCGTGTAGCTTAATCTGAGTTGTTTTGTAAAGATATTATATTCACTGATTGTCTGGGATCATAGCCTGAAAAAGCGAGTCTTCAAGTTTCAAAAAAGGCACTGGGTAGGCTGCCGAAGGAACAATGTCTGCAAGAAGCATGGGGAAACCCCAACCCTCCTCCTTTTAAAATGGCAGCTGTACTAGTACTCATCACTCACACCGATTCCACTTCCAGGCCACCTTCAAACCTGCAGGAGGTGGGGAGTTATTGTCTGTCTCCAAGCTAAATTCACCTTAAGAAAGATTTAGGCATTTATTGCTCATGATAAGCGATAACTCGGCTATTTTGATAAGCATTCCATTTAGGTTTGCCGTGCATGTATGCCAAATTACCCTATAAAGTTGTTCTTAAAGAAAAATCGCATTGATCAAGAGCAAAATGATGGGAAGAACCCCTTCCCTCTTTAAATAAATTGCACATGTCATATCAAGGCTGCAGAAAAGCAAAAATGAAATTCAAACTAATGCTAGTGGGTGTGGCACATGTATAAGCAAGGAAAGCCACCCAGGCCCAATTTCCACCTTAGCTATAATCCACAAGGTTTCGGAAAGACTCGATTTAAATTCAGTCTTCGTCATCGTAAAGAGGCAAAGGGAATGGGAAACGATGCACAGTCATTCCTTTTCTCTGATGCATTGATTTTGAATTGAAATGCCACCGCAAAGATTCATGAGATCTAGCCACACAGTAATTGCTGTGTGTGGCGAGGCATGAATCGGGCAGTGGTGCATTTCCTGACTTCTGACACCTGCATGTTGAGCATGGGTGTCTGCAAAGGAACACCCACAGGGTAGCATCTGCTCCCATGCAGGGACTATATCAGGCTCCCTCAACCTCGGCCCTCCAGATGTTTTGGGACTACAACTCCCATCATCCCTGACCACTGGTCCTGTTAGCTAGGGATGATGGGAGTTGTAGTCCCAAAACATCTGGAGGGCCGAGTTTGCCTATGCCTGGACTATATGCAACTGAGACACCCACACAGTCAAGGTGTCCCAACAGTGCAGACACCTTGGGCCCATGCATAGGGTTTGCAGCTGTCCATGCTTCAAATGTGGAAGGCAGGACTGACCCAGGGATGGGAGGGCCTTAATAAAGTGCATTGGTGTTTTCCACCAAATTTGGGAAGAAATACAGTATGCGTTCTTAAAAATCAAGGAGAAACGAGTCATAGAATCATAGATTCATAGAGCTGGAAGGGACCATGAGGGTCATCTGAAGAGGCAGGAATCTTTGGCCCAACAAGGGGCTCAAACTCACAACCCTGTGATTCAGAGTCTCGTGCTCTACCGACTGAGCTATCAAAAGTCGTGTACACACCATATATTTTCAGCATATGGCTTTCTGCAAAGAATCCTGGGAACTGTATTTTACTCCTCCCAAAGCTACAGTTCCCAGCAGCTGCAACAAACGACACTTCCCAGGATCCTTTGGGGAAGTAATGTTCTTCAAATATATGGTTCGTGTACAGCCAAAGTGTCTGTTTTCGGCACTTTTTAACCTTGCTTTATCTGTGGCAATTTTTATTGGATCTTTTCGAAATTTCACACTTTCATAGCCCTCATCAGGTAGATCAGTAGTGAAGCTACTGGCTAGATCCACTTCACTAGATCAGATCGCGTATGCCAAGTTTCAAGTTCTTAGCCCAACAGATGTCATCTTTATAAGCTATAAGAATATCGGGGCTTATAAGGAGGGAATCTTGTTTTTGCTACACACCTTAGGAGTGCTCTTGTGCTCCTATAATATAATATTTAGCATAATTTAACATAAACTAGCCCTGTTCAAGCACAGTCTTTCCTGAAACAGTACATCTAAGCTAACATCCTCATCATTCACAAACTATCTGAAGAAGTGTGCATGCACACGAAAGCTCATATCAAGAACAAACTTAGTTGGTTGGTCTCTAAGGTGCTACTGGAAGGAATTTTTTATTTTATTTTGTTTTGACTATGGCAGACCAACACGGCTACCTACCTGTAACTGAAACTATCTAACATTGTTTCAAGGGCAAACACTCAGCAGTGAGATAGCCAAGCCCGTGTGTGTGTGTGTGTGTGTCTATGCCTCCCTTTCTAATATATGCTGTACAAATATTTGAGAGGAAGGCGTTTCTCCAGTGCCTCATATCAGATCCATAAAGTTTGGCTGCTGTGGTTTTGCCTTGAGAGATTTCTCTATACACATGGTCTTTTTAAAACATGAAATACAAAGACCCCCAGATCTCAACAGCAAACACCTCTCACTAAGTGGAAACAGTGGAGCAGGTGTTATATTTAATGCAGAATGCACTGCCATCAAAATGGCGGTCAAAACTGTAGCCATCTGTATCAACGGATAAAAGAGAGACAGTTTCATTCTCCCGACTTCTACAGCTGCATCTATGACATGAAAGCAAACTGGCGCAGCAGTTCCCAAGGAATTTCAAGGTCAGAATCTTACTAAGGAATATTCTCAATGTTGTGGATCCCACTGATAGCCCATCAGCATCAGAGGCTCCTCAAGCCTTATGCAGGTGTAACTCATATGAACGGAATGGTTCAATACTGTAGGATGCAGAACAGACACAGGCAAACTCAACCCTCCAGATGTTTTGGGACTACAACTCCCATCATCCCTAGCTAACAGGTCAGGGGTGGTGGGAATTGTAGTCTCAAAACATCTGGAGGGCCGAGTTTGCCTATGCCTGATGCAGAAGCATGGAGGGGGGAGCCTAGAAGTGGAGACACTGAGTCGGCTTGCTCTGCTGGAGGGCTATATATATTTCTGGATTCTTATCACCTTGGAAAAGGTGAATTGGAAGCATGCATATGCATGGTTAATTAGCAGGGGGTGGGGAATCAGAGCTTGTGTATCTGATATTATTTGTTATATTTGTATTGTGATTGCAGCGCTCTCTCCTTCAAACTGCAAATTACAAGTTTACCATTTCCTGAACTTGTCCTGTTGCTTTGGGAATGTTTGCAAAGAAGAATCTCTGAAGTATACCAACACCTTGGCAGATTAGATGAACATTTTAACTTACTGACCCCGAGGTTCGCTGGCAAGAATTGGCTAATTTTCTTTTTGACTCAGAAGGACTTCTGCATTTTCCATGCATTACCCCCACATTTACCTCTCTGTGGGCAATTCCTTAATTATGATGGATCCAATTTAAGAAAAATTGCCAGTTTTATTCTACTGAAATCCCTTAAGACCCACGCAGGCGGAGGTTAGAAAATTGGTGCCCATTGAGTGTGGGGTCTGGAAGGGAACTTGCAAATGTAAATTGCTGCAAAATGCAGGAAATTGGGGGTTGATCTGTACAGAACTGTTTAGTTAAGTGGTGTAGATTTGGGGGATGCAAATGAAGAGATTAAAAACTGCTGTGGAATATTATGGTGTAATTGTCAAGATACGGGGAAAAGGAGAAGAAATGTTGATGTGAATTCCAGTGCTGTTTTGGAGAATAAGAAATTGGGGGTGGAAGTGGAGATTGCGTGGAAAATGGGAAATAATCAAGGTTTTGCAATGAGGAAAGTGATGGGAGAATTCAGTGGAATGAGTGGAATAAGACTTGCTTTGGCACGCCATCGTCTAACCTCCCCACAAACAAACTGGAACAAATGCCCACGAAGTAGCCAACGTTGTCTAATCTCCCTGCAAACTAATCAGGACAAATGTTCGATAGGCAGGTCATCCGGAAACACCTTTGTTCCCTCCATGTGTGCCTTATGGTGTCCATTTAAAACACTGGTGTTCCAGAGCACTTGCCAGTAACATAAACCAGTAACTGCCCAGAGATCTTATGAGGAAAGGTGGTATATACATTCAACAAGTAAATAAAATAAATTTGGAACACCCATGGTTCAATAAAAGCTTGTACAATGACAGAAAATATCAGCATAAAGCAATTAAACAGAGCAAGAGCAATTAAACCAACAGCAAATAGCAAGCGGATTTACCTGCTGTGGATTTAGTCTTGCTATTCAGGGAATGAAGGTTATTACTGTTTTTGTTGTTTTATAGCTTCATGATGGTTGCCTGTATCTTCTTCAGGATGGAAAAGCAAGGTATGTTAGCAAATAATCATTTTATTGTCGAGGAAACACTATCCAGCACAGGGCATGTCATTTGGAAGCAACATGGAGATAAGTCTCTCCATAACAGGCCAGCCCACTCTCATAGGTGCTCCACACCCACCTTTCAGCGTGTGTGGAGCTCCAGACTGGAGGGAGAAGCCTGTTTATCCAATGCTTGCCAAATGTAGCCTAGTGTGACTCAGGCCCTTCTGAAAGGATATGTTTTTGAAACAGCTTTATCCAGGATTTATTCCTGGCTGCTACATTTCGAGCTAATTGGTTCTTTCAGATGATTCGGGATTTTGGGGGGGGGGGCGGCGATTCGCTTTTTGAAGTTCATGCCATCAAATTAGGAAGCAACCTAATTCTCTCTGTCTCCAAACCCTGCCTCTTAGCAATTACGCATGCACGGAAAATTACTTGGGGGCAGAGTATTTCTTTCCTTTCCTTTTTGACAAACCCCAGTGTTTCCTCAGAGGCTTCTATTTGTCATAACTAGCGAGGGAAGCAGCTTGCAGCCCCACACGCTCCCTGGCTCCCTTTTTATCGCGCTCGGGTGGGAAACAAAACTTGGCCGCCTGTATTTCACTTTTATGGGACACGTGGGTGGGGAACTTCCTGCTCTAACCTAGAAAAGGAAAACACCCTGATCCTACAGGCACAGACACCTCCACTTTGCATCTTTCTTCTGAGAAGAAAAGCCAGTTGCTGCGGCATCGTTATTTGTTGTTAATGAACAGCAAGGGGGAGAGATGGCTGTCAGGCCTTGAAAACGTCAACTGTGTGCATTTTCCTAGTACATCTAATGTATGCTTGTTCATAACTGCCATTAGGAGGTTTCAGTGACACTCCTATATTACCATAGATGCAGAGGGAGCAGGTAGCTTATGGATTAGCAGCATTATCCATCCTTCATACAGCCCAAATGAGGAGTGGAAAGAACCACAGATACCAAGTGTGCCAATTAGGCAGCATGCTGCCATGAGTGGTTTTGCTTGTTATGGGGGTTGCCAGGTCAGGAGCATCCCAGACTATGAGATTTCATGCCCAAACCTGAGACCTAGGAGATGTCACCTAGGGATGTCACGGAGGCAGGTTCTGGCGATCCTTCCTCTACACTCCATTCCACCACTAAACCTTGGAGATGGAGGTTAATTGGGAGAGGGGAGGAAAGCAAATCACCCCCCCTAGAGCGGGGGTCGGCAACCCGCGGCTCCAGAGCCGCATGCGGCTCTTTGACAGCTTTGCCGCTGCTCCGGGGCGACAGGGGCGGCGCTGCTGCTGCGGGGGATCTGGTGGGACTCAGGCGACGTCAGGCAGCGGTCCAGCCCTGGATGCCTGGACTAGGAGAGATGACGCGGCAAAGGTACGTTTGCGTCGCGGCGTCTGCTGAGTTGGGAAGCCCAAACCGGTCCTCTCTTCTTCCTATCTGTTGGGAGCGGAAACCTCCCCGCTTCCTTCCTCTCTCGAGTTTCTCAGTGACTCCTTTGTTTGCAAAGACTTTGGGCAATACAGTACAAATACCAGCGTCCTCTTGGGAGCTGAGTTCAAATCCAGGGGATTGCTTTTCCACCTGCTGAATTGGGTCTCGGTGGCCTTCGGCCGTTGCTTCGTGGTGGGTCAACTTTTTGGAGACCTCTTCCTCTTCCTCCGCCTGCATTTCCACTTCCACTTCCTGCCTTCTCCGGGGCTGCTTCTTCCAAGGAGCCCCTTCTCCCCGCTGCCCGGGTCTTTCCCTTCCTGGTGTGTAGATCCAGGTGTGTAGATCCGCTAGCGCCGCGCCCTTTGACATTTGCATCTCTTGACCCGAGCTCAGCAGCAACTCCCTTATCGCCTCTCAAGATCGCAGCGAGTGAGATTACCTTGCTGAAAGGGGCTGGGGTGAGGGGCGGGAGAGAGAGACGGAGACACGAATGAAGCCCACCCCACCCCGTTTGCTTCTGGAAACAACTGGCAAAATCAACGCGCGGGGGGGGGGGTGTGCATCGCAGCAACCTGTTGAGTCGCTGCCCTGCCCAGCAACTCCACCCTAGGTGTTTATTTCATTATCTGTGCTTGATAGTTTGGAGAGCTTGCCATTCTATAGAGAACATTTCACCCCATGTCTTCTGAATATTGACGGTTCCCCTGACCAAAGCACCCGAACCTTGGGATGTGTGTGGGGGTGGGGTGGGGGGGGTGAGCCTTGCTTTAGTGAAGACACCCTAAAGCTGTTGGGTAGGCTTTGTATGCTAGATGTATTTAAAACATGTACTGTTGCCTGTAGTGCCTATGCAACATGTTGTACCTATTACTGAAATGACCAAGCATTTTTGCCTTGTGTGTATAATACCAACCTTGCTATTATTTTCTATGTACTACATTAAGGTAAGAAACAATATATGCAGTGTTATATTTGGTTTAAATGTCACAATGGTTTTGCGGCTCCCAGGTGTTTTTTTTTTCCTTCGGAAACAGGTCCAAGTGGCTCTTTTTGTCTTAAAGGTTGCAGACCCCTGCCCTAGAGAGTCTATGCAGCAATTTGCAGCCAGTTTCTGCTGGGCTGAAGCTTGCAGGTTGCAGTCATACTCAAACAAACAAACAAACAAATAAGGCACTCTAGCCCACCTGGAAATTCAATACCTCCCCCAGCCAGCTGGAGAGGGGCAGGCAAACCTGGAGACTCCAGATCACTTCTTGAGGGCTAGCAATCCTACTTGTTGTCCTTTCCACTGCCATAGCAGGCCTACTTTCTACCAGGGTCAACTGAGCGAGGCAATTTAAATCAGCGATTTCAATTGACAAGAAGAAAGACTGATATAAATCAAGTTTCTCATTGATATTTCTTCATTTGTTTCCTAAACTTCTTGGGACCTGTAGTTTGCTAAGAGTGCTTGTTAAATTGTTAGATTCCCTTCAGAGAGCTACAATCTTCAGAGTAGTTTAACAATCAATCCTTCTTCCCAGGGAACTCTGGGAATTGTAGTTCTGTGAGAAGAATAGGAGTCTCCTAACAACTCTCAGCACCCTTAACAAACTACATTTCCCAGGATTGTTTGGGGAAGGCCGTGACTGTTGAAGTGGTATTGCAGTGCTTTAAATGTCTGCTGTGGATTCAGCCCTGGTCACTTGGATTAGATCTTATGTGAAGATGATGTCACCCTGTTTGAATGAAATTGAATTCAGTTCCTTCATTTTGAGTAGGGGTGTTAAATGACAAGATTCCAGGCATGTAATTGATTTTTGTGCTGCTCAGCTAGTTGGTGCATAGGGGGAGGAGAAATTTCAGTTTCTGATAAATGAAGAACTGGGGTGTTTGCAGAGCCTGGCCTTGTGATGTGCATTATGATTTTAAATCCCTTTGATCTCTGCATTATTCCTGATGGCTCAATAGAGAAAGTAAAGAAAGTGGTTGAACCAATAGATCACACTTTTGAAAAAAGAAGAATTAAACTCAGCAGGGTGTCCATCCCTGCCAGGAATTTTATTGTGTTTTTAGCCTGATGTCTTGGACCTCTCTAGGTGCAACTTGTAGTTCAAGGGAAACAGTTTGCTCTGATGTGATAGTATTAGGTAAATTAGTTTGCAAAAACTCTGTAATGTCAGCAGTTGCTGGCCTCTGGAAAGTAGGCACGGTTGCATATTAATTAGCAGATGCTTCATCTAGTTCTGAGGATTTGGTCAGGTAAGTATCTTTTGAGCTTTTTAATTATGGGAATCATTCCCATATCGATTTTCCGAGAGAGGCTTTTAGCCAGGAGAGGTTATCAGCTGCCTGTTTTCTTATGATCACTCTGATTTCTGAAAAGAAGCAGACTCTTCTTTGTTTATTTCCAGTAACTAAAATTTGGGGGGTTTTTTGCCTGAAAAATGACTGCTGAGTTACAGCACTGAGACTTTAAATCAAAAGCTATTTACCTTTGGAAAATAATAATCTGTAACGCATATTTTTTTATAAATGATTATTTCACATGTCTAGTTTCTAGGGTGACTATTTCAGCAACTATCTCAAGTCTCCTCTTGCTTTCTACAAAGCTACAGGTGACAACTGATTTACAAGTGTCTAATTGACATGTGACTGTGGCAACAGGGAAGTGGCCAGAAAAGGGGGCAGGGCAGGGCAGAGTGGGGCGGGGTGACTCCACATCCTTCCCGGAGTGATATTGGGCCTGTAGCCACTAGGGTAAGGGGGACTGTGGAAAGCTGTGGTGTACTTTAATTTAATTTTTACTGTTTTAATTTTATAGGTGAAACAGTATGGAGTAGATGTTTTCCCCTAAATTGCTCAGCAACAAAGTTAGTTGTGTTACCCGTTTCCAATGTTCTGCCCCACAAACAGGATTTTTTAAATGCTATTGAATATTGTTTATTTTATTAGTGATAATTTAATTGTGTTAAACTTGTTGGTTTTATAACCCTCTCTTATAAAATAACGTTAAACATAATGGGCTGCCTATATCTAAGATCTGTTTGTTTTGCATTAATACTGACCCCTCACCAAGAAGCTTCTGCTTCCTCACAAGAAAGGTGGGGCTGCCCACTTACTTAGGAGTAAATCTCATCAAACATGAAGATACTTAATTCTGAGTAGACATGAATTCAACCAATATTTATAACCAATATTTGGTTATAAGTTAACCAGATTTTGAATTCTTAACGAATGCTTGGACTAAAGCTACATCTTGTCATAGCATTTGCTGAGAATAGCAGGGAAATACACACACACACACACACACACACACACATTCTCAAGACCTCAGAGTCTGGACTCTGTTTCAGGCATGAGCTCAGGCACAATTGCACCATTATAAATCTGGCTCTAGGCAGAGGGAAGAGAGGAAGCAAGAAGATGATCAATATGGGAACGAGGACGCTGAACATCAAGAAGGAAAGTGCAATCTTTTTCCTACAATGTATGAAGAAAAATACACCCACCAAGTTATAGCTCTTTAAATAGCTTGCTAAAGAGAGACACCTCATGGTGTGCCCCCCCCCCGGTATCTTAGACTTTAGCTCCGTTATAAATCAGTCAGTGGACTGATTTATAACAGCATTAAAATCTCCACCAATTAGCAAAGTGTCTTCACCAGAGGTTTCAGTGTGTTTTGTTGTTGTTGTTTGGTTTTTGGTTTTTGTTTTGTTGTTTTGCAAAGTAGCCTGAATGAATGTACATTGATTAGAATCTAGGCCATATAATGAGTAAATAGTTAACAGAGCGGCTGAAGGAGGCTTTAATAAAAATAAATCTGCACTTAGGATGTATTTCAGTAGCCATAATTCTGCAAGGAAAATCTCTGCAAAGAAGAATGGCTCCCTTCTTGCCTTTTGTAGAGCCGGCTCTGGCATACTCGCTAACAAACCGCTCCACATTAAGAACAGAGATATGGTTCTTTTCCCAATGTGTCTCCTGCCAGCTTCTGGATAGGCCTGTGTTAGACGTCAGCAGTTGGGTCGGCCTAGTCCCCCTCCCCACTGATGCTACTGCCAAATGTAAACATTAGGGACCTGACTTCTGTTTGTTAATTAATGTTACCTTGCGTGGTTTTTTGTACATCTAAAATCAGTATAAATATGTTTGAGAGAGAGAGAGAAAGAGAGAAACCCCAATTCCTGGCATCTCAGTGTAGGCACTGGAAAGACTCCTGTACAAAAACCTGAAGAGGCACTTTTAGTTAGCGCAGACAGTAGGGAACAAGAGGAATCCATTGCCTAACTCACTATGGGCTTCCTGTTTTTCTAAGCCAAATGGCAGTGAAAGAGCCAGGAAATGTTTCTAAAGTAGACCAGGAAATGCCTGGCTAAAGAAATAGGTTTTGTACATTTAAAGCAGTATCGTACCACTTTAGACAGTCATGGGTTCCACCAAAGAATCATGGGAACTGTAGTTTGTGAAAGGCGCTGACCACCCTCTATTTCCCTCGCAGAGCTACAATTCCAGGAGAGAATTCTGGGAAGATGGATTGGTTGTTAAACCACTCTACCAATTGTAGCTCTGTGAGGGAAACAGTGGTCCTCCTAACAACCATAAGGTAAAGGTAAAGGGACCCCTGACCATTAGGTCCAGTCACGGATGACTCTGAGGTTGGGGCACTCATCTCGCTTTATTGGCCGAGGGAGCCGGCGTACAACTTCCGGGTCATTTGGCCAGCATGACTAAGCCACTTCTGGCAAACCAGAGCAGCGCACAGAAACACCATTTACCTTCCTGCCAGAGCGCTACCTACTTGCACTTTTGACGTGCTTTCGAACTGCTAGGTTGGCAGGAGCAGGGACTGAGCAACGGGAGCTCACCCTATCGTGGGGATTCGAACTGCCGACCATCTGTCCACAGCGCCACCCGCGTCCCCCACAACTCTAGGCACCCTAAACAAAAAAACTTTCCCCAATATTCTTTGGGGGAGCCGTGACTGTTTAAACTGATATTATACTGCTTTAAATGTATAGTGTGGATGGGTTTTGAGAAGAGGTTTGACAAAGGGTGGGAGAGAGGGAGAGAGCAAGAGGCCATTAAAACTGTTTCTAAACAGTAATCTGTTTTATTACACCTGCAACCTTATAAACCTTTTCCTACAGCCAAGTTGCCGTTGGCAATTTCCACACATGCACCGATGGTGTGTGCTCAAGGAGTGGTCTCCTCAGAGTATTACCATTGTTACTCTTGGGGAGCATTGGCTGGCTGTCAGCATTTATTTTATCTGTTGCTGTTAGGCTGCACCTGTACTGGGAGTCTCAGGAGAGTGTCAAAGTAATAATCCACCTGACATCTCCTCTGTCTGCTGCACATTTTATTGTTTTTATAGCATACTCGTCTATAGAGTCACTGTAAGCATACATTTTATGCAGGGTGACCTTGAGGGGAAAACCCATTGTCATGTAACCAACTCCATAAATCCACATGTGCCACTTTATTTCTTCAATTCCCTTTGTTTTGTGCCCCTGCAATGAGCCAAATGAACAAAAGTTCAGTTATCCAGCCTCTTCCACAGACGTGCTACAGGACCTGAGTATCGGTTGATAATTATTTTTATATGTTAGATATTTGTTGTTAAGGTTTGTTTTTGCATATCTGTGCTAGCTCCGCAGACCAAAGACACCAAAAATGTTCAATGAAAGCTGAGCATGTTCAGTGGCCACGAAATGCTGGTGGACAGAAAACAGACCACCTGGAGGAAAGGAAATGGAAGAAATTTAACAGGAACACTGTGCTGCAACAGTTTGTTGCAGGCCCCACTTTTGTTTGAAAATTTTTAATTTCCCCTTGCCCAAAATCACTCTTCACATAGAAAAGTAATGTGTTCCATCAACTTAAGCCGGAGCCGTTCTCCGGAAATAATACTTTTTAGTGTGTGCAAGGAGGTTTATTTTCATGGGCAGCATTTCAATGTGTAAAATTGCAGTCAGGAAACCAATTCTTATATAAACACATTGTGAAACAGCTTCTGCCTGTAAGGTAGAAGGTACCAAGTGTTGTGCAGAGGTGCTGTTGAGTTATCCAAGCATTGCGATTCTTTGGTCATTTGACCTGCAGCTGATCCAAAGGCTAACGTGGGTAAATCGAGAATAATGATGAGATCAGGAGTTAAGTGAATGAGATCATAAATCTGTTTTGTGTTAGGACACTTTGACATGGTTAATCTGTCTTACGCTGCATACCATTCAAGCAACCAGGTCAAAAAGCATCCTTCAGAGGGACTCTTTACCCATGGCTACAACCAATCCCTTTGCTTAAAACACTATGATAAATCATTGTCTATATATGTGGAACGGTTGTAAGAATCATGCATCCCTTTAGCTCTCTAAAAGTATGAGCCCCATTAGTAAAGTACAAGAATATTTCACGAGGCACTTAATATTGATTTAATGAAGGATTAATTGACATATTGGTGTCCATCATGATATATTGTAAGAACATAAGAAGAGCCTGCTGGATCAGGCCAGTAGCCCACCTAGTCCACAGTGCCCAAATAGCCTATAGGAAGCCCACAAAACAGGACCTGGGCACAACAGCCGTCTCCCTGCCTGCAGTTTCCAATGCTGCCTCGAACATAAGCATCAAGATTAGCAGCCACTAATAGCCATCTCCTCCATACATTTGTCAAATCCTTTTAAAAAGCCATCCGAGCTGGTGATCATCACTGCATCCGGTGGGAGCAAATTCCATGGTTTATGCGCTGTGTGAATAATTTCTTTGCCTGCCCTGAATCTTCCAACATTCAGGTTCGTTTGACAGCCCTGAGTTTCTGGTGTTCTGAGAGAGGGGGAAGAACTTTCTGCTTTCTCATCCACTTCTATCATGCCTCTCCTCTTACTCGCCTTTTCTCTGAACTGAAAATCCCCAAATACTATAACCTTTCCTTATAGGAGAGCTGTTCCATCCCCTTGATATGCAGTGACTCATACATACATCACAGATCAAATGCCACAAGCAGAGCCTTCCTATCACCTCATCCCAGCTCAAACAGTGTTTTTTCAGCCACCTCGGAACTGAAGTTCTCATGAGTTATTCACTGTCAGAGAATGCCTTTCATAACGGAGTCTGTTCTCTCTCTGGGCTGATCCACATGTTTGTCCCATGCCTAGAAAGCATAGGTCCAAAAGGTTTTCTGCTCATCTCAAGCATTCTAGACATGGGTCCAAGGATTTTTGCATTTGCGCCACAGCTTTCCCCAGGAAAACAAACTATTTACTGCTGAGACCAGAGGGAGGAGAAGGTGCAAGAAGACTGAAAGAAATTCAAAGAATATTTGAAACGACGTGAAAAGTTAGATATCTGAAATTGAAATCAGAGGGCATTATAGGCGATAGCAATAAAATGTTAGTTTAAAATAGGATATAAGAAGATAGAATTGTGATTTTGTGTATTTTTTATAAGAATAAGGTTATAGATATAAGATGATAGATAAGGATTAAGATTAGTTGTAAAAGAAGAGTCAAAGTGGTTATAAAGTTACTATAGTATATTTGAAATGAACACAGAAGAGAGGACGCGAGGAAGTCCCCCAAGTAAGGTTATAAATAAGATTAGAATAGTTAAATAGATGTTTGAATGTGAGGTTTGTTTTTGTTGTTTAGTTGTGTTTTTGTGTATTGTATTAGTTTTCTGTTTTGTATTTTGTATGTATTTTTTCTATTTTCTTAAAATACCAATAAATTCCTATTAAAAAAAGAAAAGAAAACTCGCTTGCTCTTTGGTCCACTTCAGTGGTACACCACAGTTTTTCCTGGGCAGGAGTGGCGGGGCAAATGGAATTGTGGATGGGCCCTCTGAGATGATACATGTGGGGGGGGGCAAACACTGCTTTAGACTGGAGGTCGCTTGATGGGATGCTCCTTTGTACAAATAACCAACAAATCTTTGGACTTAGAAAAATAGCTTGAGCCGAAGAAGGCTAGGCTAGACTCCTTTGGAAGGGAATTTTTGGATGATGTGCAGCCTGAAACTGGTACCCTTCAGATCCTTGTTTACCAGTTTTGGTGAGAACTGGGCATGTAACATGGTTGAAGTGGGATTATCAGCCAGGACTTGATAGATCTTTACACAGTCACAGTCTCTACTTTGCCCTCCAACATTTGCCACTTACAACAACAACAACAAAAAGACAATTGTATCGCATGTTGCTGTTTTGGGGAGAAGTTGCTGTTTTATATATTAGTTTTAAATGTTCTTATTCTGTTAATAATAAGCCAATTAATAGGAAACTGTGTATCCAGTGCTGCACCAGTGTGGTTCCAGAACAGGACTTCCATTTCCTCTCCTTCCCCTGCATGCCTCCCCCCCCCATGATCTGCTCTGGGGGTTCCCCCAACAGTCCAGAGCTGCCTGGCTGGAAGGGACAGGAGAAGAAGAGGAAGATTTTCTTGCAGACGCAGAAGTCTATTTTGCCAGTGGAGCTGTAGCATTGGATAGGGCCCTATGTTTTGAAAGATGGAGTGAAGCTTCCCAAATTGCATCCAAAAAGAAGCACACAGCAATGTGTTGTGGCTCTCATCACATAAGAACATAGGAGCCCTGCTGCTATGGGACCAAAGGCCCATTTACTGAAGCAGCCTGTTAATCACATTTGCCAGTCAGATGCCTAAGAAAAGGAGCCAAGTACAACAGCACTCTCCCCATTTGTGATTTGCAGCAACTGGTTTACAGGGCATACTGTCTCTGACACTGAAGGTATACACTTTCTACATCCCTTCATTAAGAGAATCATCTTGCTTTTCCCCCTGTTCCCTAGCCAGACACTGATCCATAAGAGGATCATAGGATAACCTCATATCCCATAATAAACATACTCGGGAATCTTTGGTGAGGGATTTTCTTGAAAGGCTTTCTTTCTTTCTCTTACGTCTTCTGTCAACTGCATCCCCTCTGCCAATGTGCTTTTTGACACTCCCAAAGTAGGCTACTCCTAAAGGTTACAGAGACAGTGCTTATCCTTGCAGAAGCAAGGCTGGTTCTGCTTCAGCAAGGCTGGTTCTTCTGGATGCTTGATAATTCTATATTTAAGTTAAGATTCAGCAACTGCACACCCCACTAACACACTATGAGGCTTCTGAGCGGCCAGTGCCACATCAATTGACAGATGTGGAAGGAATTGGTGAGAACTGCTTGTAGTCCACTTTGTTGTTGTTGTTGTTGTTCAGTCGTGTCCGACTCTTCGTGACTCCATGGACCAGAGCACGCCAGGCACGCCTATCCTCCACTGCCTCCCACAGTTTGGCCAAACTCATGTTAGTAGCTTCGAGAACACTGTCCAACCATCTCATCCTCTGTCGTCCCCTTCTCCTTGTGCCCTCCATCTTTCCCAACATCAGGGTCTTTTCCAGGGAGTCTTCTCTTCTCATGAGGTGGCCAAAGTATTGGAGCCTCAACTTCAGGATCTGCCCTTCCAGTGAGCACTCAGGGCTGATTTCTTTAAGGATGGATATGTTTGATCTTTTTGCAGTCCATGGGACTCTCAAGAGTCTCCTCCAGCACCATAATTCAAAAGCATCAATTCTTCGGCGATCAGCCTTCTTTATGGTCCAGCTCTCACTTCCATACATTACTACTGGGAAAACCATAGCTTTAACTATACGGACCTTTGTCGGCAAGGTGATGTCTCTGCAGTCCACTTTAGTAGACAACAAAAATGGGGCTGGCAGGCCTTGTCCATCACCCTCCCTCCTTCCTCAAAGAAAGTGGGGCAACTGGGTCAAGGAGGAGAGGCTTGGAAAAACATTCATGCCACAGCTCACCAAAGCTATCTCCCCAACCCTCTTCCTTTGGGTGTTTTGCTTTCAGCTCCATTTGATTCCTTGCCTTTGTGCCTCTCGACTTTGCCGCCCTGTTGCTGACCAGCTCTTTAAGTTTATCAACCCGACATTTTAGACCTGCCTGCCTGCCGTTTTTATTTGTTTATTCCTGGCATTTCTACCCCTGCCTTTTCAAACACGTTGCCGCGGCAGCTTCTGCACTGTAAAACAACGATAATGAAGAGAAATCAAAACAGGTACCAGACAGCCATTTAAAAGCAGCAGCTGCAGCAGATGACATGTATTTAAAAGTGGTATCCTGAAATCCTGATGTAGGGTTGTTCCCGCTTCCTGTTGGGAGTCCAGGCTATGACCTTCCCCGGCTGTCATGGAGTCATTAACAGGTAATGATTTACCTGCCGCACCGCAGCTATGTTTGTGAAGCCCATCCACTTGGCTCGCCTGAAGTGCTGTCGGGGACGCTTCATAAGCCTACTCCATTCATCATTAGTGGGATTTGCACTGTAAACAGGACGGCCGCATTACCAAGTCTAATTACAAGCTGGGAAGACAAAGCACTGCATCCCCCACATCACGTTGGAATTAGAAGTCAAGGCAGAGGAGAGAGGAAAGGGGCTTTTAATTAAGCCATGACAGCTCCCTTTCTCAGAGAGCTGGCAATTTTAATTTAAACATTCTCACGGCAAGAGCACCAGGGTCAGGCCTCTTCCCTATAATCTCGTAAACCTCGGGACTGGCGAACTCAGGTGGAACGTAATCATTGCCACTCAGCAGCAACCGATGTTTTTGTCGTCGTTTCAGCTCAGATATTTGCTGTTCCTGTTGCCCTAACGTTGGGGGCAAAGAAAACGCGGTGGCAACCTTCAGAGTGTGTCGTTTTTGATTCCGGCACAATCCGTCACCTATCGCACAGGTGCGCAGAATGTTTCCGTAAAAGCTTATGAGGTGCGCCTGCGCTATCATTGTGGCTCTTTTTGCAGTCAGAGGCCCGCATTGTGCCAGACCTGGCTCTGGCATTTATGACTATATAAATAAAAACCTCTGGAATTAAATGTGGAACAATGAAAGGAGCCGGTCTCAATTGCCTGTGAAGTTTACCCTAATTTGCACTGTTGATAGGACTAAGTAAGCTGTTTGCGGTAATGGAAAACCACAGCGGCCATGGCTCTGGGTAGTCCAAAAAAAAAATTTCTCAATATTCCTCGATGTTATCGGCTAATGATTTTCATGCCAACAAGCTAATTATAAAACCAAAGTACTGCGGGAATATCAAATTATAGCTATAATGCTTTGTATAATTGCTTCATATTTAATTAAATGAGATTCATGCTTTTCAAGGGGGGTGATAGCTCTCGTTGCAGAATAGGCTTCTGAAGCGGCTGGTGGAGAAAATAACAACTCAGCCACAAGTGCTTCATGCAGGCCCACTTCGTGGATCAGCAGACTGTACGCCTGCCACCCACAGTGGTTTCTGCTCAGTGTTGCTTCCGTAATATATGTACTACTCTCATGTAGAGATGCGCAAAGCTGTCAATTTCCATTTTTCACAGCTTCAATTTTCCCACTTCTAAGTTCAGTTCTCCTCGTTTCCACATCTGTTTGCAAATTCTTTTCTTTCTTAAAGTCCTCATGAACACCCATCAGCATTTGAGTGTGAATCTCTCACAACAGATATTTCCTCACCTGCAGTTTAACTAATATATGCACTTTTGCGAGGAAATTTCTTCAGTATAATGTATTTTCATAAGTTGTTTTCATCAATGCAATGCATTTTTATGCATGCCTCAAATAAACTCTGCACCTCTTATTTAGAAATTAAGCCATTCCACATGACTTAAGTTTTAGAATTCGTACCAGTATATTGTTTACACCAACGCATCCATTTTCAGAAAACCAAACTCACACAGTATGAGGAACATGTGGTTTCATGTGGAAAGTAATTGTAACTTTTCATGATCTAAAACACTTCTTTCTCTAAATTAAAAGATCAAAGTATTATAATCAACAAGCCAAAAGAATGCTTGTTTCATCTGAACCTTGGCACAGCAAAACAAATTTGCATTGCATGGCTCTGTCCTGAAAATATGAAGTACAGTCGCACCTTGGTTGTCGAACATAATCCATTCTGGGAATCCATTTGACTCCCAAAACTGTTTGAAAACCAAGGTGCAGCTTCTAGTTGGCTGCAGGAGCGTCCTGCACTCAATCGGAAGCCGCGGAAGCCACGTCAGATGTTTGGCTTCCAAAAAACATTTGCAAACCAGAACACTCACTTCTGAGTTTGCAGCGTTCAGGAGCCAAAACGTCCGAGTACCAAGGCATTTGAGAACCAAGGTTGTTTGTTGTTGTTTAGTCGTTTAGTCATGTCCAACTCTTTGTGACCCCATGGACCAGAGCACACCAAACCTTCCTGTCTTCCACTGCCTCCCGCAGTTTGGTCAAACTCATGTTAGTAGCTTCAAGAACACTGTCCAACCATCTCGTCCTCTGTCGTCCCCTTCTCCTTGTGCCCTCAATCTTTCCCAACATCAGGGTCTTTTCCAGGGAGTCTTCTCTTCTCATGAGGTGGCCAAAGTATTGGAGCCTCAGCTTCAGGATCTGTCCTTCCAGTGAGCACTTAGGGCTGATTTCCTTAAGAACGGATAGGTTTGATCTTCTTGCAGTCCATGGGACTCTCAAGAGTCTCCTCCAGCACCATAATTCAAAAGCATCAATTCTTTGGCGATCAGCCTTCTTTATGGTCCAGCTCTCACTTCCATACACCACTACGGGGAAAACCATAGCTTTAACTATACGGATCGTTGTCAACAAGGTGATGTCTCTAAGGTACGACTGTAATAATCTCTGCTCATGTGCAGTGTGCATCACACCAAGCAGTAATCATAATCAGCCTCTCATGTCTGAGATGATGTGACAATCTTCCAGATTGGAGGAAGGATGTGGAGTCAGCCAGCATGATATTCAAACAGACATAGAGCCCAAAGTTTTCATTTTAGAAATTTGCTGACAAATTCGCAAAAAACGAGATTGTGGCTCTGAAAAAAAGGAGCACTTTTCCAGGGGAAATCTTGGTGCAAAATCACACAATATCGCAGCATCCAAAATGGCCAACGTTCTCTCACAGAGCCAGTGTGGTGTAGTGGTTAAGAGCGGTAGACTCATAATCTGGTGAACCGGGTTCGTGTCTCCACTCCTCCACGTGCAGCTGCTGAGTGACCTTGGGCTAGTCACACTTCTTTGAAGTCTCTCAGCCCCACTCACCTCACAGAGTGTTTGTTGTGGGGAAGGAAGGGAAAGGAGATTGTTAGCCACTTTGAGACTCCTTCGGGTAGTGATAAAGTGGGATATCAAATCCAAACTCCTCCTCTTCTTCTTCATCATCATCATCATCATCACAAGAAGAAACAGGATGTCCCAGTTTTTCCGGGACACTTGCAGGGCATGGGATTGCAGATAGCCTTAACATACCTTCTAGTCGCTGGAGTGGTAACTGCAACCTGTGTGCTCGCTCTCATTTGTAAGTATTTCCCAAAACTGAAAGGGGGTCTAAATGACCATATGCTTAGGCTGCAGCTAAACTGGTTATAGAGCATTATCTCTGAATCAGGCAATGTTTGTATCCCTCGTCTTTTCCATTGGGTAAATCTAAAAGCTGGAGACTAATGTTGGGGTTGGAGCCGAGTGGCATGTGCCAAGTCTGCTTGTAGCTCTGAGCTGCCTCAGAACAATGATAACTAAGTTGCTAATGAAACAGCTAGATATATGCAGAGCAGTGGCAAATGTTAATAGGGTGGCTTGCCTGGTTAAAGCAATTTTATTAACACAATATATTGCAGCTCAGGGTAATTATTTCCAACAGAAATGGCCCCTGTAAGCATGACCCCGTGACACGATCTCATACCAGTGATTAAATCCTCATGTCACTAATATACATAAAGACACTTACCGATGCTTGAGAACTAGTTAAGATTTGCAGAGCCAGCCACGAGAATTTTGATCTTGGGTTGCCAAGGAGGGGGGAACATTGGAAGGAAAGCACCTGGTGATATCTATAGCATTTATACTTCCAGGAACGGCCTGGCCCTGATCCAGTATGAAGCAATTGTCCCCTCCACCATTGTCCTGCCTTCAACCTTCAACGAACTGCGTGGGGTTGCCATATTTCAAGAGGTAAAAATCCAGACACAAAAAGTTGTTGAGCTTTTTTAGGGCAATTGCCGAGCCCAAGCCGCCCACACCAACCCCCCCCCAAAAAAATCCAGGGCATTTGCTTTAAAATGTAGAATCCCCCCCAGTTGGACATGTACAACCCCCAAAAGAGGACATGTCCGGGAATTCCCAGACATATGGCAACCCTAACGAACTGCAATCCAAAGGGAAGGCATGGGGACACCCTTTTGACAATTTACTTGCAGTTTGAACATGACTTATCTTTGCAGTGGTAGAGTTGATGGGGGTTTTGAATTTTTTTGGAATACTTCTGGGGACAATCCTATGCCGAGATCTGCCAGGATGAACAGCTTAGGATACAGCACATCTCCAGCTCAGCCAGCTGATTCCTGGCTCATCCAGTGTTAAGTCGCCATCGCAGCTCAGTCGGAGAGACACCAGCATCAATTGCTCAGCTGAAAGTCCCCCAAAGGGGTGTTCTAGGGGTGAGGAAGGATGGGTCCGGAGAGGGGAGACAGGCTGGATCACCTAAGCCCATTTATCTCATTCACATGACCTGGCAACCCAGCAGAGAACTGGATTTTAAAGACTTGTTTTCCCTTGGCAAGGCTAAGGCAGAGCAACAGCCCCGCTGCTGAATGGGGTTTGGATCTGGTGCAACTTTAAACTGGGCTAGCTTAACACCAGCATGCTTTGTGCCAGCTTACTGTATGATATAGGATTGCTCCCTATATTGCTGTTGTTGTTTAGAATACACGGGCCGCACTGGCGCTGGAAATGCAACCAGATGCAGAAATACTGTTGAGCTGTAGCTGATTTATTATGCAACATCATTATTCAACATCTGCCTCTGTCATGAATGGCTGTCTATTGTGTGCATTCTTCACATAAATTCGACTAATGAACCACACTGATTGGCAAAAGCAGATTCTAACATATTTTTCACAATTGCTCAGCAATACTCCAGAGTTGTGTTCAAAGGCTTCTCGTTCCCTAGATCTTCACTTCCTTGATCAGTTGAATTAAGTGGATTTTGCCGCATTTGACAGTCATTGGGAAAAGCAGCGAGGCTATTCATGCCCCGGCTTAGGAGTTTGTGGAGGAATAGGAAAAAGTGGGGGAATGAATGATAAAAGCAAATCACTTGAAGTCAGGACCAAGCCAGTTGGATATCTTGGGGTTTGCTTTAAAAAAAAAAGGCAGAGCTTTTATGTGAACTCTTAATAAAGGTACAATGATCAAAGTAGTCTATTTCTGAAATGGGAAATTATGGGACACAGCGTATTTCCTGGAAATTCTTCATCAGTTCTCATACCACCATTGAAAGTTGTGAGGGATCCAATGCTTCTCAAATTTTAATGGTGGTGTTCTGCTGACCCTTGGCTGCTTTAGAGTCTCCACATGAGGAAAGAACATGCATAATCTCCATGGAGGTGAGAGTGTGGCTCTCAGGTGAGATACTCGGAGGAAGGGATTGGGCTGCCCCAGGTGATAAGTGGAATAGGAACTGTTGCTAAGACCATTTGCTTGTTCTGTCCAGTTGGATAGTATTTAATTTAAATTGGGAATGCCAACTTTTGTCCTCACTGCTGCTTAGTTTTGTTTAACTTGGTTTTTTATGGATTCTATAATTTCTGTAATTACCTTTTAATCTTTTTTCTGTATCTTTTTTAGTGCTGTTTTATTCCTCATTCCGGGATTGAATGGGTCGCAAATGGATAACAACAACCATTTATAAGCTAGTCTGAGCCTCTCTGCTGTAAATTGCAGCTTTAAAACAACAGCAAGTTTTCTGTCCGCTTTCGTATTGTTATTTTTAAACAAAAGCAGCTACCCCAGTCCAGTAGCTCTAATCTAGAGTCTTAGGTTGGTATAAAGAACACAATAGAAAAAGGCTCCCCTGTTAATTTGGGTGCCTGGGGTAATAATAATAATAATAATAATAATAATAATAATAATAATAATAGATTTATACCCCACCCATCTGGCTGGGCTTCCCCCACCACTCTGGGGGGTTTCCAACAAAAGATTAAAAATACCAGTTACACTGCAAGACAAACCCAAGATCTGCTGGGATGAGAGATTTTGGATTTGATAGGTCTTAGATGTTCTAGGGCCATGCTGGCCTAAATTGCTCACCACAGCTAAGCCCAGATCTGCTGGCATAACATAAGCCAGTGTAAGTAAAGCAAAGGGTGTGTGGCAAGGCAGGGTGGCATGGAATGGGAGAAGAAGAGATTTAGACCTATTCCAAAACCTGTTCAGGTTGGTCATGTGACCTAGGCGCAATCCTCAAAACTCAGGCCCAGCTCAGCTGACAGTACCCCCTCCCAGAGGCTCCTGAAGAGATTTTGGAATAAGGATAAGTCATGCCAGCTTCATGTAATTAGGATTGCTCTGCTAGGTAATTTTAGACTCCAAATTTAATGGTCTTACGCTCCTTTTTTTCTTTACATTGATGACCTTTAAATGGCTCTTGAATACTTCTTTCCCACCCCGCCAACCCCCCAACCGCTTGGTATTGATAATTCTGTTGTTACTTTTCTGTCGTTGGCCTTTTCGACTGCAATCCTATACATTCCTACTTCTGAGTAGTCATGCATAGGATAGCACCGTTAATATGATATTTCTACCATCGGCTATTTTAGTCAGATGACATCATTGCTGTCTGCTGCTGTGGTGATTTTCAGGTGTGTTGTTGCGCACCTGAATGATTTTATTCTTATTTTTGTTTGTTAATGTCAGAAGCTGTTTTTAATGTGTCGGGAGCTGGAAACTGTTTAACTGTAATATGGAGGGGAGGAAATCTCCAGGCAATAGTCTGCTTGTGCGGTGCTCTTGCAAATTATAAATTATTAACCTCAGCCTCTTGTTAAAAGTTCCTGTTTACAAGGTTACTCTGTGAGTTAATATGCTTGTTTCCCCTCTAATCTCCTGGAAAGCATCAGTAGATAGCTTTGTATGATGAAGTTGACAGTGTTGCATTTTGACAGTACATCTGTCATCTTTGCATTCCGTGTCAAGGGATCAGATAAACCTTTGCTGTTGGTCACTTGAACCATTAGAGCTTTCAGAGCTGGAATATCCTGTTGCACACAATTTTTTTTAAGAAATACACACACACACACACACACACACACACGCATATGCATACAGGAAACAGACTTTTGTTGACTACGGAGAATCATTATCAACATAATGATTTGTTGAATGCCTTCACACACTAGATTACGCACATACAGTGGTGCCTTGCAAGACAAAATTAATTCGTTCTGCGAGTGCTGTCATCTAGCGAAAATTTCGTCTTGCGAAGCACGGATTGGGGAAGTGCGGTTTGATGGGGGAAAAGCGAAAAAATTTTGTCTTGCGAGTCGCGCCCATAGGGAAATTCGTCTTGCGAGTCACCCTTTCGTTAGCGAATGCCTTTTGTCTAGCGAGTTTTTCGTCTAGCGAGACATTCGTCTTGCGAGGTACCACTGTATTAGAATCTCTTCTTCAATCTACACTTCCCTCACTGCACATAGGGGGGGGGTCTTGTCACATTCCTCTCCTAATCTCCCAAAGCCCTACTAACTCCCAAGAGCAAAGGCTGATGGGGACTCTGGCTCAGCAACACCTAGAGCGCAGGCATCCCCAACCTTTGGCCCTCTAGATGTTTTGGACTACAATTCCCATCATCCCTGACCACTGGTCCTGTTAGCTAGGGATCGTGGGAGTTGCAGACCAAAACATCTGGAAGGCAGCAGGTTGGGGATGCCTGACCTAGAGGGCTGTGGGTTCTTCATCCCTGGGTTAGAAGGATTTTGAAACTGGCATTTCCTACCAAGAAAACTTTGAAATGTTGTCACTACCCCAATGGCAATAGATTTTGTCTCCTGCACCACCATATCGGAAGTGGGCAGGGTAACTCCTAGCATACAGGGGGTGCTGCCTTTTGTAGGTGCCAAGTGTAGTTGCACTATAGATTTGTATAACAGCATCCTGACACTGGCAATTTAATGTTCAATCCCATTCCTAATGATCCCTTACATGAATTCCCTACCCCCTTTTTTCATAGCCGCCACACTCCAGGTTCATATAATAGCACCAATGTACAATTTCATATAAATGGCACCAACGTACAATTTCAATAAGGGTGCATCAGCCCAGCACTTTCTTGGAGATTACCATGAATGAATTAATCCAGTTTCCGGCTTGCTTGGTGTAATAAAAATAATTCCGTGTTAACTCTTAAAAAAACAAAACAAAAATCCAGCAAGTGCACTTGTTTTGTTCCATCAAATGTTGGACAGTATGCTATTCTTTAAAAAAAATCTAATTATAATGAAATATTGACAGTCAGGCTGATCTGTAGACCTGCTGTTCAAAAACATGACCTTTAGTTGTACAAAATTCAATTGCACTATAACTGACTATAATCTAAGTACTCCATCTTAACTGTAGATGAAAGTAATAAGTTAGCTCATTAGAAGACCATTATTTACTTGCAAACATGTGTAGCCAGACCTAACTTTTCCAGCTTCTGAAAAGTCAGGGTTTGTTAAAAAATAAAATACTGCCTTTCCAGCTGATTCTCTCCTCTCGAGCCAAATACGTGACATTCAACAACATACATGACATGCATCCTGTAAAATGAACTTAGTAACTTTACTGGGGAACTATATTTTCTCAAAATGTTGCTTCTTAATGAGAACACGCCAAAATGACTAAGACTTCAGAGATTTTTTTTATTTTTCGGATGGAGTATTACTGTGAAATACGCTGCCATTTTTCTTTCATAAATCTAAAATATGGGATGAAGCTCACCTCCCTCTAGGCATGCAATTTGCCCCTTTTGTTTCTCTATCAATTCCCCCTGCCCCAGGTGCCAGTTGAATTCCGGGTGAAGATCAACATTGTAGAGTATGGGAGCAAATTTGGAAGTTCAGCGAGCTCAGTCCGAAAGCACCTTTACTCTCCATTAGTCAAGCACTGGGAAATCCAGTTCTGGAAATTTGCTGTAGAAACCAGTTCTGGACAGATTGGCTGGTACCAATGATGCCACAAAGAAGGTCTCTGAAGAAAACTATGGAGGCAGATAATGGGGAGAGCATATATGTGACACTTTTTAACAAATGCTACAGTGATTAGCCTTCTGAAAGTTGAAGGAGGGGGGAAACCAAAAGTCAAACCAGTTAGAGTCATTGATATGTATGTCCATCATTCAAATTTTTAAGATCGGGGAAAGCCCAGATCACTTTGCAGCTGAATTTTTTTATATATAATACAGCTGTTTTCTCCTCAGCTGCTGCTTCTGTACCTACTGTAGGAACGGAATCAGCTAAAAGAAGCAAAATATGCCTTTGTAAAAATTGTAGCTTTCAGCTTACCATAATTCTTTAGTTGACTGCCATTAAAAAAAAAAAAAATTCTGGGTGCCAGATAATTTCCTCCTCCTCTGAATTTCAGTTTGTTGCATTTTAATGCTAGATAATGATATAGCCTTGATTTATGTCTCAATATAACTGTAAAGTAAGTCTTGGATATTATAGACATGAATTGCTTTGCAAAATAAAAATCTGATCAACACAATCACAAAGAGCACTTGCCTTGCCATAACATCGCTAAAAGGAAACCTGCCCTGTGCTATTGTATTCTGATGTTTTGGTTTCTGATTTGAAGCTGGATAATGGCTTTGGAGGAGTTTTGGCATGGCTGGTGTGCTACAAAAAAAGTCAAAGAGTGTTTAGCAGCAGCAGCAGCATTGCTTTGAAGCAAACAGTTGTGCTGACAACTGCATGCTGGGCGAGGCTTTCTAGAGAGCTTAAAAAACACCAGCTGATTCCTTACTGGAGAGTCTGTCAATAGTAAACCCAACCTTCCTTTGTTGACTCATAAGGCTGCAATGGAAATAACGAGCTACAAAGCTAGGAACTAGAGGATACACAATTAAGGCGAACATGACATCTAGGAATGGGACATGGAAGAGCTGCAGTCCAGAGGTGGGGAGGGAGCTATTTTATATCTGAATGATCAGATTTTGCTGGTTGCAAAGAACAGACCGGGCAAGGTGGGGTGGGGGAGGTTGAAGAAGGGGGCACACATAGTGGGACTTCATTTGTAAGGGTCTACCTGTGGGTTAAACCACAGAGCCTTGGGCTTGCTGATCAGAAGGTCAGTGGTTTGAATCCCCGCGACGGGGTGAGCTCCCGTTGCTCGGTCCCTGCTCCTGTCAATCTAGCAGTTCGAAAGCAGGGAAGGTGAAAGGCATTTCCGTGCGCTGCTCTGGTTCACCAGAAGTGGCTTAGTCATGTGGGCACATGACCCGGAAGGTGTACACCGGCTCCCTCGGCCAGTAAAGCGAGATGAGCGCCACAACCCCAGAGTCGTCCACCACTGGACCTAAGAGTCAGGGGTCCCTTTACCTTTTAACCAAGCTGTTAGACGACGCTGAAATGCCAAAACTGACCAGAAAGCTCAGGGACCAAGAAGACAATAACCTCAAGAAAGAATGGAGACCATTGTGAGTAGATGAAAACATTAGCAGGATTTTAATTAGCAGGATTTGTTTTAACAAATACTATGGACAATATAGATAGATATAAAATATAGATTATGAAATAATATGCAGTTGAAAACATTGACAATAGGACCCATAGAGGATATGAGGGGAAGTCTTGAGATTCAGAGCAATCTCTCTCTATGGATATGCATTTGGTTTTGTTATAAATTCTGTAAAATCAAATAAAAAAGATTTTAAAAAAACATAATTAATTGAAAGGGGATGGGAGAGAGTGTGTGAGAGAGAGAGAGAGAAAAGGGAGGAAAGAGGACCATGGTGAGCACCAGCACCTTTTTTTTCTAGAAAAAAAGCACTGATCGAGGGACTGTTTTCAAAGAATGAGAACTATCTTCCAGCCTTTCATCATGGAATAAGGAAGGTGCTCAAACATCCTGGTAAACTTAGTTAACATGGGTTTTATCCAGTGCTTCACAGTTTGTGCAATAGGTCTTCTGCTTCCTCCTGTGCATCCCTAAAATCTGCTCCATAGGGCTGGGGGACCCTCTGGAGCAGCTTTTGGGAGTGCTCAGGGGGGTGGAAGGAGAATTCCCATTGTGTTACCAGAACTCCATTTGCACAGCATTGGCTACAGCTGTCTCCTCTCTGCCTTTTCTCCTTGTATGATAACCTTTTCTGGCGGATGGAGTGGCCGAAACTACGCATTATTTCAAATGCTGCTGAACCATCCTTTTCTACAACTGCATTTTGATACTGACAGTATAAATTCCCAACCTTTTCCCTAATAACCCTAGGCACACTTACCTGGGAGTAAATCCTAGTCCACTCAGTGACTTGCAGAGGTCTGGAAGCAGAACGACGTCATCTGGAATGCAAGTGTTGTTTCAAAGAGCTCTACTTTTACTACACTGGGACTTAGATTAATGTATTTTGCATTGATTTTGCCACTACAGTAGATTACTTTGAGGGTTGCTTAATTTAAAGGGTAAGCAAACAACAGGCATGTTTGCTTATAAATTGGCTGTTCTCCCGGCGCGTACCGTGAGGAGTAAAAAAATAAGGATAAAAATCTGGTGTTGAAACTCACTAAATAAAAGCAAGAGGAATACTTTTCTAACCTGGCAAAAACAGGTTCCTCTGTGTTTGGTGGTTTTATATCTGTTTATTTTATAGCGCCATTGTTCTGTATGGCAGTTTGCTTAGTTTCACAGCAGTTCAGACCTATGAGGTGGCTGCTTTGTGCCTAGCCAGAAAAAGCACTTTCACCCCACAGTGTTGCAGTTGCTAATTCCTGACAGAACTAGCCACTTTCATCCACAGTGATGTAGCTGCAAGCTGTGTCTGATATGCCACTCTGTGATACACCACTCCTAAAAGTGAACATTCCCCCTTTCAGACTAGAGATGGCCCTGGCTTCCTGGCATGCCTTCCTTCTTCAGCCACCCTTGAATCCCTCTCATCTCTATGAAACCCATAGTTTTCTCCTCTTCTCCTTCTGAGGAACTCATCCTTGCTGTCATTTTAAGCATTCCTCTTAGCCCCTTGATTCCTAAACCTTCACTCTGCTTATGACTGTGCCAAACAAAAGACTTGTGCCAATGAACCAGCAGAACAGATGACCCATAACCTATGACTCAAGTACCAGGCAGTGTACGGCAGGGGACTCTGATAGTATTTAGGCTGCTTCCTGTGGTGGGGAGCCATCGATACTTTATTCAGGGCCCTCCTGGCCAGGGGCCACAGCCCTGCTACCATCCCATGGCTAAAAAATACTGCAGAGGACTCGTCCTCTCTCTCTCCAGCTTTGCAGGAGTCAGAGACTGAAATTGTGGCCCTTAACAATCCATTCAAGGGAGGCAGGGTTTAGCATACTCCAGGTCTTATCAGCTGCATAAGGTTCCAGTCTGCTAGTAAGGCTGCTTTGGAGCTGTCCAAGGTCCTGTTTTTAAACTGCCTTCTGCTTAGACCTGACTTGTCACTGTCTGCTTCCACCTTGAGCCCTCAGCACTCACGGGACTGGACAGATCTAGACTGAGAAGTTGCTTGCAGCAGCAGTCCCTGCAAGAGCATAAAAAGGACCCTGCTCTATCAGCCCATCTAATCCAGCATCAAGTTTTCACCACAACAGGTCAGAGATCTCTGGTAAGCTATAAAGAAAACCTACTTTCCACCCGCCCGCCCCCCCTCCCCAAGTTCCACTTTGCTATCATGTCCATTAGCTGTTGACAGATCTGCCCTCTATGAATTTGTCTAACCTCTTCTTAAAAGCAATCTAAGTGAGTGGTCATTTTCACATCCTTGGATGGTAAATTACCATCACAGGATGACAGTTATGAGAGTTAACTCTGTGTTTTGTGAAATACTCTTTCCTTTTGTCCTTTCGGAAACTCCTAAAAACCAATTTAACTAGAAGGCTGTCGTTCGAGCATTATGAGATCTACTTACAGGTATCTCCATACCATTCATGTTGCTAACTAGACATGTATAGGACTATGCAGTGAGTTTTCGGTGACCTTCTTGCCATGAGCCCAAGATCCTTTCCCTGGATGGTCCTTGCCAGTTAGGTTTTTAATTATTATATTGCAATTATATAGAATTTCATTTCCCACTTTCTTTCCTTTCCACCTAGTTGGGAGATGCCATTCCAGAAATTATGAACAATTTGGTGCTCTCCACAACCCTGGCTAACTCCATGCATTTTTGAAAAACAAACTTAGCACCAGTCCCAGTAGAAATCCTTGAGAAGGGTCCCTACTTACTTACATCCAGTGTGAAAAATACCCATTTATTCCTACACTCTGCTCCCTGTTTTAATAGCCAGTTATTGATCCATATGAGGTTACATGGTGTGGAGCATAGTTCATGGGCTTGCACTTCTGGTGGCTCTGCTAACCTACCCAGGAGTATAAGGAGGAACTAATTGCATTAATCTACCTTCCTTGTGGAAAATATACTGCCATATCCAAGCACTAGAAATCTCCAGGTCCATCTAGAATCTGGCAGTTTTATCTGCTAGATTCAATTTCATATTATTCGGGTATGGCTTCCTGACACAAACACTCTTTTATCCTGCAGCTTTTTCCTTTCCTTCCTTTTGTAAAACCGGCACGTAATTGCTGTTAGTATTATGGAGAGTTAAAAGTGCACATATCAAGGCTAGATTAGCCCCTTAAGTGTTTGAACTGTAATATTAATTCTTTCTGTTGGGAAGGTTTTCCCTCATGCCTATAATAAAACTATATAATGGTGCATAAAACAGAAAGGTCTCTGAAGGTTGGTTCAGGCTGTTATTTTAAACTATTATCTGATGTGAAATTCTGTCCAAAGTTTAGCGGGATCATATGACTTAGCAGAAGTCAGCCATTTAAAGAACATTAACAGAGTCGTTCCTTATGTGGAAACTTACCAGTCTTGCGGGACACGATGTTCTTTCTTTGAGAACCAACTGAAATGACACAGCCAATTGTAGCCACTTTGCAGAACCTCTTAGGCTTATTGTGTTTCTTCGAACAGAATACTATGGGATGAGGGGTTCTACCCATTGAAGTGAATGAACCACTACTAATTCAAGTCCACAACTTTCAGTGGGTTTACTCTGTGCAAAAGTTACATGGGATACAAGTCAAAATATTTAATTGAACACACATTTAAATCCTATCCTCTGTGATCCAAGAGAATAAAACCTCTATGGAATTCAGCATGAGAGATACATTTTGTATAGTGCAAACCTATACATGTCTTCTTCTTCTTCTTCTTCTTCTTCTTCTTCTTCTTCTTCTTCTTCTTCTTCTTCTTCTTCTTTTTCTTCTTCTTGTTCAGTCGTTCAGTCGTGTCCAACTCTTCGTGACCCCATGGACCAGAGCACGCCAGGCACACCCATCTTTCACTGTCTCCCGCAGTTTGGCCATGTCTACTCCCACTGTTTTCAGCAGGACTTCTTTCCAAACCCTGGATGACTTAGAACTTTGATATTTGAAGAAGTCATTCCACCTATACCAGCCTGAACCATAAAGCTGGCAGGGGGCTGCTTCGAGTCCCATCAATGAGAGTAGCTCACCTTATGAGGACATGGAAAAGGGCCTTCTCTGTAGCTTTGGGGCTCTGCCTTCTAAGATGGTGACAATATTGGATCCTGTCACATGGTGAATACATCTTTTTTTCCTTGTGCTTTGGGAAGTTCAGTTCAGTTAGCCACTAGTCTATATTTGCATTGTTTGCTTTTATTGTTGATACTAACATTTTAATTGTAATTTAGGTAAATTTAAAGGGATCCATGACCGTTAGGTCGTCATGGACAACTCTGGGGTTGCGGCGCTCATCTTGCGTTACTGGCCGAAGGAGCCGGCGTACAGCTTCCAGGTCATGTGGCCAGCATGACTAAGCTGCTTCTGGCGAACCAGAGCAGCGCATGGAAACGCCCTTTACCTTCCTGCCGGAGCGGTACCTATTTATCTACTTGCACTTTGACGTGCTTTCGAACAGCTAGATGGGCAGGAGCTGGGACCGAGCAACGGGAGCTCACCCCCTTGCGGGGATTCGAACCGCTAACCTTCTGATCGGCAAGCCCTAGGCTCAGTGGTTTAGACCACAGTGCCACCCGTGTCCCAAATTGCAATCTGCATAGCTTTAAAAGAGGATTACTAGGGTTGCCATATTTCAAACAGTGAAAATCTGGAGAGAGAAGTTGTTTTTGGCCAAAGTTTTTGTATTTTTGCCCAGCCCAAAGTTGTTGAGCTTCTTGGGCAAAATCACAAAAAAATGCTTTTTTTATGGGAAAACAGCAAAAACGGCATTGCCGACATGGGCTGCCATACATCTGTATTTCCCCATTTTCCTGATTTCTGCTCAGACACTGCTGTCAACTGCAGTTTTCCACATATGTCTCAGGAAATCCAGACGTATGGCAACCCATTAGACACATTCAAGGAACAGAGGCTACTAGCCGTGATGGCTACGCTCTGCCTGTGGTTTCTTGCCAGTTGCAAGAAACCACAGAAGCAGAGAGTGCTCTTGTGCTTGAATCCTGCTTGCTGGTTTCCCACAGGCATCTGGTTGGCTACTGTGAGAACAGGATGCTGGACTAGATAGGCCATTGGCCTGATCCATCACGCTCTCTTTATGCTCTTAACTTATAAAGTGTGGTTGTTTTTATTGATTTGCTTGTTGCATGGAAACTGTTTTGTTTGGGGTGGGGGGGTCACATGTGATGCAAAATGGTATACACAAATCTTTTAACGTACAGTTTTTATATATATTGTTTTCTCAGTGGTCATTTGCTTTGACAATTAGAGCAGGTTGAAAGTAAGAGAATGCTCCAACCAGTCTAACAACGTGATGCAGGCTGGGAAGCAGAGGAACACAAGATGCTGCCTTATATATATGAGTCAGACTGTTGGACTATCTAGTTCAGTACTGCCTACACTGGCTGGCAGCAGCTATCCAGGGTTTCAAGCAGAGGTCTCTTCCAGAATATGAGGGTTGGACTGGGACCTTCCTGATGCATGGGCAACAACACTGAGCTATAGCCATTCCCCAAAGGACATCTTTGTCTCCAGAAAACTTTGGAACCAGGTTGGAATGATCTTCCAAGGCATTTGACACAGGGAGGGTGGTGGAAGACAGAAAGTATTTAATAAACAAATGCAATAATCACCAGTAACCCCAACTAAGGATGTGAAACCAAAAAAAAAAGCAGGACTTTATTCTGGTATTAAAGGAGAGAGAGAGAAAAAAGTTCTACGAATATCTTTGACCGAATGAACATTGTATGAATATTTCAAGATGTTCCTTATGGAATAAGAGTCAACAATTATTCTAGACAACTTCACATTGTAGTGAAGACATCCTGTGCACAATTAAATAAATTAGTGCAACACCATCTCAATTTTTTTGGCATTTCTGGATCTCTAAAAATCTGCCTAATGTTAACACAGTGAAATTTACATAAAGCATAGCAATGGCTGGGTCAGTGACAGTTCATCTGCAGAGGGATATGTGTGCATCGCTGCATCTGAATACATTCAAACGTATCTTAAAGTCAAATGATGTAACCAGGAACAGATGGGCTATAAATTCACCTCCTTTTACATTCCCACTTATGCAGGCTGATGACAAAACAAAAATGTGTAGCACTTAGTGGGGGCAGCGGGGAGGAGAGAGATGGAAACCAGAATGAGATACAACTAAAATAATAGGAAACAATTACATGTCATAAATTGTATGAGCTAGAAAATGTGGTCTGTCAAGGAACTGGACGTTTAATTATTATAATCATTATAAATAGCAGCTAACCGAAAGTGAAGATCCCCTTTCTATCTAGAACTTTGCACATGAGCGTTTAATACGCTGCCTATTAGGATGCAGTCGGAGCAACAAAAATCCAGATGTCTTCCACTAATCTTCCTTGGTACAGTCTTGACAATTCGATCCCAAGTCTAGTGTGCTATGCAATTGGTCCAGCATTCTCCATTTTACTGCACTTGTGCCATGAGCAGATGTGAGATACTGCAGTGTCGCAGCAGCCAGGTCAAAGCCACTAGGAAGAGCCATCCTACCCAGATGCAGCAAAGCAGCAATGCACAACTGTTCCAGCGCAGCACAGAACTTAAGGTGCTAAGGCCTCATCCTAAAGACTTTCTTGATGCTCCAGAGCCGTCTATACAAGTGCATGACAAGTGGAAGTTAAGAGATTAAAAGGAAACTCATACAGCAGTAGTATAGCGTGCTTCATTTTCTCCTTTGCCCTATACATTTTGCTGCGGGAAATAATCTAATTGTGCCTGTGGGGTGTGCAGTTCCAGTGTCTTTGACCTTTGTACTCCAGGCAGGCAGGGGGCTTCATCCCTCAGTCCTGCGCCATTGCACAATGCCAACAGGGTTAACTGCAGAGATGACCTAGCTAGCTAGCTAGCCCCACCACCCATTGGTGGAGCTGTCTTAGAGTAAAATGACACCAGACTTGCTTAAGAGACATCTCACACTTGTACGTAGGAGAATGTGAAGCCGTGACCCAAATGTTCATTGACTTGGGTGAAAATACCAATTTAATGGCTCCGTTTTCTTTCAATTTCTGGCAGCAAAGCAGCAACAGTTTCTATTCTGCTGTTTTCCCACTGGATGGAATTCTCTGGCGTGCTAAAATCTATCTACTTTTGGAATGAGTGTTTTCATTACTGCCCTTAACACTGAACAAATGGAGGGAAAACATAATTGCACACACTATAACAAAATATGAAGATTGGCAAGGGGTACTTATTTATTAAACATCATGACTGACTTCCCTACTTTGTTTGATACTTAGTAAATCACAGGTAAAAATATATTGAAGTGGGTGTTCCAAGAGCAATTTGATTGTCTTCCCTATCATTTTCATGGTGAGGCTCCTTCAACTGAATTACTCTTGGTTTTTAAGCTCATTAAAAACCAGCATTCCAGCATTTGAATCAAGGTTTCAGGATTTACAAAGTCATGAATAAAAGTCCTGGAGATCTCTGTTGCACTTTGGAAGGAGTTCTGGTTACAGATGTTCATCTTGAGCATGAAAGGGTTAGACTCGGAGTTTCCGTCTTTAAAATGTATTCCACTCTTTGTAAGAAAGTCATAGACTGAGAAGTGTGGTCTCCTTGTTAAAAAGGAGCACTGCTCAAGTTTGTGCCAGCTGTTTTGAAAAGTTGGCAGTCCAGACTTGATGCTTTTTTTCCCACAAAATGAACGTCTCTGGGCAATGCAGCCGTAAATCCCATCGGTCCAACTTTGGCACGTGTTTACATTTTGCTACCGTGTCACCTGCAAACAAAGAAAAAGAGGAAAGTGGCAATTGTGTATAAATAGTTTGATAGTGGCAAATATTGGCAGGAGGAGATAGATTCTCCAGAGATTTCATAAATTCCCACACGTTCAGGGTTTCAACTGCTGACCTGTACTTGCTAGATTATGCACATTTCTGAGCACGGTAAGCATTCTACATGCATGCAGAAACAGGAATACAGAAAGGAGAGAGCTGCTTTTGGGAAGCAAGTCAGTATTAACAGCCAATTGGTGACAGCTTTATGTATGACCACAGATGACCACAGCACCTGGAGACAACCAGTCAGGTCGTGCATCCACAGCAGTGACCACGCGAGAAATGACTGCTGGGAGGAGCACAGAAAGAAGAAGTGACATGGTACACCCACAGCAGCACAACTGGATGCCTTCATCTGCCCCAGCTGCAACAAAGCATGTCCCTCCCATATCAGTCCCTACAGCCACAGCAGGTGCTGTAACTCTCCAATGATTTGGCTTCATCCCCAGAGGCACACTCTTCCATTGTCTCCCAGGACAGATGGATGCCAACAAGTTGTTTTTTCTATGCACTGCAGCAATTGCACAGATTGCACTGATATTTGTTCCAATAAAGCAATTCTTTTGTATTGGTTTTTATTAGGGTTTTTTTGCGTAACAAAGCAAACAGATAAACAGGGAAAGGCACACCTATAGCCTCCACTTTCAGTTCAAAGTCTTTTTCACAGTTCGTTTATGTTTGGCGAGAGACATTTTTTGTCATAGACATCTTGCAGTTGGGGAAAAGGTGATGGGGGAGAGAGATGAGGATATTGTTCTTTCGCTCTATTGCCTATTCTTAGCGTAGGAGGGTTGTGTCAGCATGTTTGTGTATTTATTTATTTTTATTAATATTGCGAGGTTAAGGATTCCCAAGCTTGGTTGGTTGTGCTTAGTTGATTGTGATGCAGCTTGTTTGTGTGAGGAAGGCGGGCCAGGTTGTTGGGTCAGGTTAGCCATATTGATTTGTATGCTGTCGGAGGGGATAGGCCATTGTTCTGTTGTGCTGTACATATGTATTAAAGGGATGGGGTCAAGGCATCCTCCGTAGCATGTCCCCGTGCTAGTTCCAATAAAACAATTCTGACCCCATTTTTGCATTTCACATCCGTGAACACAGTTTAATTGCACCGAATCTTCAAACTGGCTAAAAATATATATATATATATATTTCAACGTCCTGAAATCATTATCACAAAATTTGCGGTGATTTGCAGTCAGATGCCACAAACCAACCAGAGCCATCACATACTTCACTGGACATAAGAGTCTTAAAATGGAATTCACCACAAACGTTTCTCTGGAGGAACAGAAAGGACGCCCAGGCTCCAACCCCAGAAAGGATAGGAAAGACATTTTGGAGGAGGAGCCCAACAACCCACCAGTGACCCAAGACCATTCACTATCCTGAAGGTTGCTGTTGGATCTGTACCCAGGCACCAATGAATGACCTCCATCTCAAATTCCACCTTCTGCTGAATCTCAGCTAGTGCATTGCCACATTAATTCCATTGAAGTTGTAGATCCCTCAGACACTCCCCGAGGTCCTCCTTGGGGATATGAAACGCCATGCGGGTCTTCATCTACTACCTGTTATACAAACTACCGTTGGTTGTTATGTACTCCAGGTCAGTTTCCTGAGACTTTGCTCAACATGGGGAGCCTCCACAAGCACAGGGCAGCTCTCCACTTCAGTCACCCTCCGTTGTGTGAGAGCACTCATCTCTGCTGCCTCCCCCTTGCATGCTTATTCAACCCATTTAGGAAACACCTGGAGAAGGTCATTGTTTCCCTGCTACCAATGCCGCAACCTTGTCTTGCAGTTGCAGTTTTGACAAGTTCTGGCTGGGATCAACCAGACAGCTCATTTAGAACCAGCAGCTGGCCTAGTGAAGTAATAAATGTATCAATAAACTGGCTAACTTTATACCATTATATATTTAAGCTATGTACTAGACACCAGTACTCAGCGTTTGCAGTACCGTCCTTTATCATTTTTAGAGAGAGAGAGAGAGAGAGAAAGAGAGAAACTATTTATGACTGCCCATAACCCAAATGAATTTACTGTTATGGAAATCTTATTCCTACACAGAACTAAAACATGGTATACAGTTCTGGGCATTTTTGCTTAGATTGACAGCAACATTTTAATGAATCTAGAATGATGATGATAATAAAGACCTTATATTGCTTCATGATGACTTGGGGAATTGTTTCCTTCTTTAACTTACAGAAGTGCCATATGCAGTGGCTGTGCTATGGGGAGTCAAAAGTAAAATCAAAATTTTATATTTCTCTTCTCCTCCTCCCCCTCCCAACAGCTGGAGCCCCAAAACCCTAGATACATGAGTTCACACTATAAAAGGTGGCTTTTGAGCCTTATCTGGATGTCCCTTGCCCTTGCTTTTTCACTCCACAAAAGTATACTCCACAAGATAACTAGAAAATGGAAAATGCCCTCTTATCAAATTAAAGATGCTTGCAGCACCTTTGGGTGCAATGCTAACCCGTTAAGATCAAAGTAAGCGTTGCCACTGACTTCGATGGGCTGTGGATTGCACTCTTGGGGAATTTCTTCTTTGAAGAGGGGAGTTAATAGCTTGTTACTTTAATGAGGCAAAGCCAGTTTAGGGCACTCCTGGGTGCTAATTCAGCACAGTAGTTGATCTCAAATGTGTGCAGAGGCCTAAATCTGAACTGCAAAGTTCCCTATGCCATGTGTGTGTTCCGTACTCCACACATGTGAAGAACAGTTTCTGCTCATTGTCAACCTAAGCTCTGCTGAGCCCTATACACCCAACTGCCCCGGAATGGCTCTACATAGATTTGCAGTTGTTTCTGGTCACCTGTTCCTTCCTTATTCCTTTCTCTCTGTGCCCAGATGCACTGCTGGATGCTTCTCATGATCAAGAATACAGCTGCTTCTGTGCTCATGTAACTTCCATCATCATTTGTGCTGTGCTGGTTGTTCCCAGGGCTTTTGTATGTGTAAAACAGCTAGAGGTGCAATGTGCTGGGAGTGAAACAGCAGAGATCATTCAGTGTGTGGTTTAAGGGTTAATTCTGTTAATTTAAGGTGTTGCAAAGCAACTAGAGAAAGTGGCATGGTCTTTGGTGAGAGCCAGTGTGGTGTAGTGATTAAGAGCAGTGGACTCATAATCTGGTGAACAAGGTTCGTGTCTCCGCTCCTCCACATACAGCTGCTGGGTGACCTTGGGCTAGTCACACTTCTTTGAAGTCTCTCAGCCCCACTCATCTCACAGAGTGTTTGTTGAGGGGGAGGAAGGGAAAGGAGATTGCTAGCCGCTTTGAGACTCCTTCGGGTAGTGAGAAAGCGGGATATCAAATCCAAACCCCTCCTCCTCCTCCTCCTCCTCCTCCTCCTCCTCTTCTTCTTTGGTGAGGTAGCATGTACTCTGATAGGCTGCCTAACTTTGAGGGAGTTTTCTTGGGGAAGTTTAGTTGAATTGAATCCTGCTCTCAACAAGCCCTGTCAGAAAAGCAAAACCCCTCGTTTTTTCTTCTGCTGCTCAGTAGATATATTCCGTTTTGTTCGGTAAATGTTTATTTTTCTCTCTTGACTCCATCTGCATTATTCAAGTGCCTCTGCTAACAACAGCAGGTTGATGAAGGCTACTCTAGCATGACTCCAAAACAGAACCCAAAAGATGACCACACTGTTAAAGATATAACTTTAATATGCATAAAATGCTACGTTTGACTGCGTTGTATTTAAAATGCTATGCAGAGAAGTTTGCGTTTGTCACGAGAGGTCTGTCTATAGCAAATGCGGCAAGGAGAGTATTTCAAGCATATTGATGGCTCATCGCTGGAAACCCAAACTCCATTCCCAGCAGGAAGATGTCCCTGAGTCCACTCCTAGACTTGAAGCCATTCACTCCTATAGGGAAAAACAGTTTGCTCCCCTTGACGGGGGGCATTGTTGGGGCATTGTACTGGTAAGATCTACCCGGGTCACCGAATGACCTAGTATTCACCGATAGGGAATGAAAAGGGTACATGAACTTGCCTTGGTAGTTTTGACTTTGTTTCCACTGCTGCATGACCAACCTGAGTAATCTGGAAGCACTTTACAGTCTTCTCCATCCAGGCAAGGGTTCATATGACACCACCACTTCTGGATGACAATGGCAGCTGGAAGACAAAAAGAAAATGCCTTGTCAAAGAGCAAAGTGGAGCAAGTGCCATCAAGTTGATTTAGAAGCAAATGCAATGCCAACGGAGTAAATTCAATTCGCATGGGAAACTGTGGTTTGATTAAACTAGAAAGGATTATATCAAGGGGGGAAGGCAGGGGGAGGAGAGATACTTCAAGCTGTTGCTGATCCTCCAAAGTTGACAGCATACAGTAACTGCGCAGACTGAGAACATGGCATCTGAATGCAATCATTCAAGTTGAGTATATAGACCTCACACAAAAGTCATTCTAGGATCACTCCTCCAAAAATAGTTTCATAGATGGATCTTGACCATGTTTACTCAGAAGTAAGTCTTGCTAAAGTCAACATAAACATACTTGCCTGTGTGGAAGTGCTTAGGACTGAAAACTCAGAAGCAAAAGAATGGTTTTCAAAGCAAAAGCCTGGTGTAACAAGCTAGAAAGATAGGACCTTTACCAACAAAGCAGCTGAAGGTCAGACTATCAGTCGCTTTTGTAAATAGGAGTAAGAGGCTTTTTATGAAAATAGGAGTCATACCTGCAGGTAACGTAAAATACAAATCTTACCCCAAATCACAGGAAATATGAATCTTTGACTTAACAGGTGCAACTATTTGGGGGGGGGGGGTGTTAAAAGGTTTTAACATTGTATTAAAAATGTCAAAAAATGATACTTTTTGTAGGTCACTAAAGTTGTATATATTGCTTTAACGGTTTTTATATATGTAGGTGTCTTATATAAATGAAATTAATAATAATGCTAACAAGCAGCTATCCTAGTCCTACCACCTGACTGAGCACAGAGTCAGCTGAACCCAAGGACCATGCCAGCTCTACCACACCTTATAAAACCCCAAATCCGGCACCTGGTTTTACTTTCTTAGCAACGAGTCTCATTGGAATGGGCCAATCAGGATCCCTTCTTATGCAGAGGAGCTCTGTTCATGTACATTCCTTCTTGTGCTTGTCAAATGTGTGACTGGTGGGTTCGTGAGCAGGGAATGTGGCAGGAACAATGGCAGAAGGCTAGCCCATGTGGCGCCTTCTCGCACATTATTTTAATGGGTGTAGGAGGGGTGGTCTGAACCCCTTCTACTGTTATCTTAGCCAATTAAGGATCACCTTGTGATTGTGACACTGGTGCTGTGCAGCCAATCACATTCTTGAGTCGGGGATGGGGAATCTGTGGCCCTCCATGTGTGGCTGGACTTCAACTCCCATCATCCCTCGCCAAGGTGTCAAATGTTCAGGGATGATGGGAGATGCAATTTTGGCAACATCTGAGGGGCCACAGGTTCCCCAATCCCTGGGTCTGCATGGTGGTGCTTGAGGGCTGTCTCCATTGCCAGAACCACTAGACCAGGGGTAGGTAACCTAAGACCCGGGGGACAGTTGCGGCCCAATCACCTTCTCAATCCAGCCCATGAATGGTCCAGGAATCAGCGTGTTTTTACATGAGTAGAATGTGTCCTTTTATTTAAAATGCATCTTTGGGTTATTTGTGGGGCATAGGAATTTGTTTCCCCCCTCCAAAATATAGTCTGGCCCACCACATGGTCTGAGGGATGGTGGACCGGCCCACGGCTGAAAAAGGTTGCTGACCCCTGCACTAGACTAACGCTTCTGCTGTTACTGCACACCATTGTTGGTTTCTTTTGCCTGCCAGAAACATAAGACAATGACATGGCAAGACAAAGTGTGTAGGCCTGTTTGTCTGTGTTCCACCTTCCTCACACAAAGCCTTTCCATTTCTTTTCCTCTGCAGGTGGTGGTGGTGGGGAGATGTATTCCAGTTGCCACCAGAACCAGCCTGAAATTCCCCGTTTCAATGTGCTGCAGCTGTTTCAGCGCATCCATCAACCAGCCCAGGGAGCACTAACCCAGCTGGACTGGCAATGGAGATTCTTCTGTTCATATGGTCCCACATCTCTAATTTTATTTCTAAGCTATTATGAGAGCCATTGTTGGCCACTGAACATTTTATTCAGTTTACAAAGAACAAAATAAGTAAGTAATAAAATATTCTGAACACAGATTTTAGTAAGATATGTCTCTTTCTTTTAAGTAATGCAATTGTATGCCCATGATGCATTCCTGCATAATATTAGCCTGCTTAAGAGTGCAATCCTATGCATTTTTACTCAAGTATGTTTCCTTGTGTTGAGCTTCAGCCGAAATCCATTTAACTCCAATGAGATTCAAGCAGCCTCTGTACATGAATCCTGGCAAAGAGTTGCCCTTCATCAGTCTTCTCTTTCATTTTCATAATGTGATCATTAGTATTTTCATATTTTTTTCCTGTGCAGGGAGACCCCATAAAGCGTATTTATACACACCTTATTAGATTTGATTTAGTGGGTGCAATTCATCAATTCATATGAAGTTACCTTACAAATTTAAATTGAATTTCAAGCTAAAATATGGAAATAAATGTTAATTCTGTTATCTAACATGATTTTACTGTGTATAGCTGATTAAGGTGACAATCCAAAATCCAGTGACCTGGAAGTAAGTCCCACTGAGTTTAATGGGACTTATTTATGGGTAGACATACATAGATTCTTTACTCTGCAGTAGCATTCCAAACCACAATTCTTACATCTAAAGGACAAAACAATAAACTATTATCTCACAGGGTGCCCCCTCCTATAAATTATGTAACAGCAGGTTGGCAGTAGTAAATTCAGTAGCTTTTGATACTGATTCAATTATTTCATTTCTGCTATGCATTTTCAATGTGGGTAACAGGCGTGTCTTTGGATGGGAGTGTATCATTATGTATTGTAATTTCATTACCTGAAGTTTCATTTAATAAAATGTGCATATAATCTTCCAGATCATAATATAATTCTACCAGCAAATATTTATTCCAGCTCCTTAGTTTGCTGCTACTTAGTTTTTGTAGCTTTATGCTTAGGTTGCCTTTATGAAGCTGTTTAAATGTTCCAGTTACAGGTAGGTAGCTGTGTTGGTCTGCCATAGTCAAAACAAAAAGAATAATAATAAATTCCTGGAAGGAATTTTTTTTATTTTTTATTTTGTTTAAATGTTGCTGTCGATTTGAATGATATTTGTGTCTGTTAAGTTATTGCAAGCTCCTTTGTTAGGGCTTGCTTCAAAACTGGGAATCTAAATCTGGAACGTATCTTGTGAGGGTATCCACTCTCTTTTAAATAAACAATAAATGAACAATTTCTCTTGAATGACTTCTTTTGCTGATCTCCCAGATGCCACAAACATCAAATTTTCCAGGAGCAGGTTCTCTCATCTAGGCATCATGGCTTACGCAAAGAGCTACCGGTTTAGCAGTGGAGTCCTAAACAACGCCTACTCAGAAGTAAGTCCTGTTGAGATCAGCACAGCATATTCCCAGCTATAGGACTGTAGGCTAAAAAAAAATTGTGTGTGTGTGTGTGTGTGTGTGCTTTCTTTCACAGCTAGAAGCACACTAAGGATAACATCTGTTGTCACTTTTTTTGTCAGGGAATCCCGGTGGGGTTTAGAACTAGGCTACTCTTGTCTTGCTAGCAGTGTTCAGAGAAACTCTCCTAATTACGGTTTTCTAAGGAATGAAGATATCAGAAGGCTGCTTTAGTTTTGACAAAAGACTACATCTTGATGGCGAACATTTACCCGTATACTGGGATTAAATCCTCTGGGTTTCCCCAGTTCCCTAGATGCAACAGAAGTTTTCTTTAAAAGCAACTATTGTTAGCGCAGAGTGTACCACCCTTCAAAGTCCTTTGGCATACGGAACACTTCGGCTTGGGAAGATTTACTCACAGCCACATTTTACACACTGGGAGAAGGCAGTTACACAAGGCTTATTAATGCTTTATCTTCTTGTAGCGGCTGCCAGCCAAGTTCCAGGTACTAACCCGAGAGTGTTTATTCCCACAAAAGGTGTGTGGGGGGGGGATAAAGCCAAATCCCTTGATGATCGCTTTAAAGTCAAGTGTTTGCTGCTTGTTTAAGTAACACAGAAGGAGTTGACCTTTAATGAAACACAATAGTGTGTGGCTCTGTTGGACTCCTGCAACTGCAGCGCAAAGGCAGTTAAAAGCTGCTGCTATCCCTTCCCTTTCTGTTAAATGTTTTATTCTTCCTTTTCATTTGCAATGCTGCTTCCAGAGCTCAGCAGATCGATGCATCGGTGGGTCAGCCGGTGGGGAAGAGAAGCATGAGTCAGGCCCATTTCTGGAGAGTCAAGGAGCCCCTAGGAAGCAAGAAGGGGTAGGTCCCCCTATAAGGAGCTCTGAGACAGGGGCATGTCCTGTTCCACTGCTCGGACAATGCTTTCACCTGCCCTTCTTTCCCACATTTTGTAGCTTGCAAGATTCTGGCCTATTTTCAATCCATAGGAGAGTGTGGCCAGAGAGTAGACTGAGACCTGTAATGGAAAAGAGATGCCATAGACCCCCAGCATCTTTAGAGGGGGGTGAAGAATTCCTTCCGAGAAGCAGATCAATAGGGCCTGCCAGCAGTTTCAAACTACCCCCAATTTTTCATCTGTTCTCTTTGTTCCTTGCTATCCTTTTTCTTTTAATGAGCTGCTTTTACTTCCATCACTATCTACATTTCGTAGCTGAACTGGGGAATGGCAAAGTGCTGCACCAACATCAATTAAGCCTTGCAACGTGATGATTATTATTAGACCCATTTCACAAATGAGATAGTTCTTAAGAAAAGACTCAATGGATAAGGCTGGAATCTCACTTATTTATGGCACGCAAGGCTTTGGGCCAGATGGATTTCAAATTTTAATTACTGTTTGTGTTTGTTCCTGGTGAGTGCTATTAGTTCCTGACATTCTACTGAAATTAAAAAAAAAAAATCCTTCCAGTAGCACCTTAGAGACCAACTAAGTTTGTTCTTGGTATGAGCTTTCGTGTGCATGCACACTTCTTCAGATACTGAAACAAAGTTTCCTATCCTATTTAAATCAAAACAGTGCAGATCTCTTTGGTTGTAACCAACGTTTGTCCAGCTTAGGCATTTATGGCCTGTTTGTATCCAGGACTTCCTTGAAAGCTTACAAACTGGATTTTGAACCCTTGTCAATCCTGCAGGTAGTTCAGCCATAGAAACCTCAGATGAAACTTCATCCACTTCGATCTGGATTCAGGCTCAGTTTGGGGAAGGGAGAGGAACAGGACAAGTGTGATACTGCTCATTGCCCTTGATCTCTCAGCAGCGATGGAGACGTTTAGCCACAGGACCTTCCTGGACCGTCTCTGTGAGTTGAGGACACTTTTTAAAGGTGCTCACTCCTATTTATATGAGTATGGGGTGCCTGTGCCTCTGCACCCTGGCAGGAAGTGCTGAATTTAGGGCAGTGCAGGCAGCTCCCCTGCACAGGGCTCTGAGCCGAGCAGGCACAAAGTTGAGTAGATCCATAATTGAGAAAATCCATTTGGCGATGCCAAATTTTGGCCTCGCACAGAGCGGCATACTACAAAAGATGACCAAAGTCCGCCCCTGCCACAGGGCATAATTTTGTCCCCAATGCTAGTTAGTGTCCTCACAAAGCCACCAAAGGCAGTCATTAGGAGATTAGGAGCATAGTCTCACCAGTAGTATGATCAAGATTTTTTTTTTTAAGTATCTGAAGAAGTGGGCATGCATACGAAAGCTCATACCAATAACAAAGTTAGTTGTTCTCTAAGGTGCTACTGCAAGGATTTTGTCTGTAAAGGCTACCTACCTGTAACCAGTACTCTGATGACACTCAACTCTATTTATCTGTAACATCTGAATCAGGAGACACCATGCATGTCCTAAACTGGTGCCTAACTGTAGCTATGGGATGGGTCAGGGTGAAACCTGACAAGTCAGAGACCCTATGGATGGTTGGTTCCCAGGTCTAGGAATTGCATTGTTCATCTGCCCTGGATAGTGTTGGACTCTCTGAAGGACCAGGTGTATCACTCAGGTGTGCTTCTAGAGCCATGTCACTACAAGCCCAGGTAACCTCAGGTAACCTCAATGGCTTGGAGCACCCATTACCAACTTCAGTTGGTTCACCAGCTATCATAGTTTCTAAGACGGCTTCTCCATCCAAAGCCTGTGAACCCTGCATTTGGGGGCATTCTAGGTATTTCCACTGCTGTATATGAAAAAGCATGACTATAGCCTACATTTATTGATAGAGAGAGAGTAAAATGAAATCATTCCAAAGAAGCCAAACAGCTATGTTTTTCTTTAAAAAAAAAATTTTTTTACAAAATAGGTTCAAGTTACACAGTGCAAATCGGGGGTGGGATAAGCTCTTTGAAAGGGAAATGAATAATGAAAGTCTTTCATGATACTGAAAATAATTAGTTACACAAGTGGGGCCAGGCGGAGACAAGCTTAATTAAAAACCTCCTTCAGGCTTCTGCAGCATGGAAGCCTCCACAGGGTTGGGTTAGATCACAAAAAAAATAAAAAATAAAATTGCAAACTGTAAATGGACATGCATGGGTTTCTGCCCTAAAGTACCTGAATAAATTACCTCAGTGCTTACAGTATAAATAAAAGTATGCTAAGCCATCACACTACAGGGGGAAATACAGGGGTGTCTGCTTTTGTACCTCTGGTTCTTGCATCCATAATGCTTTTCTTATTAAAATCTAAAGCACAGACACCAAACTGTTTCAGCAAGGATTTGTTTTGACAAAATAGATGTAATGTCCAGTTTACCCCTGCAATTAGGATATTGTCACAAAAGCCAAGAGCTCTACCTTTCCTACGCTGATGCATATTTTAGTAAATATCTATTTATTGTCCATCGTAAAGTCCCGCTTTAGTGTTGCAAGGAACATAGCATAAAATGTGCAGGCAATAGCCTAGCATTCGGTATATATATATATATATATATATAGAGAGAGAGAGAGAGAGAGAGAGAGAGAGAGAGAGAGAGTGTATTGAGTAATTAAATCTGAGTTGCATGCACACATAATACGGTATGAAAAATGTAACCGTCAAGACAAATCTAATCTCTAAATAAAAGAAGAGGCTATGTGGCATAGAGAATATGTAAATATCTGATGAAAGTCTTCAAATAGCAAACGCTTGGGCAACTCATGAAAAACATTTATCCCACCCAACTCCTGAATAGCGTACTCATGCAATTTTTTGTAGGTGCAGGGAGGAGATCTAGACTGCCAAGGTAGCACCATACCAGCTTGGGTACAGCCACAGTGCTCAGAGACGCCATCTGTTATGGGAAGGTTTGATGCCATGGTGGACAGGGGACATGTTAAAGGATGTCTCCACCATTTATTGGTATCCAGCCTTATGCACTGCGACATCACCATATTCCATATTGTAGGAGAATCAGTAGCAAAAGGCTGGAGAAGCCTACGGCATTGGATAGCACAACATAATACAGTGAGGTCACATGGGAGTACATGATGGAGGACCCAGGTGGGTCTACCAGGTGCAGAAGCTCTCCAGCTGCCCCCTAATAACTCTATAATTTTACCTCTGTTCTCATGGCTACGGGGGTTTTCCCACAAGAGGTTTAAATTGGCTGTGTTAGATCATCAGATAAATATAAGGCTTCCTCTTACACACGTCAACCTTTTCCCTGTCACTCCCCTTCAAGAAGCCCATCTATTGTGCGATTATATCCAACTAACGCAGCCTCCAAGGGTGAAGGATGGAAGCAACAGCGGGAGACAAAAAAGACACGCCCCAAGCACAGCTGGGGATTTATTGCAAAAGGCTGGGACAAACAGCTTTCCGAAGAACATACAGGGCAGGCAAGAGGAAGTACTTGTTCATGCATCACATAGTTGAAAATATGGAACTGACTACTGCAAGGTGTTGCGATGGCTACCAATTTGGACTGCTTAAAAGCTAGATTTGTTGTGGTGTCAGTACCAGTTGCTGAGGAGCAGGAGTGGGAGAGGGCTACTGTGCCTGTGGGCTTTCTATAGGCACCTGGTTGGCTGCTGGGAGAACAGAATGATGGACTAGCTGGGCCTTTCGTCTGATCCAGCAGGCGTAAGGCCCAAATCACCCTTTCTCCTTTACTATTTATTTACCCCCCCCCCCACTGTGAGGTCCCAGGGTGAGTTACAACAAATAGAATATACAACTATTAAACAGGATTTTAAAAAATTAGCCCAGTTATAAAACATGTAAAACAGTTCTGAAACGGAACAGAGCAGCATAAAGTCAATGAAGGAGGGTGGCTGCATTAAACGAAAATGCCTTAGCTGTTGAGGGCCAAGGAAAAGGCACCCAGTACTCTTGGAAGTAGAGGGGACTGGATAGCTCAGTTGGTTAGAGCATGGTGCTGATAAAACCAAGGTTGCAGGTTTGATCCCCATATGAGGCAGCTGCATATTCCTGCATTGCAGGTGGTTGGGTTAGCATCAAGGGTCAGCAAACTTTTTCAGCAGGGGGGGCGGTCCACTGTCCCTCAGACCTTGTGGGGGGCTGGACTATATTTTTTTGGTGGTGGGGGGGAATGAACAAATTCCTATGCCCCACAAATAACCCAGAGATACATTTTAAATAAAAGGACACATTCTACTCATGTAAAAATACGCTGATACCCAGACTGTCCGCGCGCCAGATTTAGAAGGCAATTGGGCCGGATCCAGCCTCCGGGTTAGTTTGCCTACCCATAGATTACATCATCCTCCGAGTCCCTTCCAACTCTACAATTCTATGATTCTATGACTCCGCTCATCCTAAACCCTTCTAGCTGACTTTTCATCCCTCTGCCACACCTCCTTTCATCTGCTCCTTCCCTGTTGTCTTGTCCTGCTGGCTTCTCCTGGGCCCCAGTGCTGACAAATTTATTCCCCTCCCTCAAAATCCACTTGCCAATAATCTTGCCCCACTTATTTAGTGCAGTGAGGCATCTGCTCATCTATAGTGGCTTCAAGGCACATTTGGTTTCTCTTCTGAATTAATCTGTACAGTAATATAATTCATACATGGATTTTATATGTATGTACATAAATTGGTGGTGGTGATGGTGCTATTACAGTGTTTGGGGTGTGGGGTGTTTGTTGTGAGTTTCCATTTATTTATGGGTTAATTCGCAGAATTAAAACATCAGGGGAAGTTAGGAAAAACCCGGGGCTTTTTGTTATTTCACTTTTAAAGGTCATGGTTTTGTGTGGAAAGCAATGAAAACTGAAGATAAGTCTCTTCCGTGTGGATTAACAAATATGATTTCTGTGTCAATATTAATTAGCGGCAGGCTATTAAAACATTGCACTGCTTTCCTTAAATGTAAATCTCACCACATTTTACATCTTAAGATTCCTTCCACTGGTGCTGACAGAAACCCTAATTAAGACTTATAGGTGCCATTTCTTAACATAAAGCTATCCCGTAAAAAGGGAAATATGCTACTGTGTGGTAGCTGGGGGGAACGGGAAGGAAAAGTGAAATATTGAGCAATTTCCTGAATCTCTTCAGCAAGCTAAATTTCAGCCATAAACATGCATTTAACCCAAGGAAGCGAACACCTTCATGTTTTCATCAAAGGGGCCATGGATAGAACCAGTGCAGCAATTCTAATAATAGTTATGATTTCAGGATGTTTACCTGGCCAAGCACTACTGTGATGATTACCAGCAATTATAACCAGGCTTGCATATATTCCATTATAGTAGAAATAATGACATCTGTACCCAGGCAACCAAAATTGTCTCTCTCTCTCTCTCTCTCCCCCCCCCCCCACCCCAATTTGCCTTTAGGTATCTGATCTTTTCAGAGGCTTTCGTTCTCCTGTTCTTGTCACAATTGCTGCTGTTGTTTATTTATACATTCATCATAACATCTGTTCGTTTGTGTGTGTTTTTAAAAGCTTCGCACATGGCTTTGAGATTTAATGAAATGTGCCCTGGGATCCTACATGGAACAACTTTTGGGGTCCCTCCATCTCTCTCAGTGCCACATTTCCTCAGGTAGCTGTGCTGAGACAGAAATGCCGGTTTCGCAAGTATCATGACGGCATAAATTAGTTCTGAGGGAACAAGGTCCTGGACTGAGAGGGGAAATTCACAGAGGCAAAGTTCCCAGAGCTCCCTGTGATGAGGGATTGACTGTTGAACCGCTCTGGGAATTGTAGTTCTGGGAGAGGGAAATGGGGGTCTCCTAGCAATTCTCAGACCCTTAAAAAAACTACAGTTCCCAGGATTCTTTGGAGGGAGAGCTGTGGCCTTTTAAAGTAGCATCACAGCATTTTAAAAGTATGGTGTGAATGTGGCCCTGGAGTGTGTGATGCCAGGAGTGTGGTTAATTCACAGTGAATTAACCCTTCTTCAAAACAGGTCTACTAGTATTCAAAAATGGAATACTATTTATAGCTTGAGAGTTCTGTTTCTCATATTATAAAAAGCACAAGTATTTATTATGTTCAGGAAAATTCCAGCATAAGGGGAAGGACAGGCCCACTCACCACACAGCACAGCTCACTGATAATTGAACTTTAGCCCTGATCTGATTTTGGTTGAGGCTACCCTCATAGCGTAGTTAACCTATGGGTTGATCTGCCCTTGCTTGGCACAAGAAAACCTGTGTCCTCTGTGCCATGAGGGTCACCTGCCTCTCCCTGGTTGAACAACAAAGTGAGAACTGAATTCCCTTGGTTCCAGTGCTTCTTTAAAATCTACTGTTCAAAACTACAAGAAACGTAATAAAACCGACCAAGAAATCTTCCTGGCACCAAATGGGCGAGTACATAAATTAAGGAGATTAATTGCACCATGGTTCAGGCACATACTCATTATCATTAACAAAGAGAAATGTGTCCAAATTTAACAAAAGGGAGGATTAGTATTGTCTTCCAGACAGCGGGAAATCAAAACCATCAAGGAGATTTTTTTGGGGGGGGGAGTTTAAGCCGGTGTGACAAATGGAGCTGAAGCGGCTTACCTTCAACGCAGGAGGGCTGCGCTCTTGTTGTGCCAGCCACCTGACCTGGGAAGCAGGAGCACTTGACCGTCTGCGACCGCTCTTCAATCCTGTTCTTGTTGCAGCACCGATGCACTGCCACCACTTCGCACGTCCCTTGCTTAACTTGGTGGTGGCCTGTTGACGACAAAGGGACGTTGTGCTGAGCCAACTGCGGTTGGTTACCAAAGGCACCCTGTTTGTTTGTTTGTTTGCTTGGAGAAGTTATATGCTGCTTTTCACCTCTGCCACAAATTATCAAAGCAGTTTACATGGAAAATGCAGTGAGTGGGGTCCCGTGAAGTCACTGTGGAAACAGAACAACTTCGGCTCATTCAATTCCCTCCCTGCCCCGAGCCACACACTTCCTATCTGCTCTGCAACTTCCCTCAACCCTCCGGAGAAGATTTTGGGAGGTAGACGGGAATGCAGGGAAAGGGAAAATGTCACTGCATGAGCAGACATCATTCTGCTCATGCAGTGACTGTTGGATTTAACCCACCATAATCAATAAAATCCAGTTATTAAAACCAAACTGGTGTGGGGTGGGAATACATAGTCAAAATCAGAACAGCAAGAATGGGAGGAAAAGGTGTTGGTAAACAACTTTGTTTTTCACCTCCAGAAGAAGCCACCCAACATTTGGGATCTCTGTTGGAGTAGGCACAGAGTAGGCAAAAAAACCTCCCCCCTGTTGTGTATGGGAACCAATAGGAGCTGTTCAACCACCTTACAGGGTCCGCCTCCTGGCGCGACCTAGCCAATTACAGACGAGCTTGGTGGGTGAACACTCCTATAGGAAAACCCCCTAAAAAAAAAACCAGTTTAGTGACAAATTCTAGGCAATCTTATCACAGACATGCCCACACTGACACTCTCAGATCTCTTTTTGACAACCAACAAAACCATTCATAGGAGCAATGTGATTGGAATTCATGGCACAACCCCCATCACTAACCTCACAGCATTGAACAGCCATACATCTACTCAGAAGTAAGTCCCACTGAGTTCAGTGGAAGGAATGTATGATAAAACATCGTATTAAACGGATGTCTGGCTTGGTTAAGCCAAAAGCATTGCTTGCTTTTGTTTTGTTGCGTGGGCGTCAAATAAAAGCACTTCCTATCTTATGCGCAAGGAAGTTCTCCCTTAGCGCAGCCTCCTTCCAAATATGTCGCTAGTTAGTCTTGCTAGCATCCTGGAGTTGTTTGGGTGAGTGCACCGCTGGATAACTGTGGCAATGTCCTTTGTTGGGTTTTTATTCTTGCCTTTCATTATACAAACAAAATGTCAAGGCCCCCTAACTGTCTGCTCGCCAAGGAAACCGTAATGAGAGCTAAGTACTTAAGGCAGCCTCCCCATACCCACTCAGCTGAAAGTGAACTCCAAAGTACTGTACTTATTTCTGAATATCCATTCATGGGAGTGTGTAATAAGCACTGAAAGCCTGTTCACACTTCCCTGGGAACAAGCATCAATGAAATCAATGGAACTTACTTCTACATAGGAATCCACTGTAGTGGAATGTACATGCACCGGGCTTATCTACATTTCTGCTTGTCCCATGACTAGAAAGCATGAGTCCAATGTACAGTGGTGCCCCGCTAGATGAATGCCTCGCTAGACGAAAAACTCGCTAGATGAACGGCATTCGTCTAGCGGAAGCTGCCCTGCAAGATGAAAAAGTCAATGGGGCTGCCTCGCAAGACGGAAAAAATTTTTTTTCATCTAGCAAAAACCGCTATTTGCATTGGTGCTTTGCTAGACGAAAAAATCGCTAGACGAAAATACTCGTAGAACGAATTATTTTCGTCTAGCGAGGCACCACTGTAATGCCAATGGCTCTCAGTGGCCTGTGTTGTTTCTTAACTTGGTGAGGTTGTTTTTGCAAAAGCTAGCTCAGGAACTCCTCTGCAGTTGGTATTTCTCTCTTCACGTCCCAAATAATCAAACTCCTATCATTTACAATTTATAGGGTTTTTAATTTCTATAACATCTTATCTTATCTTATCCAGAGCCTAGGGCTTGCCGATCAGAAGGTCGGCGGTTCAAATCCCCGCAATGGGGTGAGCTCCCGTTGCTCAGTCCCAGCTCCTGCCAACCTAGCAGTTCGAAAGCACGTCAAAGTGCAAGTAGATAAATAGGTACCGCACCGGCGGGAAGGTAAAGTGTGTTTCCGTGCGCTGCTCTGGTTCACCAGAAGCGGCTTAGTCATGCTGGCCACATGACCCAGAAGCTGTATACTGGCTCCCTCGGCCAGTAAAGCGAGATAAGTGCCGCAACCCCAGAGTAATTCGCGACTGGATTTAACTGTCAGGGGTCCTTTTATCTTTATAACACTAATATTAATCGCATGGCAGGGAAGGGAAACAACTTGCCCAAAATAATGCAGGGTTGTGCCATTCTGGGATTTAAACAGAGATCCAAGGCCAAACCACTGCGATCCTCTGCCTCTATAACTTCCATATCTGTAATAAGGTGTGATCTGTTAACTGGCATGCAGACCAAGGTTGGTGGGCTGAAAGCTATGCAAGGGGAAATGTAGTCTTCCGTTTTCACGCTGAATAATGTATTTTTTAAAAATGTAAGATTTTATTCCACCCTCCCCTGCCCCCACTGTACTTTTAAACAAAATATGCTACAGCTGCGAGATGCATAATGCATTTTACAGGAAGTTGGGAAAACGTTGATCACAGCATAAAAGTGTCTCTCACAGCCACTGTATTATGTTTATTGGCAGGCTGTGTGTTTTCATGGAAGCGCCTGATACCTAAGTAATAGCAATAAAAGGGCTCCATTGGGAAACAGAGGCAATGTAAGTTGAGAAATGAGTAAGAAGAGATCACGGCTGCATCCTTCTCTGTTCCGAAAGATCAATCCCTAAAATCTTCCAGCGAACACTTTCAAGCGTTAATAAACGGAAGATTAAAATTGTGCAAACAATAACAACAACATGACTATCAAGAATGGATGTTGTTATGGAGACTGGAGACTATTCTGTTAGGCAGATGGCTTTCTCATAGTCAAGGAAGACTGGCTGATGTTTCCTCAGTAGGAGCTAATGGAAGGAGATGTTTCCTTGATTCCTGAGAAGTGTCCTGAGCGTTCTTCTTTCAAGTTTTCAGGTTGTAATCCCCAGTTAGAGACTCTTACCTTGCAGAGGACAATCCTCTGTTTGAATGAGTTCTTTATTTGAAGGGTTGACCAAGGCAAATCTGGTTTAAAGGTAAATAACCATAAGATGGGGGGGGCCTTGGAAGTTCCCCCATCAACACCTAGAAAGCGAACTTAACAGGAACACAGGCCATCTGCTCACATTCTTCCCCAGTATGGAGTGATGTAATGCTCTTCTATTTAAATTACAGTAATTGCTTTGAAATTTTAATCAAGACATATACAAGCATATACAAATTTTATGAAAACCTGTGTCCTCTTTTGTCCTCTATTTTGGCGAAGCATTCCAATTTGTGGGAGAGGGGGATAGATGCGGAAGTGGCATCTTCCAAGAGTTTGGAAAAGTGGCACCCTCCGGTTTAGTTGATGGGGCAGGGCAAGTCTGAAGGAGGTTGCATGTCAGCTTCCAAGAGAGAATCAGAGACAGGGAGTTTTATAGCAGTCAGCTGGCTTTAGGTGCAGCACCTTCAAGGTTGCTGCCTGCTTTTAGGATTCTGCTTGCTTCCAGCAGACAAAAATCTGTTTATATTAAGTAGGTGGCGCTGTGGTCTAAACCACTGACCCTTGGGCTTGCCGATCAAAGGGTCGGCGGTTTGAATCCCCACGACAATGTGAGCTCCCATTGCTCGATCCCAGCTCCTGCCAACCTAGCAGTTCAAAAGCACGCAAAAAAGTGCAAGTAGATAAATAGGTATCACTCCAGCGGGAAGGTAAATGGAGTTTCTGTGTGCTGCTCTGGTGTCAATGTTCCATTGCGCCAGAAGCAGCTTAGTCATGCTAGCCACATGACCCGGAAAAACTGTCTGCGGACAAACGCTGGCTCCCTTGGCCTGAAAGTGAGATGAGCGCCGCAACCCCAGAGTCGTCTGCGACTGGATTTAACTGTCAGGGGTCCTTTACCTTTACCTTAAGATGTTGCTACAACCCAATGAGGTTTGCAGCACTCCAAAGGAAAGTAAACTTATTAGAGTGCCCCTGGGATGCCACCAGTGAGGAAAGTGAGGAACACATAACAATATTAGCCATCTCTCCCCCCCCCCCATTTACGCACATTCTACTTGCACGTGACCACATATAAGTGGTGCCGGGGGGTGGGGGGTGGGAATAAATAGAATCAAGCCAGGAAGTGATGGGAGAGAGCTGGAGAGTCCTCATGGCTCATGTGGAGACTCTCCCCTGAGCCCCAAGATAACATCAGTGAGGGTGGAGGAAGCCCCAAGGAGACCAGAGATGCAGTGGGGTTTGTTTGGGCTGCTCAGCCTCCCTGATAAACTGCTGACATATGAGATAATGTAGGAGCAGCTGCTTTCCCCCACTGCCTCCAGCCATCTCCAGACCTTAAATTCTATATATTTTGGTCTGGACTGGAGAGGCAGCTGGAGAGCAGAGAAAAATGGATATTTAGAGGCTTTACACAATTTTGCTTATGCCCACAGGGGCCTGGGACGTAACCCCCGCATAAGTGGGGGACGCCTGTATTTAAAAATAAAAATAAAAATTGAGAGCCTCTGGTCCTGTCCTAATGAACCTCAAAATCCATAGGGACCTCCGGACACTCAAAGGGGGTATGAAAATATAATTACAATGAAACATTAGTGCTGCCTAGCTTAGAAGATCTTATATGGTATCATGTATCAGTTTTGGAAGATCCTATTTAAGTGGAACTGATTTCATTGTTAGAGATTATCCATACATCTGTATTTGTGCTTGTCGTGATGTTATGATAGTGCCCTGCTTGCTAAGCAGTGTAACACACAAGGCAGGAAGTAGTATGGCACCACCGTGGCAACTTGAACAAGCTGGGCTGTATATCTTCTTTCACCGACTTCTCTAAAATGGTATTGTACTTCTCATATGAACCACAGCTTCTAACATACGAACTGGGTCTTAGTGTGCTTGTGATATGATACGGGGTGGGGGGGGTGTCAGTCTGGATGAAATCCTGTATCTGAGGATAGAATGTAAAAGGAGAAGCTTGCCAAACCAGTTCCTTCCTCCAGGTAATGGCTTGGCAGGCCAGTTAAGTGCTCATCAGCATATCAAAGAATGAACTAAGTGCTGGTGCTCTCCAGGAAAGATGGGAGGCCCTAACCCCCACTCTCCTCACTTGGCTAGGGGCTGTGGGATCCTAGGTAGAAGAACAATAAATAGCCAGAGCTGTTGCTAGGTGTGATCCTTAAAGCAGGCTGAAGGTGCAGAGAGAGATGTGTTTGCTCTGCGCTGGAATTGGGAGCTCTCATGCAGGGGCGTCGCAGTGGGGGCGGAGGGGGCGGGGGCCCCGGGCAGCGCCCCTGCTGGGGCTGACACATGGGGGGCTGCCCTGCCCACTGGGCTTTTTTTCTACAATTTTTTTTTAAAATTCTTTTTAGGCTATTTTCGGCACCTCCCTCGCTGGCCGCTCCTGCGGCTCTGCCCCGGCAGCACCCAAAATAGCCCCCGCCCTCCAGCGGCTTTTCGCGGGCTGCAGAGGCTCCAAAAGCCTGTGCCCAGCACCCCCCGGGGGCGGGGCGTCGCCGTGTGTGCGTGCGTCATGACGCACACGCCACGATGCCCCGCCCCCGGGGATGCCGGGCGGGAACTTGGGGAGCCTTTTTGGGCTGCAAAGAGTCCCGAAGCCGCTGCTGTAGCACCCCCTTTGTGCTACAGCAGCGGCTTCAGGACTCTTTGCAGCCCAAAAAGGCTCCCAAAGCCCCTGGCCGGCACCCCGCGGGGGCGGGGCGTCGCCACGCGTGCGCCCCACCCCCGGCCGGCGCCCCATGGGGGCGGGGCGTCGCCGCGCGCGCGTGTCATGACGTCATGACACACACACACACGGCGACGCCCCGCCCCCAGGGGTGCCTCTTGGCTTCCCGCCCCGGGCAGCCAAGGGGCTAGGAACGCCCCTGCTCTCATGGATACCTTAAGGGGAAGCAAGATCTATGGGGGTGTTAATGCTATACACATTATGCTCAGGTGGTATTGTTGTTGTTGTTGTTCAGTCATGTCCGACTCTTCGTGACCCCATGGACCAGAGCACACCAGGCACGCCTATCCTTCACTGCCTCCAGCAGTTTGGCCAAACTCATGTCAGTCGCTTCGAGAACACTGTCCAACCATCTCAACCTCTGTCGTACCCTTCTCCTTGTGCCCTCCATCTTCCCCAACATCAGGGTCTTTTCCAGGGAGTCTTCTCTTCTCATACTGTTGTTGGCATCCATCTGTCTCAAGACACAATGGAGTGTACCTTCGGAGATGAAGTCAAACTGGTGTGTTAGCAGCACCGAAGTAACCTCTCTGGTACACAGTCCTGGGCAGTGTGTGTGGAGGTCCTGGGCTGCCCAGTCAACAAGACCCCCATCTCAGCCTTACTGATGTAGTCCTAAGGAAAGCAGAGCAATACGTTTGGCACCAGCTTGGCTGCAGGAGTTGCTTGAAGGAGGCAACTCCTTAGCCCTTTCTTCTTCTGAAGATATCCCACAAGACGGCAGAGGTCTTCCTTCTCCTAGATGGGCTACCCTCCCAGGTTGACAAGCCCCATCTGCCCCTCACCTCCCTCTACATCATGTGCAGAAACCGCCTTCTTGACCATTGAACCTACTATCGGTCTCATCCACTCTATCTGCCAGAGCCTGTCTTTGTATGCAGGGGAAGTCCCTAAATCACCAATGGTTTGAGACCCATTTGCTACCCTCACCTGATTTAGCCAGCCAGTTAAAGCAGTTTCCTGGGGTTTGTTCGCTGTAGTATGCTGACAGCTTCTAGGAGCCACAGGGGAGAGCTGAGTGTAGGGTGGGGACCAAAGGCGGACAAACTACCCCAGAAGGAGCATGGTGTGTCTCCCGCCAGAGGTACTACCCCTCCCCTAACACCACATTTCCCCTAAAGATACCCATGATCTTCATTCCGAGGGAACTGGATCCTGAAAAAGCACTTGTAACCCCCAGGATCTCTCGCTGCTCAGAGACTGGGGAGCTTATTGATAAGGTTGGTTGGGCCATCATTTATTTTAATTTTTTCTGCAGTGGGGTCAAATATTCCATTGATTGCTCCTATTCTCCTCTCAGAAAAGCCTTTAGAGCAAAATTTGAGTAAAGCCATTGTTCTTGGTTTGCTTGCAGAGGTCACTGAAAAAGCTTAAGACTGGCTATGAGATATGTGCCATTCAACTGATTCACCACTTGGGCAATAGCTCTCCCCCACCCTCTGCCAGCACCAACCTTACCTACACATGCATTTTGGTATCAACACAGATATATACTATGATCACTGAGCACCGGGTAAATTTACGGCAGGTATTGTATGAAATTGAAACAACTCACATTGAAAGCTAAAGTGCAGATAAATTACAGCAATGGGAGCATTGTGCCTCACCACAGAGCTGAATGCTGGAAGATGACAGCTGCGGTCTCACATAAGTCAGAGGCACTTCAAAACAACTGTCTACAGAGAGTAATGTGGGGAGGGGAGAGAGAGCCGGTTGGAGAAACTAACAAATGGAGAACTGCAGGAGACATGCCAAAAGGGATAAAACAAGATTTCATTGGCTGGGTCTTATCTGCGGTATGGCATGTGGTGTGTCCTATCAGGGCATTCAGTTGACAAGAGTACAAGGAAACATGTGAGGAGAAATTCATCCCACTCTACCAATCTGAGCAATAATATCTACACTATACACTTAAAGCAGTATCATACCACTTAAATGGTCGTGGTGTCCCCCAGAGAATCCTGGGAGATGTAGTTTGTGAAGTCTGCTGAGAGTTGTTAGGAGGACCCCCCCCCCCAACTCCCTTCACAGAACAGCCAATCTCAAAGTGGTTCAGCAGTCAATCCCTCTTTCCAAAGAACTCTGGGGATTGTAGCTCTGTCAGGAGGAACAGAAGTCAACTAACAACTCGTAGCAACCTTAACAGCTCCCAGTGTTCTTTGGGAGAAGCCAGGACTGTTTAAAATGGGATGATACGGCTCTACATGTGTCGTGCAGGTGAAGCCCCAGTCCAGTAGGAATGATGGAGGTGCATGATTGATGGTGGTAATATGTAGTGGTGTTGTGGGTAGCAGCAGTGCTGGTCATTGTGGGGGTGGTAGGCATGGCGATGGGCCCATCTAAGACCCTGGGCTTGTCAGGAGGTGCCCGTCCATGCCAACTCAACACAAACCCTGTCAAATACCATTTTTTCCCATTTTCGGTAAAGACACAGCCAGATCGCCTGAGCAAAGAAGTTTTGCCAGAGAAGAATCAACATGGCTTCTGCAAAGCTCTGCCCCATTTCACTAACTTCTTAGAGTTCACTGAGAGTGTTAAGAAGCATGTGGATACAGATGATCTAGCAGACATTATATCCTTCAGCTTTCAAAAGGCTTTTTGACAAAGTCGCTCATTAAAGGCAGCTCAACTTTATAAATGGTTAAAGAACAAGGAGCAGAGAGTAGGAATACAGTTGTCACAGTGGAGGTGTGCTAAGTTGTGGGAACTGCTGCTTTTCAGCTTGCTCAGGAATAACCTAAGCTTCAGTGAGATGGCCAAGTTTGATGCTACCAAATTATTCAGGGTGTTAAAAACAAAAAGGAGTTCAAAACACTCCAAAAGGATCTCTCCAAACTGGGGAAATGGTCAATCCAAAGGGAAATGAGGTTCAGTGTCAGTAAGAGTAAAGTAGGGACCACAAACAAACAAACAAACAAACAAACCCAACTTTAGCTACATACTAGCAGGCTCTGAACTGGTGATGATAGACCAAAATCTTGGGGTAGTAATGGATAACTCAATGGAAACATCAATCGAGTGTGTGGAGCTCTTGAGGCTGTGGAGGACAGCTTGACAACAATGTTGATTCGGCCTGTGGCAGATGCAGAAAAGGCCAACCCCATGCCAGGAGTCATTAGGAAAGGGAGGAAAAATAAAACTGTTGGTATTGTAATGCCTCTACACAAATCCATGGTTTAATTACACTTGGAACACTGCAAACAGTTCTGGTTGCTTCATCTCAGAAAGAATATTTTTGAGCTGGAAATGGTGCAGGGAAAGGCAAGCAAAATGGTTAAAGGGATAGAGTAATTCCCCTATGGGGAAATATTTCATTTCTGGCTCTCTTTTTATTTATTTAAAACATTTCTATCTCTCCTTTAAAAACTCAAGGAAACAACAACAAACTTACTATAAGGAACAAAATACAAAAAGGGGCAAGGCAGCCATTAGAACAAGTAGACATTGTCCAGGGATTTTTTTGAAAAAAACTGTTCAGTAAAGCAAGTTAAAACACAAATCAATGGAGGATCTTAAAACCATTTGTATTCCAAAAGCCCTGCTAAACAGAAAGGTTTTATGAAGGTTATTAATGAGGAGATGAAATGAGCACTGCTCAACTGGGAGCTCTAGAGTCACTCATTGTCATGGTGGGCTAGTTAGTAAAAGCTAGCACTTGGCTACCAAGCTGTCATTATTTGCAGTCGCCCCTGGTTGGATGATTTTTCATGTTCGCTCTTTGATACTTTGATGTAGTGAGCAAGCCCAGAGTCGGCACAATCGCTCTTCATGCCTTTGTCTCACCCATGTTCAGATTTCAAAAAAGGCCCTGTTCTGGATCTGGAGAACTGCTTACAACCTTTGAATGCCAAAAGCCATCCGTTCAGCAAACAGGCTAGCTGCCAATGTCGGCTACCTGTTTTGCAGCCTGCAGTCAAGTGCTCCAAGGCAGAGCGTTTCAAAAAGAATGAACAGAAAAGAAAGCTGGTGGGTTTCCTCTCCCGCCCATTTGACACCCAATCGTTTCCCAAGCAACAAAAGCTTCCAGCTCTTTCTTTGAATGGCACAGCTTTACTGCAGAAGGAGAGGCCAGCTCATGAATAGCCTCAAAGCAACTTGTAATCAGTGCACCACAACTCGGCAAGCTAGTGCAGCTGAGAAGTAGGAATGGAGAAGATCATAGAAAGTGAATTCCGTGAGATATCAGGGAAGGATAGAAAGTGGAAAGCGCTCGCTATAAATTCGCATGTTGAAGAATAAAGTCCTTAAAATTGGGTGGAATGCAGTGTGCTCTTGGTTAACCTCTTAAATGGTATGACACCAGTGGCGCTCAAAAAGTTTATAGTGCCCAGTGCTACAGCATTCCAGTAAGCTGAAAACAGGGCTTAGTGAGCTGGGAGAATCTGTGAAATCCAGAATCTTTGTGGAAGAGCATCAAGAAGGAGCATAAAGAAAAAGTTTGACAGGGACGAGGTTCCTAGCATGACAAAGGTGTGGAGATTTTATTTATATTTACCATGTGCTTGTATTATAGGTGGAAAACAAATACCGATCCACTTTGCTACCCTTCATGCTGAAAAGTGACAAGCTGAGGAAACCACCTGCATCTTACAAGCAATTTATTGGTGTGGAATCATAAGGGTGCAATAAACTAGAAGTGTATTTGAAATCAAGGTGTGCGACCTCAAGTTCTGGTAATGAGAGACCCAAGAAGTTAACTAAATCAAAACCATGACCTTTCATATGTACCAGCAAAGGAAAACGCTGACAACACAGGAGCAGATTGTATAGCACACTAAATTCTTTGGTGGGTGTCAGAGGCCACATCTGTATGGAGATTAAAGTCCCCTGAAAATAAGTAGCGTGGGTGACCTTAGATCAGATACGAGCCAAAAGCTTCACCAAGAAAAGGAGCACAGCACTGGACTGGAGTGGTCGATTAATCAAAGCGGCTTTGACAGTAGTGGGTGCTCCAAGCAGGCAAGGTGGAGACTTGTTGTATACAAATAGAAATTGGGTGGGAAGTGACCCATAAGAAATGAAAAATAAAACTAAGGACATATCTGCCAGCTTAGGTCAGCTAGAACTTAATACACAAGTAGGTATCTCTTTTGTCAGGGTGCCGGGAGCTGGCCCAGTTCCAAAATATGCCCTGTACGTGTGACATCCATTCCTACAATGTCTTGTGATCTTATTTCAAGGTTCCAATGCCTTTATTTTAAGGTGGGTAGCCGTGCTGGTCTGCCATGGTCGAAACAAAATAGAAAATTCTTTCCAGTAGCACCTTAGAGACAAACTGAGTTTGTTCTTGGTATGAGCTTTCGTGTACATGCACACTTCTTCAGATACACTGAAACAGAAGTCACCAGATCCTTAAATATAGTGAGGGAGTGGGGAGGGGTATTACTCAATCTCCCAGGACATTCTATAAAAGATCTCAAAGTAGCTGTCTTAATACAAAGAAATTTCAGAAATGGACTGGAAAGAGAAGTGGCTGAATTGCAACTAATCACCAAACTTAGAACCATGGAGAAACCTGGTCTGAACAAAGACATTGGATTCTTATCTCATTATACTTAACAAAGCTATCTTTAGCCATCTCACCCCTTGCCTTTCCCTGCAAGACTAATTGCAGCCGTTAAGAGTCGTCAACAGGTTTTCCACACCTATCAGCTGATCACCCATTCCCACCACCCTCTGAGTAATACCCCTCCCCACTCCCTCACTATATTTAAGGATCTGGTGACTTCTGTTTCAGTGTATCTGAAGAAGTGTGCATGCACACGAAAGCTCATACCAAGAACAAACTGAGTTGGTCTCTAAGGTGCTACTGGAAAGAATTTTCTATTTTGTTTCGACTTATTTTAAGGGTTCAGTTTTATTCATCTTGGACATTATTGTATACAAGTGACAATGCAATTCTGAATAGAGATAAGCGTCATGATTTGTTTAGTCGTTTAGTCGTGTCCTACTCTTCATGACCCCATGGACCAGAGCACACCAGACACTCCTGTCTTTCACTGCTTCCCGCAGTTTGGTCAAACTCATGTTGGTAGCTTCGAGAACACTGTCCAACCATCTCGTCCTCTGTCATCCCCTTCTCTTTGTGCCCTCAATCTTTCCCAACATCAGGGTCTTTTCCAGGGAGTCTTCTCTTCTCATGAGGTGGCCAAAGTATTGGAGCCTCAGCTTTAGGATCTGTCCTTCCAGTGAACACTCAGGGCTGATTTCCTTCAGAATGGAGAGGTTTGATCTTCTTGCAGTCCATGGGACTCTCAAGAGTTTCCTCCAGCACCAGAATTCAAAAGCATCAATTCTTTGGCAATCAGCCTTCTTTATGGTCCAGCTCTCACTTCCGTACATTACTACTGGGAAAACCATAGCTTTAACTGTATGGAACTTTGTTGGCAAGGTGATGTCTCTGCTTTTTAAGATGCTGTCTAGGCATTTTTACTAATCTCTTGGGTCCTAATGCTTACTCTAAAAGCACAGGAATGAAGGGTGCAGGGCTCTTTGCTATGTAGTTTCACCATGAAGCCCTTATGCATTTATTATGATTCTGAATCTGTTAATGTGTTTAGTTTGGTTTTATACTTGCCCCTATCCCTAAAGTTCTGGGATGGATACAACATTCCAGAAGGCAATAATATAAACTTTAACCTCTATGGTTTGTATCCTCTTCCCACTAAGTAACCATAACCAATCTCAAAATAAAATAAAATAAAATAAAATAAATTCTTCCAGTAGCACCTTAGAGACCAACTCAGTTTGTTCTTGGTATGAGCTTTCATGTGCATGCACACTTCTTCAGATACACTGAAACAGAAGTCACCAGACCCTTATATATAGTGAGAGAGTGGGGAGGGGTATTACTCAGAAGGGTGGTGGGAATGGGTGATTGGCTGATAGGTGTGGAAAATCTGTTGACGACTGTTAATGACTGCAATTGGTCTTACAGGAAAAGGCAAGGGGTGAGATGGCTAAAGATAGCTTTGCCATGTATAATGAGATAAGAATCCAATGTCTTTGTTCAGACCAGGTCTCTCCATGGTTTTAAGTTTGGTAATTAGTTGCAATTCAGCAACTTCTCTTTCCAGTCTATTTCTGAAATTCCTTTGTAGTAAGTCAGCTACTTTGAGATCTTGTATAGAATGTCCTGAGAGACTGAAGTGTTCTCCTACTGGTTTCTCTGTCTTGTGATTCCTGATATCAGATTTATGTCCATTTATCCTTTGGCGTAGGGTTTGGCCTGTTTGTCCAATATAGAGAGCTGAAGGGCACTGTTGGCATTTGATTGCATACACAATGTTAGAAGATGAGTAATTAAATAGTCCTGAGATGGTATGTTTGGTGTTGTTGGGGCCAGTAATAGTGTTGTCCGTGTGTATGTGGCAGCAAAGTTGGCATCTGGGTTTATTGCAGGCTCTGGTACCAGTGCCCATGTTAAGTCCTGTTGTTGTATTATTGTGGGTGAGGAGTTGTTTAAGATTGGGTGGCTGTCTGCAGGCAATGAAAGGTCTTCCTCCCAGAGCTTGAGAAAGAGAACCTGTAACCATAACCAATCTGTTCACATACCTCTCTCTAAGGCCACCAAATCTCTTTCCTTTAGAAGCACAAACCAAATTTATGCGGCAATACTAGGGCTTCTGGATGTCCCGAACCCAAAAATATATTGGATCTCATATCAGGGAGCGAGTTCCACCACCGGAGAGGGAGATGAAATGTCTGATACCCTCTCTCCTGTTGCCTCAGAGACCTCGCTTGCCTTGTCTTGGCAAGTGCCCAAGCTCTGATCATGGTAGGAATCAAGGAAGTGGGGGTATCACGGTGGTTCAGGGGTATACCAGGGAAAGACCAGGAAATGGTTTGGATCAGAAGGAATGGTTTAGAACAGCCGCACATGTCTCTAAACTGGACAGAGATTTTCCCTGGTGGTTTTTTTTTTTTAACCTGCAAAACAGGTGGAGAAGAATGAAAGCACTCACCCACCCTCACTTCCACTTTGCCAATGGAAGTTCTGGATAAAATGGTTCACTTGCTTCTAGTAGAACTGCATCTGAAATCTTTTTGTATTACACCTGAGAAAGGAGTCCTAGCCTGTCGGAATACGCTACACGGATCCGCTATAGGATCCACATTTATTTGTTTGTTTGATGAGGTTTTCAGGAACTACTTTGGGTATTGCTACGCGCAAAAGCGAAAGCGAAAGTAAGAATGAATGGTTTGGTTCACCAATGAGATTAATCCGCCTTTATTTTATAGTTCCGGTCATTTTCAAAGTTATTAATGAGCGTTAAACTTGCTTCCCGCCTTTTTGGAGGGCAGCAACAGTGATTTTATTGGTTGAGGCATTGATCATGATGTCACGTTTGTTCCTAAATAAAAGGCTGAGGCTCCCCGCTTAGGCACGTTCAGTTTGGGTTAGTCAGCCACGTTCTTCTTTAGTTGGGTTTTAGTTGAAGTCAAGTTTAGTTTAAGGGATTAGGAGCGGGCTGGATGGGTTGGATGGGTTTTTCTTTTAGTTAGAGTTAGATCGCGGAAGATCATTCGGTTTAGCCTTAGTTAGGTTCCTTTTAGGTTTAGCCTAGGGCTAGGCTTGCGGAAGATATTTCGGTTTTAGTTTTATTTAGCTAGCCTCGCGGAAGATTGGGCGCGCAGGGACTTTAAGCTTAGGAGAACTTAGCTTAGGGGACGAGCCTACGCGGGTTCTGCCGAAGCCACTAAAGATACAACCGGTGTCTGTCTTCCTTTGGGGTAAAAAAAGGGGGAGTAAAAGGTTTAAAGTAAAAAATTTAATTTCCTTAAGTTGGTCCGTCTATTCAGAGTCAGGGTATATTCTATTTCTCGAGGCAACATTTCATTTAGAAGGCAACTAAGAACTCATGCACCTTCGGAGTCATCAATTGGCTTACTCAGCTTCCTTCGGATTGTGAGACTTGGCCGGCGCCCGTGCCCAAAAGCACGTGGAACGCTGGCCGCTTTCCCCGCAATTGGTACCTCGTGCATGAGCAGTCCAAGTTTGTGCACGAGGAGCTCCAGCACCCAAACCCCGACACTAGCCGCTTTATGATCTCATTTCTTTCTATCTTGAGCCACACATCCATTATTAAATCCCCTTCATTTTGTCCCCACTGCCTCTCAGTTCATCCCACTCAGCTCTACCCTTGAGCCCATTTAAAGCCATAAATTTTGAACCAGGTATCTAGGAGACCTGCCTTGCCCATGATATGGGGCACTGCCCCTGAGGTGTATGTGGCTTGTGTTAGAAATTGGGCTTTTAGTGTCTCAGTTCCAGCTCTTTGGAATCTGCTACCAGCCTAAATTAGACAGGCACCTAGCATAGTGGTGTTTAGGTGCCCACTAAAGACATTTTTGTTTAGGAAGGCTTTCTGTGAGGTATAACCCAGTCATTTATGGAAGATCAAATTTCTATTTGATGAAATGTTTTCTCTTTTTTTAGAATTTGTATGGATGGCTTTATTGGGTTAGAGCTTGTTGAATAGATTTCATTGTTCTTAGAGTTTGTGTTTCTGTGTTTTATTCTATTTTCACCCTGTAAATCTCTTCCTACAGCTTTATGCCATAAATCAGTCTATAAATTTGTTTAATGATGAAGATGAAGATGATGATGATGATGATGATGATGATGATGATAATGATGATAATACATTAAATGGCCACTCTGCTACTTAACCCTGCAAATCATCCATTTTAAAAGTCCTGGGACAAAAGGATCAAGAGATGAACAAGTAAGAATTGAGTATTATCTATAAACAAACCAGTGGAACATTGGCTCATCTGAGTACATGCATTACCTTTTGTATAAGGGGAGTTGACAAATGCTTTTGAGGGAGGGCACAAGGACATGACTGAGCCACAGAAGTCCCAGTATTAATTAAAAAGATAATTCAGTGCATACTTTGTAACACTAGAAGTTTGATTTGATCTCTTCTCAAAATGGGATTCTTTCGAGAATAATTGAATTCATAATGGAATTCGTAATGGAACACGCCGCCTCCAAGATGTGCTTCTTGTGCAGACACTGCAGGCGAAAAAAATGTGTGCTAAAGTCGCACCAAATCAAGATGAATGGTAGCAAAGATCAGCACAAGGGAGCCCATAGTTATTCTTGATTTCTCAAGAGGAACAACATGAGCAACTGCTCTCTCTCTCTCCTCGTTCATCAAGAACGATGTGATAATCTGCAAATGCATTTTATAGAACTGCAAAGGCAGCAGAGGTGGCTTCGTCGAGAGCAATCTACTTTGTCTGGAAACAAGAAATGACATTTTAATATGAGAGGCATGCATTAAAATCTAAGATGACTGGACTGCCGGAAGATGTTTCAAGCAATCAGGCTGGCTTAATGTCCTGGGTGGAGGCTATCAAGTGCTTCTCAGCTAGTCATTAATCCTCCGGAAAGGCCTTCGGCCTTGAAGATGCTGTTTAATTACTTTCAGAGTTTTGCTCATTTTTATAGCAGGCCTTACATCGCTTTTAACAATTGTCTTGGGCTTGTTCAGATGAAACGGATGAGAACAATATCCCAACTGTTCCAAGTTTAAAAATCCACTTGTTTACCATAAAATAATGACCCATAAAGTCTAAACAGCCCCAAAACTTTTTTTTTAAAAAAAGAAATCTGAAAGAACACTTTCAAAGGTTTAATATTGCCACCTTGCTTGCATGGCTATTCAAAGACTGAATGCTTATATATTCCTTTTCATGCAGGCCCATGTGTGAAGATGCAAGCGGAGAGGAAACGAACCTTTCTCCTTTATTGCCGTTCTTGAATTATGGCTTTAAAAACATAACTGGCATTTTACATTCCACTGGATCCCATTCTGCAGCCATGAATCAAGAGCTACATAAAATCATCATCAGAGACAGATAATGCTGCAAGACTCATAAAAGCAGCCCACAGTTTCTCACGGGCTTATATTAGAATCCGTGTTGTAATGTTATATGGCTCTGAAGTTTAATTTACAAAGTGGCCAAAGTTACAGGGTTCCCGTATTTGCTCCTGGACAAGGATCTGATCAGGTGACATCCAAAGGAAGGTCACGATCAGCTGTTCCTCTTTGGGGTTAAAAGCAGGGGTTGTTAACCTGTGGCTTGCATGACCAGTGGTCCGGGACAGAATCATAGAATTGTAGAGTTGGAAGGGACCTCAAGGGTCATCCAGCCCCCTGCAATGCAGGAATCACAGTTAAAGAATCTCTAACAGATGACCATCCAACCTCTGTTAAAAAACTTCCAGTGAAGAAGAGTCCACCACCTTCCAGATGATGGGAGCTGTAGTGCAAGGGCCATGGGGCAAGCTGGCCAGCCAATGGGGGCATTAGTCCAACAACAATTTGACAGGCCACAGCTTAGCCACTTCTGGAGCAAAGCGCAGAGCAGCTGAAAGGCTTCCTTTCCACCCAACCTACCTAGGGCTCTCTTCTGCATGAGTAAAGAGAGAGATTTTGAAAAGCAGTATTTTTAAGGGGTACGAGATACAGTTTGTCACAGGCAAACAGTATTCTGTGTCGGGTCGGCTGGGGGCTAGGACGACCCCCAGGCATATGACAGGAACATTTCCAGCCCGTCTCTCCCATCAGGGTTCAGCATACAGCTCTAGGGAGTTCTGACAGCCTTCTCCGACGATTTATAATGGCGCATGTCTTGGAGACACTAAGCACATATTCAAAGTCCAGCAGAGATAAACGCAGACTGAGCTAGGCTGAGGTTGTAAGCACTAAAAGCTACTATAAGGCAGAAAAGAAAACATGTCTCCTTTCCCTGGAGAGAAGTCCGAAGAAGAAAAAAACAACAAACAGAAACAGAGTACAGTAAACATCCACTCCCATGATTCCAACAATTGGTGATGGAATGCATAACACAGACATGTGATAAACCAATCCTACACAATATCTGCATAGTGAGAGGAATAGAAACCCAACATTCTGCAGTATAACTCCACAAACATAAGAACATTAGGAGAGCCTGCTGGATCAGGCCAATGGCCCATCTAGTTCAGCATCCTGTTCTCACAGTGGTCAAGCAGATACCCGTGAGACACCCTCAGCACACCCTTCCAGCAATTGGTCTTCAGAAGCATTACTGCTTCCGAACATGGAGGTAGAACCCTCCTGCAAAACTAATCAGTTCTAACCAGAGACAAATTCACAAGTGATCAAAGTAAATTCACCCAACTGTGTCACACAGAATGTTGATGGGAAATTTCACTTTGCCTTAGGAATTTGAATTCAAACCAGAAATGTGAAATGTTATCCTCAAAACAAAGCGCTTAAGACATGCACTTCTTGGATTCCTTTGATTTGGCATGGATCAAAACTTCATAAATGGTTAGCCATCAATTAGTGTGAAAAGCTCAATACTACGGCAATGTTAAATCAAATGCAAAAATTCTACAAATTTTTGAGGAGCATTTTTTTGGGAGGGGTGTGTGAGAAATTTAACGTCACCTATAGTTTATAAACCACCCTTCTAGAATGGCTGGTATAAACGAAGGTTGATCTGGAAGCTGCAGCCTGAGGGAAACCCAGCAGTTTGACCGTTAACTGGAGCAGCATTGTGAACACAGGCAGTTGTTTATCTCTTTGACATCTGGAGGGAGGGTGTTCCACAAGGCGGGCGCCACTACCGAGAAGGCCCTCTGCCTGGTTCCCTGTAGCTTCACATCTCGCAGTGAGGGAACCACCAGAAGGCCCTTGGCACTGGACCTCAGTGTCCGTGCAGAACGATGGGGGTGGAGACGCTCCTTCAGGTATACTGGGCCCTCCTGGCTGTGTCACAGCCTGCAAGAGTCCACTTGACTTTCCATCTGTGGGGCAGGGATTTGTGCTGTGGCAGCTGGCACGTGGAATCATCTCCGCCTTGAAATAAGGCAGGTGCTAACTCTGCTGAGTTTCTGGCACCTTCTAAAAATGCATTTATTCAACTAGGCCTCCAATAATAAGCTGCTGAGAATTGTGCAGCTACTGCAGCTGTGGCAGTATTTACTGTAATTATTGGATTTTTATATTTATTGTTGTGGTTATATATTCATTCCACTTATTGCCAAACAGGCTTCTAGATGGTTAACAAAGTATAAAAAAAACAGTTACGCAAACATTAAAATATGAACACCCATAATTAAAACAGGCAATAAAACAATCCAGCTGAAACAACATAGCAATTAAAACAGGAGGCTCAGTTCAAGGGAGTGCCTGTGTAAACAAAACCCAGCAGAATGACAGTACAGATAGGACCTTTCACATTTCAGCAGGGAGCATGTTCCATACCATGGATATTTATATGTTGCAAACTATCTTGGTTTTGTTTGTTTTTAAATCAAGAGTGGTATAAAAATGATTTTTTTAAAAGGACAAGTTTTAGAATTACAATATTACTTATAATGGTGATACCTTGGAAGAAAATAAATTATTTTTCTCAGGTTGACAAGGGCACAGACCTATTTCCTCCTCCTTTGAAAATCCATTCAATCTAACACATACATATTAGACAGAAATCCTTACGAGGAACTTCAGGTAATTTAGGTGAGAAGAGAAGCGCCTGAGGCGAATTACAGAATTCACTGCCACAAGATGTGGTGATGGCCTCTGGCTTAGATGGCTCTAAGCAGAGGCTCTAAGCAGAGACATTACCTTGCCGACAAAGGTCCGTATTGTTAAAGCTATGGTTTTCCCAGCAGTAATGTATGGAAGTGAGAGCTGGACCATAAAGAAGGCTGATCGCCAAAGAATTGATGCTTTTGAATTCTGGTGCTGGAGGAGACTCTTGAGAGTCCCATGGACTGCAAAAAAAATCAAACATATCCATCCTTAAAGAAATCAGCCCTGAGTGCTCACTGGAAGGGCAGATCCTGAAGCTGAGGCTCCAATACTTTGGCCACCTCATGAGAAGAGAAGACTCCCTGGAAAAGACCCTGATGTTGGGAAAGATGGAGGGCGCAAGGAGAAGGGGATGACAGAGGATGAGATGGTTGGCCAGTGTCTTCGAAGCGACTGGCATGAGTTTGGCCAAACTGTGGGAGGCAGTGGAGGATAGGGGTGCCTGGTGTGCTCTGGTCCATGGGGTCACGAAGAGTCGGACACGGCTGAACGACTGAACAACAACAAAGAAGAGACCTATTCATGGAGGAAAAGGCTATCAATTACTGCAAGGAAAATGCCTGTACACCACTTCCAAGACCAACAGCACCATGCCTCTGAAAACCAGTCACAGATGAATAGCAAGAGAAGGTCCATCAATGGCCCCTAGTTGGTGGCCTAGTTCTGACATAGCAGGAAACCATGGTTTCCTGCTCTGTGCTTGCATGAGCACTGGGTTTGCATACTTCTCCATCCTGTTGCTACCTCTTTGTTTTTGGCCACAGGAAGTACACCTATGTTTAAACAAACTATAGCTCCCCATCACTGAAACCACAGCACAATCCTGGTGTGTTCTCAATTATTAGCATTAAAACCACAGTTCAGATGCAACTTGGAAATGCTCTTTGTTTAAAATCAGAATCAAAAGATCCTGATATCTTTCTTTGATACACACAAATAAAAGAACAGGTGAAAGACAGTACATGAACCTAAAGCTAGACTGGTGGGCTAAATGTTAAGAGGAGTTTGTCAGGTTTGGGGAACTTTTGGTTTCCCTTGAAATCAACAGGCTCTCTCACTGGGTGGAGTCCCCACCCCCACGCACAAAAAACCTGCTGTGACCAACAGGAGGGATAGAGATGAATGGGAAGGATCATTAAATAGGTAGGGCACAAGAATGAGGCCAAAAGGGCAACTAGGGTTAGATTAAGGGGCAGTGCTGCAGGAGTTAAGAAATTGGCATGTAAAAGCTGGACATTAATATACAGAGCCCTGCACATTGTCCTGCTTGCATTGTCTCAAGCTTTACGAACACCTCTTCCTGAATGTGATTAAAGGTGACCTGATACAATGGACATTATTCCGCTATCTCTAGAAATATCTAATTAAAATGGCTATTCTCCACACAAATAAATATTTCGCTTACTTGGAAGTTTGTCTTGGATTGCCTCGTTAAGGAATAACAGGTTCTTGTTAATATGGCAGAAATGCTTCTCAAAGCCACAGGAATCTTCAGGCCATAAAAGTATTGCAAAGGTAGCTTAGCAATTTACAATGTGTTAGTTCTGAATGAATAAGTAAACAAATGATAGACTTTAACACATAGTTTGCCCTGAGAACTGGAGAAGCAAGAGGAAGAGCACTCCAACTCCTGCCATCTGCCACAGGATCAAGGGCCACTGAGAGGTCATACCCTCTTCCCTCCAAGACATCATGGCAAGGGGGAAACCATCCTGGTCCAACACATCATCCAGAAAGTGAGAAGCTGCTCCAAATGCCTGTTCTCCTGGGAATCCAGAAGTGAGAGGAAGGAAACTCTAGCCCTGTTCACGCTTTCCTTCCACATGTTGACTGAATACGGAGAAAGCAATGGAATCACACCTATTGGAGCTGGACCTCTGATTTCTTTGGGTGTACAGCTTTATGTGCACATAAACGCACATGCTGTGGTATGAGACAGAGTCTTGAGAATTAATCCATTGCCCCAGCCCCACATGTTGAATGCTGAACATATGCTGCAGAGAGCCTTCTCTATTTGTGTAGGCTCTGCAAGTTATTTACTATCCCCAAATAATTATGGTGCGTGTGTGTGTGTGTGTGTGTGTGTGTGTACTGTACTGAAGAGGGCTACTGAGACTGACATGAATGACATGAAGTCCTAGAAAGCAGTTACCAAACTGTCCGCCACTCAGTCCCATCACCCAGTCTAAGAAAGGACTTTATTTTCTCCATACCTCTTCCCTGCCTGCATCTTGCAAGCTTCTCTATTTCTCTTACTCCTGGGCAACAGACAGAGGTGTAGGAAGCCGCTCGGGTACCTGGAGCGGCAAACATGACGTGCACCCAGGGGCGGGGTGTCACTATGTAGTGCGCATGTGCGACATTGCCATGTACGGCGCATGTGTCGCTACGTAGTGGTGCTGCGCATGCACGGTGCGTAGCGGGTTACCGGTGGCGCCACTCCAGCACCGTACGGATGGTGCCAGGATCCTCTGCTCACGGCTGCAGCCGCGGAGGATCCTCTACATGTGGCTGCAGCCACGAGCAGAGGATCCCGGCACCATCCATATGGTGCTGGAGCAGCACCGCCGGCAAACCGCATGCCTTGTCACCCCCAGAGACATGGCATCGGGAGCGCACCGCCCCCCCTTGGTACGCCCCTGGCAACAGAGAGCTTTACATTCTTTCTATTGCATGCCTGTGCACCTGCTCTGATGGTGCTGCCAAGGTATTGGCAGCCTGGCAAGCAAACAGGCCATGGAGATGACTCCAGCGGTGCAGTTCCCAACCACAACCTTATCCATGGGGTGGGAAGGAGGAGATGTGAACATTTCTCAGCCCTGCATCCAAAGATTCACAGCTCAAGTTATGAAAACGGCTATAGCTTCCATCAGTGCCAAAGCTTCAACTAATCAGTCAGTCCTCCACTTGAGGTGTATCAGATGAAGCATTACTCCCATGTACTGTATTGTGTTCATCACACATTCAAGAGAGGTGACAGTATCCCACATATGTACATCTTTCAAGCTTTTCAAGATTGATGGACATTTTCAAGATTGATGGATGTGGCAGGATATTGTTTATTCACACACACACACACACACACATCCATGCAGAGTGAGAGAGAGTGCTATTATATCTTAAGTCACATTATTTTTGAATATGTTAGAAAATAATCTTTTTACGCCTTGATCTCCGAACTCGCTACATCTCCTAACTTGCAGCATCAATGCTTAAGATGGGATGCACTAACCATTGTGTTGTAGTCGCACTAATTACAATGCACTAATGATTTCATATTAATATTGTAGAGATGCTATGCTATACCCCAAAAACAGGTACGCTGTCGAATATTTAGAACGGGTGTGAAATAAGTCCTACAGCATCTGTCATATTTTTACTATTCATAATCTAAAAGTCATTTATTTTTCTTAAAGCTTCAAAACCCCATTAACATAATTGCATATATTTTTATCAGTCAATTTAAAGACCATGTCTGGCTTAAAACTAATAGCTTTCTCAAGACTTTTTACATGATGCCTAATTTTTATATAACTTATACATATACAAACACGCGTGCATGTGCAGTGCCTTAAAACATCTTCATTTACATATTGTTTATCAGCTTGTTTATGTTGCACAGACCAAGAAAAGAATTTGATAGTTTTCATTCCCATCCCCCAAGCTTGGATTTGGGTGTGAAGAGATTAAAAAGTGTTCATTTCATTTAACAAAAAAACCTCATGCATATAAGACATATTATTAGAAATAATGTTTTTATGATAAGAAAGGCTCTTGTTATATGTGTGTGTGTGTGTGTGTGTGTGTGTGTGTGTGTGTATTTGTCTGGGTTGTGAGATTGGTGGCAGATCAGCAGATGGCCTGAGGTTATCATAAATATGTAAGTTCCAGGAAATGGCCTTATTTGAACAGCGTCCAGAAAGATAACTGCGTGTATTACCAGCACGGCTAACACACAAAATGCTTGACCAATGCAGGAAAACAAGATATGTCATGTTCTTCACTTAAATTTGAAACCTCGATGGGCAGCTTGAGCTAAAGATGTTTCTCTGAATGCCAGCTGCCTGGGACTGCAAGTGGGGAGATCTTCCTGTTGTCATCTAGTTAGCCACTGTAAAAACAGGATACTGGACTAGAAGGGCCTTTGCCTTGATCCAGCAGAGCTCTTCTGAAGTTCTAGCACACATCAGCGTTTTTGAAGTCGAATTTGTATGGAAGAAGGGATGGTGGAAGAAAAGCTGCATTGAATTTACTGCTAGGGTGGAGTCACTGCCGAACTGTCATTAACCCCACATGCCCCTCGGGTTGTTTACAGGAGTGGAGAGTCAGACTTTTAGAGATGAGAGTTAGCACAAAACATCTCCTTGCTAGTCCTTCTCTGTTTTATGTGCACCCATAGCCCGGAAACAGATGGAAACTTTAAACAAAGTGGTGCTGGGTGTAAAAATCAAGGCACCTGCAACCAATCACAAGTGACACATTCCCTGTACAACACAAGTCTTCCGGAGACTTACTGGAGTTGTCAAATTACAGACAAAGCAGTTCATTTCCTGCCACCCAACTCCTGACCCAAAAAGATATGAACACCGAATGAACGGCCCTCAAAAGAAAAATAAAATATAAGCCACCAGCCAATGGAGGTGTAACAATAGCTGAAGGGGCATTTGTGTATGTGCTTGTCACATTCACACTTTATATTTTAAGGTGTACACTCAAAAACATCTTTCCACAGAAAAGGAATGTAATGTGCCCACAGGTCCAATACTACAATCATCTGTCTCCCTGTGCTGGCATTTAAGATTGGCCTGAAATAATTTTCTATATATTATACAAGGATTGAATAAATATTATGCCACTGATCAACATCCAGTTCACTCGCCAACATTACATTAGGGCTCAAAAGAGGCTATGGATCTAGCTTGGCAATGCGTCGAACACCTTCAATGGATATTTGGGAATCTAATCACGACAAAGAATAAGCCTGTGAGCGCAGCCTTCAAAGATGAACCCTCCTTGTGGCCTACCCCTAAATTACTGTGCTCTCACAGAGAGAGAGAGAAAATGAATAAATACCTCAGACATTCCCTCCTCCTCATGACATGGATGTGTCAGAAGCTAGCTAGTCTGCACAGGTACAGATCTTTGCCACAGGCTAGTCGAGTTATATTCATTTCAGTTCCTTCTGCTGCATCCTTTAATGTCAATTTTCACTCTAATACATTCCAGGAGTGCAGAGATAAAATTAGAATTGTCACTACACAAGAAAAAGCAAAGAATCCACCATGCAATTGCCTCAGGTTCTTCTGCCATGATGACACACACACAGGGAAATAGATTGAGCAGAACCGCAATGGTGCCCAAAAGAGGAACCTTCTCTCCCATCAAACACCGAATCTACAAAACCATTTTCAATACCACGGTGAATCCCAGATGATTAAGTGGAACCAGCCACCACAGGAGATATATCGGCCAGTTATCAGAGTGCATGAAAATAATGCAGGGAAAACGCTGTGGTACAAAAAAGAAGAAGAAGAAGAAGAAAAAGAAAAAGGCAGAGAATAAATTAAAAATCACAGATAGTCGATGCAATGCAATTCCTGTCCCAAGAAATGTTCTGAGAGGCTATCATTGTTGTTGTTGTTGTTGTTGTTGTTGTTGTTGTTGTTGTTGTTGTTGTTGTTATTTCCATCTAAGTCATAGAGTAGACCTACTAAAAATTAACATGTTTAACTAATTAAATTAATTAACTTAAGCCCACTGATTTTAATGGCTCTACTTTGAGGACGACTCACTTTGGCTATCACACGTTATTTATTAGTTTTATGTATGTAGCTATCTACAAATACACATTCCCTGGGGTGTTTACAACAAAATATTTCAAAGACAGTATGCAGTAACAACTATATCTATAACCTGAACATGCCTGCACTATGCACACAAAGCCTCTAAGCATGAAGATGCGATGGGTGGAGACCGCAGCTGATACTCCATGCGCTCATTGTACATTTTCTAGAACGTGCGGAAAGGACTTCCGTATTAAAAGATGGAGGCTAGACTTCACTTTTCCATTTAGGCGTGAATGTCGTCCATTCACCGATTTGGGGAAAATAAAGGGATGCACTCACAGACATAACTAGGTTAGTGGACAAGACCTGCTGTCTGCTCCTGACACTCAAGGCCACTCTTGCCTTTTCAGTATGACATGTTGTTCCAAATTGGCTTTTACACACACATACACAGAGATGCCAGTATTTAAGGATTAAAGGGACTTTGGAGACTACCAGTTGCAAGAAAGGAGGAGATGAAAACTGTTAATTTTTTGGTAGAACAATATTCGCTAAATATTTAATCAGGCACGCTGAGGTCCAGAAAGGTTTACGCCAGCGTGACAGGACAGTGTACTAATAATGACTTCTGCTAACAGTCTATATACATATAGTTTAAGGCTAGATAGTTTATTTTAATTATTCAGCACAGAGACTTGAACGAGGTTAATGTTACCCAGCAGACACCTGTGCATTTTTAAGCCCTTGCTTCTTCATAAGCGGCAATTGGCGAATAGTGTCGGTTGTGTGCACATGCGATGCACTGAGCTCACAGTTTGGTGGTAATTCATCTAGCTGCATGAGTCCCTTCTCATGGAGTAAGAGCCCCCCTAGATCAGGCCAAAGATTTCTCTGATCCAGAAGCCTGCTTCTGCTGCGGCCTTTTGCCTGTCTCCAGCGGCAGAGCAAGCCATTCCGACGCCTAGAGCAGCACACGTTAAATGTGTATTCCGTAGTTGACCTCCCTTGCAATGTTTATTTTGAAATCTTTAAGATAACATTTTAAGGGAAAGGTAAAGGGACACCTGACCGTTACGTCCAGTTGCAGACGACTCTGGGGTTGCAGCACTCATCTCGCTTTACTGGCTGAGGGAGCCGGCGTACAGCTTCCGGGTCATGTATGTGACCAACATGACTAAGCCGCTTCTGGTGAGCCAGGGCAGCGCACGGAAACGCCATTTACCTTCCCGCCGGAGCGGTATCTATTTACCTACTTGCACTTTGATGTGCTTTCGAACTGCTAGGTGGGCAGGAGCTGGGACCGAGAAACAGGAGCTCACCCCGTCACGGGGATTCGAACTGCCGACCTTCCGATCAGCAAGCCCTAGCATCAGTTGTTTAACCCACAGTGCCACCCGTGTCCCTAAGATAACATTTTAGCTTCCTGCTAATTAAGTTGTTTTGAATGTATCTTTTATATTTGACTTTATTCAGCAACATTTTGTTCTGGATTGTTTTATCTGAAGTTTTAATGTGTTGTTTAAACATATGGAGATTTTTTCCTAAAAAATATAAAGTGGTATAAAAATAAATTAATAGTAATAATAATAATTTGCCGCCCCCGTGAGGCCAACAACAGAACTTAAAGGCAAGAGACCCTTGCCACTTGCTCTGTTGCTTCCAAGGTAAAAGTAAAGGACACCTGGACAATTAAATCTAGTCAAATTTGACTATGGGGTGCGGTGCTCATCTCACTTCAGGCGGAAGGAGCCGGCATTTGTCCACAGACAGCTTTCCGGGTCATGTGGCCAGCATGACTAAACAGCTTCTGGCACAACAGAACACCGTGACGGAAACGCCGTTTACCTTCCCGCCACAGCGGTAACTATTTATCTACTTGCCCTGGTGTGCTTTCGAACTGCTAGGTTGTCAGGAGCTGGGGACAGAGCAACGGGCTTCCAAGAAACTAATATTCAGTGACCGTGGAAGTTCCACATAGCCATTTTGACTAATAGCCATTGATAGATTATTTCTCCCTCCTCACCCCAAAGTGCACAACTGCACTGTAACAATGAAGCCTTAAGGGGTTTTTGTAAATGTATTTATCACTTTTACAAGAAAAACACAATCTCAACACAGTCTACAACAAGTTAAAACAAACACAGGCATACCATAATATTTGGTAAGATAAACCTTACGAAACCTGCTCGTGTTATTGTTCTTTAAATGATAGTTGAGGATTTCAGCCTGTTCATGGACCTGAGAGATCTAATGTCCTGGGCTAGGAAAGAATTTATCTCCCACTATCTGTGTGTATGTATGTATTCAATTGCTTCGTGAGCCAATTTTTATGCTGCCTTTCCTTGTTCAGAACCCCAGGGCGGGTTAAAAATGTGTAAAAACAATAAGGTGAGGTTACAGGGAACTAGGCAGAGGGCCTTCTCGGTAGTGGTGCCCGTAACCCCATCAGATGTCAAGGAAATAAACAACTATCTGGCTTTTAGAAGACACCTGAAGGCAGCCCCGTTTAGGGAAGTTTTCAATGTTTGATGCTTTATTGTATTTTTAATATTCTGTTGGGAGCTGCCCAGAGTGGCGGGGTATAAATTACTACTACTACTACTACTACTACTACTACTACTACTACTACTACTACAATACATTTCACAGGAGACTGTGAATAAGTGCAGACTTTATGTCTTCAACACCAAACCACCCCCCTACATTACAGACATTGATGCTGAGGTCTGAAGTGATCAAAAGTTTGCTCGTTATTTTGTGACATTTTGGGTTAGTCCTTTAAAAGTTGTTACCTGACTGGATTCTGATGGCAGTGCTCCTCTTAAACCCACATAAAAATCTCTCAAAACTTTGTGTTGGATCATTCAACCCACAGAATAAACTGTTCAAGCTGTTTAACACATGGAGATTTCAATTAAGGCTTGCTGTGCCAGGATATCAATGATATGGATTGGGTGTTCCAAGACATTCACTATGAAGTACATGGTCATGCTGGCTGGCAGTATAAGGGGCCTTTTGAATCCTGAAGAGATTTTGCACCACAAAGCAGCTGTACTGCATAGAGTCTTAAAACACAGGACCCTCGATACTTATAGGAATGTTTATTCTTAAATAAAAATCAGATAGAAAAGCTCTTTCAAATTCTCTGGGGTCTTGTGCTGTGTGCAATAAAGGATAAGTATAATCAGAAGTTTCTTCTTAGAAACTATTAGTGGTTCATTTCGTATTTTAAAAGGTGGGATTTAGTGCAAGTGGGGATTCCCTCTCCAACTAGAATAAAATTAGCATGTTTAAGTCTTCATTTTGCTGGGCGATTCTTTTTTCTGTCCCTGATTGTCTTCCCTTCTTTTCATTACTCTCTCCCGAGGCTCCATGACAGGCTTAAAGAACTTTTAAAGAGGGGGGGGGGAGGAAGCAGCTCTTGTTTGGCATCTTCGCCCCCTACTCTTCTGGCTCTAATTAACAAGGCAAAGATTAAAAAGACAAATGGGTTTTATCATTGCCTCCTTGGCCTTTTGGAAAGGAAGGGAGCAGGAGAACTGCAAAACTAAAAACCAACCAACCAACAAACAAACAAACAGAAAACCCCAGCTGAGCTTCCTAACCTTAGATAAACTGATGAAGTCAGCAGCTCTCAGCAAATGCAGGCAGTTGAAATCCAATTTACAGGGGAATTTCGCTACAAAGCCCACATGCCTTGTGGCAGTCTTGCTTAAGAACAAAGTTTTTCGTTCGGCATGCAGGTGACATAATTAGGTCACTAGGGGCAAGGATGCTTAGAACTGCTGCGGAGAGAAATCCACAAGACTCCTCAAATTAGACTCCTTCAGGTTCCAAGGGTAGGCTTTTCCCTTTCGCCTGCTGGGTTTTCAAAAGAGTGGCACGGAGCTATTACACAGCTCCTGCGCTTGCAGCCTGGTTATCGCGTGCCGATCCTAGCAGATGAAAGCCCTTCTCTGCTCCCAATGTAGACTGCGCCATGGTCTTGGAACAATGGGTGCCATTGAGGTTCAATGTAATTTGCAAACTTGGCACAAAAGCTTAAGCTTGATTAAAAGGGAAATACGTTACAAACAGGCTGCTGTCCATCCATCCATCCGCCTCCCCAACACACAGAGAGATGAGCTTGGATCGAGTAGGGACATAACTGGAATAATCAACATCGATGGCATGAGGCTGATTGAACAGAGGTTCCCAAAGCATCAACTACCTAATCAGTTGCTAGCAAAGTGGCTGTCAATGCAATATACCTATTGCTTTTTTTTTCTTTTTTAGGAAGACCCTTGTTGAACTTTTAAGAGGAAACCTGTTTTCGATGTTTTTTTACATCATGTTGTCATACGTCCAGGACATGCCAGGAATTTTCCTGACGTATGGCAAACCTATACGTATTTATTTGCGTATACAGTATTTATTTACATATGCAATACAAAATACATATTTACTTGCTCCTATGGATCTTAATGGAACTAATGAGAGGGGGGAAGCAAGGGGCTACTACTAATAATAATATGGCGAAAGTGGGAACACCTGCCTCAGTTTTCGTAGGAACATGAAAATCTGCCTAAGACTAAATCAGATCATTGGTCCATCTAGCTCCATATTGTCTACATCGGGCATAGACAACCACGGCCTTCCAGATGTTTTGGGACTACAACTCCCATCATCCCTGACCACTGGTCCTGTTAGCTAGGGATGATGGGAGTTGTAATCCCAAAACATCTGGAGGGCCGAGTTTGCCTATGCCTGGTCTACACTGAATGGCAGAGGCTTCCCAAGGTTCCAGACAGGGGACTTTCCTAGCCCTGCCTGGAGCTTGAACCTGGCAGCTTCAGCAACCATATAACTTCTCACCATTCAGATGTGAGAGGTGCACCTGGAGGCCTGTGTCCAGTTGTGGGCACCACAGTTTAAGAAGGATATTGACAAGCTGGAATGTGCGCATAGGAGGGCGACCAAGATGATCAAGGGTCTGGAAACCAAGCATTATGAGGATCGGTTGAGGGAACTGGGTACATATAGCTAGGGAAAGAGGAGACTGTGAGGAGATATGATAGCCGTCTTCAAATATCTAAAGGACTGTCACATGGAGGATAGAGCAAGCTTGTTTTTTCTCTTGCTTGGGAAGGTAGGCCCCGAACCACTGGATTCAAGTTACGAGAAAGGAGAGTCCGACTAAACATCAGGAAGGACTTTCTGACAGCTGTTCGACAGTGCAATGAACTCCCTCAGGAGGTTGTGGATCCTCCTTCCTTGGAGGTTTTTTTTAGCACAGGTTAGATGGCCATCCGTCATGAATGCTTTAGTTGAGATTCCTGCATTGCAGGGGGTTGGAATAGATGACCCTCGGGGTCCCTTCCAACTCTACAATTCTCTGATTCTAAGATGTTCTGCCACTGACACAAGTTAGGAGTGGAGCTATTACCCCTCAATAGTCCCACATAGTGATTGTCCTTCATAGAAGTCAATGAGATGCACTGACATCTGTGTGTAGAAAAATGGAAATTATTTGGCTCCCTATAGGAGAATACAATGGGGCTCTCGGCTGACTGCTTTCCCTCTCCCTGACTCCCGTCAGCTTTCCTTTATTCCTGATCCTTGTCACCTTGTCACACTTCAGCACGGCAGCGAGGAATGCTCTGTCAGTAAAGCATGAGACTCTTAATCTCAGGGTCGTGGGTTTGAGCCCCAAACTGAGCAAAATATTTCTGCACTGCTGGGCATAAGACTAGATGACCCTCATGGTCCCTTCCAGCTCTCCAATCTATGATTCTGTTAAACGGGTTGCCTAGAATAATCTAAACAGACATTTTTGGTAAATATTGTGGCAGTGAAAATGACTGCTCTCAAAATTACTTTGCTTTATCATGTATTACCTGTTTGGATATCTGATACACTTTTGGCAATTTGGCAAAAGGAAACGGTGGATTTTATTTTTGAAAAGAAGAATCCTAGCATTAAAAGGCCATCAACAAAAAGGTAAGCAGGGAGTGGGGAATTCCTCATTTAAGAACATATTTTGATGCCCATCAGCTTTGCCATCTAATATCCCTCCTCTTGGATAGCACAAGGGAAAGATGGGTAGAGCAGGAGAATAAAGTGATAAATGGTCTTCCGATTAGTGCATTGCTTTTTTGGCCTTAATAAGAAACCATTCAACAAATGGCAGAAAATCCATTTACTAATGCATTAATTAACTTTTGGAAACATAGATGTTCCCGGTTGATTTCTGCACAATCTACTTTCTCTTATATTACTAAACACAGGAAAAGTATCCTGGCAGCCTTGGAGGTCAAAGGAGATTTATTATTATTATTATTATTATTATTATTATTATTATTATTAGGCTTTGAGGTTATTGTTTTTTGTTAAAAGCAGACCCATCGTGGAATAGGAATTACAGACTCAATTGGGGGGAAACGCAATTACATGGATCCAATAGAGGCAGATACATTATTTCCTCACTTGCCTCCAAACTAGGGCGCAAACTGCAAAGCATCTAACTGCATTTGAAGCGGTAACACCAGTGGCCAGACGCAGAACACAAGACATAATCTTTTAGGCCGTTTACAATAATGTTAGCTATCTAAGGGGTGGGGAGATATCCAGTCTTAAATAGATGTGGGAGTGGGGTGGGGGGTGAACTGGGGAAAGCACGTGCTCTTGTTTCTGGAACAAGCCACTAGTACACATGGCCTCTAACCAAGTTAAAGAATCCATGTTTAAGTTGACAGACATGTGATATTGCACCCCTATATGGCCATGTCGAATGTGTCTCAACTTGACACAGTTTTTGGTACATGTCATCATATGTGGCAGTCCTGCCCGTGAGCGCAAGTATTTTGGAACATGGTTTTTGACGTAATTCAAAAAATTAATCAATAGCCCATTGACAGAACCCTACGGATAATGTTACAAACCCTCTTCTCAGGCTCCAGGAGTGAAACGAATAACAAAATCTTGGTTGGCCACTTGTTAAAAGCTGGCCAAATAGTGAAACACTGGAAAGATTTGAAGGGAGCAGCATTAGAATACTGGCACCATAAAGTGTGGTATTTAGCGTTCATGGTGAAAGTAACTCAAAAACGGGCATGGCATTTAAAAATATGACATATTTGTTGCCGTTTGGTACTCTTTTATTACATACATAAAAAATAAAGAACACGATCACAGTCCCCCGACTCAGTATTGCTGTGGTGCTGAATGTTGTTTTTTATGCTGAATAATATCTATCTGTTTTTATACTTGTTTATTTTCTGCCACTTTCCCTTTGGAACTTCCTCTTTTCTCCAGAAAAAATATATTGTCATTTTAATTTTTATTATGTCTTCATCTATCATTTATTTTTATTGTGTCATCAGGATTGGCAATTTTCTGGTTTGGTGTTTTATTACTTCAAATTCAAGGTGACGGGTGATTTTTTTTTCTTGCTGGTTTGTTTATTGAAGTTACTGTAAAACATACTGTAATACAACACTGAAAATTAATAAAGAATACTTTTTTTAAAAAAAAAGATTGTCTAGAAGCAACTTCCATCTCTAGTTTCCCTTTTTCCTCTGAAGTGACAAGTCAAATCCTCTGTGTCCTGGAAGCTCACAGAGCCCTGTCAGGCCATTTGGGGGTTTGTTTCCTTTTTTTTCAAAACTATACACACACAATTTTTCTTTTCCCTTACACCCTTATATTCTTCTGTGTATCTTGGGAGTCTCCTGAGTATGCAGAATCAACTATGTTATTTTCAGGTGGCCCAAAATCATTTTGCTTTCAACATGATTGGCACTCAGCACTTAGTATGGTACTAAATACAGGTTTATCTTACGGATTACTGACAAATAAGATACATATTGCAAAGCACCTTGCACTGTCAAAGAACTATAGAAATTATTAATAATATTGTTTGTGTCTCCATACGGATTTCTACTGACTACAAAAGAGCCAGGCTTTCTCCTTTGTGGGTCTCATTTGCCACTTGATGTGCAAAACAGAGATCCCATCTCAGCCTAAGCATTAATAGCATTAACAAGTTTATCATAGCTAGATGGCACAATTAATCTTAATAAAGAGATTTTTCTCTCTCTCTCCATTTCCTTCCAAAACTGTGTGTGTGTGTGTGTGTGTGTGTGTGTGTGTGTTTTACACCTTTCTACCTTTGAATTTATTAAATTAATCAGAAGAGCTAGACAGTTCTTAAATACCAAACAGCTCAACTTTCCATGGTGAAGCGCAGGGTAATTTATGTAGCCCAAAGAACGTTCTTGCACATCAATAAATTCTCGCAAAAGGAGTTTTGTAACATTATCACTATTTTTATTTGTTATTGCTGTCATGCCAGACAGCCTGCGAGATGGGTTCACATAATGCAGCCCAGCCCATTTCCCATTAAACTGGAGGGCAGAAACCAGCAGGCTCTACAGCAGCCTCCCCCAAACCTGGTGGTCTCCCTATGCTTTGGACTAAAACTCCCACCAACCCAGGCCAACGTGGCCACAAAAACATATGGAGGGCACCAGCATGGGAAAGGCTGATATGCAGGCTGTAGTTAGGAATCTGAATTAAGTCCAACTTTCTATCCAGTGGGATCTGCCCCACAAATCAGCTAATTCCTCCCAGTGTCCTCCTGCTGAAGTGATACTTGCCTTACCATCTAAAGAAATAAGAAGATCCCATGGGTGAAATGTTAGGCCTGGGGGGAGTCCTAGAAACCCATTTGCCTGCACCAATCCTTGCAGCAGGTGGTAGAAACTGGGACTAGGGGCCTTTTCACATGTGAGGTTTAAAAATCGCCCTTGAGCATCTCTTGCTCTGGTTAATGTCTGCTCATGCAAAAGAAGAAGTGTTTATCCTGGTCTCTGGCAGTTTTACTTTCCCATTACAAACCCCTAACAGCATTCCTGCTAGATCAGACCAATTGCCCACCAAGTCCTGCAGCCTGTCCAAAAGCAGCACTCTTCCTGCTTGTCACTCCCAGCAACTAATAGCCAAGAAAATATCAGCAGCAGCACCAAAAATATAGTTGTTCCAAAGCTACCTGATGAAACTATGGAAGAATTACCACTGCAACAGAAATCTGAGCTGTATCATCAGATTTCCTGACCCAAAGCTATTTTCCCCACTAAAAGGTAAAAGGTAAAGGACCCCTGGATGGTTAAGTCCAGTCAAAGGTAGCTATGGGGTGTGGCTCATCTCACTTTCAGGCTGAGGGAGCCGGCGTTTGTCCACAGACAGCTTTCAGGGTCATGTGGGCAGCATGACTAAATCACTTCTGGTGCAACAGCACACCATAATGAGTGCCAGAGCGCACAGAAATGCCATTTACTTTCGCATCACAGTGGCACCTATTTATCTACTTGCACTGGTGTGCTTTCGAACTGCTAGGTTGGCAGGAGCTGGGACAGAGCAACAGGAGCTCACCCCATTGCACGGATTTGAACCACCGACCTTCTGATCGACAATCCCAAGAGGCTCAGTGGCTTAGACCACAGTGCCACCTGCTTCCTTTATTTTCCCCACTAATACCATGCTGAGAGTTCAGCTGGATGGTCCTGAGAAGTTTATTCACCTCCAGTCTGCAGAACAAGGATGACAGCCATGTGTTACATCTATGAAGGGGTCTTCACACAATTACTGGGCCACACCAAGCCCTGCTCCTAACATTACACAGTTTCCACCAGCCCCATCCTCAGCAACCACACATTAGGGACAGGTGTCTTCATAGGTAAACACATGGACCTCTATGCATATAGACTACCATAAGACCTAGAACCATGATCAAGCAATGTAGAGGCTCACACACTAGGCCTTCTCCCTGCAGATGGTCATGTGTACTCCACAAATGTAGGGTTGGGGGCAAGACCAACAGTGATGTCCTGCTCCCCTGAAACCATGTGGAAAAACCCCTTCATGCATATAATACTTAAAAGATGGTTTATATGTCAAAAGATTGAAGTGAGGATGAAAAAGTAAAGCACTAACAGGAAGGAGTAAGTGAACAATTGCAAGCAATTAAATGCCTGGAGCCTGTTGACCTCCCCAGACTACAACTATGAAGAACCCAGCAGCTGAAGAGTAAGAGAATTCTTGAGCCCAATGCAACTGTTCAACCAGGCCTGACCTTGATCTATACATGCAGTCTCGTGGATAACCAGATGCACATACAGTTTTCATATTCATAAAGACCATGCAGGCAGTACATTGAATACTTGCAGCTTGGGGGTGTGGTCAGTTGTCTCTCATATGATCACTGCAAACAGCTGAACACCTGCATAGATGGCACCAATGTTTGTCAATTTCCTTATCTAATAGCTCAGGGATACAGCACATGCTTTGGTCCTAGGTTCAATCTCTTATGATTCCTTTTTTAAAATAAATATAAAACCATAGAATTGTAGACTTGAAAGGGGTCCCGAGGACCATCTAGTCCAAACCCCTACAATGCAGGAATATGCAGGTGGCCTGTACGGGGATCGAACCCACAACCTTGCCGCTATAGGCACTGTGCTCTATCCAACTGAGCTAACTGGCCAGGAGTTCACACAATGCAAGACTAGGAAAGACCTCTGTTGGGAAACATGGAGAGCTGCTTCCAGTCACAGTCTACAGTACCCTCCAGATGTTTCAGGCTACAACTACCATCAGCCCCAAGCAGCATGACCCGGGGTCAGGAATGGTGAGAGCTGTGATCCATAACATCTGGAGAGTACTACATCAGTTGCCCCAGCCTAGAATGGACTAATGTTCTGACTTTGTACAAGACAGTTTCATATGTTCCAATTCTATGTCGGTGTGTAATGCCAAGATTTGACATAATCCTCTGAATTTTAACCTTCATGAAACTGGAAGCTTTTGATGTAAGTGGGGCGATGGCCTTTACTGTACCAATCTCTCCCCTACTGTTTTGTGGATTCTGCAGGATGCCAAAAAATATAGCTTCATTGTGAACTCCCCTGCTTTCATCTTAATAGATTGTTAACTTCAGAGGCTTGCAAAGCCACCATTTCAAAGCTAGTACTTTACAGCTGAGAACTCCAGGTCCACAACAACAACTACTGCAAAACAATCAGTATAAAACACCCGTGTTTCAAGATGTTGAGTGCCACGGCTGCACCAAACTCCTAGGGACCACTAGCACCAACTGAGCTGTTTGGCTGCTCCCCGCGTCACCATCACCGCCACCACTGTGATCAAAGGGGAGCCGGGGGAGCCCCAAACAACAAGCAAAGGGGCTGAGTGGAGCCTTCCCCCCAGATGATCTCGATCCCACCAGGACTAAGTGTCCCAACAAAGCTCCAGAGTCCAGAGGCCTCTGAAGCTAAACAAATAATGAAGTAGAGCCACCACCGCCTGTTGAACACCATCTTACCGCTGCTGTTGCCGCCCCCGCCGCAAAAGGAGAACAAGAAATCACTAAATCACAGTCCAGAGGAGACAAAAATGGCTGCCTAACCCCAACGCTCTGAAAAAAGCCACCAATCGACAACGCCTGTACAACCCTAAAATTCCGCAACACCCAAGAACCACCACCATCTAAATACCAAACCACAACACCCCATCCCAAACCAAGACCACCAAGACAATAGAGATGGCACCAACCAGGGAGAAGATGAAGGGCAAAGAGATTGCAACACACCCTGATGACAAAGGTCCAAAAACAAAACGGGGCCTGAGGGACATGGAACTGAGAATAGCCACGATCAAAATGATCACCCTCTCAAAATTAACCTACTTATTCCAAACCCTTTCAATCTGGATTCCACCAACCCAACTCCGTAAATAGCGGGGGGGGGGGGAATATACCCGTTTATCTTCTCACACAAAAAGCCAAGAATAAGCCCCAAACACCTGCACAGGAAATCCCCAACACAGAACTATATTACACCATGCGCCAAGTGTGCCACATAATCCCATACATTATAGAAGATGAGGTGAAACATTGACAACACTTGTAGAGAGACATAATCAAAAACACTCCCACCACAGCACACCCTTTCCTCCAAAACAAACTAAGGAAAATCCCCACAACACTAAACAGGTTCACACAGACCATGCTTAAAGCAAGCAAGGAAGAAGAAGGCGAATTGTCCCCAACCCCATCCCCACTAATCCCCCTGGCTCACCACCCACTATTCCACCATACAGCATAAAATCTTCAGATAAAAACCCGGCAAGCCAAAGGCCTAGCCTATATCGCCTAGCAGACTTCTACAAAAATAACAAACCCATATAGACAAAAAAATAAAATAAAAAACAAACTAGGTGACACCCGAATAACCTGGTTAACATGCCACACGCCTTCTTAAACAACCCAGCAGTAAAATCAACAGCCACTAGGCCCTTGACCGCCTTTGGAAACCTTCTCCTAACTACAACGGGACATGGCAAGGGGGTGGTATCCACAATATACTGCTCCAAAGCCCCACAAACCCCCTTGATGCAATCAAAAAACAATGGGAGGACGACATAGGCTATGAAATTAACCCCACCCAATGGTCTAGAATGTGGTCCAGTGTCTCACAACAAATGGAACTGATCTGTAGAAAACACAACCTGAAGAGGCAATGCATGTGCTTTTGTAAACAAGGAAAATCTTTTTTAAAAAAATAATAATACAAGACCCGGTTTTAGTTGCAAAACATTTTATGACACAATGCAATTGTACAAAGCTACATAACATTATGTTGCAAATGGAAGGACCTCCAGTAAGTAACATGAGAAACGCGAGGCACATGAAGGACAAATACATTTACAAAGTCAACTTGGAAAGTATGCTACTGGATATATATATATTTTTAAGTGAAAAAACAAATTATTTGTCTGAGCACAGTGGAAACAAAATTTCTATCTATTTTAATTGAAGCAGCTTGATATAAAGCTAGATAGGAAACCATTCTCCCCCCCCCCCCAAAGTAGGATTCTGACCAGGCTAGGCTGTTCATTTCTGGAGTATGACCCATGAAATGCATCCTGGCATGTCTCTAATAGACGATGTATGATTCAGCCACCTGCGTCTTTAGCAACAGACACAGAAATATCTGTTTTTCTGATCCTCGCAACAATTATTAAATTAAGGCATTAGTGGTATCGTATGGATGCACAGGGCCAAAACTGGGGTGGGGGGTGGGGAGCAAGGAAACACAAAATCACCCATAAAGTTGGAGAGGGGGGGGGGGTAATGAGGGTGTAAACTCTTCATTCCACCTTGAAACAAAATCCCAGAGCATCTGCTTTCTGTATGTTCTTCTACTGCCATCTTCTGCCCAGGATGAATATAAAAGCACTTGAGTAAACGTGGCTGGATGCCACTATAAAATAAAATAAAAATGGAACCCTATCACATGCATGACTTAATGTTATTATTGTGCACTAAACGATCAAGGTCTTTAAGAGCGCTACTATGGTATAGTCCAATATGCATGTAGTATAGTCTTCAGTTGGTAAAACAACTACGGCCATTCCTGGATTGGGATAGCTTGACCACAGTTGTTCATGCAATGGTAGCCTCATAGTTTGACTGACGCAATGCACTTTAGGTGGGACTACCCTTGGGGTTGATTCAGAAGCTGCAGATGGTGTCAGATGCAGTGGCTAGGTTGGCTGTAGGGGGAAACTACCACCAACATATTATACCTTGTTTGAAGGATTTGTACCAGCTGCCAATTCGCTACGGGGCCAAGCTGAAGGTGTTGGAACTAAGTCCCTATACAGCTCAGAACCAGGCTACTTAGGGAGCCGCCCTATTCCTTATATACCCTTTGCATCACTCTGGTCTATGGGAGTTTCTCCTGCAAGTTTCAAAGATTTCAGAAACCAGCTCTGTTGTAACTTGGAGCAGGGCTTTAAGTGTGGCCGCCCCTGTCCTGTGGAACAGGCGCACACTCTCTGCACTTTCCAGAGACAGTTGAAGACGTTTTTGTTCCCACAGCTCATTCTCAGCTGGGCGAATGAGTGTTTAGCATCAGTGTCCATTTATGAGCGTTTTAGTCTTGTTTCAAACATATTTTTTGTGTTTTGGAGCACTTTAACTATTTTATGTGCCAATCGCATTGAGACGTCAGCTTTGAAAGCAATTAATACAATGATTGTAATAACAGGAATAATAATGGTCCTTTTTGCATATGGCTGCAGTACAGGAAGCAGCGTTTGGCATGCCTAGTTTTCAGTGCATCTTCCACAGCTGCTCCAGTCTTTCAGACCTGGCTATATGCACATCCCATCTTCAAGGAGACTTCAGGCTCAGCTCAGGGATTACTAGACGAAGTTTCAAGGCTGAGTTTATTCTGGGGATCAGAGAAGATTGCCCAGTGATTACTGAGCGGTATTACTGACAGAAAGTAAAGGAAACGGGGACCTTCTCTCCACTACCCACTTCCCTGCACCTTTAAAGGATTTTAAAATGAAAGTGAGCAGGTCCTCAAAAAAAAAAAAAGCAGGCCTCACAATCTGAGTGCAGGGAACAAACTTCGTTGATATTAAAACCTGTTAAAAACTCTTCATGTTTTTTATATTTTTGTGAATCACCAAGCTAGAAGGTGCTCAAGTTAAACCCTTTCATGAGGCCATGTCACTGGCAATCAGAAATCAGGAAAAGTCAGTGACAAACCTGGCCCAGGGGCCGGATCCGGCCCAATCACCTTCTCAATCCGGCCTGCGGACGGTCCGAGAATCAGCGTGTTTTTACATGAGCAGAATGTGTCCTTTTATTTAAAATGCATCTCTGGGTTATTTGTGGGGCATAGGAATTCATTCATCCCCCCCCAAAAAAAATATAGTCCGGCCTCCCACAAGGTCTGAGGGACAGTGGACCGGCCCCCTGCTGAAAAAGTTTGCTAGCCCCTGGTGACTATTGGGATGCCATCATGTGTATCACTGGAAGTTCCGTAATGGAAGAATGGTGGCTTAATTTAAAATGAATGAATGAATGAATGAATGAATGAATGAATGTAATTTGTGTCCATGTTTTAGTGATGGGGGTGGGAAATAAGTCTTCATCGTTATTTCATGGTATGCTGTTCAAGTAGAACATCTGCCACTGCTATGAACCATAACTTCGTTCTGATCAACTACCTGAAGAGCTGTCTTCAATTGAGTAGTTGGTTTTGCAAGAGCAAAGGGTCAGAATGTTGTTTGCTGGGCAAACATTGTAGTTCCATTTTAAATTCTTCACTGAAAAAGTACTGTGGTACTGCAACGTTTTATTGCATGCCTTGTTTTCAGTCCACTTCTGTGGCTGGGTGTTTAACAGAAGAGCCAGGCAGAGTGCCGCTTTGCGACACAGAATACATTCTTAACCTGGCGCATTTTACGCAGGTTGTTTTTAGAATAGTTCTGCACTCAAACTTAATTTCTTGAAGAGAAAACACACATACCAGGAAAGTGAGTTAACTGTAACAATACTGTACATTATTCACAACACAATCCTATGCATGTCTTCTAAGAATTAAATCCCACTGAGTTCGATGGGGCTTATTCACAGGTGACATAGGATTGCAACCATGCCATGAAATGCTACATATGAAAACTGAGAAGTAAATTCGAAGAAATTCAAGGAGTCTCCCCACCAGGCAAGTGGCTATAAGTACTGCAGCCTTCATCTCTTATTTCAGCCAAGAAGAGATACCATCACTAGAGCAGACCTATTTATCTCCATCTCGTTTCATCACCCGGTAATTTAAATCTGATTTTCTGATTCTCAATCTGCTTATCAAGCACTAAACAACATCATGAGATCCTCTCTCTGCTGAAAATGATTTTCCCTTTTCCCTCCTTGCAGACTGTCATGTCCTATTCACTTTATCAATCAGCTTGACATTATCTCCATTTCACAGTGCAGAGAGTTTAAGTCATGAGATTTATGCCAGAACTATATATAATAACAATAATAATATTACAACGCAGAATGGCTCTTATAGTGGCAGAGAGCTCTCCAGAATTGGACGGCATCCTTTATATACAGAGCATTTTCAAGGTCTCCTGCTTTATCAGTATATTTCCATACTCTCTTGTCTCACACACACACACACGCCCGGCAATCGGTCTGTGGTTCATTTGCTGCATGTTGCAGTATCACAAACCAGTGCATTGTGGAAGTGTCCTACCTATCTGCCTCAAAAGGCAGGAAATACAGATTAAAGGACAAAAAGCGGGCAAAATCAGAAACACGGCAATCTCTTGAAACTAAGGTTTATAAAGACTTGAGGGAAGAGATCATCATGCCGCTTATACTCGCCATTCCAGGCCGCTCGCCCGAGGACATACTGTTTTTCCTCCTGGCAGACCAGAATACCCAGACAACGGAGAAGGTAGCCAGATTTGTTGAGAGGGCCATGAAATTGAGGGCTGCCAGCTGAATAACAGTGTGCCCTCATAATTAAGATCTCATTTATTCTTGTTTTAATTGTGCCGAATCCCGATTCAGCTCATTTTATTGGTTATATATGGTTTTTATCAGTATCTGTAATATGTTTTTTTTTTTAATGCAACGGCCTGTGGGCTATGCAAATAAATAAAGTTTGTTGTTGTTGTTGTTGAAACTAAGGTTACAAAGTTCTGCTGATAGATCAAGTAGACCAATAACATAATTGTGCAAGCCTACATATGGGAGGACATCCCATTGAGTTCATAGGGTCCTTCTCCCCGGCGAGTGGGCATTTTTTGCAGCCTAAAATAATAATATTGCTATTAAGATGATGCCTAGTTGGGTAGCAGGTGTTTGATGTTAATGACTGCAATGTATGTACTTAGGGACAAACAACCACATGCTACATTAATCGCATGTGTGCAATTATTAGGCTTTGGTTTTCTAAGTTTCAACAGAAGTCATATTGAGAGACAGCAATCTAGGTCGGATCAAGACTGTGATGTTCGGGGAGGAGATTTACCTCTTCTACCACTGCAGTAGCGGTCGGCTGGTGGGTTGGTGTAGTTGTGGAGCTGCTGCTCTCCCAGCTTCCAAAAGCGGCATGTCACTCAGCACTGCACAGTGCAGTGGCTATTAATATTGAGGTTAATAATATTGTGCATAGGGAAGCTAATTAGAGGAATAAAAAAACTGACTTCTTTGAAATAAAAAGTGTCCGGTTCAAAAATATGGTTCAAAAGCCTTACTACAGAACTTTACCCCAAAGCAACTTGAAACAAACCAAGTTACATCCAGATAGCTGCATACTGATCCCAGCATAGGTAAAATACCTTAGATTATGGGTATCTTCCATCAAGAGCTAAAAAAGCAAAGATCTGTCTCTTCTCCATTCCAGCCTCCATTGGGCTGAGGCTGTTTTCCTAGGGAAGAGATTAGCAAACAAAGACTCACTCCACCCAAGATGAAGACCTACATATACATAGACTTGTAATAGTATCTCTTTCATGTGACGGAGCCAACAGAGACTCAGCCTCACTTAACGATTAACTTGTTAGGCTCTCATCTTGGCTCTACTTTAGGCTCGATGGAAGTTTCCATGCCATGCTTCACCATATACATACAGACAGAGGTGGAGGAAGGTCAGGTGGTACCCGGTGCGGAAAATTTCTTGTCACCCCCCCCCCATTGATCCCCCCCCCGCAAAAATGGTTTTACGTTATTTCATATTTTCTTGTTGTTGTTGTTCAGTCGTTCAGTCGTGTCCGACTCTTCGTGACCCCATGGACCAGAGCACGCCAGGCACGCATATTTTCTTACAAAGGAATAATAACAAGTAATAATAATAAAAAACTTTTATTTATATCCCGCCCTCCCAGGCCGAAGTCGGGCTCAGGGTGACTAACATCAGATACATAACATTGGTATAAAAATCAAACAATAATTAAATTACCTCCTAAAAACATCTCAAAATCAAATTAAAGTCTAATTAGATGGCTTTCCACAGGGTTAGGGTTGGGAACAGTAAGTGCTCCACTGAACTGAAATTTCAGCCTACACGGCATAGGAAAACAGCCAAGTAAACAGCTATTTTGGTGGAGGAGGGTCAAGATATTAACCGATATGCATGAAATTTCATATATAGCTATATAATCCCTAGTATAGTAAAATAAGACCTTTGGAGCAGGCATTTAAAAAAAAAAGTTTTTTTATGAACTGCCCTAGTAGGGCAGTAATTGTTCCTTGATAATTTGTCACCCCCTCCATTATGGAACATGGGGCAGACCGTCCCCAAGCCCCCCTTGCTATGCCCCTGCATACAGAAACATTACAGAGTTATTTTCCATTTCCATTTCCATTTCAAATTACAGAGTTATTTTCCATTACATTAAACAATTATACTTAACACAGTAGGGCCAATCTGCTGTACTTGCCATCACCCTCCTGCACATAGCCAAGGTGAATCTCACGTCAACACCAGTGACGGGACATTGTCCCATACAAGCCAGAGGGCAGCAGGCTAGCTTAGGGGGTTGTGAGGCAGGCTAGTTTAGGGATCTCAGAGGGGGTGATGGGAGAGATGGGGCCATTGGTCCCTCTAGCTCATCATCTGATTCTGATGCTCTGCCACTGATCTATGTCTACCATTGCCTGCCCGCCCCAACATCCACCACCTAAGGCAGCTGACTCACTTTGCCCAATGGTAGGGCCAGCCCTGGTATGGAAAGTAAGCAAGCAGTAAAAAGAACCTTCTTTCTTCCTCCTCTGCCTTGTTTCTCCTGCCCTGCTCCTGCCCTCCTTGCCTATGTGTTTCAAAACACTTTCTTTATAGAAGCATTATTATCCATTTACTCTGGTCCCTTGAAAGGAATCAGCAACAACAGCAAAGATAAATTAGTGCTTGGAGCAAGCAAAAAAAAGGGGGAGGGGATTGGCAGGAACATTTTTGGGATTTGTTGCCCCACTGATGGTCACAGATACATTATTTGGGTACATTATAAGGCCCTACAAGGGAGCATGTTTCAGAGCAAAAGGCATTCTCCCTCATCTGGCACCGGCATCCAAGCGATTCATTCTGATAAAAGGGAAGCTTCTTGACATTAGCGAAACAGAGCTATTCGCAAGCTGCAGACTAATTATATTGGCTCCTCGTCTGGGGACTGGAGCTTCGTTTGCCATAAACAGCATTTTGCTGAGGCTAGTGCTTCTTCAGGACCTTCACTGGCAGCATCCCACCCAGCTGAAAAGATGTGAGAAGGATTCCCCCACACCTGTCACAGCATCTGCTAACAAAAACACCACACAAATGCCCTTCCGTCTAGAGTTCAGATAGAGGACAGGGGGGCCATGTGAAGTACAAGGAGGAGGCTGGCAGGAAAAGTCAATCCAATCTCTGCCGATTCTCTTCTCCTGCTTCTCAAGTCTTAAGCAACAAAACAACCAAAGCGGCGAGGTCAGGACGAGGAAGCAATTAAGTTCGCCAAACTTTCCAGGCATCGACGATTCGCCTTGGGATGCTGCTTCGCTTCCGAATCTTGCTAAGGGGAAACCTTCCAATTCAATTGGCATTCTGTTAAGAGCAAAATGCTCTCAGCAATTAAGGCTAAGAGAGCAGGATGGACTGTCATTATTAGAGAGATGCCGGCACTTATTGCTCGGGGAAAGCTCGCATGATTACTACTCAACAAGGGCCTTCGAAGGAGCAAAAACCTCTTAGGCCAAGGCGCATGAAGAGCATCCTACAAGAGAGGCTCTTTAGAGGGGGTGACAAAACAAAGCAATGTGCATTGTCAACAGGCAGTAGCTAAGCACAAACATTCAAAGAGAACAGAAGAAAGAAGCAAAAAGCTCTCATTGCAGACAAGGGCTGAATTTTCAGAAAATCTCAGTGGCAAGCATATTCACACAGATTTTTGTTTTCTAATTTCTAATGTCTTGCTCCTTGATCTCAATGAAAAGTAATGCCCCCCACTAAAAATATAAACAATATTATATGCATTAAGTGGGTCCTCCATTAAAGAGGGCACGTGTTGTGGTGCGACCTGGTCACCTGACCCAGTGTTGTGGGTGGGTAATCTTGGAATAGCCACAACCCCTGATAGGTGGGTCCCGCGTTGTTTGGGCTCAATCTGACCAATGGGGTGCTCTGGAAAAGGAGCAACGTGGGACCTATATAACCCATGTGAGGCTTACGAGCTTCCTCTTTGGGGCTATCGCATCAGAACACCCGCCCACCTCTCCCTATATTTAGGGCTTGCACTTGACCTTGCTATGCCGTCGTGTGTCACCTGCTTTTGGGGCAAGGGCACGGTAGGAATTTTCCCCACTTGGCTGATTGGCTGGTGCCATTTGGGTTTCACCTGCCGCGTAACAAATCGTCACAACTTGTAACAGTGGCGTACCCAGGATCAAAACTAGGGGGGGGGGGAAAGCCATGGTCGTTCAGGTTCAAAAACAAAAACAGCTTCAAAAAACAAAAACAGCTTCAAAAAACAGAAAAACTCCCCCCCCAAAAAAAGCCCCAAATGGCTGAAAAACTCAGTTTCCCAGGATCCTCAGTCCTCACAAAGGAACTACTCACCATGCAAAGGAACTCAGTTTGCCAAGCTTCCTTGCAACGATGAATCCCGGCAACGATGAATTCGCCCCCTGACACTGCCCAAGTCTCAGCCTGCATCCCCATTTGACCAAGCAGGGTGCAGGCTAGGATCCAGTCTCTTATAGGCACGCCAGCTCTTTGTCGGCATGAGGGAGGGGGAAACAGCCGGCGCAACACACACACACACACACAAACACACACACACACACACACAGAGTGGCCAACTGCCTCGGCAAGAGCGGAAGAGCTCAATTGTTATTGAGATTTTGGGAGGGGGAGAAAGACCAGTCTTGAGCTTTTTTTCCCTTTTAGGCTGCCGATAACCCCCGGGTACGCCCATGACTTGTAAGGTTGCGGATAGGCTCTGGTTCAGGTGATAGGCGTGGCATGTGATGTGGCCACTCCTATGTAATGAAGGGTATTCCGGTAAAGGAATTCAGCAATTCACTGGTTTGGCGAACCCCGAAAGGGGTTCGACCCGTGCCCGAGTCCAGGGGACATCAGGGTGGCTGTTTGGTACTCCCTCCATCACCTGTCCCTGGTGTTCATCCTTGGCTGTCCTACGAACGTGGCTCTGGGACAGCGCTGCCTGCACGGGTGCAGGGAGATAGTCGAACCAGAACCTATGCAACCACTCACTTGACTGTAATCAATAAAGTTGTGGCCTAAATTTCTGCCAAAAACCAAACCAAATATTTGACTCCTGTGTGAATTTATTTATGGGGAAAGGTAAAATGTCTAAACACGCAACTAAACATATACTATATACATAGAGTTGCTAAAGTAACTAGTACAAACAGATGCCTACAGCGATGTATATAACTATATAAAAATAAATGTGTTAGTATACTTACAAAATTATGCTGCAGAAATATGGCACAGCTTGGGACTTGACTCTTTTAAAAACATTATATTTATAGTATGCTAATTTATTCCATATATTTTTGCATATAATTAGGCTTTTTTAAAAAAAAATGCATCCGTGGCTCAGGCATGAAGATGCACAATGCAAGAGGCAATTTGATGCAAGCAAAGCTCAATTTGGTCGGAACCACCAAATTTGGTGATTAAATCCATTTAAAACAAAGGCCTCCTCCATCCCTAGTCCCAGACATACTAAAATATTGAGTGTGTTCTATCTCTATGGCTAGATTAATTGGCTAGAGGAAGTTGCTCAGCTCTGCACGTAATAAGTACTGCATTAGATCCTTACTAAGAAACACTGCAAATTGTTCTAAATCTGTCGCAGTCTTGTTATTTATACCAGTAAGGCTAGCTGGAACCAGTACAGGATAAGCCCATAGAAGGAAGACATCAGAAATATATAGCATCTCTTGTGGACCGTGCCAAGGGGCAGAAGCCACACTTAAGTGGGGGGGGGGTTGAGGAATTCCTACCATATAAGCACTACTGTTTTGTTTTTAAATCTGCTTCATATTCCAGCTTGCTTCTTAACCCCAACTGAACGTGCGTGGATTCTGCATTCAACGGTAAATTCTTTGGGGCAGGGACCTGCCCTTCCCCTACCCACAGCCCAGAGTAGCCCTTCCCCTCCACTATTGGGGACTGCCATAGCTCAGTGGTAGAACATTTGTATTGCATGCACAAGGTACCATAATTCTGCAGACCTGCTGCCAGTCAGTGTAGACCAGCCTTTCTCAACCTTGGGTCCCCAGGTATTGTTGGACTACAACTCCCATCATTCCTAGTCAGCGCGGCCAATGTTCAGGGATGATGCAAGTTGTATAGAATCATAGAGTTGTAGAGTTGAAAGGGACCCCAAGGGTCATCTAGTCCAAGGTTGAGAAAGGCTTGTAATGGGCCATAAGGACCCAACAGTCTGACTCAGCATGAGACAGCTTCCTCCATTCCTATTGGACACCTGTCAGGCATACATGAACTCCAAGAGAATTTAGCCAGCAACTCTGTGAAGGCTGAAACATGGGAAAGAGAAACAACAGCCGTCACCGGCTTCCCTTTTTTTTTTTTTTTTTTTTTTGATCTTGCACAGCAGGATAATGGAAGATGAAATCGCAAGAGAAAGGAAGGGTCTGATGCCAAGCAATGCAAGTGTTGATCCTTGAGCTTCTCGCTCATAATTTGTTTTTTCTTCTTGGGAGCATTGTTAAAGATTGCTATCCCGGAAAGTTAATGAATACCAAATGTTGGTTCCATTCTGTTCTGACAGGTATCATTTCCAGCATGATGAGAAGAGATTACCCAGCAGAGCACAAGATGAGATGTCTAATCTCCTGCCTTAAGAAGACACAGCCCTCCAATTGGTCACTTTTCTGAAACAAAACAGGCTGCTTGAAGTAAAATCAAGGAATTCCTTTAAGGGAAGATTTCACAGGAATTTATCGGAAGGGAGCCCAACTCAAAATGCTATGAATGCTATAAATTGCCTACTGTTTCAAAGACGTCGTCCATGGAACAGAAGCGGAAATGACAAGAGAGAAAGGGTTGTGATGAATGGGTCATTTCGGAAGTGTGGGCTGCTTCTAGGACAAGGGTAGCCAATAATCTCAATAATCTCGGCCATTGGCAATGCAGGCTAAGGGGAGTTGTGGAGGTTAAGCCTGCTATTGGTAAAATCTGAATTTACATGCACCATGGATGAGATCCAACTTTCTTAGTCCCCCAAATGCACAAAGAATCTCTTATGTGCAGAGGCTGCTCCATTCTTTTCTATACCAGTAATTATCCACATGTGCAAGGGAGAATCTCAGTTTACTCAGCCAGATCTATATGGCATCCATCCTAGAACTCAGTTGTGAAACTGGTGATCTGCTAATGATCTGCTAATGAAATATGTAACTTGTCTCTTAGATCTGGAGCTTCTCTCTTAGATGTGGAAACTACAGACCAGTTAGCTTAACTCAGCCCTGGGAAAACTGGTAGAAACCACCCTCAGGCATAAAATTACCAAGCACATAGAAGAAGTCTTTGTGAAGTACAATGAGCATGGCTTTTGTAATGCTACGTCCTGCCTCAATGACCTATTAGAATTCTTTGACAGCGCCCACAAGCATATAGATAGAGGTGCTCCGGTTGACATTGTGCATGTAGACTTTCAAAAAGCTTTCGAGAAGGTCTTTCACCCAAGACTCCTGAGTCAGCTTAGCAATCATGGAATAAGGAGTTGAATGAGCAGAGGGGATGGCACCCATGATGCTCACCCAGATATCCAAATGTGTCAACAATCGGCCACCTTTGGATTAGCATGTTCACTATTTTGTGGCATACCCCACAAAGACATATCTGTGTGCCAACCAGCCAACCAGTCGCAAACAAACACATTGGCCCTTCAGGCCTACAGCACCTTACAAGGTTTGATGGTTGGCTGCCAAGCCATCCATGATAGTCTTTATTCCATGCCTAAATGCATGAAATGCCAGTGCATAGGCGTAGGTACTTTTAGTTTAGCTGCAGAAACATCTGCTGCATAACTTCTGGATAGGATATCCATCAAAGGGCTGTCTCCCATTACAGCAGAGGTAGGAAACATCTAGCCTTCCAGATGATGCTGGACTATAGCTCTCATGGTCCTGGAACAGTGGCCATGTTCGCTGGTACTGATGGGAGTTTGAGTTCAATATTGCCTGAAGAGCCACAGGTTCCCCATCCCTGTCACTACAGATATCAAGCTCCGATAATGGTGCTGTCCATGTAAACTGACAAAATGTGCACCGAGTCAAAGAGGTCTGCATTTATCCAAGCTGCCCCAGAGCAGTTATGGAATTGGATCATATTATTTGGGGCGTAGGGGTTTGGTTGGTAGGACTTTGGTTCAGTCCACTCAACAGAGGGACAACAGCGTTGGCCATTCATTCGCTGCTTGGGGCTTGATAATTTAGAAGTTCACCCTACTGTTCTATAAGGAATGTTATTCTTTTCCTGATCATTAAGAATCCTGGCCCATGAAAGCTACACATTAATCACCCAATCTGTAATTTGTTTCCAGCTCCCTTGAATACATAAATCCATTCATACAGGAACGTATTTGTAAAGTGCACATTCATGGAGAAACTATACCAGGGGCTATATTTTACATTATAAAAGACCAAATTAACATTGAATTGCTCCCAAAGGAAAGCATACCTATGCATTTAAATTGAAGACTTTGTCAAAACCTATCCTGTGTGTATTACAGTTCCCCATAGTATTTAAAGCAGATAAAAGTATGAATTCCTCCCTCCCTCTCTCTCTCTCTCATACACACACACACACACACACACACACACACACACAAACGTCTGTATTGTTTGGCAACATGCATATTCTCAAGCCAAAAATTTCATTGTTTAAAAGAGTAGTTTTTGTTCTACTGATGTGCTCTTTTCACTGTATTACTTGAAGAGATTACAGACCAGCCTTGAAGAGATTAACTGTGGCCAGCCTCCGAGAGAGGAGGAAGCAAGGCAATAATACCCATAAATAGAGCACACTGAATAAAACATTAAGACATAAGTGGAGTTAAGTGTAACAAAAGGCTGGAACATATTTGCGTGCCATTCATGTCTGACCCATGAAAAGACAAAGGACCCATCACTCTGATTAGCAAATTGCAGAGTTATGACTTCCATCATTAGACAGAGAGCTGTGTCTCTCTTTGCCAGCCTGTGAATGGTTTTTTAGTCTTGCAGAGCCCTCTAGCGGGATCTCAAAGGCTTCTCCCCATTAAATAAGGTTTTTCACTTGGGAACAACAATGGCTCTTGACAACCAAGAAAGCAAAGGGGAATACCGGCCGAGGGTTTGTTCAAGGATCAGGCTAGAGGGATCCCCTGCACCTTGGATTTTAGTCCTGCATTTAGTAACAGAAGAGCTCTACTGCCTAAAGTCTAAAGACTTCAGGTAGTCGTGTGTGTGTGTGTGTGTGTGTGTGTGTTTTAAATGCCTTATAAAGGTTATGACTGCTATTGCTCGCATTGGATATGAAATCGCAGAGTCTCATTGCCACCTTTAAAAAGAGCAGCAGAAACAGCATTTTCTCCTAGATTTACAAATGAGAGAGAAGTGTAGTTATCACGTGGAACTCTTACTTTAAATTAGCTTCAGAGTGGTAGCAAGGAGGTGGAGAAAGGCTATGAAATCAAATGCTTGTACTTTTTTTCTAGATAGTCGGGGGAGGGTGATGGGAAGGTGACATTTCATTCACTGCAGCTCAGTTCCCCCCACCCCCTGCCCCGTAAATGACACATATTTCCTATCTCCAGATGTCAATGTCATGATGTGGTTGTTTGATTAGATGATGAAGGGAGAATTGAGCTATAGGTTCAGGTCTGTTGATGTGCCCTTTGTGTCTAGCTGAAGCAGTCCTCCTTCTGTTCGCTGCTTTGAAACCTGAGTATCAACAACAGGATTTTTACCCGGCACCTCTCCCCCCAATTATGTGAATTGATTTTGTGTTGTGGGGGGGGGGGCTGCAAAGAACAGTCTCACAGTGTCATGGAAACAGTGGCAGGGGCTGCACACACACCCTACATTTAAGGCACATAACTTTCTTGGGAAATGTAGTTTGCTTCTCACAGAACTACAATTCCAAGCACCCTTAATGAGCTGCAGTTCCCAGGTTTCTTTAAGGAAATTCATATGCTTTAAATATATGATATGTACACAGTCAGAGTTCACTTCAGGCCCTGATCTAACACAGTGGAACACTTTGAGAAAGAAGGATCAGTTCTCGCCAGATACTACTCAATTATAATTTTTTTTAAAGCCCACCAGATTAAGAGCAGAGTTAAGTCTATCTCATCTTGACTTAAGCTCCACAAAGTCAGGAAATTGGAAGCTATAGCTAATGCCTTAACAGATACACCCCATTATCAGCAATGCGGTTGTGCAATGTCACAAACTGTGTTTGCTTACAAGTTACCATCTGTGAAGTAGTTCTCAGAAGATACTAAACTATACTATTTCACAGGGGTCCGTAACATTCAGTTATATCCATCAGAACAGGACTGTGTTTGCCCTAATTCTAATTGCAAGTGTCCCTGTTCAAACCACTGAGAAATCCCTAGTACGCATATTAGCTGCAATACTCAGAAGACAATTACAATGTACCAAGCAAGTGTACTATACAAGTCTGTTGTTGCATCTATATGGCTGTATGCAGCCACAGAATATGTAACTAGAGACCTGTAGCCCTGCATAATGGCAGTCATACAAATCAAAGTGTGGTGTAGTGGTTAAGAGTGGTAGACTCGTAATCTGGGGAACCGGGTTCGCGTCTCCACTCCTCCACATGCAGCTGCTGGGTGACCTTGGGCCAGTCACACTTCTCTGAAGTCTCTCAGCCCCACTCACCTCACAGAGTGTTTGTTGTGGGGGAGAAAGGGAAAGGAGAATGTTAGCCGCTTTGAGACTCCTTCGGGTAGTGAAAAGCGGGATATCAAATCCAAACTCCTCTTCTTCTTCTTCTTCAACATTTTCACTATTACCTCTCTGAACTAGTTGCCTCTAGGCACACAGTACAAAAATCCCCGGTTTTCAGAGTTCCTTCACCTGTCCTCAATGATCTTGCTAACATCATACAATGCCTCCTGCCCTCTGTGCATTCTTCTTTCCCTCCGTTATCTACTTCCCCCTGCTTCTCAGTCCATAGCCTGCCACCACGCTTCCTAGATTCCCCCTGTCCCTTACCTCCTCTCTATCTTGGGGCCTCCTCTCACTTAGCTTTTAGCCACAAGCCTCCCTCATTGCTCAGCACCCACACCTCCTTTCTGCCAATGGCTCTGAGCTCCTCGTTTGCAAAGGTTTCGTGTGGTCTTTCGGCATTCTGAACAGTTAGAATGTTGTGAACATTCTGTGACATCACAGCAGCTTAGTCAAGACGGTGTGGACACTCTGAGACAGAAAATGGCAAGTGAACATCAGTTTTGTTCAAGGGAAGTTTGCTTCAATCGAAGTTTGCTTCAATTTTTCAGAAGGAACAAAATTAACAACGACAACAAGCTATTGCTTCTTATATTCCTTGAGGCTTCCAGAAGCAATTACCTTACGGTCATCTATTTTTCATTCACATAAAGTTTTTGTCACTTCACAAACACTTTAATATTAAATATGGTGCCTATTGAGAGGGCTAAAAATCAATCTTAACCCTACCAAAATAATAACAATAGCACAACCCCATATACAAGCAAAGTCTTGAGCGGTAAAAGTTAAAGAATTTGCACTGTGTATAATGAGCATTCATCTTGCATGCACACAAAAGACATCACCATCATCTTCCCATCACAGGTATTTCCCCTGGGAATGGAAGGAGAATGAATTTTAAAGGGGCGTGATTGAATCCTAGGTTGGAAACGAATTCCAAAGTCAACATGTTTTTGCCACTGCTAATTCTCTTGCATGCTAGGAAAGGCAAACTGAACGGAACTGGAGGACCATGTGGAAACTGAGGTTAACAAGACGGGCTGTGGGGTTGCAGGGGTGCTCAAAACATGCAAATTTATTTTGCTCATTAACTGTAGCTGGAAATTTTCAAGAAATAAATAGCCACCATCGACTTATTTTTCGGGGGGGGGGGGAGGAAAACGAGACCACGAAGTGACGGCTTTGTATAAGTTCACACATTCAGACGTTGTTCACGCACCAATCACCACCTTGTAAAATCACCAGCATCTTATCACCATGTCGCTGGGCTCCCAGTTGTGGAGTGTTTGTGGATAAAGTAGTAGGTATTCACGTGCTAATTGATGCCAGAAATTTCATATATTTTTTTGTTGCAATGTGATAATAACTGAGGCTCCCAAGAGTTTATTTTTAACACGGAAACTTGCCTCTAAATGAGGTGATTTTAGAAATGGTGCAGACCTTTATTTTATTAAAAAAAAAAAAAACCAAAACCACCCTAATTTACCAAATGCTGAATTGTCATAAAACTAAATGTAAACATGACAAATGTGGGGGGAAACCTACAGTTGTTGTGCAGCAGCGAAGTTAAGCTCTAAATTATTCTGGGGGGCCCCCACTTCTGCAACTGGGATAATGTTTAAAGAAACAGAATTGCATACATTTGCATAGGTTATTTTGGTCCCACCATTTGTTTGGCAGGTTTTCACTGCTCAAAGTTTGGGAGTTTTGTTTATTCTTCTCGTTGCCATGGTAACAACAAGGGTCCCTGCACAGGCAGCCACTCTAAACACACCCCTTCCATACTGCCTAAACTTTCCAAGTTTCCCAGAATAACCAGGATGTCAAGACCTTTCCTGTTTTAAGTTGATGTGATCTTATATACATCATTTTCTTTCTGTGGTTGGTACCCTGGACTGGAATGCAAACCTTGGTTTAGAAATGCAAATTCTCATTTGCTGCCTGGCAGCAGCAGCTGCTCCATTAAGCCACAGCAGAGGTACAGAAGAGATGCAGGGCCAGTCCATTGGCTCTGCTGAGACTTAAGATGCTTTTACCTCCTCCTTACCCTATGCTATTTCCAACCCAGCTGATCCTTTTTAAGAACTTTGTGAAGAACTGTTGCCTGGGCTTGGTTTTTTCCTCCTCCTTCCCTGTCCCCTTTTCCTTTTGTGCCTTGTCTCTTTGAGTGTATGTCTAAGGGCAAGGGCTGTATTATTATTATTATTATTATTATTATTATTATTATTATTATTATTCCTCTGTAAGTTGGCTCTGGGAGCCCTTTTGGCTGAAGAACGGGGTAGCAATGCAGAAAATAATAAGATACTTCTAAAATGTGCTGTGGCGTAATACTTGTGATGCTTATAAATAGTCACAAGGTGGTGATAGAGTGCTACATTCATAGCTACTGCACAGCATTATGTCATATAGAACAAGGAACAGGATCCCTCCTCCTTGGAGGGCGGAGTGTTTATCGTCAGCATGTTCTTTATGACAAGGACCCAGGGGTGCACTCAGTGTTAACACAAACTAGCATCCAGTGGGGGAAGTCCCAGGTTTAATCTCTGCCTGAGACTCTGGAGAGTCACTGCCTGCCAGAGTAGACAATAGTGGAACAAACAGGTAAATAGTATGGCCTGATCTAAAAAAACCTTCTTACATAAAAAGACTTTTCAAGGGAGATAATCACTTAGAGAGCCAGTGTGGTGTAGTGGTTAAGAGCGGTAGACTCATAATCTGGGGAATCGGGTTCGTGTCTCCACTCCTCCACATGCAGCTGCTCGGTGACCTTGGGCTAGTCACACTTCTCTGAAGTCTCTCAGCCCCACTCACCTCACAGAGTGCTTGTTGTGGGGGAGGAAGGGAAAGGAGAATGTTAGCCGCTTTGAGACTCCTTCGGGCAGTGAAAAGCGGGATATCAAATCCAAACTCTTCTTCTTCTTCTTCTTATAGGGACATATTTATTGACTTAAGCTAAGCACGCCCCTACTTTATCCCATATTGGCAAACAAGAATGACAACCACTCTGGACTCACGTCTTTGAAGATCAAGGAGATTTAGCAACTCCCCTATGAGCAAAAGTATTTGGGGTTGTTGATTTTTTCGTTTATAGAAAAGGTGCATAAGAGGGGAGCATGATAGGAGCATATAAAATTATGTGTGGGGTGGAGAAAGTGAAAGAAGAAAAACTTTTCTCTCTCTCTCTTCTAACTCTAGAACTTGTAGACATCCAAATGAAGCTGAGTGTTGGAAGATTCAGAGCAGACAAAACAAAGCAGTTGCTTTGCTCACACTGCACATAAACTATAGAATTTGCTCCTGCTACCAAGATATAGTGGGGATCATCTGCCCAGGTGGCTTGAAAAGAGGATTGGACAAATTAATGGAGGAAAAGGCTGTCGGTGGCTATCGTGCTTCCACAAGTAAGTTCAAACACCAACAAACCTGCAGTGAACATCGTCCGAAAGAAACCACACTTGGGAAAGTGTTGCACCTTTGGAATTTAAAGCTGCTCAGAATATTGGGGCGAGCATTGCACTTCCCCTCTCTCTCTCTCTCTCTCTCTCTCTCACACACACACACACACACACACACACAGGACTTTGAAAAGTTTGTCTTGTTTATTCCCACAACAACCCCTGCAACTCAAGTGAGGCTCAAGGCACTCTTTACCAGTCCACAGGGATTTGAACCCCAGGAAAGGCCAAGCAAACAGAGGGGGGAATACAGAAATCCTGGTGGGGCAGGGCTGCCATGCTACCTTCCTGGCAGGTGGGAGTGGCATGGCAGCAGGGAGGTCAGCGTGGTGCAAATGCACCAGCAGAGGCAATCTGGTGCTCCTGGCAGTGTGCTTGCAGAGCACCTAACCCTGCCTTCTCCTGGTAAGCAACAGCAACCTGCCTGCTGGGAAGTGAGCAAAATGGTTCTGTCCTGCCTGGCAAGCACTTACAGCTCAAAGTCCAAAACCTTCTACACCGAATTCTCAGGTGAGCCAAGTAGCTTTCATTTACAGAAAGGGAGCACGCTTCGGCATGCTGGTGGCTCCCACAGCCCACAGAAGAGACACTGTGGGGAGACACAGTCTTCCACATTCAACAGATTTGGGCATGCATATGATTCTGGCTGAAATCCCTAGGTTGGTGAGCAAGTGGTCCCACTAAACCCTCTGTCAGAGGATTCCTTAACCCAGGTACTGCATCCCTCTCCTCCCATAACTGATACCTTCATCTGGGAAAACCTGGTCTGTTTTTCACATCCTACAGAGCCTGTCAACTGTGCAGGGCTGTCACAGCTGTTCTAAAAAAGGAATTTATTTTGTTAGAGTAATCAGCTTATCACATGAAGGGGGGGAAACTAACATGTGAAACATCACTAGTAAGTTATCATTATTATTTTTCTCCCCCCCCCCACCACCACCCCACCCTACCTACCTTCATTTTCTGTAACAAAAGGGGGTTCATTTTCTGTTATATGAAACTGAGATCTATTTTGCTTTTGCCTACAAAGGAGAAATAAAGAAAAACACCCCAAACCGGGAAGATGTCTTGAAATCACTTGGGAAACTGCCCAACATAAATGTTACCATGAACTCTTTTGAAATCTGAGCAATAACTCATCTCTTTCTTTCTTTCTTTCTTTTTCAGTTCACATGTGTTCATAACCTTTTCTGCTCCGATTGCAGCGCAGTGTCAACAGCTTCATCAATTATCCATGGCTAAAAAGTGGACGCTAACATTCAGAGAGTGTTATTAATTGGCCTCGGCAGTGCGTAATGAGTTTAAAAGCTCCTACCTGGGTGCCCCCGGGGATGGTGGCTAGTCGCGGACAACAATTTACAGCACACCATTAACACATATGCCAGGAACAGCCACTGAGACGGAAGCATTGATTTGGCACAGGACCTCATCCTGCAGGCAGCGGGGAAAGGGTGGGGGAAAGGAAGACAATGAGTGAGACGGACAATATATAATTTGGGAGTAATGTAAAAGAAAAAGGAAAGGCTGCAAAAAGGGGGGGGGTGACAGACTGGAAATTAATTGGAATGGATTATTAAAAATATAATACTTAAGGGGATGGAATCACATTTGCACCTAAGCCAAGATCAATTCGCTACCAGCCGTGTCTCATAATAAGAAGGGATTCAGAATAGCAGCTGATGCTTCCTCCATATACACAGCTGGAAGGGTCTCTGGGTGTGATTCTGTTCAAAGGGCTGGCCATGGCTCAGCATGATATCTTTACAACACATACATACAAATAAAACACATGGGATTTCTTTTAAGTAACGTTTTGGAACAGACCGTTCAAATCAATGGTCTGCAACGGGTCAGCCAAGGTAGCTCAAACCAGCACTGCTATGACTATCTTCTGGGGGAATGAAAGATGATGAAAAGTGGTTTTTGTGTGTGTGTGTGTGTGTGTGTGTGTGAGAGAGAGAGAGAGAGAGAGAGAGAGAGAGAGAGAGAGAGAGGTGGGAGGTGAATAACTTGTGGTGCTCCTGATGCGGTTGGATCCCAACTCCCATCCATTCCAGCCAGCATAGCCAATGGTCAAGGATGATGGAAGTTGTAGTCCAAGAACACCTACAGGGACACTGGTTCCCAACCCCTGATGTAGAGAGAAGTTTTTTTTTTTTTTAAGTGGTTGCATTTAAGGGTTGGGCCCTAGGTAGGGATGCAGCAAGGCATCGTTTTCCACTCTCTCCTATATTAACCACTTGCAGCACTGTTTCTTTTCTGCTGCGGTTTGTATTACGTCAAGAATTATGCTATTCATGTTGATGTCTGCTGTGGAAAAGTTACATAACAGCATAATATATGTAATTTGTGACATAGATTACATAAATTTTGACATTACTCCAACCCATTTGAATGCAAAGGAAACACAGTGCAGATGGGGGGATGCAATCAATTACACATCAATAATAATAATAATAATAATAATAATAATGTTATTATTTATGCCCCAGCCACTCTGGGCGGCTTCCAAAACATACAGTATAAAAACATCAGTGGCAGACTGAAAGCAGCAGCAGCAGCAACAGCAACAACAGCAAATACTGATCATATTCACTGGGTTGATTTTCAGTCCAGACATGGGACAAACAAGTGAAGATGGGGAATTCTTGCTCCCGTTTCCATTTTCATCTGAATTATCCCCTAGACCTAGGTCTAGAAAACCTGAACAACACTGGTTTTAAATTACAAAAATGATGCCACAGGGAAGAGAGAGGGAAAGCGATTTTAAAAGGACAGAACGGAAATTGTGTGGCATGAAAGCATCCAAAGTACCATTGCTCTGGACCCTGGCCAAAGATTGCTGCTTTTGCCATCTGGACCTTCTGGCTGAACAGGACACTGGCTTATATCCAAGCAACAATGTGGCCACAATATGAATTAGATATTCCATGGCATGAACCAGAACTATAACCTGTGATGAGAGTGGTGGTGAGATGGGAGGTCAGGCCCCTAGATGGAAGGGGTTGCTGTCTCTTAAGCAGCATCATACAGTTGATTGGAGAACATAAATTCTGTGAATCCCGGGAAGTCCCAGCTTTGGCTTTGCTCAATCTTCCTGTATGGAGCCAGGTACATAATTTCAGACAGCGCTAACAAGAACTCAACCCCTCTGCAATGCATTTTAAGGCCAAGACCCAACATGCAATGCCATAATGAAGGTGCAAGTGCCTCTGGACATCTGCAGAGTGCCTCGCCCACACTGAGTAACTAGCCCATGCACAGGGCTGGCTCCAGGTTTGAAGAAGACCTGGACAAAGTGTCCTCCGGGGGTCATCCTCCTCTGTCAGGACCCTACTGGACACACCTGGCTGGGAGAGCAACACTAGGCAGCTGAGTCTAGCCAACCTTTCAATTTCCCCAGAGTTCCTCAGAGTGATACTAGGTTGGAAGCATTGTCAGAAAGGAAAGGAGTGCCAAGATCCAGCCACTTGGTGCAGCTCAGAGTGACAGGCCAGAAGAACAATTAAGGGACTCCCATCAGTTGCTCCAGGGCCGGCCCACCCATGAGGCAAGGTGAGGTGACTTCCTCAGGTAGCAGGATCCATGGGGGCAGCAGATCCTGGTGTTGGGATCTGCCTCAGGTGCTCTGATAACTGCCCAAGGATGCCAGGTACTGATAGTGGTGGCCCTGCTCCTGCATATCTGGGCTTGGAGAAGATTTCTAGATTTACACTGGTATTTTCAAAATTTGGTACTGGCTGGAGCCCAGGAATATGAAGAGAAATCTCTCAGGAACAAGAAGCAACTCTGAAAAAAAGTAGGATTGAACCTTTAGAACCAGGTAATCAGAGCTGAGTAACAGCGCTCGAGAAAGAATGCATTCCAAATCATGTTTTTCCATCTTCCCAAATCAGTTACCTGTGTAACGTCAATAGAAGGTCATTAATATTACCCATCAGACATTCCAGGAATCCTCATAGTCTATTAAAAAGATGAAGCATTCCTCTTACCTTAGCCCCTTTTCCAGGTTTTGACTGTAGTTAAACAGATTTATCAGTGTACATGTCTTGCAGTAAATCCAAATTCCCATTTGAAAATAGGCACAAGCATTTCTGCATATCCCAAGCTTTCCTCCACATCCAGGGTCTAGAGAAAAAACAAAATTAGGCAGCAATTAATGAGGGCTTAGACAGGTGCTGGTAGAAACTTTGTAAAACTATTGTTGCACAGTGCCACATCTCCAGAACAAGGCAATTCCACAGCAACATTCTATCAAGAAAGTCTACAGGGCTTATTTTAACAGCACAGTGTAAGTGACTTGGCAATATTAATTTTTGTACCTATTCATTTTTTAACTCTGGTTATGCACCCAAAAGAGCTTTGTATCAGTGACACAGAGATATCCCCAAATTTAATAAAAGGGTGCACCCATGCACACACACTCCCAGCTTAAAAAAAGGTAAATTCTTGCCAATCTGTGCCCACCTTGATTATGTATTTTATGCAAGAAATCTGTACAGCCAGCTCAGATAACCTTGGTGCCACTTTGCTCTAAGAACAGCCTTCTGGATCAAACCAATGGCTCATCTTGTTCCACACCCTCTTCTCACAGTGGCCAACTGGTTGGCTAGGGGAAGCCCGAAAGCAAGACCAGAGCACAATAACACTCACCCCACCTTTGATTCCAGCAACTGGTATTCAGAGAAATAACTCCAACAACAGAACTACTGCAGCACTATAATGTATGTTCATGTTCTGGCTCCTTCCAAAGTCAATAGAAAGCAAATATTCTATTGTATAGCACAGCAGATGCCAGAACTGGCTTGGTATTACACAGAGATCCTGAAATAGACATTTACTCACAAGTTAGCACGTTTGAAACTTGTGGCTCCCGTTCTCCAAATACTGTGCATTCTTAAACTCTGCATTTACATTACAACACACAATAGACATTATGATACCCCACTGAAGTCTCATTGAAGCCAATGGGATGGACATAAAGCTGTTCTTTGTAAACTTGCTCACCATCTCAAGTGCACAACCTTCCAGCCACTGTTCCTACCACAAAATCTTATTTGCATCATCTCCTGTTCCTACCTCCTGCCACTGCTCCTACCACAAAATCTTCTTTGCATCATCTCCTGAAGGATGCCTCCTATCACGGCTCTGTATTGGTTGGGCTCAGGACAAAGAACTTTAACATGGAACATGGGAAGTTGCCTTGTGCTGAGTCAGGCTATTGGTTCAACTAGCTTACTATTGTCTGCAACAACTGGAAGCAGCTCTTCAGGCCTTCATGTAAGAGATTCTCCTAGCACTACCTGGAGATGCCGGGGATTGAACTTGGGACCTTTTGCATACAGGACACGTGATCTGCCACTAAGCTATATGGCCCTTCCCAAAGAGCTTCCCATTATCCTCTTCTAAATCTCATTAAAAAGCATAGAATTTTGTAGCTTTTCAACCAACTTCTTGTTAGAATTGTTCAGTGGAATCCCTGACCTGGACCATGTGTAGCAATGAATTCTTTCCACCACAAGAATTGAGTTCCAAACCTTTGCTGCAGAACAGTCTTAAAAACTAGTTACAGTAAGATAAACATTTCAAAATAACGAAGTAATACATTGCAAACAACCAATGGGGTTCAGTCCTTTATGTAGTTCAGTAAATATTCCTCTCTCTGATCCCAGAGAGATTCTAAGCTCCTTCATCATTGCAGAGGAACTTCAGTGTCTATCATTAGCCATCTCCAACAAGCACACAGTGACTTCTCAAGCTTCAGTTTCCTGCTGTGAGAGCTCTGCAGCTCATATTTCCATGGATGAATCATCAGGTAGCTTAACACATGGCAATGGAAAAATAGCTTCCCTGACACTTTTGCCAGAGTGAAACCTCTTGCCTAAAGTAAACCTCTCTCTGCAGTATTGAATACAATACATTCAAGCACAGCATTTTATGTACTTTAAACTTAGAACTTCAACCCTTTTTAATGTGAGCAAATACATGTTAAAACTGTGCTAGGAAAAAATGGGTTGTTTTGAAAACAGTGCATTAGTATGAGCCCAGTTGAAATTACATCCTGATAGTTGAAGGTCAAGCTGAGCCGAAAGATAAGACAGAGCGAATATAAACCATCAGAGCAAAAGCCTAGGTCAATAAAAGGCTTCTGGGGTTTCTCTCCGAACTATTTCTTAAATTTTGAAAAAGACTTTTTAGGGCAGGCTGAAGAATACAACATCATGGAATTTGGTGCGGTGCCACTTGGAAGCCCTACCTACACAAATGATCTTGGCATGTTCAGTTGTGCACTGGCGGCCCAGTTACTGCCAGATAAATAAGGAGCTAAGTTAAGCACCCCATTTACATCCAATTCTGTCAATGTTCTTCACTGATTATTAGCAAAGTGCCAATCAGAAACATGGGCTGAATTTGGTTTTCAGAGCCCAGCAGTTCACCAGTGATGCAAGAATGTAAAATGAGCTCCCTTTGTGGGAGGGAGGGAGGAGGGAAGGTGGGTTTGACAGCCATCTTCAAATATCTAAAGGGATGTAACATGGGGAATGGAGCAAGCTTGTTTTCTCCTGCTCCTGGGGCTAAGACCCAAACCAATGGCTTCAAGTTACAAGAAAGGAGATTCAGACTAAACATCAGGTAGAACTCTGATGGTAAGAGCTGTTATACAGTGGAACAGACTCCCATGAGAGGTGGTGGACTCTTCTTCCTTGGAGGTTTTTAACCAGAGGTTGTATGTCCACCTGTCTTGCATGATCTAGTTGAGATTCCTATCCTGCAGGGAATTGGCTAGATGAGCCTCAGGATCCCTTCCAACCCTACAATTCCATTATTCTATGAAAATATTTTTGTATTACTATTATTTTTTAGGGTGTTCAGATGCACACACCAACAGGGTTCCAGCACCTTTAAAAACTGGCACAGAGGAGGGGATTTCAGCAGCGTAGCAATCCCTTCTCTGTCACACTGTGTTATCAGGAGTGGACCTTGGTAATAATACAGCACCTTGTGTGAGGCCAACATTTGACACACACACACACACACACACACACACACAGCCTTCATGGTACTTTGGGAAGGAGGCGCAAGGCTCTGGCAGGGTCCTAGAGCCCTAGCGCCTCCTTCTAGAGGCAAGTACTTACTAGGCTTTGGAAAGGAGGTGGAAAGGTGCCCCCTTAGCCCCTGCACCCTGAGCAGGGGAACCAGTCACATTCCCCTAAATTTGCCTCTGCCATTATAAAGTGGAAGAGCTCTGTTCTCTTTTGCATCTGCCCCCCCCCCCCGATTTTCATTACATAAAGGAGACCTAAGTAAGGCAAAAAAAAAAAAAAGAGGCAGGAGATATCTTGGTCTTTAAAACGCCTCTTTCCTTTGCAGGAGGAAACATTCCTTTTAACAATCTGTGACGCTGCCCTCTGCATCAGACAGAGTGACTCTGGGAAGCCCAATATTGACTAACACACAGCATAAACAACAAGCTCACACCTGACCTTTTAATGGCAAAGAGCTCTACTGGGGCAGTGCAGTTTGCAAACACGGCCATTCCCTAGAGCAGGTGTCCACAACCTGGGGCTGTTAGCACTGTCTGAGGCTGATGGCAGCCGCCCTCCAAAGTGTCTGGAGGGCACCAAGTTGGGGAAGTCTACCTTACAGCCTTGGTACCATGCTAAGGAAATATATGAACCTGGAGCTCCAGTCACAGCTTCCACGAGCCCAACCCAGAGATGCACAACAACTTGATTTAATGGCAACAGGAAAAGTCAATGTGCTGGATCCATGGCTTCTAAGCACACTAGTTCGAGGTCTTACTCTAGTAGTTAAACTATGGAAGATCACATGATAAGAGGACTGGATTCTCTCCTTACTAGTACTTTTGAGAGATTTCTGCTCTGTATGGTTGACCACAGCTACAGGGCATTTAGAATACTACTTAAGTCTGATCACAGCGCAGCATGCTCAATACATAAGAGACGGTGTGACACAGTTTTCTGTATCCCTTTGCATTGACATCACACGCTTACAAGAGCTACGGGCATTCAGGTGACAAAGGGATTCACAAACAACTGTGCATTTGTACCCTAGAAAGATAATGGAGTTGCAATGTAGCTCATGAGATTTTGGTGCCAGTTCTCCGGTGAAATGACTTGTGCTCATAGCTGAAGAGCTGCAGTTTAGTTTTTGATTACAATCACTTTCTAAATCACATTATTTCTTCCGCTAAATGCCGAACGTTCCCTCCATCAATATTTACATATTACAAAATGCATTTTTATAGTCCCCCATAATATCATCTGCTAACAATTTACTCCCATCACATTTTATGGTATCCTTTATAATGAGCAATTAAAGATGATGACTATGCCAATTAAGGAATTTATGAATGTGGATTTAATTCTAAATTGTTCCCCAGCTTGTGTGCCTCTTTAAAAAGAAGTGCCCCATCTTCTCTCCCTCTCCCTTTTAAGAACTGCTTACTTATCCTTATTTATATCAATGAAATAAACAGGCACACTGCGTTTTTAACTATTACAGAATTAGGGCTGTTAAAACAAGAGCACAGAAGATACAGATTACTGCTTAACTTTTATGTAAATGAATTACACATTCTAAAGAGCTCAGAGGAAACAAGCAGAGGATGGGAGACAAAACACCTCAAATTGCTGCTGATCAGGTAGATTTTAAAACCATCAAGGCAAGTAAGTGATGAATTAAAAAACGGAAACCCACTTACCATTAACCTGCTGTCCAACCGAGTTTGCCCTTTTAAATGGGCTAAACAAATGTGAACTGTAATGGATATTTAGCTATAAATCCCTAAAGGCCTAATTATCCCTGTTTTTGTTCTACTTTAAAAAAAACACCGGACTGGCTTTTTTAAATTGGACTTTGGCCCTAAATTTACATACAATGAATAAATCCCATTGACTGCCCAAGAAAGACTACTTGTGAGTAAAGAAGAGAGGGCTCATAACCTCTGTGCATTATTCGCTTTTGTCATTGTAATCCTAGTGTGCCAACGTCATTCAAATCTAATGTATTTTCTGAATCAAATACTGTATAAGGATGTAGCAAAAGTAGGTTCAACTGCTATTTCCTCCTTGAACTGCTTGGACATCTTTGTCCGGTGGGTTTGGCAACACAATTAACACAACACAGCATGATTCAGACTGTCTGAAGTACACACTTTGCTCTCAAAAGATTCCAGGCTCTATCCTTAACATTTCTATTCAGATAATCTCAAGTCGTAAAAAAAACCTTCTCTCTGGAGAACCATTGCCAGTCAGAACATATAAAAGCCAACATGCTGCCTTAAGTGTGGTGGACTTAAAATCTGGTGAATTGGGTTTGATTCCTCGCTCCTCCACATGCAGCTGCTTGGTGACCTTGGGCTAGTCACACTTCTCTGAAGTCTCTGAGCCTCCCTCACCTCACAGAGTGTTTGTTGTGGGGGAGGAAGGGAAAGGAGATTGTTAGCCACTTTGAGACTCCTCAGGGTAGTGATAAAGCGGGATATCAAATCCAAACTCTTCTTCTACTCTTCTTCTTCCAGATATTGTTGGGCTACAGTTCCCATCATCCCTGACCATTGACACAACTGGCAGTATGATCACAGAATCATGGAATTGTAGACCCTGGGGATCATCCAGTCCAACCCCCTGCAATGCAGGAATACGCAGCTGTCCCATCAAGGGTTCAAACCTATGATCTTAGGGCCAGGAGCACCACGCTCTAACCAACTGAGCTAGATGGTTAGATGGCCTGCTAGATGGATGCTGGAGTCCAATAACAGGGCGCCATGTTGGCTGAAGTAGACACTGCTAATTAGGGAGGACAAGTGATCTGCCCAGTGTAAGATTGTGTCGTATGTTCATACCAGATTTCAGAACTTGTTGTCTCAATGGGTGACTACTCCCATTGAGTAGAAACAAGGAATTAAGGAGCTTAAGAACTGCTTACATCTAACCCAGTTGGGGCAACACAAGGCATCTTGTGTTGTCTTGTTTGCTTGTCGGCAAAAGGCAAGGTGCCCCTCACACAAACAACGCACATATGGAAGCCTGCAGAACTGGCAGCTGAATCGTTGTTTCAACACTGGGGATAGGACACTGGATTTGAGAATGGAAGACTAGCCATGCAGGGGACACATAGTTCGGTCTTCTAACACCTCACCACCATTCCCCAGCCTCTCAACCTCTGCCGCCTGAGGCAGCCACCTCATTCTGCCCAACGGTAGGGCTGGCCCTCTACCATGAATAATGACCAGCTGGCTTACTTGGAGAAGCTCACTTGTAGAACCTGGTGTTAATTCCTGGTCGCTGGTCCACAGCACATAATGGACAAAGCCATATTTGTTTTGAATTTGGTGGCTACTTTTCTTTTTAGCTGTCACAGAGTTGGCACAGATCTCAAAGGGCATCTAGCCCGAGCCTCATCCAAAACAGGAAATCCCCTGCATTGTCTCCCTGCACCTTTGCCTTCTATAAATTCCAGTGTGTACCACCCACCTTGGTACCCTTGATGAGTATTGCACAAAAGGCACGCAACTTTCTGCCACAGCAATTCCTACTGGGTCCTATTTTGAGCTTTCCTTGAGTACGAAAGTGGTTGTACTTTAAATCCTCGAGTTCTTTGGTCATACATTACGTTGTTCTGCCTGGCACTCAGCATAGCTGTCAACTTTTCCCTTTTCTTGCGAGGAATCCTATTTGGAATAAGGGAATTTCCCTTTAAAAAAGGGAAAAGTTGACAGCTAGGGCACTCAGCCATGTAGTGCATTCACCTGAGACAGAGAGGACTAGGTCTAGGATGGAACAGATTTATGAACACAAGCAAAACTGAAATTGAGTAGAAACAGACAAACCTGCCTGTCCCTGCACTGAGTTGTGTGCACGCACACACACCCCTACACTTCCAAGATGGATCAGAGATCACCGGTGGTGGTCCAATTCCTGAGCTAGTGAAAGGAAAGCCCGTTCTGTATTTGAGCAGGAACAAAAATCTCATGCACTGTTCTCAAGGTACCTGAAGACACTTGTAAGGAACACAGATTGCACCTATCTGCCCACTGTGCTGTCTGCCTTGGTAGCACATAGCAGGCATTACTCCACACAGAATCTACATACAAAAGTTTGGTTTATAGCATCGAAAGCAAGCTATCCAGGGGCAACATATAACTATAAACCCTATGATCACTGGTGTTTCAAACAACCCTGGGGCTAAGGATTAGCGTTTTTTATTTTTAAAAAAAAAATTAACAGCAGGTTAAATAACTGCATTTCTATAAAATATATATTTTTAAGAGTAAACACCGCAAGCATGTGATATGGATGTTTGGGTTTAGCGTAGCAAGGGTGCCCTCTTGTGGCTTACATAAGAGATTTCTCAGTCAAGTCACAGCATCACTGGCTGTATCTATTTGACTTGGGCAGTTCATTATAATTTCAGCTGTGTTTTTAAAGTAATCAGAGAAAAGGCCTAAATGATATTAATCCCTGTCTTAGAGTCAAATTAAGTCATCCCTGACTTATGGGATCGAAGGCAGCTAAGCAGATTGTGCATACATAATTTATAGTGATAAAAGATATTAAATATTTCCAATTTGGGTCATAAACTCATTAGATCTCATCCAGAAGAATGCACAGCAAAACTATTCCTTTTCTCAATTTTTCAATAATAATAATAATAATAATAACAATTCCTCCTTTCTTGCTCTTCCCTCTCAGACAAATCCTTTCAAAGTCACTTGCCTTTGCCAGAAAGCCACTAATTTGAGAATTCTCTTTTGTGTACAGATGAATCACCCATGCAAATTAAGCTGTGCCATTAATCATATTAATGTGCCAATGTCACGGATGTCTCCAATTCATCCTCTTTTCTGCGACACCAAAGCCTGTGGCATCACAGCTTTCCAGCCACACATCCGTCTACACACACACACACACACAGAGCCGTTCTCTGTTCTGACCAAGCCCCAGAGCTCATTTTGTTCAATGCGCCACACCAAAATAAATACAATTATTGGGAACAGGTTCCCTCTCCTCCTCAGAGTCACTGGCCTCTGTTATCCTCGCACACACAAATTCGGCGAGCATTAAACAGCCATTTGGGCTGAAGTCCACGGGGCATATTTCCTTCCAGCACTTCACCTTTTGCCCTCCATCAGAAAAAAACAGGGACAGGTGATGCCAGAAAGGAATCTGTGGTCCCAAAGTAGCAACTAGATGGATCCTGTGCAATGGCTGCTAACTTGCACAACTTTTAAATAAGGTCTATGTCAGGGGTCAGCAAACTTTTTCAGCAGGGGGCCGGTCCACTGTCCCTCAGACCTTGTGGGGAGGTGGACTATATTTTGAAAAAAAAAATGAACAAATTCCTATGCCTCACAAATAACCCAGAGATGCATTTTAAATAAAAGCACACATTCTACTCATGTAAAAACACTAGGCAGGCCTCACAAATAACCCAGAGATGCATTTTAAATAAAAGCACACATTCTACTCATGTAAAAACACTAGGCAGGCCCCACAAATAACCCAGAGATGCATTTTAAATAAAAGCACACATTCTACTCATGTAAAAGCATGCTGATTCCCAGACTGTCCGCAGGCCACATTTAGAAGGCGATTGGGCCGCATATGGAACCCGGGCCTTAGTTTGGGGACCACTGTTCTATGTTTCAGAGAGAAAGGATATGGCAAGCTCCCTAAAAGAGCCACACTCTTCATCATTGAATCTCACCTGGTGGGAACCCTGCTTATGTTCCAGTCAGTGCTGGACCACTTAAGATTCCCTTTACATGTACCTTTATCAGCACGGCTATTATCGACTCTGTGAATAATCCTGGACCAGTCTAGGTATGTGAAAAGGCTCCTTTGAAAATGAGTGCATTGCTTCTGAGGAACCGCAAAATTATAGAACCGTAGAGTTGGAAAGGACCACAAGGGTCATCTAGTTCAACCCCCTGTAATGCAGGGATCTTTTGCCCAATGTGGGGCTCGAACCCACATCCGTGAGATTAAGAGTCCCATGTTCTACTGACTGAACTACACCTGAGTAGCAGAGCATCTGCTTTGCATACAGAGGCCCCAGGTTCAATCCCTAGCATCTTCAGGCAGGACTGGGGGGTGGGTGGGAGAGAACAACCCTAATTAGAAACACTGGAGAGCAGCTGCAAGTCAGTGTAGACAAACCAGGGGATGAGCAACAACTGAAAACACTCCAGTCAGGATACATATTAAGGGTGGGAGGAAGAAGGTAGCAATTTGTCTTTTACAATTACCGCAGGCCTCATGTTTACGTCCCTTCGCCCTCCACTCTATCTATCCCTTGCCTTCAACAACAGCTCTGCTACCGAAGTCCACAATCCCTTCAGATCCCTACAGAAGCCCAGCCAGTGGTTTAGGGAAGTGGTGCTCATATAAGCAAGATTCGTTTTAGCTTCTCTATATAAATTGGCACTGCAGCCCACGGAGAATGATGTAAATTAGGTAATAAAGGAATCTATGTGGCCCAGTTCTGAAGGCCAAAAGGCATTGGGTGAATCTCAAAAGTCAGTTCTGCCAAACCGGACAATGTGTTTGAGGCCAGATTAGCAATGGACCAGACATGGCAACTGCCCAGGGCTTCGTATGTTTTATGAAAATGCCCCGCATGCTGAAACGTTAGAACTAATAAGGGCTCTGCACAATGCCTTCTCTGTTGGCAAATATTTAACCAGATATTCCTAAAGCTCATACACCTCTCTCTAGTGCTGTCCTTCAAAACTCAGCACTATTTTCCTTCTATTCAGCTTTAACTTCAAGCTGCATCCTAGAGTGCCATTCAAAATTTTGTATAGAGGGGAGAGCATTTAAAAACACTGCACCGGAACTTTGCACTCTGTGTTGACTGTATGGGCAATCTATCTGGGGATTGTCATCATATTCAAGTTTTCCTGGATGGATTGTTAAAGCGTGGAGGAATGATGATGGGGTGTGTACATGCGAGTATGTAAGAAAGACACATCAGTTTTAATCAGGCCCTATACTGTATGTTTAGTCTTAAACTATTGACAGGAGAGATGCACAGATGTCCCTGGGATTGGAAAACATCGCAATGCAGTAAAGGAAGGGTCCCCAAACTTTTTGAGTCCAGGGACACACATGGGAATATATGAAGGCACTACAAAATATCCATACGGCAGAAGAAAAATTTCCAACGTTCAGAACCCCCACTCCCAAACAACAGACGAAACATACACCAAAACAAATGAAATACGGAGAAAAAAGCAGGCCATCTCAAAAAGTCCCAAACATTGTTTAAAAAGGTGGTGGAGGGAATACGCAGGAAGTCTTGGCAGGCACAAGGGGGGGTGCATGTGGATGCCATAATGCCCATGGGCACCACATCGGGGGCCCAGCAGCAGTGAAGGAAACAAATACCTTGACCCTCTCTCCTGATCATGGCTTTTTTTCAGCCAGAATTCACCGGAACTCAGTTACGGCACCTCCCAAGTGGGTGCCATTGCCATTATAAGAGAACAAGGGAGGTGTTCATGGTGAGTTCTGGCTCCTCTTTTTCTTGGAAAATAGCATGGCTCCTGATCCAGATGGAACAGAGTGATAAAGCTGGGTGTCATCCATATATTGCTGACATCTCACTCCAAATCTCCTGGCGACAGCTCCACCACTCATATCTCAGTTCATACAAATAGCAGGTATGCAGCTCTGAGGTTTCCAGATGGCAGCCCAGAAATCCTCTTTAGTGGGGCAGTAAGGTGATTTACTTAAAGTAGTAATATGCCATTTTAAAACGCAGAACCCCAGTAAGTAGTTTTATGTAACAATAGGAAGTGGGGATCAAAGAGAATAAGGATGGCATCTCCTCCTGCAAAAACCAGTGCATCTTCTCCCAGTAAAAGGCAAGATCACAGAATTGCAATCAGGCCCTACAGGTAGTTAATGGGACTCAAAGCAGCAAACCTCCATTTGTGCTATTGGGGGGGAAACTCAAGTGTTAATCCATAGAAGCACATCTATAATTCATCATCCTACAGACAAATGTGAAGTGGACAACTTGAGAAGTCAACAGGGATAGCCCCTGTTCATTGTTAAGGCCACCATGCCAGAAACCAGTGCCTCGTTTGCATATTGTAAGAGAAGGGGTTTTTAGTTCATTCAGCTATATATCTATCACAGACTTCAAGAGACAGGAGGACATGTGTGGGGAGTACAGGGGTCTCATTATAGAGTCAAATTGGAGGGATTCCCTGAGAGATTCTTTGCTCTCAAGACAGGATACAAACCCAGCGAAGGGCTTGTGTGCAGAGAAATTGTCGACCAGAATGGAAACCTTTTCTTCTTCTTTCTTAATTTATTAATTTTATAATGACCAAAAAAACGCATCACAAACAAAAATTCAAATCAAAAATCTCAACTCAATTGACTACCCTCCACTCCCCCTCTTGATTCCATTGTTTTATGCTTATTCATGTGCGTCCACAAAGCCTTGTATTCTCAACAATCCCATTTTAAAACCTGATTTGTCTTAATACAAGTGACTTTTAAAAGTTCTGCTAATGTAGAAGTCTATACGCAACACTTGAAAAATATGCATTAAATATTTCCAGAATGGAAACCTTTTCAACCAAAGTGTTCATGTGCTTTTTTAATGAATGAAAAACAGGGAACCCTCATACTAATTATTATGACCATAGCTACTTTTTAAAGGTAATGCTTGTATTTTTACAGTAGATGGCTACAGTGGTGTGTCCCCCCCCCCACCCCAGAAAAATAGGTGCCGGTATGCGGCATGCAATGCCGGATTTACGTATAAGCTAAACAAGCGATAGCTTAGGGCCCCACACTCTTGGGGCCCCCAAAACATTTAAAGGGAAAAGAACTGGATGTACATTTCCAAAATATAAGATAAACTTCTTCTTAATTGTATTTCAGTTCAACAATTGCTTTGATAAAATACCGTATTTTTCGGTCCATAAGGCGCTCCGGACCACAAGACGCACTTGTTTTTTAAAGGGGAAAAACCAGGAAAAAAATTTTTCCTGGTTTTCCTCCTCTAAAAAACCGGGAGGGGGGCGCTGGAGGGGAAGCCCCTTCTCCCTTCACAGCGGCTCATCCCCGCTTCCTTAAAGGGACATGGGGACGAGGGGAGAAGGTTTCTCCCCTCCTCCCCATGTCCCTTTAAAGCAACAGGGGATAAGCCTGCTTTTGGCATCGGGGCGCAGGGTGGTGGAGAAAGCAGCAGCATCCCCGCTGTTTCCTCCACCACCCCTCTGCTGGGGAGGCAGCGGAGATGTTGGTGGATCGTGCCTGCAGCTCCGTGAACGGAGCTGCTGGCACGATCCACCAACATCCCTTTCGCTTCCCGCCGCCTCCCCCCATCCCCCGTCGCGTTCTGCGGGAGGTGGGGGGAGGCGGCAGAGATGTTGCTGGATCGTGCTAGCAGCTCCGCTCGCCGAAAGAAGCTTATTTCGGTGAACGGAGGTGCTGGCATGATCCAGCAACATTGCCGCTGCCTCCCCCCACCTCCCGCCGAACGCGGCAGGGGATGAGGGGAGGCAGTGGGAGCGAAGCCTTCGCTCCATAAGGCGCACAGGGATTTCCCCTTCCTTTTTAGGAGGGAAAAAGTGCGTCTTATGGAGCGTAAAATACGGTACGTATTTTGTTTTGTGCAAATGGCTTCAGGTCCATAAATCACCATATAGCATATATTCAACAACAACAAAAACCAGCAAAAATTTGTTGTTGACAAAGGACAGCTGGACATATAAAGGGCCCCATTACCTTCAGTAGCTTAGGGCCTCATCAAACCCTAAATCCAGCCCTGGCAGGATGCCACCACCATCCCCCGCCGGCCACTTGCCTGCCCACCCACTCGATCCCTCCCCACCTCACACCTTTGCTGCTTCCACTGCCACCACATTCCACGACTGCAGACACAGCTTCCCGGAGGCGCTTTGGCTCAACCCTTTGCAAAGGTGCTGCGGGTGGGTGGGTGGGTGGGTGGGTGAGTGGCAGTGGCGGGATGGTGGCGGGGGGGGAGAGGTGGCAGTACAGCAAACTGGCATGTACCACCTCAAAAAGAGCACCGGGCAGAGCCATCTTTCCCATTGGTCTTAGTAGTTCGTTGCACCAGGGCGCCAGCCTCTGAGGGGTGCCCTAGCGAGTGGGGGAGCTGCGCAGCTTTGCCGGCAGCCTCCCCTTTCCCTGCATGCCCACCAGCTGCGCCCCGCCAACCATATGGCTGGCAGGCATGCAGCTTCCCTCCCAAGCCTCTGCATCTGCTAAAGACAGCCCTACTCCCGGTCGTTGTTCTCCTCCTGCTTCCTGGCAAAAGGCAGCACGCAGCCTTCCTGGGCTGCCTTCTCGGGTGCCCTGACGCCAGAGAACATGTCCGCGAGCACGTTTTCCTGCTTGATTGCCGCTGCCACGCTGGGGATCAGGGTGGTGGGGGAGGCAGAGGACATTTTCCACCGCCCTCTCCCTTGTTTTGAAGTTGCCAGGGGGGTGCCGGAGGGATATTTGCACCACGGCGCCGGATATGTTTTAGACGGCCCTGGCACCGGGTATCTATATTTTAATTAATTAATTTACAACAGAATGTGCAACTACTTGGTCTACTGTTGCTATTCAAAATAAAAGCCCCCTGGATATTATATTATTTTATTACTTAATCAAAAGCACTTATATATGTTTCCCAAATCTCTAAACAATGTACAGTCCAAAAAGCAATATAGTATGATTAAAAGCTGCACCTAAAGCTAGTAAAACAGCACTCTAAAAACACATAAAAGTTAATAAAACTGAAATTCAGAGAATTCACAGAGGGTCCAGTCTTTTGGGTCATGGAAAGCCTGGGTGAAGGGACTATGTCATATTGTTCCTATGGTAGCCTAACATTGTTATCCACAAATAATGCCCAATTGCAAAAGTTCAGAGCATAATTTCATTGCTTTCTAAGTTTTTCACACTGGTGTTTTTATATTAACACAAGCCTCTTTTTAAGCCACTGCCATCTCAAACTAATATTTTAAATATTTGAGAATTTGGGGGGAGTGTCTTCTAATTCCTGGATCCAATTGCTGGAATAGCCAGACAAGTGTAAATAAACCATATATCATAAAGACACAACAGTCTCCACTGTCCCTCATTCTGAGGAAACCAAATCCTGGAACCCCTAGAATCTCACAATGTTTGGAGATTGGGGTGGCATGCAGCAGTATTTTCACATATAAATTCAGTGAAGCATTCCTAACGGCATCCCTAGAAACTCATCAACTTTTGTTTTGAAGATTTTTAACCAATCACTGGGTTGTCTCCAACTAAGTTCTATCAGAGTAGACCCGCTGAAATTAATGGACCCAAATTAATCGTACCCTTTGATAACTTTTATACTTCAGATGGAAATGGAAGTGTAATGCTAATGTATGAAACCTACCTCTGGGATTTCATAAAGCATCTTAACTACCACCCTTAATAAAGTACTGAACACTTAATAAAGTACAGTGGTACCTCGGGTTACAGACGCTTCAGGTTACAGACGCTTCAGGTTATGGACTCTGCAAACCCAGAAATAGTACCTCGGGTTGAGAACTTTGCTTCAGGATGAGAACAGAAATCACGCGGCGGCGACAGACCCCATTAGCTACAGTGGTACCTCAGGTTAAGAACAGTTTCAGGTTAAGAACGGACCTCCAGAACGAATTAAGTTATTAACCCGAGGTACCACTATATTGAGCACTGGCTCCACTGAGGTCTCCATGCTGGCTTTCCCTGGAGAAACCAACATATCAGAAAGGAACCTTAAGTATTGACCTCACATTACATTTCAGCAGAAAAAGCTAGACGCTAAAGAGCGTGTCCTTTCTTGGTTCTGGTTTTTTTTATAAAAAAAACCAACAACAACAACATAGCAAATATGTGCTATAGTGGGACTTTCTCATCCTTACGAGAAATATGTACACTTGCCTGTTTCTGGAATGGGCTTAAAATATATGCTACAATGTGTTTTCTCCCCCCACAGGGCAATAAGTACTCTTCAGTGGCAGAGGAAAACATTGATTAAGTGGCAATGACGAGCGTTATCAACGGAGGGAAAGGAGGAAATCACAGGATCAAATGATGGAAGACGGCTACTCTCTTATCCTCTTCTTTCAACCCAAATCCTTTCAAATTATTTCTTTAGGGGAAGCACTGCTCTCACTGGGAACGTGTTTTCTTCCTAGCGCTGAGGAATAATTTATCATTTCAGAGGATCCTTTCATAAAATTATTCTGAAAAATTAAATGCCTTTTTAAAGTCTCCGCATCTTATGCAACTGGAGGAGGAGGAGGAGGCTTGGCGGCGATTTCTACCACTTCTTCATCTTCTGCAGTTTGGTAATTATTCCTGAAAATGGTTTGTTTAACGTCACTCTTCATTTTCTATAATTCACTGACTGAAAGCAAAACACAGCTAAGAGGCTAGAAGGGCATTTGTACCAGTGTGATGATTCAAAGCCCGATCAATAAATAATTGCACTTAAAAGATTAACCCAATCTCGTCCAATCTTTTCCCTAGTTAAGTAGCTAAAAATACATTCAGAAAAGGGTTCCCGCAGATCTTTACCTATTTCTGGTTTACCAATACCAGACAGGGCAACAATGGATAATGTTACATGGGTGCTTTCAAAAATTATGGCTCACTGGAACATTGATTTTTCCCTGGGTCTTAACTGCAGGAGGCAGACACTGAATATTGATACCGCAGATACTGCTATCCCTGGGGCATTTTTTCTAGCAGAGTACTGAGAAGAAGGCGCAGTGGGCTTCATCCAATGTCCACTGAAGACTGTGGAAATGTTTCCATGGACTTAAAAAGACAGAGGATAGATGCAATAGTTTGTGGCTACCTCTGAGGTAGTATTCGTGGCACACTGCTCAACTCAAATTAGTTTCATGGGGGTATACCAACAACAGCAGAACAACAGAGTTGATTTTTTTTTTTAATGGAACTTCAAGAAGGTCTGGAAAACTAGGAACTGTGTTCTTAGACACAGGAAACCACTTGGGTACACATTCAGCTTCATTTCACACAAAAAACTACAGGGAAGCGTAGCTTTGCGGTCGCTTCTGCACATTGACAAATAGATTTGAAAATCATACCTCAGGCAGGATTAGAAGGTACATCAAAGGCCACTTAGGCTACAGTCCTGAGGTAAGTGCCATTAAATTCAATAGGATTCATTTCTCAATAGGACTGAGTCACTAGTCCACAAAGTTTACAAATCTTGACTAGTGGAAGCCATTCGTGAATGAATTTCACATTTGTCCCAAGATTCACTTGCTGAAGGCTGGGCAGATCATGGAACCTCCAGCATTAGGGGCAGTGTGTCGTTGAATACCAGTTTCTGGGCAGACAACAGGAAGCTCACACACATTACGCAGGACTTTTGAGAGCTATGGAATTCATGCTGTGAAAGGTAGATATTACAGATCTGGAGACAAAGGAAAGAGGAGAGAGATTGCTCATCAGCTATGCCTCTAACTTGGCTAGTGTTGGGGGGGGGGTGATTAAATAAATAAATAAATCCTCCTGTCAGGCTGGGAATATCCCCTCACTCACCCGGTTTAGAATATTCCACCATTTTCCAGCGGAGTTTCTTTTTCTTTCAGCAAAGTAAGCAGCTCACGTCTATGTCAAACAAAGCTATAATAATAATAATAATAATAATAATAATAATAATAATAATAATAATAATAATAAACATTGTAACACAATATCAAACTATCTGTGAGAAAATAAAACAACATCATGAGGTGAGAATGACCATTGGCCTCTCTAGGAAATTAACTGAATACCCGAAGGGAGGTGCCAACTCCAGAGCACAACGCCAAAGCGCCGCCCACCAGATGCCAGACATTCTATTATTCAAACTAGGCCCCAGTGTTTTTCTTACAGCTAAAGCACCCTAAGGCTGGATCTAGACACACCAAAGAATCAGTTCAGTTAAACACATTGTGAACTTCTTTTTAAATAATAATAATAATAATAATTTTTATTAGCTTTCAATTACAACCCAATAATGGTCTCATTATAACAATACCAATTTATACAAGTACTGTAATACAATTATTAATACCCATCATTCATATTTTTTTTTAAAGATTTTTTATTGTTTTATCATAGAACAAAACAGAAACAACATTAAACATACATAAACATAAGGGTAAAAAAAGCATAATACACAATCAACAATATAAAACACAACAATAACATACCAAAAAAAGAAAACTTATACAAACCTTACCAAATACTTATCTTTGTTCCTCAACTTATTTTTACTTCTTAGGGGGACTTCCCCTGGTCCCTCCTCTGTCTTCAAAAACATATATACTCTTTAGGTAGCTTCATTTCTTTTCCCATTAACTTATACTCAATATCCTAATATTCTTTAAATTTATCTAAACCAATATATTTCTTACCTTATATTCTGTATCTTAACACCTTCTTATACAAATAGATCTATCACATCAAAATTTCTTCTATAACCATTATAACTATCCTTAAACTTCTAAAGCCGATTCTTTTATATATTTCTGCTCAAATATTCAAACATTCAGTTTAGCATGCTTAGCTAAATAGTCCTTAAATTTCTTCCAGTCTTGCGACACCTTCTCCTCCCTCTGGTCTCGGATTCTGGCGGTCAGGTCTGCGAGCTCCATATACTCCATCAGCTTCATCTGCCATTCTTCGATTGTCGGTATCTCTTCACCCTTCCAAGTTCTTGCCAATAAAATTCTAGCCGCTGTCGTGGCATACATAAAGAATACTCTATCCTGACTGGGTATCTCTTCGTTGGTCATGCTCAAAAGAAATGCCTCTGGTTTCTTACAAAAGGTAATTTTCATTACCTTCTTAAGCTCATTATAAATCTTATCCCAGAAGGCATTAATACCCATCATTCAAATACCGAATTATATAATTTAGATAGAGTGCCCCCCCCCCGCATGCTATGTTTGATGGTTTGATTATTTGCTTTATTTCTGTGTCCCAAAATCTTAACTAATTTCCATTACAGTGGTACTTCTGGTTAAGAACTTAATTCGTTCTGGAGGTCCGTTCTTAACCTGAAACTGTTCTTAACCTGAGGTACCACTTTAGCTAATGGGGCCTCCCGCTGCCGCCATGCCGCCACTGCGCGATTTCTATTCTCATCCTTAGGTAAAGTTCTTAACCCAAGGTACTATTTCTGGGTTAGTAGAGTCTGTAACCTGAAGCGTCTGTAACCTGAAGTGTCTGTAACCCTAGGTACCACTGTACATTCCAGTCATAATAATAATCCCCTATACAACAACTGCGATATTAATAACTTCTATTCGTGTTGACACATTAAATGATTTATAAAACTGCAAGTGAGGAACTCAAACTATAGCATTGTAAACTTCATACAGGGAAATCCCGTTGGCGAAAAACGGGAATCCACAGCGCCGTCTGGTGTCACAATGCTATAACGCATATAAAGCTCTTTATCTTTACGAACGCAACCGAGTCCTAAATTGTGTGCTTCTTCTTTGATATTTCCTGCACAATGATCATGGCATTTAGAATAAATTTTGCGCAGGCTTATTTGATAGATCAAACCCATATTCCTTTCAAGACTTCGGGTATACACAAGTTAAGGTACAACACCTTTTGCAAATGAGTTGCAAAGGCATTATTCACTATGCAACCTGTGGTAGCTTTTTTTCTACAGCCTGAGTTGTAAAAGCATGCCTCGCTGGGTCAGATTACGGCTCCTATGGGCAACCTGTGTTCAACTGCATCTCCCATCATCCCCAACCACTAGCCATGCTGGTTGGGGCTAATGGGACATGGAGGCCAACAACATCTAAGGGCCACGAGTTTCCCCTCCTGGAGCCATTATTCTCTCCCCAAGAGTGGGGGCCCCAGACGGGATGCTGTATCTATGCCCCTATTGTGAGCTCAAAGCACCCCATAACTAAAATTCCAGTCCCTTTCATAACAGAGACTCAGTATGGCTCTTTGTGGCTAATATCTAATGATAAACCTATCATCCATGAACGGTGTCATTTTTATAGGTCACCTTGAGAAGCCCAGAACTGATGTACTATATCAAACCTGATCTTGCAAAAGATTAGCTTTACATGAGATAAGGTGCACGTTATCCAAGATTAGCTCTTACAAAGGAAGCAGGACAAATCTGCTATCTAGCCTTAAAATACTCTGAGGCATCTTAGCATTTTGGTTGCTAACATTACAGTTAGGAAGGTCGACTGAATGAATGCAAATGCAAATGCCAAATAAAATAAAATAAAATACTGTATATCATGCTGCTTTTACTTTCAGTCTGGTTTAAATACAGCTGCTGCAAGGAAGCTACTGTACTTACAAACATCTCCCTCTTGTGGCACATACATATGCTGTAACATTTGCAGCACCTTAACACATTGATCTAGTCCGTCTGCACAGTTTCATTGCTTCCACCTGGATCATCCATCATGGAGACTTTTCATACAGTTGAGAGAGCCATATGCTGTCCATTGCCTTCACATGGCAATAATAATGTGCAGACCGGTTGTTGTTTTTTACAAAGACATGATACTTTTGTTGAAGATGAGATCTTAAATCATCCTGGTAATAATCCACATACTCAGCCTAGAGGTCAGGCCTGCACAGCTGGAAAACATGGACCATCTATTCCAGCAGTGGGCAACCAGGGATCTCCAGAAAGCCCAAAAACAGTACAGAGGAGGAGGAGGAGGAGTTTGGATTTGATATCCCACTTTATCACTACCCTAAGGAGTCTCAAAGCGGCTAACATTCTCCTTTCCCTTTCTCCCCCCACAACAAACACTCTATGAGGGAGGCTGAGAGACTTCAAAGAAGTGTGACTAGCCCAAGGTCACCCAGCAGCTGCATGTGGAGGAGCGGGGAAGCGAACCCGGTTCACCAGATTACGAGACCCCCGCTCTTAACCACTACAGCACACTGGCACAGGCAGTAACTCCCACCTGTTGTTTTCCCCTTAGCAACTGGTACTCAGTTGCACACTTTTTAAGAAACTAGCAGTTTCATATCGCCACCATGACCAGTAACCATATAGATAGCTAACCTCCATGAATTTTCCTGACCCAGGGGTAGCCAACTCCATCATCAATAGTCATTAGCCACATTGGCTGGGGCTGACAGGAGTTAGGATCTAAAAACATCTGGCAGTCACCACATTACCTACCTTTGGCCTAATCTGTTTGCTTTTTGTTTTGTTTTTAACCAAGTGGATGTCTACTGAATCCCATGGGATTATTATGCAACATATGAACTGGTACTTTCTTTTGTCTGTCTTTAAACCTACCAACAATCCACTTGTCAGAGGACCATGATCAATAGTATCCATGTTAAAACCCATTATTTTACCATTCAGAAGAATTTGTGGCCCACCAAGGAAAATAAGGCCACCAACCATGTATTGCAGCCTCCTAGGTGTTTGACAATCTCCCTGCAACAGGTTGTAAGTTAATAAGACCCAGAGAAAAACAATTTTAAAAAAATAACCTCTTATTGACAGTTACAGGTAGGTAGCCATGTTGGTCTGCCATAGTCAAAACAAAATAAAATAAAAAAATTCCTTCCAGTAGCACCTTAGAGACCAACTAAGTTTGTTCTTGGTATGAGCTTTCGTGTGCATGCACACTTCTTCAGATACACTGAAATGGAAGTCACCAGACCCTTAAATATCTTGGTGAGGTTGATGGATTTCCATTTCATGCGGCTCAATGTGGTGCCTTCCGAAGAAGAAGAAGAAGAAGAAGAAGAAGAAGAAGAAGAAGAAGAAGAAGAAGAAGAGGAGGAGTTTGGATTTGATATCCCGCTTTTCACTACCCAAAGGAGTCTCAAAGCGGCTAACATTCTCCTTTCCCTTCCTCCCCCACAACAAACACTCTGTGAGGTGAGTGGGGCTGAGAGACTTCAAAGAAGTGTGACTAGCCCAAGGTCACCCAGCAGCTGCATGTGGAGGAGTGGAGACACGAACCCGGTTCCCCAGATTACGAGTCTACTGCTCTTAACCACTACACCACACTGGCTCTCATAGTTCCAGTTGTCATTGTCAAAACACAATAAAATTAAAAATTCCTTCCAGTAGCACCTTAGAGACCAACTAAGTTACAACACATTTACAATGAAATATAGCATCATCGGAAGTCTTTTTTGTTTTAAAGACAGGGAAGAATATAAACCCAATATGCAAGTTATGTTTTCAAAAGCCACCTCACTCGTTTTTAAACCCTCATGAGCTCAGTATGAATAAATAAAAGTGAGATTCACAATGACTACTTGTGTAGCAGAGGCGCCATCTTCTCTAGCTCATCAAGGGGGCCTGACACAACTTTCTGAAGTTGCACACATAGCATCACAAGGAGCCAGGGGGCAGAGCTGAAGCCCTCCAAACATTGAGGGGGCCTGGGCCCCTCAAAAAAAAAATAGGGGTCTGAAACTGCCTCAGCCCTTGGGAGGAGGCGCCTATGTTATGTTGCAGTATTTTTTTTTCATGCTGTATGCTGCTTTGAGCGTGGTTTGAACTGTGGAAAGGTGGTATACACGCAAAATTACTTATGTAAGTATGTATATATTATTTTGAGGTTCTGGTGCTCGACATCATTTAGAGGGACAAAGATTGGAGCTGATTCACCACTCCAGCATGTGGGCGAGTTTTCTTGTTTTTTAATTTCATGCTGCAAATGAACTGCAACCCTCTTTTTTAAGAAGGTGATTCTTCTTGTAAATCAGGCAATTAGGCCCGCTTAACCTGCCACCGTCTCCTTTAATGATTGATGTAGTGGAACGCAAAAGTGAAACTCCTACACATTATAACTGCTCCCTGCTGAATTCCCTTCAATGCTCAAGTTCTGCAAGAGAGCAGCATTTTGTTTTGTTCTTTTTTCAAACGTAAATAAATAAATAAGCTTTGGGAAGCAGATATTGCCAACTCAAACACAAAAGTTTATAACATGTGTGCAGGACAGGTACTTTAATACCATTTTAATACAGGCAATTGGCAGTCCAAGGAAAGGACCATTAGTGGTAAAATGTAACAAGGCTATTTGAATGAAAATTTGCTCATATTAAAACTGAGCTGTGTCTGGCTGACTGTGAGAGAAATTCATTAAACCTTCTGCTGTACTTGTGGCCGCTAACGAAATGTGAAACAGCAATATAATTGTAAAAAAAAAGAAGCTTCAGGTAAATTGTTTTAGATTTTCATTCTCTCTGTGTGTTTTTTTTTAAAAAGCCTCTTACATTTGAGAGGCCTCTTGGCAAGATCATTATAAAAGCTACTTGCACATAATCAATGCCTTTCTCATTGGCATGTGCTACCATCGTCAAAAGAAATAATAGAGTGCTTTAGTTCAACAATACCCAGAGCTCTGATGAATCAAATGCTAGGTGCTCGTCTTTAAAAGACAGGTTACAATCCAGAATAGACGGTGTGCAAAGGGGCTCTGAAATAAATGGAATGAGGCACACTTGCACCTACACTGTGTTGCGGCCATCATGACACCGTTTATTTCAGACACTCCGGTTCCCAACTGTCCTGTGTCTTTTGAGATTCTGAAAAGGAAATCCTTTATATCTATCTATATTGAAGTCAGCATGGGTTTTATCATATAGAATCACAGACCGGAAGTTGGAAAGGACCCCAAGGGTCATTTTGTCCAACCCGCTGCAATGCAGGAATCTCAACTAGATCATACAGGACAGGTGGCCACCCAACTGCTGCTTAAAAACTTCCGAGAAGAAGAAGAGTTTGGATTTGATATCCTGCTTTTCACTACCCGAAGGAGTCTCAAAGCGGCTAACATTCTCCTTTCCCTTCCTCCCCCACAACAAACACTCTGTGAGGTGAGTGGGGCTGAGAGACTTCAAAGAAGTGTGACTAGCCCAAGGTCACCCAGCAGCTGCATGTGGAGGAGCGGAGACGCGAACCCGGTTCCCCAGATTACGAGTCTACCGCTCTTAACCACTACACCACACTGGAAGGAGAGCCCACCCACCACCTCTTGTGAGAGCCTCTTCCACTGTCGAACAGCTCTTACTATCAGAAAGTTCTTCCTGATGTTTAGTTGGAATCTCCTTCCTTGTAACTTGAAGCCATTGTTCCTAGAGCAGCAGAAAACAAGCTTTGCCCCACCCTCCATGTAACAGCCCATTAGATATTTGAAGATGGTCATCACATCTCCTCTCAGTCTCCTCTTCCAGGATAAACATGCCCAATTCCCTCAACTGTTCCTCATAAGGCTTGGTTTCCAGACCCTTTTATCATCTTGGTTGCTCTCCTCTGCTTATGTTCCAGCTTGTCAATATCCTTCTTAAATTGTGGTGCCCAGAATTGGACACAGTACTCCAGGTGCAACGCTGACATCTGAATGGTGAGTAGTGTTGTGGTTGAAACAAAATTTTAAAAAATTCCTTCCAGTAGCACCTTAGAGACCAACTAAGTTTGTTATTGGTATGAGCTTTTGTGTGCATGCATAACAAACTTAGTTGGTCTCTAAGGTGCTACTGGAAGGTTTTATTTTGTTTCGACTATGGCAGACCAACACGGCTACCTACCTGTAACTAATGTTATGGTTGTATACAATAGATTTTAGTTTCCTTTCAATGAGAAAGCCCTGGAGACACTCTGGAGCCAAATGCCACTTCACAGGTAAGCTACACCTTCCATTGTGTGGGCAGGGTGGTCCCTCCCCTTACCTGGCCAATCCCCTGGCAATTCCTCCCCAGGCAGGATTGGGTGATTGACTGAGGTAGGCGGAGATCCCAGGTATCCAGCCTGGGGAGGATGAAGCCAGCCCAAACTACCAGGAGCCGCACTGGGATCCAGAGGGCTGCACATGACCATGCAAAAGTTGCCCCCCATTTGATGTGGGGAGTGGTCATTAGAAAGATGGTGGAGGCAAGCAAGCACTCCTATGCTGGGCAGCAAATCACCAGTTACCTGCACTGCTCTCCTTCCATTTCTTTCTGCGACCTCTTCTTCTTTGTCTATTCAAACTCCAAAACTGCTCTCACTCATGCAGACACTCACATCCGACAGAGCTCCAAACCTGACCTCAGCCAGTAAATTGCCCATTAAAAAACAACAACACGGAGGTTCTTTTGCGACAAATCTGTGGTTCTTATCAGGAAACACTTTTAGGGAAGACCGCTAAAGATAACCCCATTCACCGTTTTCAGATATCCCATGATCTAAGCTGAGAAATTGCTGCTGTGAATAAAATTCAGCTTCCGGGGGGGGGGGGTTGTGGGGGGGACCTGAATGATTAAGACAGCCTTGAAAGTATGTAGTAAAACCTGTAATATCTCAAAAGGCAGAAGGTGGCTAAGCAGTACAGGATGGGCTTTGATGCATTTCATCATTCTTTATGTAAGGACATATGAAGAGCTTGCTGGCCAATGGCCCACCTGGTCCTGCATCCTGCTCTCACAAGGGCCAAACAGATGTGTGTGGGAAGTCCAAATGCAGGACCTGAGCACAACAGAACTCGGTTTCCAGCAACTGGTATTCAGAAGCATGCTACCTCTGACAGTCTAGCAGAGGAGCAGAACACCCGAAATCCTGGAACTGTAGGTAACCCCAAATATCTGCAACAGCAGGAAGTTATTAAGGCCTGGGATAGGCAACTCGTGGCCCATCAGATGTCACTGACCTATACAGAAGTGACAGTATTCTTCCAGCCCTGGTGGTGCTGCATTTCTCAGTAAGTGGGTGAAATGAGGCTGCAGCAATGTTGGGGAAGTACCAAGTTGGTAGCAGTAGCAGGTGTGTGTGCTCTGGCAGGGTTGCCACCAACCCAGGGATCCCCTGACCTTGCCGTCACCTTGGCCCATCCCCCAAAAGTGCAGAACTGCCACATGCGCACACCCTCACAAGCCACCACTGGCACCATGTGGATCATCCCTGACCACTGGCCATACCCCTCCCTCTACTAAAGCCTTCCCTCTTCAATCTTTCATTTCCCATTTCAACCCATGGTCCTTGCTCTGGTAGAGGAAATGAGCAAAATAGTGGATCAGATTAAGGCTGCAACCCTAAACGCATTTAACCAGGGAGTTATTGCGCCACCGGGCACAGTGAGACTTACCTCCAAGCAAGCAGGCTTGGTTTTTGTAAAGCTTTTAAAGAGATTTTTCCAATTCTTAACAGTCACAGAGACTACGTTCTGAACACGGCGCCTTTCTGACTTCTCCGAATGTCAGCTAGTTTGTGAAAAAATAATCCACTCTAATTCTTCACCAACAAGACTGATTCACAAATGCAGCAAGGTGTTTGAGCAAAGAAGTGTTATAAAAACTATTTTTAAAAAAAATAATAGGAAGCAACTTAACAATACCTTAAGCAGATATTAATTTATGGGCTTTACACAGATTTATTGTACAACTATATTTTTTATATTTAGGGGGAAAGGAGAGAAAGAGGGGGTCCTTTATTGTATTACTTCTCTAACACTATCTGTGAAATGGTGCTTCCTATAACTGGGGGGGGGGGGAGTGACAAACTAGACTTGACAGGTTTACAATTAATTTCCAGCAGCTCCTATTTACATCTTTGATTCTGGCAGTTTTCCGTTTCTCTGAACTAAGAACATCAACTCCCATTCTGTTGCTTCAGCTGTAGCTAAATCCATATTAGAGTAGCAGGTGTTTATTACTTCTTTGCGCTGACACCAAATATATGTTTAATCAAAATTAGAGCTGGGAGATGTGCCAGCATGATAGAAAGAGGAAGAAGGAAAGCAGTGCTGGAACTAAAAACCAGAGCTATATTCAGCCCCTTAATCCCACTGGCAGAGAGAGACAGTGTGGTGTGAGGACTATCATATTGAACTTTGACCAGGAAGGCCTGCGTTCAAATCTCTCCACAGCCTTGCAGCTCACTTGGATCGGTCAGGTTGGAAAGGGTAAGCAACCTCACAGGGCTGTTGTCTGGACAAAAGAGGGGAATATGTGTTCTGAGGAGAGGTAAGTGATATCACTGCCACAAAGTGAAATGATGTGGGGGGGGGCAGGGAAGCAGCGAGGTTGGGGCTGTGAGGGTGAACACGTGGGGTAAATCTGGAACTCCTGCCCGTCCACCTGCTCTCACCAGCACATTTCCCCACACACAATCCCAATATGTGTCGGCAATGCCGTTATAATGACAGTAGTAGTTTGGCACCACCCAGTCCTGTGTGTGCCGCCTGAGCTACTGGGAGGAAAAGAGGGGTGCAAAATGTAGACATTGGGGGCCAGCCCTAGCATTAGGCAGAGTTAGGCAGATGTGGAGGTTCATGAGGTGTCAGAGGACAAAACTGTGTGTGCCACCCAACCTGACCTACTTTCCCCAGCAGCTGCGGGAGACGCTGTCCAGTCCTCCAGTGCTGAAATTAGATTTGACTGCCAGTTTGGTCAGCTTTGCTTTGCACCAAGCACCAACATTTATTGGGCCAGCCCTGTAAATAATAATAATAATAATAATAATAATAATAATAATAATAATAATACCTAATGAGGTACATAGAAGCCTGCAGTTGCCAGTTCTCAATTTCAAATTTCTGGTACTTGGGCAGGTACCCGTGCCTGGCAGGCTGCGACAGAAGCAGAGCCAACAGCAAGAGTTTGCTGCCCGCTGGCTGCTGTGGCCATTACTGGCAGATACGGTGGGCTGTGTTTTGTTCCCAGTGAAGGAGCTGCACAAGGAAAGGAGGTGTGAGAGAACAACCCATAAACAGTTGGTCTGTCAGCTCCTGCCCTCGTCTCAACCAAGTCTGAAGGGGCAACCCTAGAGAAAGCACGAGAGCCTTCAGGGATGCAGGGAAATGCTTTATTTTGAGGCAAGTACTTAATGGCTGCCTGGTCAGGTCTAGCTTGGGAAGAGAGCTAGAAAGAGCCTGAGTGTGAAATAAAACCTGGGCTGGGACTGCTCTAGATTACAGTGTGTTGGAACGACTAAGAAAGCATGAAGTGGATTTCCAACTATTAGAATGAGCACTCTGCAACCTCTCACGGAAGCACTGATGAAATGTGGGGCTGACAGCGTTCGGCTCAACAACTGGCTCCATAGCTTACACAATTCAAGCACGTGTTGTGCTTGTTATGTTATTATTTATTTACATGCTACCTTTTGGCCAGAGAAGGTCCCCAAAGCAGCTCACAAGCAAGGCAAGTAACAAAGCAGTTACCAATGCAAATGTATTGAAATACATTCATTTTCCTGTCAAAAATGCAACAGATTATTGCCCATAAAAACATTAAAAGGGAGCAAGAATATGGATTTAAATAACAATTAATATGGGCAGAGGGGTGGGGCAAGGCAGGTGGAATAGCCTGCAGCAGTCTTCCCCACACATTGCCTCCCCCCATCACCCACTCCAGGCACCACTTTGTACCACTCCTTTGTTCAGAATGCATGGGGTGGGTGTCCAATCCTGGCATCCAATGAAACATGGGCATGTAGGAGATGCTGAGCTGCAATTGTTCAGGAAGAGCAAACAGTCTTTCATGGATTTGTGGGTTTTTTGAGGGTCACTATCCTATCAACTCCACCATGTGGGAAACCTTTGCAGATGACCGCAGTGCCTAGAGACAGACAGTCAGGCCATGCATCCATAGCAGTGACCAGAGGAGCAATGACCACTGGGAGGAGCGCAGAGCATCAGTAGCAGCACATTCAGATGCCCTCATGTGCCCCAGCTGCAACAAAACATGTCTTTCTCATATCAGTCTCTACAGCCACAGCAGGTACTGTAACCTTCCAACAGTTTTGACTTCACCCCCAAAGGCACACTCCTCCACTGTCTCCTGAGACAGATGGATGCCAACAACAAAACTGGAAGTGCTGGTGGCCCCACCTTGGCAACCCCTGATCTAACACAAACAGAACTCAGTATAATCACACTCTAGCAGGATCGTAATAATTTACACATGATGAGCAAACATATGCAAAATGCAATATACTGGATTTTCTTTACATATCAGTCATCATGCACAGTTTAAGAGAAATGAACTCTGCTTTCTGAACAATAAGCCTTACATTAATCATTACAGCCAGCTATGTACTTGCCATCACATGTGATGCTATTGCTCAACAAATGATGGTTGTGTGCAATGGGTTGTATTCAACCAAAAGCATTAAGGAGGAGTGTTCTATCAGCGCAAGGATTTCACCTTGTGCAACAGAAGGTTCTCTCCCTCTCTTCCTGCTGTACGACCTCTAAATCTGTTCTTGGACTTCCCCCAACCTTCCAGAGCTGATTCCGGGGTGGGGTGGGGCATGCATGGGGGAGGAGGGAGTGAAAGTCCTGTTGCACCAGCACTAATTTATTGATTCGATTTTAATACAGTATCTCTATTCCGCTTATCCAGCAATGTTTTGAGCTCAAAGAGACTCACAATAACAATAGCATTAAAAGTTAACAAAGATTACAAATCTATACTGCACATTCTACACTATAATACTATCAAAAGCACAGTAGCATATAAACAATGTGAGAAACTCAGATATATAAGCTAGGCACCAAATGGCTCCTTAAACCAAGGAGCCAAAACAGATTGCCTAGTTGCCATTTGGGGGCCAGACGTCTTGAAAGTTGCATTTTTCAATAAGACTTTTTGGTTCTTGAAATTCATTCTGACTGTGCAGATAAAAATATAATGGTTAGAATTCTACAGGATGTGTTGCTAGCATGTGAAAACAGTCAAGATCCAAGGATCCCCAGCCATGCACCTTCAAATGATGGAGATGTCCTGGGCATCGTCACCTGGTCACAAGTGGCCAACAGCCAGGTGCAAAATGCGTCTGGTGAATTCTGAATGCTGCATATATATTTAAAAAAACCAAAACAACAACAAAATCCATTAAACAATTAATACAATTCAATAAATACAACTCATAATGATACAAAGTATCAGAAATAGCTGTTGAGCACCAGCCCTGAGCCTGCCTAAGCTGAATGTGTCTTACCACCTGGGTAAGTGTGTATATGTTTGTAGCTGTAGTTACCTTTCCAGTTATAAAGTAATAGTTAGCAGTTCTTGTATTACTCGATGAAGCTAAAAAAAGGGGGGGGGAGAATATCTACTTGAGTACCACCCAATATGTGTATGTTGAAGCATCCAATTAACATGTACCATGCAGTCCGATTTAAAATTTACCAGGTATTTCAGTATTGTTTTACATTAAATTTAGTTGAAATATTATCCCTCTTTATTTAAGGCAGCTGTACAAAGCTTTTCTTGGGGCAGGGGCACCACAGAACAAGTAGCAACCCTATTATGTAGATGCCTAAAAACTCAATTTGAAAATACAAAAACTGGGGTCAAACTTTAAGGAGTTCTGCTGCATTAAGCAGCTAATACACCACCTCTTTTGGCTTGGGGGGGAAAAGTCTTCATCTACATACTAAAGACTAATGCTATTATTCATTTATTAAGGAAAATCAATATTATCTTGATTTTCTATGGCTTCAATAAGTCAGCAATTGTTAGTTAAGATAAGGAGTTCCATAATAAAAAAATGTGCCATTAACAAAACCTTAATAAAATTCTGGGTCATTTTGTTTTGTTTTTAAGATATTCTCTTTTTTCCCACCAGATGGCTGAATTATGTATTTCTGCTTACATATTGGCTTGTATGATTAAAACATGATGCTCTTTCTTGGCTTTAATAAGGGCATATTCAAATAAAATAAAATATTCTCTTAAATGAAATATAGTACAGCATTTGTCCTTAATGTAGTTTTCAGAAAAAACCATTAGGTTTGGTACACAGAGGTACGATCAGGCATTTTTAAACTAATCTATAGCTCTCCTTGAAAAGCCAGTATGTTCATTCTGTGTGCCCTATAGGATTCTGCAATATTTGCACATCAAAATACGCTCTGGTTTTTACACTTGGGATACTTAAGCTTTGTAAAAGAAACTGTGAAAAACAGTAAACTTTGAATCTTGGTTTCTTCAGCAGATTTCCCCCCCCCCCTAGCCATTGCTAAGTGTCCTTTTCTTTTCAGGGTGACCTTAACTTTCATATTTGTAAAATGCTTGTGAGTGTGTGTTTTCAATTCAACGGGTGTCATAATGACTATTTATCATCTTTAATGTATTAGACAAATGCACTGAGAGAAATCTCTTAGGACCCTCTTGTTTAAACAGAAAACCAAGCTTTAAGTCATTGCTGATTTAGACCGAGTTTCATTTATTGACAAATAAACAATCATGAATACATTTGCTGGAAAGCCATCTCTCTCTGTCACACACACACACACACACACACACACACACACACACACCTTTCCCTCCCCTGATGGTTTGGTGCATCAGCTGTAATTTCACACATCTACATATTTTTACACTGACTAAGACATTGCTTAATACAATTTGCAGAGAAGGTTTTGCACCCGTACATCTTGTTACATCGGCTAAAGCATTTGGAAAAACAAATTATGCCATGTCTCTGCCTGAAAACTGATAAAAACATTTTGCTCAAAAACCGTGCTTATTCGTACAAAGAGCAAATCAATATACTTCACGCAATGAGTGGAACAGTGGGGAAAAAGTTGAAATATTAAAAGTATAGCTCCGTGCTTTGACATTTTGCATTGCTAATTGTGATCTCAGCTGCTTCCCGCTAGGTAATGACCATAATGAATAAACATGCTGTGCTTATGAAGGACTTAGACCTAACAAACTGATCAATTGTTAATTCTATAAACTGACGGGAAGGTGTCCTCGCTATCAATAAATAAATCAACTCCTGTTTGTGGGATTAAGACACTACATCATCTCAGTATCCTCCGGCTTCCCTTGGACTTCTTGCAATAATGCAGTTAGCATTGGGTTAGTGGCATTAATAAAGCCAAAGTTGTTGTAATGTTTCAAAATCCATTGCATTGCATGCTAATTAAAGAATCCACGGACACAGGCAAAACTCTAGTTATTAGTAAAGTCACCTGGAAATACAGTACATTTCTCTAACAGCAACTCTTTTGTTAAACCTCCTCGACAATAAGCAAACAGCAATTCCAGGAGCAAATTTCAAAGTGTGTGTCATCCTTTGTTACATCTTTTACTTGAGGCCAGTGCTTATAAGCAAAACAAGATTATTCTCTACAAATCCAGAGTACTTTTTATCCGCAATGTGTTATTTGTATGGAGGAAATGTATTTCCAATAGAGCAATTTGGTTCTATCTGGCAGGGAGGAAAATCCAAAAGGGCAAGATCCTATTTTGCAGAGAGAAATGTTCTGAAAGCCAGTCTCTTACAAATAGCCATCATCTGCTACCGTTCCAAACTAGATTTAGCATTCATAGTTTATTCACCACCAAAGGTCCAATTTAAGAGAGAAATGTGTGTGTTCAACTTATGGGCAGTCGTTCGGGTGCTAAGGAAAGCAAAAATACATTTCCACTAGTTTCTGTAATCCAGTGAAGTGTTAGGAGTGTTAATTCTGCAAATGAAAAAAATCTGCAAAATCCAAGCTATTGGACAAAATTGATCCCAGTTTCCAAGGAATATTATTAACCTTAGGGCAGTCAGAATCCCCTCACCCCAAATAGAAATAGGTTGACAATTTTGACCCATTGCCATTAATCATCATCAGTGGATTATTTGGTATCGATTCAATGTATACAAGATCAAATCCTGGTACTGCTACCTAGTACGGCATTTTTATAAGCCTAACTCTTGCTGGCATTCTCTTTTTATCTTCATTTAAATTTCCATATAAATACATCTTTTTTAAAAATAAAATAAAGCTAACTGGAACTCTACTTGCTTCCACAGGAAGACAGACAGAAATAGGCACAGAAATCAAAATAGATGTTTGGGGGGTTTTTTGTAATCTAAAGCCAAAAATGGAAAAGAGCCATTAAAAACAATAAACTGGGATTCTTTTAAAACTCAAACAGCAGAACCTCATTGTGACTGAACTCTAGGGCCAAACAGCAGGGCTGATGCATGGTGTGTAATTGATGGCAACCCTAGCAAAATAGTTAAGAGTAGTAAAGTAATTTGTGGTGGAACCAGCTCTGCTGCTCAGACATGAATTGAAATGCAACTAAGAATATGAGGAGGCAGGAATGGTGGGGAATTTGTGATGGTCAAGTTGTTGTTGGCCATGGCCAATGGTCAGGGACAATGGGAGTTGTAATCAGACAGAATCTGAAGGGCTGCAGGTTCCCCATCCCTGACTGCAAGTAATTGTCAGAGGAGAGACATGTGCTGCCCTTTCTCTCCTTTAGCGCAATCCATATATGTACTGCAGTCACACAGGCAATGTGAAGCACGTGATCTGCTTGTCATTCAGCTTGTCCCAGGGAAGGCCAATGACAGCTCTGCAGGGATCTCCCTGTGGAATACCTGCATGGCCTGGGCGCACCACTGCTCCTCTTGCCACTGCCACCTGCTCAATGGCACCGTTTCTCTGGCCCAGAGGAGAGCAGCAAGCAATGGGAGCGATCAAGAAGGAACAGCAGCTGCCATTGACAGCTCACTCATCTCCTCTTTCTGTCTTTCTCCTGGGACGGATCGAAAACAGAGCAACACGTGACCAAATTGCAAACATACAATATGTAATCACAACTTATATGATGTCAAAAACAGGACATGAAACTAAGCATATACAATATAATTCTCATCAACATAAACAAGCTGAAATGCTTTGTTTTTCATTGGATGACTTTCCCCTATTTGTTTCTATTCATGATCAGCAGTGACTTTTCAGAGACTTTTCAGATTTCTGTTTTATTGTTTATGTTGATGAGAATTATATTACATATGCTTAGTTTCATGTCCTGTTTTTGATATCATATAAGTTGTGATTACATATTGTATGTTTGGTCACGTGTTGCTGTTTTCGATTCACTTCATTGTTTGCAACACAGGAGTTTGGTTTGGTGTTTGCATTTTTTTTTTCTCCTGGGACAACGGTGGGGATTGAGCCCTGATGCAAAAGGAGATTAAGTGAGCTACACACACACCTGATTGTTTGTTTGTGGCATTTTTACCATGCATTTACAGTGAGTTCTCTGGCCTATGTAGATCTTGAACAAAACAAAACAAAACCCATTAAAAATATATATACAGCAACATGAACACAAAATCAAGCACCAGTTAAAAACAACGTCAGGATAAACCAGGATAAAACCAGAAGATCTAAAAAGCATTCAAACGTGTTTTGAAACTGAAGAACCTAAGAAAATAAAAGGTCTTCACCCAACACAAATGAAACCGCAATGCAAGAAACATTGGAAGAGCTCTGCTGGATCAGGCCAAAGGCCCAACTAGTCTGCCATCCTGTTCTTACAGTGGCCAAACAAATGCCTATGGGAAGCCTGGGCTCTCCTCACTTGCAGCTCCCAACAACTGGCACCCAAAGGCATACTGCCTCTGACAGTGGAGGTATCCTCCATTAAGTTGTCCAATCCTTTTTAAAGCCATCCACGTTTATGGTCATCAGTACATCTTGTGAGAGTGACTTCTGCTGCCACACAAGCACCAGACAAACCTCTCTGGTTGTTTCATTAACATAAAACATTTGTAGATTTGAGATTAGATAAGGCCTAATCTCTCAGATCTTCTCTCAGCCACCTGAAGTAAGACAGAGTACCCTCCTCTGTTCTTCCTTCTCCCTTACTAGAGTCTTTCATTTCTCGTGACACTAGGGAAGGCTTTCCACAATTGGGGTGCCACCATCGACCAACTCCTCTCCTTGGTAGCCACCCACCTCATCTCATTGGGGGAGCTGCAAAACAGCACTTGAAGATGTTGTCAGGGTCCAGGCAAGTATATATACAGCTTGCCAGAGCACCTGCCAAACCCAGAGCTGGAACTAGCTCCAAGTTGCAATCCCACACTTGTGATTTTCATTCCTTGAAGGCCTCATTCTCCTATTGTTGCCATTTATGTAGTGCCATCAATATGTGCACGCTTTATAAACAACATAGGCAAAAAAGACTTACATCTTTCAGGGAAAGGACCATAGGTCAGTGGAAAAGCTAACATCCCCGGCATCTCAGACATGCAAAAACATGTATGCATGGAGATGCTCCTCTCCAGTGAAGTGAATACAGATGTCATCATAGATAGAACCTCATAGTATGCACTAGAGCACACAGGTGGCCCTTGACTTGGGCAAAAGCATCTTGATCTGCTCTTCCCCAACCAAATACCCTCCAGATATTTTAGACTACAACTTCCATTAGCCACAGCCAGCATGGTCAGTGGCCAGGGATGATGGGAGTTGTGGTCCAAAACATCTGGAGGGCACCAGGTTTAAGGGAGGCTGGTGTACAGGATCGCAGCTTAACTGGTATATTGCAGTATGAGCCATGGGCAAGAGCCTAGTGCCAGGGCTAGTGGTCTGGAGGTGTATCAAGGCCAAGAATGAGCTGGAGGGGACAGGTGAGCTGGCTCACTGCTAGACTGGCAAGCAAGAGAGATAGCAAGGCAGTATGTTGAGAGGTAAGTAGGGGCACCCTAATCTTCACCCCAACTGAAACTGAGGAGTCACAACAGAGTCTGGGGAGGGGCTTTATCAGATTATTGATCCCTTCTATCAGCAGACCCCTCTTGAGCCAACAGCAGATAGGCCAACCCTTTCTGTAACAAGGTGTGAACTTAAAGCAAAGGGAGTGTAACACACACAGCCTTATAGCCTAGGTATTAAAGCCACACATTTGATTGAAGGAGCTCAAGCTGTAATGCACTCTTCTCTCCCAAATATTTCGTACTCACCACAACTCTGTCAGGTAGGTTAGGCTGAGAGATGGTGACTGTACCAAGGTGAGCGTTGTGGCTGACTGGGGATTTGAACCCTGGTCTCCCTGGTCTTAGCCTTTAAGTGCACTGGCCTTCACACATGCAACTTGGACTATTCAGGGTACATTTTTGTTTACTCCCACAATGCTAGTAAATTTTGAGAGGTATGTGACAATTCACTGGAAAAAGTGACACTGTGAATTGTGAATGAGATGGGGAAAGAAAAAACTTGATTATTATTATTATTATTATTATTTCTTTAAATGTATTACGGGGAGTGAGTTTGACGATTACCTCCGATTATTTAATGCTTGAGGCAAGCAGAATTAATTTTTGTGTATATTATTAGCACCTCACCCTGCTGAGATTTTCCCATTGTTACACTACGGAACATTGTAGTTAGACCGCTCACAGCTATTGTGCATGCTTTTAAAAGAGGTAAATCTAAATAAATTACGTTATTAATATATTATCCTTACTGGAGAAGCAGCAAGGGGCCAATTGAAAAGTGTCCCCTACTGTGACTGAAACTACATGGGTATAAAGTATTAACTCCATCAGAACGCAACACGGGGACCATGCACAAACAAACAACGAGCCAGTTTTAATTCCTTTTGCAAACGCTCTACTCATTTGCAAATATGTATCCTATCTAATCTTTTCCTAAAACTTATTTATTCAGACTTTCTATTCTCATCCCATACTCTTGACTATAAAAAAAGAACAGCCCTAGTTCTATTGCAGAAGGAAAGCTGCTATGACTTCTCCGACAAGGCTTTCTGGAGAATCACCTCCTATGTTCTGTTGTTGTTGTTGTTGTTGTTGTTGTTGTTGTTGTTGTTGTTTTCCTCTTCTTCTTCTTCTTCTTCTTCTTCTTCTTCTTCTTCTTCTGTGGATTATTCCAAAGAAGTACCGGTATTTCACTCCTCATCTTTTCCAACAAGGCTTTCTGCATAATCTGTTCTGTTGTTGTTGTTGTTGTTGTTGTTGTTGTTGTTGTTGTTGTTGTAATGTGTGAATTATTCCAAAGAAGCGTTTCATTTCTTGACTTCAGTTAAATGGGTAGAGATCATAACTCAGCCAGTTATAGAACGCATGCCTGATATGGAGATTTCCCCAAGTCCAATCCCCGGCATATCCAGCTGAAATAATCACATGGCAGTTAGGGCTAGACAAATCTGTCTTCCTCCAGCTCATCACTTTAACATGTGTTCATTAGTAAACCCATTCCATCTCACTTCCACATTAGTGACCAATCTTTGGACAAACAAAATGCTTAAGACAATGGAGTTTTTTCTTCCGTATATATTCCTTGCCAGGAAGAGAAGTCCCGTCCCCAGTTTGCTCTCAAGAGATGAGATTAAGTCCCCGATTTGCTAGGAGCTGCTTTCACAGTAAGAATAGCTCCCTCCATCCTCAAATTTGTGAGGGAAAAGCAGGGATACATACCTATTTTGTTTCGACTATGGCAGACCAACACGGCTACACACCTGTGCCTGCTCACATTTAGGCCTAAATTTAGGCCTGAAGAGAAATCTAAACAGAACTAGGGTGCTAGCTGAGGTAGAAGTCAATTTGAGGTAGAGTCAGACAGACAGGTTCATTCCCTCCCTTGAGGAATTTCTCACATTAAGAATCGTAGGATTGAAGAATTGGAAGGGACTACGAGGGTCATCTAGACCAGCCCCCTGCATGCAGGAATCTTGTGCCAAACGTGGGGCTCAAACCCACAACCCTAAAATTAAGAGTCTCATAATCTACCCACTGAGCTATCATTGGCTGATTCTATACAGGCAAGTCTCCACAGGCATTCCAGCAGCCACCAGGAATATGATGCACTAGGCATAACCAACAGGAATATGCAGTGCTAACAGCCCACAGCTATATCCAGGCTAAGCCTTAGAAGTGAGCAGAAGGATAGGATCCAGAAATTGAGACAGAGCTGAGGTGCCAGAGCCCATGAGACACAGAAAAATACACCAGAGCCAGGCAGGCCTTGACACTCAGGCAAGGTCCTGCTCAAACAGGAAGACTTTTATACTCTATCATGTTCAGGAGGGTCCAATGGTTAGTGGACAGGACTCAGACCACAGCTTGAGAATATTTCACTGCCATGAGCATTTTCCAAACTGCAATTCATGTAGAACCAGGGCTTCTAACATAGGGGTACAGCTGTACTGACCCCATACCAACAGGGGGCCCAGACTCTTAGCTTTCATTTTTAAAAAGCAAGTCAACCAGACATTTCTGAAGAAAGTTAGAGGACAAAGTGTGGCGGCAGCTCTAATGCTTCAGGAGGCATGTTGACCACCACCAACCCCATCTGGGCCCTCCCGGAACAGAAGCAGCTGGATAGAGGAGGGTGTTGGGGTATGTTTGTTAAAGCACTTCCCTCTTGTCCACAGAACCTGTTGGCATCCCTGCTTAGAACCAAAAGTCTTCAGTTACAGCAGCTCCCAACAAGTCAGGACAATTCACATGTACAGCCCCACAATGGAGCCAGATGGAAGCTGTTTCTGTGAACTAGCACGTGAGGGCTGAATCATACCTTCCCCAGTGAGGGGAAAGTACAGTCGTACCTTGGTTCTTGAACGCCTTGGTACTCATATGTTTTGGCTCCTGGACGCTGAAAACCTGAAAGTAAGTGTTCCAGTTTCCAAACATTCTTTGGAACCCAAATGCCCAGTGCGGCTTACACAGCTTCTGATTGAGTGCAGGAAGCACCTGCAGCCAATCAGAAGACACACCTTGGTTTTCGAACGTTTTCAGAAGTCGAATGGACTTTTGGAAGGGATTATGTTCAAGAACTGTATAGGATATAAAACAGGCTAAATATGCATTAGGCCCATGAATGGTCCAGCATGGTACAGTCTGCATGCCTTAAAGGAGAAGCAAAGCTACAAACAGAAGAGAATGCTAGAGTATCTTCCCAAGGATTTGCTGGAACTTTTGAGGAAAAGGTGCCTGCACATGAAGCAAATGCAAAGTATACACGTGAGACACATCCTCAGCATGAACTGCCTTTGTTTGTGTGAACGCAATTCCACAAAGGCACTGTGCCATGGTTTGCTTAACAAATCACGTATCCCACAGAGGATCACACAAACCATGGTTTATTTCTCCAAAGTTTGGCTTATTTTCCTGCTGCACTTGTCTTGTGCTTTTGCAGCTTCCTTAGCTATGATTAAGGAAGGGTATTTGGGTTCACACATTAACCACAACTTGTGGTCCGCAAGCCAGTCTAACCAACCTAACAAATTTGTTGTGAGGATTAAATAAGTGGCTGTGTGTGCTACCCTGAACTCCTTGCAGAAAGGGTGGAAATAAAATACAATAAAATAATTAACTATGTGTTTTTTTAAGTTATTGTAATCATTTTACAGTGACAAATATCTATTATTTTTTAAAAAAATCAAACCTGTTGAAGATTATGTTCCTTGTTATAATATTAATACTTTTAAAATGCAACATTCGGTCAACATTAGACTGTTCAAATACCCATCCCTATTGTAAATATCATTGTTCTTTATACATATATTGTTCTTTATAACACAAGAAGAAAATTAAGTTACTACTAGTGTCACCTTGCCGACAAAGTCCGTATAGTTAAAGCTATGGCTTTCCCAGTAGTGATGTATGGAAGTGAGAGCTGGGCCATAAAGAAGGCTGATCGCCGAAGAATTGATGCTTTTGAATTATGGTGCTGGAGGAGACTCTTGAGAGTCCCATGGACTGCAAAAAGATCAAAACTATCCATTCTTAAGGAAATCAGGCCTGAGTGCTCACTGGAAGGACAGATCCTGAAGCTGAGGCTCCAATACTTTGGCTACCTCATGAGAAGAGAAGACTCCCTGGAAAAGACCCTGATGTTGGGAAAGATTGAGGGCACAAGGAGAAGGGGACGACAGAAGACGAGATGGTTGGACAGTGTTCTCACAGCTACCAACATGAGTCTGACCAAACTGTGGGAGGCAGTGGAAGAGACAGGAGTGCCTGGCGTGCTCTGGTCCATGGGATCATGAAGAGTCGGACACAACTGAACGACTAAACAACAACAGTGTCAATACATGCAATGTTTTGCAACTTATTTACTAATTGCTATCTCAATTCTCTGAGTGTCTTGTAGCCAAAATGGGGAAATACACAGAAAAGGACGATGTACCAGCAGACTCAGGAGAACCACCAATATTTGCTAAAGCACAAAAAAACTATTTGAGAGGGGGACCCCTAAAAGGGGGAAGCAAATGCAAAGCAATCCAGTGAAGCCTGAGGTTACTCTCAGATGACCTGTTGATCAAACATTCGTTCTGATTCAGGTGTGGAGACATACTACCTTGTGTGAAGCAGTTGTTCTCCCACACTTTCTCCCATCACCAGAGCACTGAATCAACTTTAATTGTACAACCTGAATTTGTAGGTTTGCGATTGAATTCCACCTGACAGTAGTGACAGTCTGGAAGCATCCTAAGGGTATACAGGGTCCCGGGAATGCTGAGTGACTGTTAGGGGGCAAGGAAAGGGAGAAATGGTGAGAAGAGATATGGAATGGAGTATCCAGAACAGGAGTGCTCCCTTTTACAACTTTTTTTTTGCACTTATTTAATTAGATTGCATCAAGATACTTCTATTGCAGTTTTCTCCTCCCAGGGGGACCAAATTTAGCACCAAGACCTGAAGTTCCCCACCCCTGGCCACCGTTGGAAACCTCTGGACATAAATAAAATACATGAATTGCACGGTGCTTACAATTATCAAAATTTATATACCGCTTGATTACAGTAAAACCTCCAAACGGTTTACCAAAAAAATATTAAAGATGTCAGTAAAAACAGTTAAAGATAATTAAAAATGATTAAAAACACATCTACATCTGCATGCCTGGATAAGCTTGCCTAAACAAAAAAAATGTTTTAGGCATGCCTCCAAAGGACTGCAGTGGAGGTGCCTGCCAGGTGTCACTAGGCAGGGAGTTCCAAAGTGTATGTGTTGCCATACTAAAATATTGATTTCTTACAAGTGCAAAAATCAGCAAGTAGCGCAGTTCTCCGAGCAGAGGTGTTATATGCTCACAGGGTCTCATTCCTGTCGCGTTCTGTGCCAACAGCAGTTTCTGGGTCACGTGCAAGGGAAGCCCGACATAAGAGTGCATTGCAGTAATCCAATTTTGAAGTCGCCTGTGCCTGAACTACTATAAATCCCGATGTAACACTTCTATCCAATGAACCCCCACATGTATCCCCAATAACCTTATGCCTGATAACATGCCCTTCTTGTTCTCGGCTTCCATATTTTCATAATGCTAAAGGGTCAGTTCATTTGTATGCTTTTTTAAAAGAACTTTAATCCATTAATCTTTCTAGAATGCACAACCTGCTAAAACTACAAAGCTTACCTCACCAATGCAAAGTGAGTTGCAACATTTTCAGCTGGGAGAAAGGGCTTAATCCAGACTTCCCAAAGTGCCACTGAGCTACAATACTGCCTTCCTGAGACTTGCACCACCATATGCATACACACATTGGACTTCAGTCTGAATCGGATATCATAAGCAACAATATTAGATACATAAATCTGATACGACAAGATCTAAACACCAAAAAAGTATGCCACGATTAATTTTTTTAAAAAAATAATAATCTAAATCCTCTTGATGATTTCTTTATCAGCAGGAGTCCTTGTAATTTTCTAAGCGTTTTTTTTAAATGCCACAATAGATCAAAAGATCATTACTATTCAACTTATTTGAATATTTCCTAATTCCCTAAACAGTTGCTTACTGTTTTCTAATTTAAAGTAATTCATTACATGCACATCTTGCATTTTATGTCAACTCAAAGTGAATTATACATTCTCTCTCTCTCTCTCTCTCTCTCTCTCTCCCTCCGACAATTCAGTGGCAGCATTTCAGTCATCCATATGGTTCATTTTATTTCAGTATACAAATCGGCAGTATATATATAAATTGGCAGCAACATAAAGCATGATGGAAAATTACCCCTCTTTAATAATGCTAAACAATTCTAATGATCCCATAGGTTATACTAAACAACAGCAACAACAAATATGCAAATAATAAATATGTAGATAGAATGCTGTTTTTCAAAACCAGAGCTTCTCCCAGGCAGCTCATAATAGAATAGATGAAGTAAGTTTGTAAATGTTTTCAAAAGATCCCTGCAAAGTTTGAGGGCGAGGACAGAACAGTCTTCTTCTCACTTAGTGAATTCTCTAGGTATATTTAACTTCCAAGTGAGCATGCATAGGATTATAGTCTAATGCGCTTTAATTTGTGGCCTGCAAAATCATTAGTATCTTTCTTCCTATGAACTCAGAGTGGGATCGGGGCAGGCCTTAAAATGTACTAGTGCATTGAGCAAATGTAGTGTTGCACTATAATTGCTAGAACAGTTTTGGAAGCAAGGCAACCCTTTAATATCTTCTGCTACTGGTATAACACTCTCAGCCTTCAACAGCAAGGGGCCCTCAAGATGTTTTGGACTTCAACTCCCATCAGCCTCTCCAGCACATGCACTATGGGAATTGTAGTACAAAGAATCTAGAGGGCACCACACTGTTGAAAGCAGTATTACCTTGTTCAGAGTATGTAGCTCTTTTTTCCCCTTTCCTTAGTAGAACGCTGCTTGTTGTTTTTAATAAAGCTTTACATCTCATATCAGGAATCACAAGACAGAGAAGCCAGTAGGAGAACACTTCAATCTCCCAGGACATTCTATAAAAGATCTCAAAGTAGCTGTCTTAATACAAAGAAATTTCAGAAATAGACTGGAAAGAGAAGTGGCTGAATTGCAACTAATCACCAAACTTAAAACCATGGAGAAACCTGGTCTGAACAAAGACATTGGATTCTTATCTCATTATACATAACAAAGCTATATTTAGCCATTTCACCCCTTGCCTTTCCCTGCAAGACTAATTGCAGCCGTTAAGAGTCGTCAACAGGTTTTCCACACCCATCAGCTGATCACCCATTCCCACCACCCTTCTGAGTAATACCCCTCCCCACTCCCCCACTATATTTAAGGATCTAATGACTTCTGTTTCAGTGTATCTGAAGAGGTGTCCATGCACACGAAAGCTCATACCAAGAACAAACTCAGTTGGTCTCTAAGGTGCTACTGGAAAGAATTTTCTATTTTGTTTCAACTATGGCAGACCAACACGGCTACCCACCTGTTCAGATGTTGTTACACTCCAGCTCACATCAGACCCAGACACCATAGTCAGTGACCAGGAACCATTATCATTCAATGTATATACTGCTCAGTGACAAAACAAGTTTCTAAATGGATTACAAATTATTATTTAAAAAAAAAATAAGCTGCATCAACCATTGCAAGATAGATCCTCACAGTGGGAAATGTTATAGTCTAGCAACATCTAGAGGGCCACAGGTTCCCTATCCCTGAATTATACAGAATCATAGAATCTCAGAGTTGGAAGGGACCCAAGGGTCATCTGGTCCAATCCCCTGCAATGCAGAAATCTCAACTAAAGCATTCATGACAGATGACCATACAACCTCTGCTTTAAAACCTCCAAGGAAGGAGAGCCCACCACCTCTCGTGGGAGTCTGTTCCACTGCCAAACAACTCTACTGTCAGAAAGTTCTTTCTGGTGTTTAGTCAGACTCTTGTTTCTTGTAGCCATTGCCTCAGGTACTACCCTCCAGAGCAGGAAAACAAGCTTGCTCTACCCTCCACGTGACAACCCTTCAGATATTTGAAGATGGCCATCCTATCTCCTCTTGGTCTCCTCTTTTCCAGGCCAAACATACCCAACTTCCTCAACTGTTCCCCAGAAGGCTTGGTTTCCAGACCCTTGATCACCTTGGTTGCCCTGCTCTGCTCACATTCCAGCTTGTCAATAGCCTTCTTTCATGGTCCTAATTAATTATATGATTCCATCAACCTTGTGAGGACAGCCCACCTCTTTATTTCACTGGAAGACAGCAACATGTCCAAGGCCACCACAACTGGGCTGATATTTGGAATCATTCCTTCGATGTCTGCTCTCCAGCTTTCTTCCAAATTTATAGTGGAGAATGGGAGGATAAATATTAGGGTGAACTAATAAACTGGATACAGGTAGGTAGCCGTGTTGGTCTGCCATAGTCAAAACAAAATAAAAAAATAAAAAATCCTATCTGAAGAAGTGTGCTTGCACACGAAAGCTCATACCAAGAACAAACTTAGTTGGTCTCTAAGGGGCTACTGGAAGGATTTTTATTTTTTTATTTTTTATTTTTGTTTTAATAAACTGGAGTAAAGCAGTGAAAATAAAAGCATACTGTGATCCTTCACTATAGCAATAGCCTTTAAAACTATTGTCAGCAGAGCAAACTTTGGTTGTGAGTTTGGCAAAGGGAGTAGGCTGTATGCCTGAGCCTCCCTTCTAATTCCTGGATCCAGCATGGATTCAATTGCTGAAATAGCCAGGCCAGCCTGGTAAGGGCCTGCTACACAGTATGGGTATTTAAGGTAACAAAGGGAGTGGCGCTGTGCGAGGTGCAAATGGGTGGGACTCCCTCCCTCCCTCAACTGTCTGCTAGTTAAAAATAAAGTACAAAAGGCCAGAGTGGTGAGTTGAGTTATGTGAGCTAGAAGCTTGACACAAAAGCTGCAGGATGGAAAGGCAGAGAGAAAGAGAGAGAGCCATGCCTGATTTCTGCTGGAATATGGATATTGGAAAGGCAGGACACTCTTGGGGTGTTGATGCTGTGAAGCCCTCCATCCTAGGCTGAGGTTGTATATATGTGCAAATGAACCATATATCCTAAAGACACCACAGTCTCCGCTGTGCCTCGTTCTGAAAGAAGCACAAACCCCGGAAACCCCTGGAATCTCGCACCACTCAGAAATTGACGTAGTGTGCCACACTATAAATATCCTTTCTGCACTACATAGGTTCGATAAGACAGCTCAGACAGCACTGGTGCAATTTAATTAGCTCCAAAACAAAAATGCATGGATAAACAGAATCAGAGAGGATGCTGAAATGGTGTCAGGTACTTATCTTCAGTTACTTAACATGGTCCACTTTACTAATCACTGTGGCAAAAGGAAAATTATGATTGTCCTTAATCTTTGATCTAGCCAAACTTTTTTTTCTTTTGATCTATCTATCTATCCATCCAAGGTATTGGTATTCCACCCTCCAGCTTTTTTTAAAAAAAAAAAAAAACAACCAAGGGTGCTTAACATATGGCTGATTAAATCAAATTTATTTATTTATTTATTTATTTATTTTTAATATTTATAGGCAGCTTTTTGTCCTAGATGGTCACAACACAGTTCACAGAACAACTGGGCAGAGAGGTGGGGGGACCCATCAGTCAAAAAATACGTTGCTTAAAACAAACAAAAACCACCAGTAAAAACAAATTCAATAAATTAGGCATGATGCATCTTGCTTAAAACGCCTGCTAGACTAGAAAGGTCTTCATTAAAGCACCTAGAGAAGGGGGAAGCGTCTGATCTCAGCGCACAGCTCCTGGTGGATCTGAGCCATTGGGAAACACTAGCAGAAACTCCTTCAAAGAATCCATTGATCAGGGATGGATGTTAGGAATCAGGCAGTCCTTAAGAGAGCCTGGACCCCAAGCCATTAAGGGTCTTATGAATTCATACAAGGAGCTTACACTTGGCTTGGTAGCATAATACAAAGTGACAAAATATAATGCATGGAATTAACTCAGCAAAACAAGAGCATCAGATCAAAGAGGAAGAGTCAGTAAAATCTGTTGAGGACCGCTGGATGTTCTGCTGGGTAAACACAAAGGCTTACTCGGAGACACATCAGACTCTGTTGCAGGTTAACCTATCTTGGGAAGGCTTTCCACACTGAGGATGCCATATAAACTAAGCAGGTCCTCTTTGATCACTATCTACCTAACATCAAGGGAATCAGAGGTGGATCTCCAAAGGTGACCGGTTAATTTGGGAGGAGGCAATCCTTTGGGATCCCATGACCTTTAGGACTATGTTTACCATTAAATGACTTTAACTGACTTAGAAGCAGTACAGAAATCCCCAGGACATACTTCCATGTAAATGGGACTGAATTGCCAGATACATATTTTTGTTTGGTGGGTGGGGGGGCAACAGTGTGGTGCTGGGAATGGCACTCAGAACTTGTTCACAAACTGAGATGTCACAATTATTACAGGGAGTGGAACAAAACCACCAAATGTGTGGTTTCCGAAACACTTGATTGGCTGGCAATGATGTCAAGTGCATTTTCAATCTCCAGTGGATGCAGTTTCAACATCACTCACGCCTCCTCAAGGAAAGTATTGGCATAGGAGTTTCTGCCATAAGTAGCAGGATCTTAACCAACATGTGGAAACGAGATGGGCAGTTTTTCAAACCTGAACTGGCGCTTCACTAAGAGGGCCGGCACTTGTAAAAGCATCTTTCTTTCCAGAATCTCATTTGGGGGAGATGTTGTTTCTGAAAATTCAACTATTCCAGAAATCTTGACATTCAGCACCTGAAGCCAGTTCATGTTGCAACAAGAGGTTTGCATAATTTCAATTTTTCTAGTGAGGGTAACAGTGCACTTGTTATGAATGGAGTACATTATAGTATACTTACGTTCTGTATAAACAAAATAATCTCTAAATTGGATTCTTTCAAGCACCGTGGCCTATACATAAAAGTGGGGCCTGGTCCATTAGGGCAAATGAGGCGCTGCCCCACCAAACCTCAGCATGTCCTCACCTGCCTGTCTTCTTACTTAGGCTCTGTTACAGCAAGGAAAAGGATGAGGACAAAACTGGAATTAGCTGGCCTTGCCTCTAATTGACTCCAGTTCCACCTACTGTTGGCCTCCCTGAATTCTGCTCCACCAGTCTCAATGGGCATCAACCCCCACTGCTTTTACATGGAGGTAACAAAACAAGGCTAATCCAAATAGAAAATGATAAAACTCAGGATTCTATTTTTTGAATATTAAAATTGATTGCCACAATGTTTGTTTGTTTTTTCATACAAAGACCAGACAGACTGCAAACGACCAGATGGTCACTGTGTTACTGTCCTTAATTAGACTTAATATTATCATCATAAATATAAGTCGCCACAATGGACCCACTCATATTGTTCCCTGGGTTGAGGGGGTAACTGTTTCCTCTCTTGAATGATTTGGTGTGTGTGTGTGTGTGTGTGTGAGAGAGAGAGAGAGAGAGAGAGAAGAATACTCTTTCATAGGTCTCTATATTCGCAGGTTTACCAGAAGACTACACCATGTCAGTAAAACATTATGCTCTTTTTTGAAAAACAACAAATGAATTCAGTTACTTCCCATCAAAACATGCAAGGGTGTGTGTGAAGAGAATGCCAGCTACGCAAATACAACTTGTGCCAGGGAAAATGTATGTCAAAGCAATTTGAAAACACATCTGTGCAAAGGTTTGCATGCAATTACTGTGTGCGCACCTTGGAATATATTGAGTGGCATACTGGGAATACGCTGTCGTGAGTTATTTATTTTTACAGCATGTGGAATCGGGGGGAGGGGGGAGGGAGCAAGCAGCCCACAACATCTCAGCTGGCTACCTGAAAACTAAGGAGTGTGATGGACAGGAAATGCTTTCCCAGCCACAGACACCCGCACTTACCGTTAAGCAAAGGACACCACACAATTCAGCCTGTTAATGTCAGGGTACTCCGGACTGCTAATACAAAAGTGAGGACCGATCAGGTCTATATATCTGTGGCTTGGGCTTTCTAGCAATTAGTTTGACGCGCTGCCCTGGTTTACACATACACTCTCTCACCCTCTCTTGTCTCCCAACACTTCCACTGCTCCAGCTAGACAGCTTACTCACAGGTAAGTATGCATAAGATTGCCGTTTTAAGTCATTCTACTCCCACCATGGGATAAGCTTCCCGGGTTGTAATACACAGTTTGCAAATAATGACAACGAATGCATGCAGAATTTATTTCACGCAGGCCAGGTAGCAGTGCAGGCTTTAATGGCGTGATGACATCAGTCACTGTCACAATAAAGGGGGGGGGAGAGTAGTGGTTCCAGATGCTCCTTATGTTAACAGAAGTTGTCCCTTAATACATATCCTCACAGCAACACAGTACAATTTGCCCCGCTCCCCCTTGAGAAAAAAAACGTTCCTATAGTTTTGATGTGCACACACCTCAAAAGTTGCCCGGAGGGGTGGGGGGGTTATTTTGTTTTTCAGCTGTGATTAACTTACAAAATGGAAAGACTAAACGGGAAGAAGGATTCTCTCTCTGCACCCACACAGAAGGGAACTCTCTCCACTCACCTCCGTCTCATGTACTTCATTTCTAAAACGATCTCCTGTTAAAGCACAGTTCTTCGTCCGCCGATAAAATGAATGAACACGCACTTTATCTCCTGCGATCAGCCATATTAACCACGCTTGGCTGGGGCTGTCTGCGGATAAAGGAGTATAACACAGCAGGAGACCCACTTCGTGCGCTGCAGGCGGCGAGAGAAGAATCCAAAAAAAAGTTTTATTTCACTCTTTCGTGGGGGGGAGGGAGTCTTTGCCTCTCGACGCACCTCCTTCACACCTCCACTTACCCTGGATAGGTTTCAGGTTTCAGTCAAGAAATGTGACCGTATGCGGCGATGGGGAGGGGGGAGGCGACAGCGGATGGAAAGGGAAGAGCCTGCCCGGTTACTCGGCACCCCGATCTCGACCAACAAGAGAGGACGCATCATCCATCTTTCTGTCTCTCTCGCTGATGGATCTTCACTCCTTTACAGGTTTGCCACGCTTCGCCGCTGAACGGACAAAGGAGACTTTTATTTCACACCCCCGTCTAGAGCAGACTAGGAACTGTACAGGAGAGGTGGCAACGAAGATAGGGGTTTTTTTTTGCTCGCGCGCCTCCCGGACAAACACGACCGCGCTTTCGGAAGTGCTGCGCTCGAGAACATTTTCCCAGCCCCCCCCAGCCCAGCCCCAGAAGGCGCTCGCACTCTGCGTAAACTGGAAACACCTTAGTTCCTCATTCCGGCCGCGCGTGGGAGGGCCGGTAATGGTTCTGCGCGATCAAGTGCACTCTGCACATGCTCCGGGTCTCACCGCTCCGATCTAGTGCAATGCGGCGCGTTGGCTTTCCAAACAGGCTGAGCTCCGCGCGTTAAACCCTTCCTACGACAGAAGAGGCGCTGGCCAGCCAGGATTTGGCTGGGCATCACAGTTAGCCAGCCACATGGCTCACAGAGTGCCCAGGCACAAACGTTCTCCCGGCCTCCCAGTGCCCATGGACTCGGCCAGGCTCTCCCACAAAGCGGTCCACTTCAGCTGTGGCTGGCTTCGCCAGCTTCTGCTCTCCAGCTCTCCAAGCTCATCGGTTTTAAAACAAGCCCCACGGCTTCCTACATCTGGCCCCAGAATCCAACACAACACAACCCACACACACAAAGAAAGAGAGAGAGAGAGAGAGAGAGAGAGAGAGGTAGCTTCCTGTCACACCTGCCCACAAACAACTATCCAATCCCCTAGGAGGAATTGCTATTTTACGCGCGCTCTTGCCTGGAGAGCAAGTGCCACTGAACTTTGTGGAATTAACTTCTGAATGAAGCTTTGTCTCCAAATGCGCCACCCGACAGAGTAGACTACTGGTCCCCAAAACTAACCAAGCCTGTCGGCGCTCCGGCGCCTCAGATATTTAATCCTCTCAATCTCTGGAATCTCGAGAGGGAAAACAACGGATACAGAGCAACCATGTGCGTGCTTCCTCGGAAATACGTGACGTGCCTCACCCTTTTCAATGGGGCTTACTCCCAGGTAAGTACGTGCGCGCGCGCGCACAGGATTACAGCCTTAATACCGTATAGGTCAAGTTTGCAGCGCTCTACCTGACGGGCAGGCGGTTATGCTTAGGCAGAACGTGAAAGTTGCTCGCATCCCCTTCCTCTGAAGACTAGTTTGAGCGCTCCCGCGACTCAAAAAACCGTCAAAAGTTCCTTCTTTTTACGCCCAAGCGCAAATAGCGATGCCGTCGGGGCAGCACTTCGGGGGCAGAAGTCCAGAGCCCCACTTAGCGGAAGGCCTGCAAGTGCAGCAGGGCATTTTGAAGTAAGCGACGTAATACACATAACCATCTAAACAGGGGGAGGAAAAAAAAAAACCCTTTCAGTCCAGAGTCTGATCACCTAAGGGCGCCACTCCACGCCCCCCGCGCGCGCATACACGTTTGCTGCTGGTGCTTTCCACTGGCATCACGCGCGCTTCACTACCTCACCGCCTCGCCCCCCCCCCCCCACGGCACGAGCGTGGATTCGAATCGCCACTTCCCGGCACCTAAGGATCGGGAAGAGGCAGGTTGCGTAGCGGACCTGGTTGCGGGAAGCGGGTAACTGAGCAGAAGGCGATCTCTCTGTCATCGGCTCCGTCCGATCTTTTTTCCAGCCCTGGGACGGCATCGCCGGAACTGCTCCTTGCACAGGTTAAGCCGAGCAAGGCAACGAACGGCCGGCTGCACTGCACAGCCCCACCACCACCAAATAGATAGATAGATAGATAGATAGATAGATAGATGCCCCGGAGGTTGGCGCTTCCCTCTGGCGGGAAGAGAAAATGATCCTTTCTCGTGCGCCCTAGAGAGCGCAGCGTCGGCAAACCTTACCTGGAGCGCAGCAGCAAAGAAGAGCCGGGATCTAGCCTAGCCGCTCCGCCGGAGGCAAAGCAAGCGCGCCGATGGCCCCATCCAAAGCCGCGCTCTTTCTCCAGTATTAGGAAACCGCTATGTGCCACCGGCTATGTCTCCTCCCGGGGCCAGGAGGCAGGCAGGGAGACAGAGCCACCTGCGCCCGCCGGGTAGAGGGGAGCTGGAGGCAAAGCTCAGCCAGCAGCCGAGGCTCCGAGGAAACCGCAAGAAAGATCCGTGGAAGAGAGAGGGAGGGGAAAACCTCAAGCCTGGAGGGCGGGCAACGAAGGAGGGATAATGAAACCCGACGGAAAGTTCGACGGGGTCACGAGTCTCCGCGAGAATCCCAGCGCGGCTCGGCTGGCATGGGAGCGGCGGCCGGAGAGCGCCACCAGCGCGCTTTGGAAACTACCGCGAGGCTCCTTGGCTTTCCCAGCCGCCTCTCCTTCGCTTGTTTCAAAGGGCTGCGAGGCGGGCGGCCCTGATAGGGCGGCGGAGGGCGAGGGCTGCCCGCCCCCTTTCCGGGCGCTGTCATTCATCTTCCTCCACACCACGCGGACGGCTACTTAGGCTCCACCTCCCGAAGGCGCGCCCACGTGGCTATGTAGCCCTGATCTCCCAGTCCGAGGGAGGGAACTGTGGGGTGAGGATCAGGCCTCGGAATGACAGCGACTGGGACTCCTCTCTTGCTTGTGGGGTTCTGGTTGGCCACTGTGAGGACTGGACATGATGGGCTTATAGCGCTCTTCTGTTGTCAGATAAAGAAATATATATTGTTGTGAGTTTGGTTAGTCTGATGTGTTGATGCCAGAGTTACTAGTCCCTGGAGTCGAGGATCCAGCAAGAGTTAAAATCTAATGGAGGATTCTGTTGTTGAACTAGTCAGGTGATTCCTTTGGCAGCAATGGACATATGGACTATTGTTACTATAATGAAAGAAGTTGCCCTGTGCCAGAGGGCACATGGGTGGTACTGAGAAAAGCCCGTGTGTGAGAGCTTGAGAGCAGCCAGGAGAGAGAGAGAGAGAGAGATGCTTGATTTCTGCTAGAATCTAAGGCTGTAACTGGGAGAAGCAAGAACTTTTGGGGTGTTGATGCTGTGATCCCCTCTATCCTAAACTCTGGTTGTATATATGTGTAAATAAACCATATGTCCTAAAGACACCGCAGTCTCTGCTGCCCCTCATTCCGAGGAAATGAAACATTGGAAGCCGTGGCATCTCACACTACTTGGAGATTGGGGTGGCATGCAACAGTATGTTCCGAGGAGTCCCAAGGCTGAAAGGTGCTGCTACCTCCCCTGTATAATTTTCCTCCCTTATCTCACCAATAGATTTGGAACCAAGCTTCATTGAAATCAATACCGGTTCGGGTTTCAATAGGAATTTACTTCCAAGTTTGTGTGCTTAAGGATTGTAATTTAGCTAGGGCTACCAAATGTTCCTGGGGACAGTCCCTGGATTTGCAAATCTGTCCCCGGACAAATTCCGTCCCCGGAATGTCCCCAGATTTGCAAATCTGTCCCCGGGAAACATGGCAGCGGCAGCCTCAGCAGCCCGGAGCAAGCCTGGTAGTGCGGTTGGCTCTGGCTGGCTTCAGGAGCTGCTCGCTGCCGTGGCACCCGCCATTTTCCTCGCCAGAAGTCCCCATAGGATGTGTATTGTGCGCATAGGATGTGTCTTGTGCTGTCTCCTGCCCCCTTCCCCCTTTGTTTTGACTGATCAGGGGAGGCTCGGGAGTCGCGGGTGGGTGGCCGTTGCCCAGTTTTTTAAAAACTCTGTGCATTTATGTTTCACAGGGTGTGAAAGAAGGGCTTTGCACCTTTATACAATATGCATGTGTGCTTGGTCACAGGGTCTTTTGCCTCACCATCCGCACTACTGATTCCCTGTTGCTACTCAGCTTCAAAAAAAAAAAAAAAAAGTGTCCCCGGATTCATTGAAAAAAAAATCTGGTAACCATAAACTTAACACTCTGTTCAACACTCCATGGGGTGGAGGGGAAGACACATGGATTTACCAGTTCGGTGTGTTTTTAGAATTGCAACCCACACCCTAAACACATGTTCAGGTGGATCCTCTTTAATCTTTTATCAGCAATTTTCAGGGTTTCCTTTCTTTGTTATTGTTTGGCATTTGTTATTTTCATGTAAGCTGCCTTGAAACTATACAGTGTAGGGCAGGTGGGGGGGACCTAGTGCCCTCCCATTGTTGCTGGACTACAATGCCCATCAGGCCCAGCCTCTGTGGCCAGTGGGGATGATGGGAATTGTAGTCCAGCAACATCTGGATGTCCACAGCTGTTTCCCCTTCTCTGTCGTAGGGGATACATTGTAGGGTGTCCTTTGAAAATAAGACTAGGATGTTTACTTGGATGCTAAGTCCCACTTTGAGTTGCATAAGAGTGCACAGCACTGCAGTCCCTGCGTGAAATTTTCTTCAACGTCATCTAATCTGATTTTAATTGAGGATATTATATGCTGGTGACTCACTGTAATCATTGTGTTACTTTAAATTTAAATACCCTTTAGTTTTATTAACCTTACGTCTGCTGGTGATAAGTTATTTTACTGATCCCAACCAATGGTTGCTGTATAAGTTATTTTCTGCAGTTGCAACTCTCTCTGTTAACCATCGGATAGCTTGGACTTGATAGCAAAAGTCAAGCTTGCATGGCAGAAGTCTGAGTGTGTTGCCCAATCTTAAACCTTAAATTGTAAATTCGAGAATTAAGATTTTGCAGCCTTTATAGGGTTGCTACCTGTTGTTGTTGTTTTTAAATCACACTGAAGTGATATGTTTGCAGTCCAGATCCGTGTACTTGAAATTTGCAAATTGCTTGAGAAGAGGGAGCAGTTTGGCTAGAATACTGTTCCCCCTCTTTCCAAATAGTTTTATATCATTTGATGTCCTCCTGGCTGCTCAGTTCCATGATGGAGCCTGGGAATTAACAAGGAAAGAACAGAAAGACAGTCACAGGATATAATAACCAAGGAAAAAAAGTATAAAATACTCAGCCGTGACAATCCCTAAAACGAGGTAAAGATGTGGTGAAGATATAACCCAAACTTAAGTAAACGAAACTCAAAAAATTGGGGTGAGGGCCCCTAAACAACTAAGTGGATTTAGACAAAAATATAAACAAATCAAATGAAAACCCTCATAACTAAAACCCTAGACAATTATAAATTTATACTAGCTACAATAGTTTCTTAACTTCGTTTCGTTTAGTTAAGTTTGGGTTATATCTTTACCACATCTTTACCTCGTTTTAGGGATTGTCACGGCTGAGTATTTTATACTTTTTTTCCTTGGGAATTAACAAGAGCATGAGAGAGATGAGAGAGAGAGAGAGAGAGAGAGAGAGAGAGAGAGAGAGAGAGAGAGAGAAAGAGATGTTCCCACCCCATGCTGTCACTTCCCTTACCCTACCTGTGCTGCTCCACTTCTGGGCACTGGGTTGTGTTCAGGCAGGAAGAGCGACTCAAATGGCAGTATAGGAGACAAGGCAGAGCGGAGCAAAAAGCACTCCTGAAACCAATCTGCTCCCTTCCCCGGACACATGAATGAATGAAATTACTTTATTCGGTCACAGACTAGCACAAACAAAACATCTAAATAAATAGCACAACAGTATGAATCTAAGCAAATAATTATTTAATAAATGGAAGTAAGAACCAACCGTAGATTAAAACATATACATAGAATACTTGATTAAGCATAAATCATGGGTGAATAAAAGGTAATAAGAAGAATTTTAAAAGACCAGTTAAAACAGCTATATGGGGTGGGGCTTCAATGATACAGATCTAACGATATGGGCCTTCATTTTAGGACTGATTTGTAGCATAGACCATCCTTCGACAAGTATCTATTATAGCAGCGCAGAATGCGACTGAATATGTGACTACTGGGCTTTCATCCTGTAGTAATAGGGAGATGTTGTGTTGTTCTGAATGCCCAGGGAACTTATATAGGACGGGCTGGATAAACCTGGCTCGAATGTCCCAGACACATGTATACCATTATTATTAATTTATTAATTGCCACTTAAACCACCATGCCAAAGCAATCTACACATAAAATAATTAAAAATAGTGTATATATCTGCCATGGATGACAGAGAGCATTAAAAACAAAAATCCTGATGGATCAGACCAAGGGGCCAACTAGTCCCCCGTCCTTTAACACTGGGCAGCCAGATACCTACGTGAAGATTACAAGCCTGACATGCAGTTAACAGACCTCCCTGGTTGTTTTTCCTCAACGTCTGGAATTTAGGGATATACTGCCTCTGGACTTGGAAGTTCCATTTCGGTATTGTTGCTAAAACCACTGATAGACCTGTTCTCTGTTAATGGGACTAATCCTGTACAAGGCATCTGTTTTGCCAAATGCCGGAGTTCTTTTGGATTCAGTGGCAGTAACGCTGGTGGAGAGAGGTTCAGCGCTTTTCTTAAGCAGCAGGCTTGAATACAGAATAAAAACCAGTGAAACAATCTTTAAGCAGAATAACATCGCGCAAGTGAGATAAAATACTTCCCCATTCGGTTATTGGTTGCTCAAGGGAATGACAAAGGAGTGACTCCAGCGTGATTGTATCCCGATAAAATCTGTTCACGCCACCCGTCAAGTTTTTATCTGATTCTTGTTTTAGTGGTGTTCATTTGCTTTACAAGTCAAGCTTTGTTTACATCAAGGGCATGCAGAAATTTTATGTACTAATTCTTACGTACTAAATTTAATTGTGATTTCTTCACCTTTCTGAAAGTTGAAACAAAATAGGAAATTCTTTCCAGTAGCACCTTAGAGACCAACTGAGTTTGTTCTTGGTATGAGCTTTCGTGTGCATGCACACTTCTTCAATTGAAAGTTGCGATTGTCCTGTATGTTGTTGCTTTACTCTGCTGTGGCCTGTGGTCTATGTACTAACACAATAAATGCTATTCTGAATTCTGGCATCCAGTGAAATTAAACAGTTGGAGGATTGGGGACAGAGAAAAGTACCGTATTGGCCCAAATATAAGCTGCACCCGCAAATAAGCCGCATCTTTAAAATTCAAGGGGCGGGGGAGAGAGAATACCCAAATATAAAAAATTGGGTTACAGGCTGAAAATCACTGCAGCTGGTAGAATTGTAACTCCGAGCCAATTTAAACCTTTGATCTTGCAAGCCCACAAAAGTTACCGTACAATCACAAAAATCGCAAATCACTATTCAATTGCTACAATTCCACAGACATTCACTGGCAAATGAACAGTCTCAAGCTTGCAAATTTGCAATAAAACATTTTTTGTTCCGTTTTACCGTCTGTCTGTTTCAGCAGCGATATCATAAAAGCCAATTTTTGTAAGCTTGTGAATTTAAGCCGCACTTTTAACTTTTCGCGGTCGGAATTTTTTGGGGGGGGGCGGAAGTGTGGCTTATATTCAGGTCAATACGGTATGTGCTTTTTCACACAGTGCATGCTTAAACTATGGAACTGAGCCCCAAAAGAGGCGTTGATGGCTACCAACTTGGATGACTTTAAGGGAGAATTAGACAAATTCATGGAGGATGAGGCCATTATTGGCCACTAACCCTGGCAGCTGTGTTCTACCTCCATAGTTGGGAGTCACCATGTTTCTTAATACCAGTCGCTGCATTTCTGCAGGAGGGGAGAGGGCTGTTTCTCTCAGATCCTGCTTGTGGCATTCTCACACACATCTGGTTGGTGCCACTGTGGCAATAGGATGCTGTACTAGATGGGCCAGGGGCCTGATCCAGCTGGCTCTTCTTGTGTCCCTATGATAATGCAAGGTTCATGATCCCAGGGAGGCAACTGCTGAACATCCTTAGAACCTCCCTTCAGGATTTGCACTAAAAGACATGAGAATATATGACTGAAGAGGGTTCTCCATCCCTGATTTTCACCATGCGAGCCTATTCCCTGCTACTGTTTCATGGGATAATAGCTCAAACGCAACACAGCGATCGCGTCCGTATTGGCACACCATTCTCTGCACCATTACGACTGGTGCATAAATCACGGTTTGCGAAGTCCAAAACTGAAAAAGAGGCAGACTGTTGCTGTTGCTCATTGTTGATCTTCTGTCACTTACAATCATATATGCTTTGGATTTTAAAAGGGGTTTGCAGACTATTCTAACCACAGGGTACACGAGACATGAAGTAATGGCGCAATATTAGATAGTTCAGCGTTCTTAACATCAGAGCCCAGACGCTATGTCAATACTATCTATGCAGCTGTCAAATTATTCTTAAGTGCATCTTTTGCGTTGTCATGCGCACCATCTTTTAGCAAAGCGCTGTATTGATATTGAGAGTATGAGTCTTCAGAGTCAGTTTCTCCACTGGAATATTTGTTTCAAGGCGCACAGGTTTTACAAGGGTCATGATTCAAGGAGAAGTGGGTCACTAGATGCCTGGCACACCCAAGGCACAATAGCATCAATAGGCACTGAGTCTTTAGTACAGTTGCACCAACAACTTCTGGCAGTTGGAGTCTCTGCCAATTAATCCTCTTGAAACATTCTTCGTCCCTTTCTTTCTCTTTGGCAATCACTCATATTGAGAGCCAGTGTGGTGTAGTGGTTAAGAGCGGTAGACTCGTTATCTGGGGAACCGGGTTCGCGTCTCCACTCCTCCACATGCAGCTGCTGGGTGACCTTGGGCTAGTCACACTTCTTTGAAGTCTCTCAGCCCCACTCACCTCACAGAGTGCTTGTTGTGGGGGAGGAAGGGAAAGGAGAATGTTAGCCGCTTTGAGACTCCTTCGGGTAGTGAAAAGCGGGATATCAAATCCAAACTCTTCTACTTCTTCTTCATAGCCAAGTAAGATGGTCTTCCGTGAATATGGTCTTAACTGGATCCACACATCCTTCCACAGTGGGGACATAGGTTTCCAGGTGGGAGCTGATCACGTTGAGGGTTTGCCAAATGTGCCTTCCTCTTAGCTTGTTTCTCCCTTCTTCTTACTTCACAGGGCCCCCAATTTAGTGGCATTTTACTACATGGATCTAAAATTAAGGGAAGGTGCTTTTCACTTGCTGAGCTTCTTTGAATTATTCCCTTTCCCTACAATTCTTGCCATGTTTTAAAGGGATTGTGGACCCAAACAGGAAACATGCCCAGGGAGCCATGCGTCGGAAACAGTTTCAGGGTCAACACCAAGCACCAACCTACATTCATATTTGTATAGGTGGAGGAAAAGGACTCCGCCTTTGCCAAAATGGCTACCGCTCTACTCAGAATCCCCCACTTTTTCTAAACACAGATTGTAACTGTCCATACATAATGGCAGGTATATAGTGATGGAGTTTGGTAACTGTATTGTAGTGATGTGTGGAGAGAAATAGTATGGTAAGGCTGCTAGTGGAAAGGATAAAGAAAGATTAAGTTTTATAACTGAGGTAAACAAAGCCATTCTAGGTACATGTGACCAAGATGGAGGCATGAACACAAACTAGCTCCTGCTAATCAGCTTGAGGTAAATAAACTTGGAGAAGAAGGAAGGAAGAGGTGAAAGGAAGCAATTTACTTTACCAGCAAGTAGGAACCAGTGAGGAGAAAGAACAGGTTGCTTTTCTGTCTTCACACACACACACACGTTTAGATAACTTATTGCAAGTTCTGTTGCTTTGCTGCCAATGTAGAGTGAACATGCATATTGCAGGGATGGGGATTATTATTGGTATTATTTTCAAGAAGATTAGAGTCATCATAATACTCATTACTGCCTCTGTTTTGATTTTCTCTTTGCTAAATGAAGTGACGCAGATTGTAAGTAAACAATAATTATTAAAGAATTGCCAATTAAGAAGCAACCAAACAAAGGAGATTCTAAAAAGCATCCTTTCTCTTTTGTATGACATTTTATTCAGAAGCCCGACTCCTGTAGCCTCACTGAATGCTAATGAACAGCATAATAACCTACCAGGACTAGCAGGGGATGATTAATTAAGAACACGGGGGCAGAATTCAAAAGATTTGAACTATACTTTCCCCCAAAAAAATAATTCAATTACATGCCGTAAGCCTAACTGAAATCAAAAGACGTTCCTTGGTTACATCGAGCATCCCATCCCATTTGTTCCTATCAACAGTTTTCTTCCTTGCTTGTAAGAGGCATAATTGGGACACCCAGGTGTGATGATTCAGATAATGGAACAAAGCATCCTTGCCCTTATTGCTCATCCGCATCATATCCTGGCTTCAACATGGTTACTCTTGGTTGGACATATTAATGGATCAATGCAACAGTTCCTACATTTGGACTGCAGTGTTATATCAGAAAAAATACCTAGAACTTGACAAAGCATAAATAAGTGTAACTGCATAGGTGCATATTAGCCTCCTATTGTCATGAACTCTATTTCCTTCACTCCTCAAAGCAGACACACATCTTTATTGTTTACGTTTCTCTATAAAATGCACCCATTAAGTGTTTTTTCTCATCCGAGTACCTAAAGCAGTGCACAGCATGAATAACAACGGTGATTCAAACCACAAAATGCAAGGATGCATTGCAGTCACAAAGAGAGAATCCATTCCACATACCCCTGCCTTGGGTGTGGAAGACCGAAATGCCAGGGGAAACAAAAATGGCTTTGCCTGGTTCTGATGACAAGGCTGATGCCAGGTGGGTCTCCATAGGGAGATCATTCCACCAGGAGGATGGAAAACTGGGGTGAAGAAATAGGCCTTCCTAGCAGCAGCCTCCGGGTTATGGGATGCACTGTCCAGGGAGACCCAGCAATCTGCTTCCATGAGTAGCTCTCTCAAATGTAGGAACAACATGAATACAAAGAGAATGGGGGGCTGCCCATTTAGCCCCACTGCCATGGTCATGTGCCTCCTGATGGAATGATCTCCCCTAGGGGACCTGCCTGGCACCAACCTGGTCATCAGCGGCTCAGTGCATCTGGCTGTTAACTAGAACAGTGTTTTTCAACCACTGTTCCGCGGCACACTAGTGTGCCGCGAGATGTTGCCTGGTGTGCCGTGGGGGAAATTGAAAAATTACTTTATATATAGTCAATATAGGCACAGAGTTAATTTTTTTAACATTTTCTAATGGTGGTGTGCCTTGTGATTTTTTTCATGAAACAGGTGTGCCTTTGCCCAAAAAGGGTTGAAAAACATTGAACTAGAAGGTTGGTGGTTCAAGCCCACCCAAATTCTGTTAGATCTCAGGCCAACCTTGCCTAACCCCTTCCATCCATGGTGGGGAAGCTGTAGCTTCCCCACCATGTTGTCATTGGACTACAACTCCCATCATCCCTGACCACTGGCCAATCTGGCAGGGGCACATGGGAGCTGGAGCCAAACATTATCTGAAGGACCACAGGTTCCCAGACCACCTTTTATTAACACCTTGTCCATTACCTATAAAACAAAATACTGCCAAGAGCAGAGTTGTCTGTTTTGGACGGGGGAGCCACCTCTCTTCTCGATAGCCTTTGAGTAGCTAGCAATAAATAATGAACCACAGCGAGAAGCAAAGATGGCAGCACTCAATTTTTCATTCAGTTTATTAAAGTCCAACTTTGATGAACAACTGGGGGAAAGACACCGGAAAGGGGTTTAGCTATGTCTGCAACTGTATGTTTAATTAATGACTAAATGCAAAGGATAAGTAAGTACAGTCTCGCGCTTGAGAGTTAAATATCCAATGAAATATCCCATATCATCGCAACAATATCACCCGTGCTCCGGATGCTTGCGGGTCATTCATTCGCCACACTTGTTGCTGCTGGATGTAGAGAGCCACGCATGGCAGGGCAGGGGGCTGGGGAGCTGGTGAGAAATTAATCAGGATCCATCTGTTTCCCTTCTTATCCTGGACAATTTCATTACAACTAAACCTAAGATTAGAGGATTCTCATATCTGCTTTTTGTCCCCTCTGCGCAGTTTTGGTGCTCTCTGTCCTGGGTGATTAAAGCTGCTTGGTTTAAAGTAAGATTATTTCCAATCTTCCTTTCTTAAGGGAGATGCATAATGAGAACAGCCAGGGATCAAAAGCCGTTCTCAATTACCTCGTGTACAAAAATACTGCAACTCCACTTACAGGGAGGGAATAAGCGCTAGTGGAAGGCAGACCGTTCTAAATATGCCCCTTTGCAGAACAAGCTCTTATGTGATTGAGATACTAGACAAAGAGCCCCCACCTCACCCTGTCCACCATATTGCCATTATTTAATCTCATTTCGCTATGAACTTTTACAGATTCTAAGTACAACATCAAACGGTATTATATAATCGTCTGTCCATGTGACAAACCTTTTGTCACCCATTTCGTTCCCCCCTCCCTCTCCAAGATCACTATCTTGCTATTAATCCTGCATTTAATCTTAATCTTCTACATCTGTTCAGGGTTTAGTCAGTTCCTCCAGGGAGGGTCCCAAAACTATACAGAACATAATGAAACTGCAAGAGTTATTCTCAGTCAACATGACACCCACATGAAAGAGCAAACCGGAAGGACTGTTCAATGTCTCCCTTGAGGCAGCTAATGGAGAGAGCAGCAGTTTATCATTCATTAATGGTGGTTGGGAGGGAGGGACATTTAACCATTTACCGGTAGGACCTCTGGTGGTAGAAGGCATAAAACCCAGACATTTATGAGAGCAAGGCAAGGGCTTAGGAGACCTGGATTCAAATCCCTGCTCAACCATCAAGCCCACTGTGTCACCCTGGGCCAGCTTCTTTCTCTGTCTCTATGTCTTACCCACCTCCTAGTTTCCTGAAGTTAAGGCAGTCTCTGCCGCGTCTTGATTCGCAGAGGAACATAGACGCTGGAGGAGCACATGGAACCTCCTGGAATCTTGCTACTGCTCCACAGTGGGGGCGCTGCCCAACTTTTGGTACAAAACTGAACACTCGGGTTTCTGTGCCAAGTGGGAGAAGACACCACAAGTAGGCTTCTCACTGAAGACGGCTGCCCTCAAACTCATCGTTGGTGAGTGGGAGAGTTAGCATGCTCATCTCCACTCTTCCCCCTTGCATACTCTACCTGCTCTTTAGTCCAATACCTGGATAAATTTGAACACTTCTAAGCACAGAATTCAGCATGCGCTTAACAATCCCCCAACGAAATATATGGAATTTCAAAAAATAATGATGGTAATTCTGTCACGAAGAGTCGGACCAGACTAAACGACTAAACAACAACAATTCTGACAGAATTGTGCCTGTCGTTGCATTTTATTTTTATTTTTTGTTCAAATTCATTTTCTGACAGGGCCTGGACTGTATACTCATTGCTAAAACCAATGCTGTTGGAGTCCATTTCCCGTCAGTTGCAACCAACCAGCACGACTAATGGAGAACAACATTTGAAGGGCACCACTTTGGCTAAAGCAAAGAGTGAAAAGTTCCTACAGGACTTTCCTGCAGCAACTTTTTAAAAGTTACAGCATTCCTGGCAACATATATGGAGGGTACTAGAGTACAGATCTGAGCACTTGCCGAAAGTTTTTAAAACCACCACTGTCCATTTTTGCACATTAAAAGCCACAAAGAGATTTATTTACCACATTAACCCTCATCTCTTCTCTCTTACTAGATGTTTAACTATTAAAATATTCATCACACAATCCAAACCTTAATGCCAAGTGATTTTTCCCCTTAATACAACCTTTTAAAGGAAGAGCATTTGCAAAAAAAAAAAAAATACCTTTAAGTACAGACATTAGTTTGCAAAATTGTAAAACCCCAAGGGAATAAACAAGCCATGAGTCACACACAGAGAATGACCACACATGAACTCATTAAATACAGCCATTCATCAGATCCAGTACATGAGTAAATTCTAGAGATCTTAGTTAAGAACTTAAAATGAGGCAGTCTGTTGCTGTTTCTGGTAGCTAGCATTTCATCAGTCTTAGCATTTCGTTAAATATAGCTGGTCACACAAAATTACAGTTATTTCTTATATACAAAAAAAAAAAAAAAAACACCTCAAGACCCCAGTGGTCAATTCACATGTGCACACAATTAAATCTTACATGTTCAAGATTCTTGAGTTAGAATATAAGTGAGGATCTTGAGTTAGAATTAATCTCAGGTTTTAATTTTTTTTTTGTTTTTAAAAGTTTCTAGCTCATATGATTACATTAGAAGGATCATTGCAAGCATGGATCCTTCCACCCCACACGCACACACCAATTCAGACTCTCACAAGTTTAAAGTTCTTGAGTTGGAGTGCAATCTACATACTTTCATAAGAACCAACGTGAAAAGTATAATTATAAGAAAATGAGTACTGGTGCATTCCTAAGCACAAGAGCCTCTCTTACTTTTGTTTCATATCATCATATTGGAACCAAAGCAAACTACATGAAACAAGGTTTCCTATGCCGCCACCTCTGAACTTGGCAGTTCTGCTCCTCTGTTTGCCAAGCAACTGAACTTTCCCTGTGCATTGTCTATTAGAATGTCCAGGGTTGCCATGTGTCCTCTTTTCCCAGGACACGTCCTCCTTTTCAAGGGTAAAATTTATGTCCTGGTGGATTATTATTTTTTAATTTGCCAAAATGTCTCTGGCTATACTTTCTGGGTGAGACATAGACGTAACTGGTGGCTGAAGATCTGCTTTCCTCTTCTCTTCTCCTACCCCACTCAGCAATATATCACAGCTTCTATAGCCTACATATAGCAGGGGTATTTAAAATGAGAGTCGTCATAGCGCCCCCTTTTTTGCTCTTCAAAATATGGCAACCCAAGTTCACACCTCTTAGTTGCCACCGTCTTTCAGGAGGGCAGAGCCAGGACTCCCTAGTCCCATTGCTGGATCCCACTTCAGCACCTGGTATTCCAGGTATGTTGCTTATAAGGGCTATATCACTTGCTTACAAAACTGGGTTCATTCTTGGGAACTGCTTTGAGAAACATTACGGCTGAAAAGCAGTGTGCGAATATTGTTAAATAGTTTCCAGAAGGTTGTCGGAGTGTTAATCCATTGCAGCAAGAACAACAAGGTGCTTGTGGAAGCTGAAAGCAGGGATGGGGAACCGGGGGGGGGGAGGGAGGGGGGGCAACACAGTCTTCTGTGCCTCTCTGTCTCCCCAGGGCACACCCCATCTCCTCCAGGGCACATCTTTCACTAGCCTTGCTTTGCATCCCCAGCAGGCCTGTCTTAAGGATACCGGGCACCGTGGTTCAAATATCCCTCCGGTGCCCCCCCATCCCCGGTTTCACCTTTTTACAGCGCTGCCAGCAGCTTTGTGGGGCTGGAGGAGGCGGGCAGCGGCTGGAGGGCGGCTCCTCCGGCAGGAAAGAGGCGGAGGCTCCGGACGCGGCACTGCTTCAGCAAGGCGGGCGAGGGTGCCATGCCCAGCCTCCACCTCTTCCCTGGCACCCATGCCATGGTGGCCACGGCAGGTGGAGGCTCCGGGCATGGCACTACTTTGGCACAGCAGGCAAGGGCAATGAGCTGATGCCGGGAGGCGCCGCGTCCAGCCTCCACCTCTTCCCAGAAGCCCTCCAGAACTTGGCGCGAACTTGGAGCCCTGGCGCCCTGCGCCACTTTCCTCTATGGGCAAGACGCCCCTGACCCCCAGCGTTTTTGCCTGGCTGGAAGTTTGTCAGGGCGGTTCACAGAATAAAATAAAATGTTAGAGAAACAGCATTTCCACTCCCTTTAAACTAAAGCTGCAATCCTAACTATGACAAGTCCAACTGAATTACCTCCTGGGTAATTAGTGTTAGGATTGCAGCCTATGTTCCTTCTCCCATCCCTCTTTGGTGTACCTGTTTCTTTTGCTATCACACACAGCCTTCGTTGTGGCTTGCACCAAGCTCAGTGTTTCAAAGAACAAGCTGTTTTCCTCTGCATTAATTTTCTGCAAATCCTTTGCTTATTCCTGTTGCATTAATCTTAGTGCTGGAGCCTGTTACTAAGTTGCAATCTTCAATTTCAATGACATTATCTTTTAATTAACCCCAGGAAATTAATGCTTATAGCATTACAAACTAGCCACAGATTTCCTTTCCCACCCCAACCCCCCAAGTAAATATTCATTGAAATTGTACATGACCGTTCAAACAGGCCTTTTAAAAGCTGCAAGATGCTTTTGCACAAAAGCTGGGATCCAAAGAATGACTTTAAACACACACTCAAGGGCTTGTGCATGCTCAGAAAGATTTTATTTTCTTTTTATATTCCCCCACCCCTTTCTTTTTGAATAACAGGCCCCAGTTCCATATCACAATTTGCTTTGGGGAAAAAACCCTCTGTCTCAAAAACTGTTTTCAGCATTGGAAAAGGGGAGCAGCAAAAGGCTCTGTTGTGCTATGCCATACATCACTACTAGACAAACTGAAAACTGGTGAATTGATGGGTCTGGATAGCATCCACCCTATTGTTCTCAGAGAAGTCATATGTGAAATAGCTTATCTACTAACAAAAAAATAATAATATTAAAGTTGCTTCTAAGATAAACCTCCATTCCTGAGAATGGGAAAGCAGCCAGTGTAACAGCAATTTTTTTAAAAGGGATCCACAAGGGATCCTGGATGTTACAGGTTAGTTAGCTTAACATCTGCCCCAGAGGATGAAAAGTATTGTTAGAGATAAAAGAACAAAAACTATGAAAGAAAAGGCTTTGCTGAAAAAGAACCAGCATGGCTTCTACAAGTGTAAGTCCTGTCTCAGTGGTGTCGCAACGGGGGGGGGGGAGCTATGGGGGCGGTGTGCTCCCAGTGACACGTCTCCGGGGGTGACAAGGCAGCAGCCCACCACGGCGGCACGAGCAGCCATTGCACCCTGCGGCGGATGAGGAGCCGCTCCTCGACTGTGAGGCGGCGGCCGAGGACGGGCCTCCGCCACCTCTTCCTCCGCTGCCACCTCCTCTACCTTGGCCACGGGAATCCCCTCAGTCATTGCCCATGGCGGGAGCGGCTCCCGAGGGGCCTCCTCCATGTCACCAGTGCCTGCCGCCCCCAGTGGTGTAGCTAACCGCTTGGGCTCCCTGCAGGGGGGGCCTGGGTGTGGCACCCTCGGGGCAGGATGCGCCCCCCATGCCAGAATCCTTGTGCCCGAGCCGCGCTCTGCACCGGCGCCCTGCAGGCCCACGTTGCTTTTTTGAGTGGCACAGAGCTTGCAGGGAGTAAGCCCGCCATCTCCCGCTCAGCTGTAGAGCTCCAGGGTGAAACGAGAGGCTCGGGTGCAATAAGTACCGCTCCCCACAGTGTGTGGTGCCCCCCCCCCCAAGGAAGCAAGACAAAGGCGGGAAGAGAGGCAAAGAGGCATGTCTCAGGGATGTGCGGAGGGCGAGGGAAGGAAACCCTTTCCCTTTCCCACCACAGAGGAGCCTTCCCTGCGTCCCGCGCCCGACGGCTTTTTGTGGCATAGCTCTGGATTAGGGAGGAGAATGGCACTGTTGTTGTTTTTCCGGACACCTTCTAAGAAGGGTTTTTAAACCATTTAAATAAGGGAGAGAAGGTTTAGACCTTGAGCATATTCCACAGAAAGAGAGCCCATTCTTTCTCAGAGCTTCCTTTGCTTGACGGTTGTTTCCTCTTTCTGTCTCATCCTGCCCGAGGGAGGGAGGGGGACGGATGGGAGCCATGGCTCCCAAGAGGGCTCAGCTTTGCCAGCGCCCCGGCAAAGCGGCGTGGGGGGGGGGGTGACAACAAAATTCTGCACCGGGTAACACCTGGGCTTGCTACGCCTCTGTCCTGTCTTACTAACCTATTAGATATATTTGCAAGTGTCAACAAGCATATAGAGCATGGGTAGGCAAACTAAGACACGGAGGTCGGATCTGGCCCAATCACCTTCTAAATCTGGCCCATGGACAGTCTGGGAATCAGCGTGTTTCTACATGAGTAGAATGTGTCCTTTATTTAAAATGCATCTCTGGGTTATTTTGGGGGCCTGCCTGGTATTTTTGCATGAGTAGAATGCTTGCTTTTATTTAAAATGCATCTCCAGGTTATTTGTGGGGCATAGGAATTCATTCATATTTTTTTTCAAAATATAGTCCGGCCCCCCACAAGGTCTGAGGGACAGTGGACCGGCCCCCTGCTGAAAAAGTTTGCTAACCCCTGGGTTAGATTAAGGAACAGGAAGCAAAGAGTAGAAACGAACATACACTTCACCAAATGGAGAGAAGCGTAAGGTGGGAGTCTCCCAAGGATCGGTATTGGGATCAATCATAGAATTGTAGAGTTGGAAGAGAACCTGAGGGGCATCCAGTCCAACCCCTTGCAATGCAAGAATCTCAGCTTAAAGCATCCAAGACAGATGGCTATCCAACCTCTGCTTTAAAACCTCCAAGGAAGGAGAGTCCACAACCTCCATGAATTTGTATGCGAGTCATGATCAGAGGCACTAACACTTCTGAATACCAGTTACCAGGAAATGCTGTTCCATTCAGATCCTACTTGTGGGCTTTCCATAGGCATCTGGTTGGCCACTGTCAGAACAGGATGCTGGGCTAGATGGGCCACTGGCCTGATCCTGCAGGCCCTTCTTAAATAAAATAATAATAATAATAACAACAACAACAACAACAACAACAACAACAATGTTCTTCATGCATAATAGTTATTCCCAAACCTGGCCAGGATTTAATGTACATGGGCTCTTACCACCCTATTACATTATCAAATCAAGATTAAAAAAAACATTTTTCACTTCGATACTGCCAAAAAAGTTAGATCAAATTGTCTTCTCAAGTATTCACTTTTGTCAAATTGGGTTTGTACTAGACCACTAAATTTCTGATCCCATTCAGTGAGTCCTTAATATAGTCTACATATCACAGCAAGCAAACTAGCAGTCTCATGGTGTTGGTAATGACAAGTGCTTATAAAGCCTTTGATTGCTTAGAATGGGGATTTTTAATCCAGAAGTTGAAAACGTATCAATTGGGGAACAAGTCTCTAAGCACACTATCCAAACTTTATCAAAGCAATACAGCAGTGGTAGAAAACCTTGGGATCGAGGAACAAAACAGGGCTCCCCCTAACCCTGCTGATACTTTTCTGCAGCCTCTGGTGGTAACAAAACAAAATCCAGTAATTAATTGGTACTACTGGGTGACCAGCAAAGAACACCTTTTGATTTTATTTGCAGATGGAGTAGCTCTCACTTTGAGTGACCCTGTAGTGGTGATTCCCTGTAGTGGTAATACAAGTCAATAAATATGAAGAAACAGTTGGTCTCCACATCAATTACAACTTCCCTTTAGTCATTCCTTTATCCCACACTTTTCAATGCAATTCCCTGTCACTTTCCTAACTGCAAAATGTCTGTTTCTTTTTTCAAAAAGTGTTGCACTTAAGGTGACAGAGCACCTTAAACCATTTTAATTGCATTGATTTAAATTTACAGTACTGTATACAACTTGAAAACCTGCCTTCTAAACTTCAGCAGTCTGGAGGCCCCCTAGATGTGATAATGCTGAACTCTCTGTTGATCCAGGTTCTAGAACACAGGTAGATTTTCACATTTTCTCCAGCGTTCAGGAATTGCTGCCATTACCTACAGCTAGTTTCAAATATTTCTTCTGATCTGATCGATGAAACAGCTTTACATCAAATGACCAGAATGATATAACACCCCCCCCTCTTTTTGTGTTTCAAAACTCTCTCCTGGATTCCTCACTTCAAAGAAAAGCATTAAGGTTATTAAGTGTAGTAATGATTGATTTATTACATAACATTCCGAAGTGTTGTCTTTGAAGCCCGAATTAAAAGGTCTCGTATTCCCATTTTTTTGTCTGAGGGTTGAATGCTAAAAATGCTGAGCGGATAATATCAAAGGCAATATTGTAACCAAGGGCATTGGAAGGAGGTTTTGGAGCATCTGTGCTCCTCTGCATTTACTTAGCAGTATTTTAATGAAATGCTTAATATTCTGCCTAGGATTCTGGCAGTAGATCTTTCTTCTCGGAGTGGGGGAAACAGGGAGGAGATGAAGCAAATTGAAAAAGGATTCAGATCCAGTTTGGAAACCTTGTTACATGTGTGTCTCCGGTGGAGTTTTCAAAAAGCCAGCTCTGTTCCTCATGCAACCACAGGCTGCATTCACACAGCAGTTTATTCCATGTTCACACCGTTTCCCTAGCAAGTAATTTCCACATTATATCTGAGCTTTCTCACAGCCACTTCCAGAGCTGCAGTAGAATGCAGCACAAGTTTAACACTTACTTTCATATTCTTTGTGAAATATACTCGGAGTCAAGTGTGAATTTCATGCTCTTTGTTCAGCTCGTAGTAGCAATGAATGAATCTTTCCCCAAAACGTCTGCTATATATACATTATTTACACAATGGGCCCCACGTGATTGGCTAATTCCGGGCTACTCCTGTAGGCCAATCAGGTTGTGGATTCACTTCCTCCAGGAGCCTGATTGGCTGCTCTTGCAGGCCAATCAGGTCACTGATTCACTTCCACCTGGAGCTGGATTGGGTGGCTCCTGCAGACCAATCAGACTGCTGCATTCTGGATCCTATTGTTCTAGGACCAATCAGACTGCTGCATTCTGGATCCTATTGTTCTAGGATTCAGCTCAGTACATAACACCTTGCAAACGGGTTTTTCTGGAAACAAATCACATGAATATATCTGCTTTATATTCTACTGTACTTCCAGAAGTGGCTTTTGTGTCATGGGAAAGCTCCAATATAATGTGGAACCTAAGAGTTAGGGGGAAGTTGTGAGATGTGAATGCAACCACAATGCTTGACAGACAACCTGGATTGCTAAGTGAAATTCCAGCGCTATGCTAATGCACTGCTCTCAGATTTGACAAGACACATATTCAGCATTTCTCCCCCACTCCTCCTTTCAGATGATGCTTATTATCTTACCGAGTAATTAATTATAGCAAAACAATGCTTTTAATACCCGGATAACAATGCCTTCCACTGAAAAGATCCTGTTCCACTTTACAAGCATTAAGGAGGAGAGATTTCCAAACACTCATGGTATCTGAAGAAGTGTGCATGCACACGAAAGCTCATACCAGGAACAAACTCAGTTGGTCTCTAAGGTGCTACTAGAAAGAATTTTCGATTTTGTCATGCTTAAACTGTTATTGATCCACAGAAAGAGGAAAGGTTAAGAGTGTTGTTGACCAAGGATTGCAGACCCTTCAAGTGTTCCTATTTTCCAGGGATGTCCCTGATTTAGAGAAGCCGTCCTGGTTTCTGATTTGATCCCAGAATGTCCCACTTTTCCTTAGGATGTCCTTATTTTCATTGGAGAAATGTTGTAGGGTATGCAGTTATCCAACTCCCGAGCTGTCTGAAGGCAATTCTGTATAGAGAAGGTTTTTAAAAAAATGTTTAAGGTTTTATTATGTCTTTATATATGTTGGAAGCTGCCCGGAGTTGCTGGGGCAACCCAGTAAGATGTGTGGGGTATAAATAGTAAAATTATCATTATAGAATGGGATGTCCCTATTTTCATTGGTGAAATGTTGAAGGGTATGGGGTTGGTATTCTACCAAGTCCTACTCAGAATAAACCCCCTGAAATTATTAAACTGAATTGTAGAGTTGGAAGGGACCCTGAGGATCATCTAGTCCAACCCACTGCAATGCAGGAATATTCAGCTGTCCCAAACGGGGATCGAACCTGCAACCTTGGCATTATCAGCACCACGTTCTAACCAACTGAGCTATCCAAGTCATTTTAATGAGTCTGCCTCGAGTGAGATTAACATGGCATACCACCCCAGTGAGCACTCAGGGCTGATTTCTTTAAGGATGGATAAGTTTGATCTTTTTGCAGTCCATGGGACTCTCAAGAGTCTCCTCCGGCACCATAATTTTCAAGGCTATAGCATCCCATAGATACCCCTTTGCAATCCTACAGTTGTTATGGTGTGTGTGTGTGTGTGTGTGTGTGTGTGAGAGAGAGAGAGAGAGAGAGAGAGAGAGAGAGAGAGAGAGAGAGAGATGTGCTCAAAGGCCCCTGGTGATGTATAATTTCTAACAGGAGCTATGTGTGGGAGCACCAGGAGCAGATAGGTTAAAGAAAGGAGACCATTACTAACCAGCAGGACTTGTTGCTTGCCAAAATGCTTTTAACATTACTATGTAAATTCCCAGTGACAGCATTAAACTACAAGGGGGGGAGGAAAGCTTGAAAAAGTCAAGTAGGATCCAGGCCTCTTTAATAATGAATAGTGATGCATCAAAGGAAAGAGATGTAAAAGGGCCGATAGGGCAGATCTGGTATTTTAAAGTAACTTAACACCATGGTAAATAAATTATTAGAAAGGTTTAGTACAACCCTGCATGTAAAGGAGGTTAGTGAGAAGGAAACTTTGGGCCTGCGACGATGTAATTTTCATACTCCAAGAATTTAAAAAGGATGCTTTGAGTCCTTCTACACACAAAGAGGAATGTTGGGCTACTTTTTCTGGAGCTCCGTTTCATGAATAATGGGAATCTGGAATCCTGCTTACAGAGCTGTCCAGGTAAACTTGCAGGTTCCATGCAATATTTCCTTCTGCAGCTCTTTTGTGTCTTGAAACAACAACAACAACAACAAAAACCCTGCAAAAAATATGCATTATGTCTGAGTCAGCCCTTTGCTTATATAACCAACCACCCTGCTGAATAGAATCAATTCTACCCCAGCCATGCAGAGACCTTATTCATCCAGTGAAGATGAATGTTGGAAGATTCAGGTCAGGCCAAAGGAAATGCTTGTTCACACATCACATACCGTAGTTAAGCAGCAGAATTAGTGGCCACAGGATGCAGAGATGGCTGCCAAACTGGCGACTTTAGGGTTAGACAAATTCACAGAGAATAGGGCTAGATGAATACAAGCTTCTGGGAATCACAAGTGGAAAGAGCGCTTGGGCATCTGGTTGGCCACTGGGGGAACATGATGCTGGAATAGGTGGACCTTGGGCCTGATCCAACAGTGCTCTTCGTATGTTCGCTGCTGCCTGCCTGCTTCTCCAGCTGAGACTGTAACCTAGCACTGCTCAAAGAAGGGGGCAGGCAAGAAGACTACTGAAAGGGGTTTCCAGATTCAAAGCTGAATATTTGAAGAAAACCCCATGGCCAAGCAGGAGTTACAGCCTCTTCAACCCATGCAACGTTGCCTGTCTTCCTGCAAACGTTTTAAAAATAATCACCAGAAAGACAGTCCTCCTTGGCTGCCATTCCAAACGGGCAGTTAATAATTAAGTATGACTTCTATTTTCTTCTCCTTCTTCTTCTTCTATGAGTAGCTCTCATTTATTTAACAGGACAATTTCTAATCCGCTTTTCAAAGACTCTCCAAACGGCTAAAAAGGATCCAACACACAATGAAACAACAGTAAAAACAAAACAACAGAAGCAAGAAGAGCAGCTAAGAAAAAAATAGATGGTGTGTGTTGTGGGGGGCGGGGGAGATGAGATCAATGTTACAAACAATAAACTGCCCTGAGATCTACTGGTACAGGGCTGTATACAAACTTAATAAAATCAGCAGCAGCAGCAGCAGCAAGAACTAAATATCCTTGGGCAAATAAAACAGTCTCCACCTGACACAGAAAAGGCAACGGACTACAGGGGCAGGTAAGGCTCAGTTGAGAAAGCATATACCGCGAGAAGAACTTTGTCTCTTTCAAAAGAAACAAATGGCAACAGGAAACTTCGGAGTCCATCCAAATACACAGCTAATTCTAGATACCATAAGTTCTTCCACTTGGGCTTGGAAACCTGAGGACCGATTCTCCATGTGGTCAACAGAATTGCATGGGGTCATGCAATTCTACCAGCATCCCCTGCTCACCTCTCTGCAATCTGTCACATCACTATAGCCTTAGGTTTTGGGGTACATTATGGAAACATCACGTCCTCTTACCAAGACATATTTGATTTGAATGACTCTAAGACCGGGATGTTCAGACCTCACTTGCAGAATCTATTTTGCAAGGGTTTCTTCAGCTGTGGGAAACGTGTATCTGCTTGGCCAGGATGCTGAACTAGACAGGCCATTGGCCTGATCTAGCAGGACAATTCTTATGTTCTTAACTCCAAGTGGGGTTCAGTCAGCTAGAACTAGGTGCCAAACAGTGACTCAGCCAGGTAGGCAGTCCACAAATTGGTGATTGGAGCCAGAACCAATCTCACAAACCATTTCATCCCAAAGTCTAAAAGTAAAGGGACCCCTGACCATTAGGTCCAGTCACGGACAACTCTGGGGTTGTGGCGCTCATCTCGCTTTACTGGCCGAGGGAGCCAGCGTACAGCTTCCGGGTCATGTGGCCAGCATGACTAAGCCGCTTCTGATGAACCAGAGCAGCGCATGGAAACACCATTTACCTTCCCGCTGGAGCAGTACCTTATTTATCTACTTGCACTTTGACGTGCTTTCGAACTGCTAGGACTGAGCAACGGGAGCTCACCCTGTCACGGGGATTCGAACCACTGACCTTCTGATCGACAAGCCCTAGTCTCTGTGGTTTAACCCACAGCGCCACCCGCATCTACTCCCCACCATCTCTTTTTTTGCAGCTGTCCATTACTACTACTACTCCTACTACTTCTATTACTACTTTTTAGATGTTGCTGTTGTGGAAACAATTTCGTGTCAGAAACCTGCACTGATATACTGAGAACCACCTGGAGCTCTACCAAGGGATGCCAATCCTCTTTCTGCAGCTTTATTTGGCTGCATCACAGTTCACTTAAAGAGCCTTCCCTTTGTTCAGATCTCCTCGGTACCTTTTCCATTTCTCTAATGCACTTCAGGAAGCAGGCAATGACGCCACCTGTGACCCGAGTGAGTAGGAAATAAAAGCAGCCTTGCCTGCATTAATGATCACTCACAGCTTCGCCTCCTGCTGCCTGTGTCATTGCGAAAAGTTTCACAGCTCTTCAATCGGAGCCAGCCTGCTTTCCTTTCTTCTCCTGTCCAGGGTAAAATATCTGCGGCATGGCTGTTTGGATGGCAGGCTAAGGAACTCTGGCAAGAAGCCTTGGATCCTAGCTCACCTGAGTCACCTAAAAGAACTAGTGTACAATGGCTTTGACGTTCTCGTATTTGTAGGGCTGCAACGTTTAAGGGGTATAAATCTGAAGGCTGGTCAACTAAAGCTCAAGTTGATTAAAGGTGGGATTATTTTAATCAGTGATGGGCAAATATAAAAGCTATTTTGGGTCTGAAGAAGGAAGCATCAAAAAGGCTTTGCCTTCTACCACGTAGTAACCAAAGCTTTAATCGCACATACGTTTAGTCACACTGAAAAGTCAATGAAGAGGCAGGTGAGGAATCCTGTAAAGGGCTGGAATGTGCCCTAATCTTTTCACTGCAGCAGGTTTTAATAAAATTGAAACCAGGGCGGGCAGCTGGGATCTTCCAGGTGGTGCAGAGAACCCCCATGACTGTGGCCTTGAACCAGCATTACATAGCGCTCTTGAGATCTCATCGATAGTAGCAATATCATGGCTGACACACTAGTTAAGCCAGCCTTCCTGCTGCCTTCTAGAGGTCCAGTGGTCAGGGATGATGTGCATTTTGTCCAAAACACGTGGATTGGGGAAGGCTGATGAAATATACTTGGAGTCAAGTGTGGATTTCATGCTCTTTATTCAGCTCATTGTGGCAAGGAATGCAGTTTCCCCCAAACGTCTGCTTTATATACACTATTTACACAATGGGCCCCACGTGATTGGCTAATTCCAGGATACTCCTGTGTGCCAATCGGGTTGCGGATTCACTTCCACCTGGAGCTGGATTGGGTGGCTCCTGCGGACCAATCAGACTGCTTCATTCTGGATCCTATTGTTCTAGGACCAATCAGACTGCTGCATTCTGGATCCTATTGTTCTAGGACCAATTAGACTGCTGCATTTTGGATCCTATTCAACTCAGTACATAACAGCTGAATAGTCTTATGAGGTGGCTTTTCCGCTCTGAGCACCTCGCCAAAGGATCGTTTACCTGAGATACAGTTGCCGTCAATAGTAAGGAAAGGAAACGTGGTCCATTTGTTGGAGGAGCCACTTCCATGTCTGTTCAGATCATCAGCTGAGGCTGTTCTCTTTGTGTCTCCCCTTTTGACTCTGACCCTTCCCTTGGCCGCAAACAGCTTGCTCCAGATGCAATGCATTCTTTGACAGCCCAAAGGTTGCCCGTGCCTGTGGGGAAACTCTTATGTCATAATATTTTTTTTTAATCTTCTGAGCCTGTTTCCATTTCTATGCTATTGTTTTATTTCTTCAGAGGGATTGCCTTGCAACGAGAGCCATGCAAATGCCTTGGAAAGGGCGAAAGAAGTACAGATACTCAGAAATGCATAAATAACAAACACATTTTTATTCACCGAGACACTTTAAATCGCACTCGTGGTGCTTTGATTACCACTGCAGCTATTTTGTCTGATGTTTAACCTTGACGTTTCATGAAAGAGTTGGGGCTTTGAGCGTTTCGCAATATGGGGGCTTTTAAATTGTTGCTTGCGATTCTCCCTGATAGGGCTGTGCCCTACTACACTGCCGAGTCTTTCCCGAGTCATGTTCTCAATTCACTGGAAAGTGCCCTGAAATTAAGAACAGAAAAGCATTTTACATAAAATAAAACACCTAAGATGCCCGTCACTTCCTGCGTGGGCAATTGCTGCTAACCCTTCAATGAAATCGTAGCACTCTAAACCAAAGAAATGCAGTTAGGACGACTTTGACAATGGACAGAATTATTACAGCATCAAGAATCACATCCCTCCGTAAATGGAAACATTTCCATGCACACACAGTCTGCGCAGAGCTCCTCATTCTAGCCATAATGATCTCGCTCATCGAAGAACAGCATCCAAGAGGTTAGCTGCTGCTTGTTGCCTGCTAATCTATTTAACCTGCTCTGCAAAAAAGACAAACAATTCAAGCTGTGGTCATCAGAGGGTGACAGGCACGTCCTTCCGCCAGCAGACGGCACCTCTGCTTTCTAGCCTGTGGCGTTTGGAACCCAGCGAAAAATAAGAAGAAGAATAAGCAGCTCTGATTAAAGTGGGTGGGATCTCCAGCTAGGCTGAGCATCCAATGGGCCTTGCCAGAAGCAGCCAGCCAGGCAGCCACACAGCGACAGGGTGTGCAGAAGCTTGGCTAAAGATGCATGCCCTGTCAGAGGAAGTGGAGGCAGTGCTCTGTTCCCACATGACGAGTGGCAGGAAAGGACAGTGTCATGGAAACTTGGTTTCTAGGACAGCCTCGTGATTTCTGGAGCCTGGTGAAGCTGGGATTGGGCCCCTTGGCAGCAATCTAGCCTGCCTGAGGTAGGCGGGAGAGGAATAGGTGGAATCTGAAACGTCAAGGTTATGCAGCACAAACTGACTTTACATCATGCTTGCAGCTGTGAAGGACTGGGGAGACTCTGGTCGCATCCGCACCATATATTAAAAGCACAGGGCTTCCCCCAAAGAGTCCTGGGAATGGTAGTTTGCTAAAGGTGCTGTGAGGGGTAAATGACAGTTCCCAGCATTCTGGGATGGGGGACACACACCATGTGATTTAACTGTGTTTTAAATTATGGTGGGGTGTGTGCTTTGTATTAGAGGTGTTACTGTACCGGCTTGCACATCCCAGTCACACTCTTTGCGTTGCATCTACTGTCATCTCTGTAATGTCGGTTTCCAGTGTCAAGATGGAACAAACTGCTGGCAGGCCTATGTGTTGGAGTCTGTATGAGCATTTGGCCCATGTATTTGTGATGGCATCCTTAAGGCTCAAAGCTTACAACACTTCCCTGTTCATAAGCCAAATTTAACTCAACTGAACTCGCTTCAGAGCGTACTTGTACAGGATTCTGCTGTACATGGCTGGTGAATGTAATAACGAGAAGTGCAGCCTGATGATGCAACCATCTTTTATCCGTTTATTCCAATCCAATTGTCTGTTTCCTCTCTTGCATTAAAGGAAGGCATTCAAAAATATGCAAAAATATCTCAGTTCTGCAGGTTTGTAGCAGAAGCTGGCTGTGTGTAGTGCTGATTGGCCAGCACCTGTGATGTCACTTAGAAAACACACACACACACACATACGGCCCCAGTTTTTCTATTCTAATACATTTCCTTTAAAAAAAAAAAAAGTTAATAAAACTCATTTTAATTAAAAGATTTATAGCCTTCCCAGGTGGGGTCTATCTGATGGCTATATTAGCATTAAACTCCCTGGTATATACACCCATCCTTTCAACTAGAATCCAGGTAGAACACAGGCTCACATCACAGTTGAAGAATCTGTTCCAAGTCCTCCTTGTACATTACATCAGTCTTCAGCCTACATTATATCAAGTCCTGGGGAAATGTGGCATGCCATTCCTACCTGGTGCTAGTCTGGGAAGAAACTGTGCAAACAATGCACAACAAGTCTAATTTTTATAGGAAAAACTGGACATAATGATGGGTCCCAACTCCCCAAATGCCATTACTCTCCAGCGGGTGGAGAAAGCTCAACAATGCTCAACTCTTCCCCTTATGATAATGCAAAGTCCAGTCAATTCCATCACACACAGGTGCTTTTCCTTTCTTTCTCTCATTTCTTGACTTCCATTTGACTTTCCTCTAGAAGCATTCACTTTTTGCTTGAAGGGCATTTTCTACAAATCTGGGTTCTATGCAGCTGCGAATGAAGGCTTGATATCTGTCTATGCAAATCAATTTCATTACTAATGATTTCACTTTTTCTTCCCTCTCTACTTCAGGCTTTCCCCATCTACCAAGCTTGAGTAATGCAAAAGACTAAATATATTCAAACTGCCTTCTTCAAAAATTCATTTTGCTTTGTAAAATTGTTGCCATGAAAAGGAGAGCTCAGTTCTATTCCTTTCTGTTCTGGCAACTGCCGCAAGTTACCTTATGTGTGTCTTAACGCTAGATACTCAGATAAATCAAAGCCAGTCCCCATTCAGCCTAACAGCAGAGACCGGCTGAAGCTGATAACCAGGCTATTTGGATAATGTTGCTTTGGATATAGTCAAAGACGGGTTCGAGTGAGAACATCAAATATGATGGTCAAAACACTCCATTGTATTTTCACAGCATTTCCGTCAAAATTTGCAATATCTTCTATAATCATGTAGCAACTTATACCGCTGTAGAGAATAGTGTTTGTTGTCATCTCCCAGGCTATCATTTGATAGTAGAATAACTTGAGGAAGAGTGTTGCTTATTAAATTCACTTTATACATTTTTAGAACCTTGGGTTTGTTCTTTTGCTGGGCAGGTAAAGAACATGGAAAAACATGTGTTTATCCTTTCTCTCTACTTTCTGTTTAATTGAAAAGCATGTTCAGGACACACCAAACTTTCATTCTTTCCTGAAAAATACCGGTAACCCAAGGGAATTGCTCCAAAGAAACAGGCCACTTGAATTGTCAAGGAATCGCATCATACAACCTTACCAAGTACAGACTGCATTTCAATAGGATGCAGCAGGAAATGGGAGTTTGCAGAGTGTGTCCTATTTTATCCTCACAACCACCCTGTGAAGTAGGCTAGGCTGACTGTGGCATGCTCCCCAAGGCATTCCTGAGAGTTTCATGGCAAAACAGAGGATTTAAACACGTTTCCATAATCTGGTGCCAGGACACACATTCACCAACATAATACAACATACTGGGGCTTGGGGTTTTGATTTGTACTTTAGCTGTTTGGTTTTGAACGACTAGCAAGGACCTCATGAAGGAGATGTAGGTGGTTCACAAAGGATGCTTAAGCCCTGCTTTAAGAACTGCAGTACTCATGATCAGAAGCCCCATCAGATGTCTCTGTTCCTGGATTATTCCACTGCAGACTCTAGGTGAGATACCAGATGTTCAGCTGTTCCCCTGGCCCAATAAAAAATTCATTGCACATACAAAGCTGGCATGTCAGGAAGGTTCTGAAACAAGTCTTCGCAACATGCTCATTTTGAATGCACAGGGAGTTTTAAATATGACAGACAAGAGCATTCAAATATGAAATTCCCTCGGCCTACACCCAATGCTAGTCCTGTGCACAAGTTAACCCCCTGAAAATAATGGTAGTTACATCCATTAATCATAAAGGATTTACTCTGAGTAGGACTAGCATTGGCTGTAATCCTCTGTGTCTGGAGGCCCAATCCAGCAATGGAGGCATCGCATTAAGCTGCTGATTGGTTTGCAAGTCTGCATAGCCCGCATTGGCCAAGGAATTTACCCTGTTGAGAGCCAGTAATAGTGGCTGGACACCCTTTTTGGTCTTGTCCGCAAGGCACCCTGTGGGCCTATGCAACTGAAGGAAAACCCATTGTTGGACTCTCTAACCCCATCAGCCCCAGTAAGCATAGTAAATGTCAAATATGATGTGAGTTGGTAGTCCAAAGACATCTGGAGATTCACAAGTTCCCTGTCCCTGCTTGAGGGCCAAATCCAGATGGTAGCTAACCAACTGATGATTTATTTATAAAAAAAATTAAAATACCCCTGTATCATAAATATATATCGCAACAATATAAAAACCTAAAAACCAGACAATAAAATCACAAAAAGTTAAAAGCAAAAAGAAACCAAAAACAAACATCACTAGACCATTGTGGGTGATGTAGTTTGAATTGTCTGCATAGGCCTGGCAGAAGAGAAGTGATTTCGCCAGGCGTTTAAAAGTTGGAACAGAAGGCGCCCTGGACCAATGACACTAAAGATTGATTTCTCGTTGTTGTCAAACAAGCCTCACCAACTCTGGGAACCAGCTTGCTCTTGAGCCTCTTGGGCTTGCCGATCAGAAGGTTGGCGGTTTCAATCCCTGTGACGGAGTGAGCTCCTGTTGCTCTGTCCCAACTCCTGCCAACCAAGCAGTTTGAAAGCATGCCAGTGCAAGTAGATAAATAGGTACCACTGCAGCGGGAAGGTAAAAGGCGTTTCCATGCGCTCTGGTTTCCATCACGGTGTTCCATTGTGCCAGAAGTGATTTAGTCATGCTGGCCACATGACCCGGAAAGCTGTCTGTGGACAAATGCCGGCTCCCTTGGCCTGAAAGCGAGATGAGTGCCGCAAACCCAGTAGCCTTTGACCGGACTTAACCGTCCAGGGGTCCTTTACCTTTTACCTTTACCTATAAGGGTTCAGTAGATCCCTGAGGTATCCTGGACCCAAGTCGTTTTAAGTAATGCAGTTGCTTTGGGGGACTACGTTATGTCGGAATACACCGGGGGGTCCATGCAGCCCCCGCGATGAGACAAACCTCTCCAGGTGTCTTCCTGAAGTTGCACAGCCCGGGACATCCATAAATCATCAGTCCCGGCACTCTCCAGCGACACATAGCAGATGCCTATGTGCACACACACTCAGCAGTTTAGCGGAAACAAAGTGGAGATTGGTGAGAGCCAGTGTGGTGTAGTGGTCAAGAGTGGTAGACTTGTAATCTGGTGAACCGGGTCCGTGTCTCCGCTCCTTCACATGCAGCTGCTGGGTGACCTTGGGCTTGTCACACTTCTTTGAAGTCTCTCAGCCCCACTCACCTCACAGAGTGTTTGTTGTGGGGGAGGAAGGGAAAGGAGAATGTTAGCAGCTTTGAGACTCCTTCGGGCAGTGATACAAGCAGGATATCAAATCCAAACTCTTCTTCTTCTTCTTCTTCTTATCTTTTATTAAGCAGTATATACAGGACAAAGCGATCATGGCGTTCTCTCCCTTCAGCTCTGAGAGAGAACAGAAAGTAAAAAGTACAAAAACACAAGAGCGGAAGAGATAAGGCTAGCTTCCGTTCTCAGGCTTTCCAAGCCTAGAAAGTAAATACAGACATGTAACCGTCACACATCAGCAACGGAGGAGTGAAATGATAGCAGGAGTGAAATGCTAACATGTTACATAGGCCAAACCTGCCTGCCCTCAATCCGGCTATGTGGACAAGTCGTGTAATGAACAGCCCCCACTTGGCTCACAGGTCAGTCAGGTTGGCAAACACTTGGGGGAAAGCCTTTATCAGAAAACTGCTCTAAAAGCATAATGCATGTTTACTTGGAAGCAAGTTTTTTTGTTTTCAGTGGTAAATATGTTTAGGATTACTACATTAAGATTAATGTTGTTACAGCACCTCTATAAAGGTGAACGTTGAGATATTTTAACAAAGGGTAAGCATTGGCTCTCAAATATTCAAAGCATGTGACACGTATTCAAAGCATACTACTCCCCCCCCCCAATATTGTGAACTGTAGTTCTCTCTCACAGACTACAATCCAAAGCACCCTTAACTAAATACAGTCCCAGAATTCTTCAGGGAAAGTCAGGTAATTAAATGGGTGCTGGGTGTGCTTTAAATGCATGGCATGGGTCTGAGGCATTGTTTGGAAAAAAGTATTGCTACCTGAGAATCAAGAGATGTACAGAAGTTGTGTGTAACAAGGCTATCAGCCCTGAACATCTGTTCACAGGGACAGTTCCAATTAAAACAAGCATTTTAATCTGCCGTTAAATACATTACAATGTGCTATTTAATCTGTTATCTTGTTGGGGGGGTTGATATTCTTGGTATGTTACAGTTTTAAAATTATGCTTCTAAGACACCCTGAGGACCTAGATGGTAAAAAGGTGGGGCATAAATCTGAAATATATCAAATGAACTATACGACCAGCTGGTTAATAACTGAATGAGTAGCTTACTAATGCTTCTACAGCAGGCTATTTTGCTCCCGAATTTCATTCCCTGAAGATGCTGGACATACAGATGTGATATTTGACAGTATTCTAGCTCCATCTACTGTCCTAACCTCTATGATTTAGAAGTAACTGGAAACTGGAAAGAAAAGCTGTCAACGGTTGGAATTTTCTATTCATTTTTTAATTTAAAAAATGCTGTATTTCAGTGTTTACAGTGAGGAAAGAGAAATTACACGGAATAAGACTTTGTAGACATTTCAAAAAAGTTAGAGAGTCATTAGCAGAAGATATACTAAATGCCACAACCAAGAGACAGAAAAGTACCGTAAACATTTAACTTTATTTCAAAACCAGAGTCAAAATTTAAGTCAAAATTTCAGCAACAAGAAACAAAAGGATAATCAGACATTGTCAAGAAATAATACTTTCTGTTCATTTGACTTGTTCAGAAGTTGTGCAGGACAATCAAGGACACTGCTTTTGGAATGCATTATCACCTCTTCCAAGCCCAAATTCTAACCAATCAAAAAGGAGCTATTCCACTCCTCAAAGATTGGTTTACATATCACAAAACGTTTGCATAGACGGGACTTCCACATAAGAAACACTATCTTATGCATGTAGACCATACCTTAGCCATGATCTGGATCACTGCCATGTACACGGGTTGGGAACGTGGTTAACGGTGGCATGCCAGCATGCGTCCATGCAGTCATGATGGCGCACACTGCAATCTACATGTACCTGTATATTAACTCTTCCAGTTCCCATGCCTTCCTTCTATGTAGGGATTGTGTAAACATGTGAAGTGGAATTCTGTGCAGTGGTTCAGCACCAAGGGCAAAGCAGCCTATTGGCCTCACCAGAGACTGCTGGGTGGAGAGGTATTCCAACAGTCCTTAACATAGTGGAATCCCAGAGCTATCCTTTCTCTCTTCAAATGTGGTAACTCAGCACACCGCGCAGTGCGATGCATGCGCTCCAGGTATGGCTGCAGTGCATGAATATCCCTGTAGATGAGATGAACTAGTTCTGACATCAGATAATCCACTGGAGCAGAGACACCGTTGATATTTGTAGATGTAGAGTAGATATTTATTATCTTTATAGATTTTGCTGGAAGCTACCCAGAGTGGCTGGTGAAACCCAGCCAGATAGGCAGGGTAGAAATATTATTATTATTATTATTATTATTATTATTATTATTATTATTATTATTTATTAACCAAAGCATCACTGAGTCAATTCCCAAGGAATTGAGTTCGCTACTGGAATGAGATGTGCATTAAGTGCCATGCCCTTTGTTCAAGACAGAAAATGATTTTTGCAAAAATAACTCTGTAAAATAGCTATCCTTCTAAACTGTGGCAGAATGGTTCATTTAACTCTTAAGTGTGTGGCAATACTTATCCTTTGCATTTAGTGTTTAATTAAACACACAGATACGCTTAACCCATTTCCCAGCATCCTTCTCCAGTTGTTCGTCCAAACAAAACTTCCAATACACTGAATGAAAAACTGAATGCTACCCATTTTTTTATTCTCATTGCGGTTCATTATTTATTGCTACTTCAAAGGCTAGCAAAGTGAAGTCCTTAAAAACAGGCAACTCTGTTCTGGCCAGTACTTTGTTTTACAGATGGTGGACAAGGTATTTGCAGTGTGGGGGGGGCGGACCTGTGGCCCTGCAGACAGAGATGGACTCGATCTCCCACCACCACCCCTCAACATTTAATGGCACAAATTTGCTTTTTAAAAAAATGAAGCTTACAGATCAATGCAATGTATATATATTTATTTAAAAAACCCAGTGCATTTCAGAAAGTTTTTTTTTCATATGCAAAAAATACACTTTTACGGTTCCTTTCAAGTTCTTAATCAATTGCCCTGGTCCAAGGAGAAGACAAATATCATAATACGTTTCAGAGATCTATAGCTTAACCTCTGCGGTACTCCAAGTCAAAAGAGACCTATGTGTAAGCTACTCTTACAATAATTCATTCTCTTCACCCTCCATAGGCAAGACAGCAAATAGGCCCACAGTATATAAATTAGCTAACAATTGTTAGAAAACGGATGTCAATAATAGCCATGGTTGTCAGGTACATAACACTCAAGTATTTACATTTAATATAGCATTCTCCTTCCTGCTTTTGCATACCATTCTCTTTCTTAATGCTCTGATTCTAGGCTGCAATATCTCATTCAGAAGCTCAAGAGTTCATATGCAGGTTTGCACCAACACAACTTTTTTTTGGGGGGGAGGGTGTTTTGTGCTCATATTCGCAAGGGGTGCAAACAAAAGCAGCACAGGGCCACAACCCTATATTCACTTACCTGAGAGTAAGTCCCATTGAAGCCCATGGGCCTTACTCTTGAGTAGACATGCACAGGGTTGCTCTGTAAATCAAGTTAGGTGCCATACAGTATTTCAATCCTGAACAAGGGACAACTTTAATACTGATGTGATTGACAGCTAGCTGTATTTAGCCCCCCAAGACACTACACACAACTCAGTACTCAACAGCTCTGTGCTGAGGGATCTCCTTAAACCAGCCTCCTCTCCTGGGCTACAAGGAGCCGTTGCAGTACTGTAACACCGCAGTGCCATTGAGCATAATGAAAAACTCGCAATAAAATACGTGTGAGGAAAAAATTGTTCTGCAAATTAGAGCGTATGTAAAGTTAAGGTCAGATCTCTTTAGAAACCTGGCAATTAGGTAAACCTATTGCAACAAGAAGCCCAAACAGATTGTACTTAATTGTTAGAAAACTATAATGAGTCTTCTGGCATCCTAAAGACTTACAAGTTTTATTATGGTATATGCTTTTGTTTTGTTTTGTTTTCTTGGGAGAAAAGCAATGACAAACCTAGACAGCATCTTAAAAAGCAAAGACATCACCTTACCGACAAAGGTCCGTATAGTTAAAGCTATGGTTTTCCCAGTAGTAATGTACGGAAGTGAGAGCTGGACCATCAAGAAGGCTGATCGCCGAAGAATTGATGCTTTTGAATTATGGTGCTGGAGGAGACTCTTGAGAGTCCCATGGACTGCAAAAAGATCAAACCTATCCATTCTCAAGGAAATTGGCCCTGAGTGCTCACTAGAAGGACAAATCCTGAAGTTGAGGCTCCAGTACTTTGGCCACCTCATGAGAAGAGAAGACTCCCTGGAAAAGACCCTGATGTTGGGAAAGATGGAGGGCACAAGGAGAAGGGGACGACAGAGGATGAGATGGTTGGACAGTCTTCTCGAAGCTACTAACATGAGTTTGGCCAAACTGGGAGGCAGTGAAGGATAGGCGTGCCTGGCGTGCTCTGGTCCATGGGGTCACGAAGAGTCGGACACGACTGAATGACTGAACAACAACAAATGCTTTTCTGGACTGGGTTGCTTCCAGATGCACTGTTTATCAAGCATTTGTTGATTCTTGTATGTTTTCAGGTAGGGTAGAAGAAGAAGAAGAAGAAGAAGAAGAAGAAGAAGAAGAAGAAGAAGAGGAGGAGGAGGAGGAGGAGGAGGAGGAGGAGGAGTTTGGATTTGATATCCCACTTTATCACTACCTGAAGGAGTCTCAAAGCGGCTAACATTCTCCTTTCCCTTCCTCCCCCACAACAAACACTCTGTGAGGTGAGTGGGGCTGAGAGACTTCAAAGAAGTGTGACTAGCCCAAGGTCACCCAGCAGCTGCATGTGGAGGAGCGGAGAAGCAAACGCGGTTCACCAGATTACGAGTCCACTGCTCTTAACCACTACACCACACTGGCTCTAACAGCATTGCATCTAACATTGTTATCCTGTGTTTTCCACTGCAATTTCCTTCACTTTCCTTACTGCAGATATACCTTCTTTATTTTTAAAAAGGTGCAAAAGAGCAGCAAACCTACTTTAATGAATTCACCAGAGTGCAACTGAACCCCACCCATAAAATAATGGTAGTCTGGAAGCAACCCTAGAATCCACAAAAGCTTATGCCAAAATAAAATCTGGTAGTCTTTTAGGCACAAGACTCTTGGCTGCGTTTGTGACAACAGAGAAACATCTGTGCCTCTCTGGAAAAAGTTAGAAAGGGCACACTGTTATCCTAGAAGGATAACAGTGCGGTTAACTAGACAAATCAGGAAGACCACAAGAGGGGCAAGTCTTGCCCAAACTAGGAAAATAAAGGACACAAACAAAAGTAAACTGGCAACTTGCATCTACCTGAATTTGGGGGGTCTTCCTTTTTCTTAGCTCCTATGCTGCAACCCCCATTTAGTAGGGCTACCTGAGGAGAGGATTTCAGGAGGACTGGGGGAGCCATGTAGGGAGGAGGGGAGGAGCCAGTGTGGTGTAGTGGTTAAGAGCGGTAGACTCGTAATCTGGGGAACCGGGTTCGTGTCTCCGCTCCTCCACATGCAGCTGCTGGGTGACCTTGGGCTAGTCACACTTCTCTGAAGTCTCTCAGCCCCACTCACCTCACAGAGTGTTTGTTGTGGGGAGGAAGGGAAAGGAGAATGTTAGCCGCTTTGAGACTCCTTCGGGTAGTGAAAAGCGGGGTATCAAATCCAAACTCTTCTTCTTCTTCCTCTAGCCTGCCCCATGCACTTGGATCCAAGCCACCGAAACAAACAGTATCTGTTTTGTTATAGTGCAGAGCTAGGGAACCAACCAATGTGATGACAAAAGTTGCAAAACGAGTAGGGAACAAACCACCTCTGCTGTCATTCGCCTTATTTGTCTTGCTCTTCTTTGAGCTTGCTAGTGCAACATGCCAAGTAACACTGACCAGGTAATTGCCATGTCTGCAGCTAAGCAGGCAAGACAAGAGCGGGCTGAAATGTAACATATGGTTTAGAACAGGGGTAGGCAAACTAAGGCCCGTGGGCCGGATGCAGCGCAATCGCCTTCTCAATCCGGCCCGCGGACGGTCTGGGAATCAGTGTGTTTTTACATGAATAGAATGCGTCCTTTTATTTAAAATGCATCTCTGGGTTATTTGTGGGGCATAAGAATTCGTTCATCCCCCCCCCCCCAAAAAAAAATACAGTCCGGCCCATCACATGGTCTGAGGGACGGTGGACCGGCCCACAGCTGAAAAAGGTTGCTGACCCCTGGTGTAGAAGAACAGCTGGCAAGGGCAATGGGTTGGTACACACAAGTGAGAATCTGCCACAATCTGCAGCATAACTGTGATTCGCATAGGGACTTGGCTCACAAGCATTCAACCAGATATATCTGATTAAGTCAACAGGAGATGCTTGAAAGCGATTGCATGAAGACATGTACACATGGTTATATTTCTTTCAAGGCACTATTATAGTGCAAGCACGAATCATGAAATCATGTTTGATTATTTTAAAGCTTTGGAGACAAACATTGTTCATGTATTAAGCAACAGAAAATGTTTGCAAGTCAAAAAATTAATTCCCTACCATCCACTTGAGTTTTCAAACCTTACAGTGGGACAGTTTAAAATAAAGGCACTACCAAGAAAAACAACGACATACCCAACTTCCTTGCCAGGAAATGTCTTCCCATCAAGCTCAGTAGTTCTGAATTTCAAGGTTTCCTGGTGGGGGCGCAGCAATTTGGCATTTGCCCCATGACTGCACCCCACTCCCTGCCCCAAGTGCACTAATGCTTGATATCTTAGTTAATTCAGTTTGTACACGATTCGCCTTAACTTTGAAATGGGTGGATGTAGTAACAGAAATGAAAAGATGAGGAAGCAGATTAGGGTTGCTTAAAAACCTGCAGGAGTGAGAAATGCATCAGGGCCAAATGTCATGTTATCATAAACGCAGTTTTTCCTAACAGCATGCTTTAGGTAACCACTTTTATTCTGAAGAAAAAGCAGCCACAGGGTTCCTAATCTGGATCAGGGCCCTGCACTGGGTTCCTACTAAAAATCCACCTACTCACCCGAACCACTGCTTGGCCCCTGGTAGCCCTGTGGCTTACTGCTCTTCGAAATAGTTTAAGCACACATTTTAAAACCACGTTGTTTGTAAAGTGTAGTTTGGCCTCCCAGATTCAGCTGAGTTCTCTTTCCACGGTCTCTCTTAGTGCTGTGGAGTGCCTTGCAAAAACAGGAGTGTGGTGCTATACAAGTCTACTCTGAAGTAAGTTAAATGGGACTTAATCCCAAGTATGGTTTCAACCTGGAAGTTTAAAAAAAAAAAAAGGAAACAGCAGAGAGAAGGAAAGTGGACCCACTGCACTTATTTGTATAACTTCACCCTTCTTTTTAGCAATGGGGCAAAACCCCTAAAATAAATAGGGAGGGAAGTAGTGCAAATATTAGTCATCTTAATAAATACACCTTGCAAAATGCAAATTTCTCAAGTAAAATTAGGAAAGGAATTGAGAGTGAGAACATTATTGTGGGGGGGGGGGGACAACGACGACACAGAGAGAAATAACAGTGTGAGGGTAGGAACCGTGATATGCAACTCCCAATCCTTTTAACACTTTTCCTCCCGAGAGAAAAAAAAATAAGAATTTATAATTGTGTATCAGAACAATTGACATTTTGTAACGCTGCCGTATTTTAAAAAATACCCTGTGAAATTCAGCAATTGATCTAGAATTCATCGCGTTTTCTCCTAAACGGCCATTTGGAATGCTGCGATACATGATCAGCCGCCGAAAGCACCAGGCGGACGAATTCTTCCACGTCGAAGGAGTAATTTGTAAACTTCGGGTGTTTTCCTAGTGTTGGGTGATGCCCCTGAAGAAAAAGGGAGTTAAAATGGTTTTAAGGAAGCAAAACAAGCCAGCTCTTTTCCCCTGGAAAACAAGCAGCAAATTGAGCACACATTTTAATTCATAACCACTGATTTATCGATCCTCCCTGAAGCAGCAGCGACAGTAAGAAAACACCTAACAGCACTGCTATTGATAGTCCGAACTAATGGCCAATTAATTTCATTTCTCTCCCTCCTCCAGCTATTCATATAAAATGATGCTTTAATCAGAGCAGAGAATTTAATTTGGGCTGAAGCAGAAGAATCATATTTCACGTGAAGAAGAAGAAGAAGAAGAGTTTGGATTTGATATCCCGCTTTTCACTACCCGAAGGAGTCTCAAAGCGGCTAACATTCTCCTTTCCCTTCCTCCCCCACAACAAACACTCTGTGAGGTGAGTGGGGCTGAGAGACTTCAGAGAAGTGTGACTAGCCCAAGGTCACCCAGCAGCTGCATGTGAAGGAGTGGAGACACGAACCCGGTTCCCCAGATTACGAGTCTACCGCTCTTAACCACTACACCACACTGGCTCTCGTGGAAGAACTGAGATGGGTGAAACATTTTTTAATAATAATAATAATAATAAACACAGCACCAAAACACCTTTGCATGCATCCCACCCACTACCTCATCCTGAGGGAACACTTTGTCCTTCTTTTGCCAGGTGATGTAATGGACGCCTCTCAGCCTTGCAAGGTCTAAGTAGCAGCGCTCATCTTCACAGTTGTACCTGGAGAGGAAATGATGGGGTTTCATTAGCAAAAGGAGCAACGGTCCTCTTTAATGCCTGCCCTTCTCCTGCAGGAAACAGAAAGGAGAATCATTGTACTAGCAATTGGAAACGGACAGGCTGCGGCTTCCCCTGCTACAGCTCTTGCTACAGAGAGAGCCAGGGTCTAAACCACTGAGCCTCTTGGGCTTCCGGTCGGAAGGTCAGCGGTTCGAATCCCCACGACAGGGTGAGCTCCCGTTGCTCTGTCCCAGCTCCTGCCAACCTAGCAGTTCGAAAGCACGTCAGTGCAAGTAGATAAATAGGCACCGCTGCAGCAGGAAGGTAAACAGTGTTTCTGTGAGCTCTGGCTTCCATCACGGTGTCCCATTGCGCCAGAAGCGATTTCGTCGGGCTGGCCACATGACCCGGAAAGCTGTCTGTGGACAAACGCTGGCTCCCTCGGCCTGAAAGCGAGATGAGCGCCGCAACCCCGTAGTCGCCTTTGACTGGACTTAACCATCCAGGGGTCCTTTACCTTACAGAGAGAGCCAAGGTACCAAATCCCCTTGGTACTTGGGTTTTGCTCTAGCATTTCCTGCAGCAAGCATTAAGGAATGCATTCATGCCGTCTCTCTCCCTTTCCCCCACAACCTCTGATTCAGACTTTTTTTGGGGTGGGCTTGGAAACGTGCTATTTATTTATTTGAGCTATTTATATGCCACTTATGAACCAAAGTCTCTAAGCAGTGTATATGAAAATCATTAAAAAGCATGCAGTGGATAAAATAAATCACAATGGTCCATACAAACCCCCCCAGCAAACATCCTTAAAATGCCCACTGAAGAAAGGGTTTTGTCAGGCGTTCAACCGGGGAAGGAGCTGGCTGCCTAATCTCAGCCAGGAAAGCGTTCCACAGAATCAGGCCCACAGGTCCAAATGTATGACTCAGTGGAGACAAGCCATGCGCCTGAGTCATGGAGGACAGTAACACACACACACACACACCCTCAAGATCTCAGTGACTGGGGAGGGATACAAAGGATCGGGTGGTCCTTAACATAACCTGGACCCAAGCTTTGTAAATTAATACAGTAACTTTGAACTTACTAACATACAGCTCAGAGGCCAAGAACATGCGTACCTGCCTGGTAACATGGAAGTTACAGTTCGTAGGCCAGTAATTTAGATAAAACTGGGCTTTAAAGGAACCTCTAAATCTAGGGTTCAGCTAGCCCCATGCTAGGACTCAAAAAACGATAGCACACTTCATTGTGCCTGGCTTCTATACCACAGAGGATTATTTCAAATAATAAAGGCCCTTTCCTATTAGTAAGGTGAAATTCATCTAGCAAGAGTTCCTGCTCAGCTGGAAGCAATGGCTTTAGAGAAGTATAATACTCGATATGTCACAATTGAAAAGGCCATAAGATAGTGAGGAGGGAAGCCTAGACCTGCCATACACAGTTTTAGAGCAAGAAGCAGCAATCCAAGAGCGAAAGGAGCCATATCCTCATGGAGAAAACTTTACAGAGGCCAGATAGACACAGTGAGAAAATGCCCTTTGTCAGAAATCTTTATATAACTTCTGTGGGTTCATATCAACAGGCCTTGGGCAAGGAGTTAAACTGTAAGTTTTTAAGGACTTGTTCAGCTCTCTATGATTTTATTTCTCTAATTCATTTTGCCACCGGGGCATTCCGAATCGCTGGCTGGGTTTAATGTGGAGGTTTCCAGCTGCCAACCTCTGCCCAAACAAGTTAGCCAATGTTGTCACACTTCACTCGGTACAGATCAAGGAATGTTTCTTCTAACTGTATGACCGAGGTAAGTTCAATATCTGCTCTGACGATGGAAATATAGAGGTGCCATCTCACCCTCTGTGACGTGCGTTTGCTTAAAAGCACAGTTTATAAGCCCTTCTTCGGATCAGGACACGGCATGCAAATACAAAAAAAGGAGCTATATTAAACACATGAGCACATGGAGGCTTACAGTTCAAAGATGACAGCCCAGTCTGGCAGAAAGAGAAGGTGGGTGAGTCCCGCTCCGTGCATCCCGATGAATATATCAGAATTGTGCGTGATTTTCAGCTGCTCCTTAAATTCGAGCTCCCTAGAGAAAACGTATCATAAGAATGGCTCTAACATGGGTACGTGTGAGTAGCACAACAGATCATCGTTCAGATAGGTCAAGGGTATCTTATGGGGGGAGGAAATAAGCTATACATCGAAATAAAATTCCTGCTGATGCTCAAGAAGAAGAAGAAGAAGAAGAAGAAGAAGAGTTTGGATTTGATATCCTGTCTTATCACTACCTGAAGGAATCTCAAAGCGGCTAACATTCTCCTTTCCCTTCCTCCCCCACAACAAACACTCTGTGAGGTGAGTGAGGCTGAGAGACTTTAGAGAAGTGTGACTAGCCCAAGGTCACCCAGCAGCTGCATGTGGAGGAGCAGAGACACGAACCCGGTTCCCCAGATTACGAGTCTACCGCTCTTAACCACTACACCACACTGGCTCTTAGAAGATCTTAGAAGAGCATATTGTTGCACTTGAGAAATTAAAAGGTTGCCATGCAAATACACCCAGTAAGCTGCTTCAGTCTTTTTTTTTTTAAGAAGTGTACATTATTAAAAACAATGTTACTCAAACTCAAATCCATTATTAGCCTCAACATCAATAATGTACAGCTCATTCATAGTTTTCAAACTTGTACTTTAGAGAGGGCAATCCGCAGAGCAATCCGACCTGCCTGCCATGTTGGCTTGGGTGGGTGGGGGGGAGAAGACTAGATTAGGCGAGAGATTTCCAAACTGTGTTGCGACATGTTAGTGCAGGCATCCTCAACCTGAGGTCCTCCAGATGTTTTGACCTACAACTCCCATGATCCCTAGCTAACAGGACCAGTGGTCAGGGATAATGGGAATTGTAGTCCAAAACATCTGGAGGGCCGAAGGTTGGGGGTGCCTGTGTTAAGTGTGTCAGCTGCAGTGTGTAGGTGTGTCACACGAACACTCCTGGGGCTGGATTAGTTTAAGCTCCAGATTGCTAGCAAAACTGAATTGCCGTGTCACGAAATGATGCGCGTCTAAAATGTGTGTCACCAACACGAAAAGTTTGGAAAGCTCTGGATTAGGCAGAGCAGAGGTGTTCCTTTGTTCATTCCACTGGACATGTGAGCAGGTGGGCTGCTGGCAGGAGCCAGAGGAAGGGCCAAGGGCAGGGCTGAGACAGCCCTGGATCCTGAAATCCCATTGGTCCCAACCAGGGGCTGACAATCCTCTCCCCGCCCCTTTTCTGCCCAAGTCACCGGGAGCAATAGGGCTGCAGGTGTGGCCGTGGCCCTGCCCTTCTCCAAAGCACTGCGGGTGGGAGGGGGGAAATGTTTTATTGTTCTCTTTATTGATCCTTAATAGCGTACACTTATGCATGTTTGCAAGTTTTGCAAGTTCAGTGGGGATTACTCTCTAGTCTAAATATGCCTGGGATTGCAAACGTTCCGAAGATTTCAACAGGATTTACTTACAGGAAATTGGTATGTATCCAGTAATGGCTTAACACGAGCAGAAGAGGCAGTTCTCCTTATGGCAAGGTGGGGCAAGCCATTTTCACTGATCTCGTGTAGCCCCCTGGGCTCCCTCAAAATCACCTCCTCCTGACAAAATTGAGTGCCTCACCTGAAGCAAGCAGAAGCTCTTTCCGCTAGTGCAAAACCACCATGGGACACAACGCGTCACGCAGGTGCAGAAAGGTGAAACTCAAGTTAGGAACAGCTGCAGATCTGCTACGCCTTGCAGTTGTACTCACTTGTACTTGTAGTTCACTATTCGGACTTCAAATAACGGCAGCGTTTTCAAAGCGTTGGCGAGCTGGGGGGGGGGAAGGGAAAGCAACATTTCTGCATGATAATTGCTGTTTTTATTTCCCACCCATTTCCTGTACCCAACCACGGTTTCCTTGTGCCCACTGCTCAGTGGAAGCCTTTACTCAACAGAAAATAATCAAACCTCATTTTGGTTTAATATCTTCCTGTATTCTGTGCTCCGGGAGAGTATTGTAACTCTGATTTTCCCATCCTGTTGGGGAACAAGCAAAACAAAAGTAGCAAAATGAATCCATTTGCAAGTCGAGGAGGAGAAAGACCAGCCGACGGACAATGAATAAATTAGTGCCCTTGATGTAAAAACAATTAGCAGAGTGATTAAAATGTCTTTTCCTTTTAATCACCTTGTTTATATCACACACAGGAGAGATGCACATTCCTTAAAATGGATCGCTCTAATGTGCACTCTCTGCCGATCCTCCTTCCCCAAAAGCAGTATTTGCAACCAACAACTAGTAAGTCATTTAAGATTCCCCTTATGGAGTTTGATCAAGTCCCAATGAAACCACAGAGAACTTGATAGTGCTATCAGCAGCAAAGGTTTCCAAGCTCTTTTGTTTTATTCAAGACAAAATGGCCCACGTCACCACAAACCACTGCAGTATCTGAAAAAGTGGCAGTCACACAGACAGACACAGCATGCTTTATATGTTGATAAATTATTGGGGTGCGGGGCGGGGAGGTGTTAGCCCACCTAACGAGGTTATTATTTCCCTTCCCAATTTAAAAATCCATTGAACTCTTGGGGGTAAATTGTATGGAAGAAGAAGAAGAAGAAAGAATTACAAAGGTTTAACTCCATGACACCTATTAATACCAGCAGGAAACCAGGGGCAAATGGTTGCACACAGCTCGAAAACACCAGCCCCTTGTGATAAGCATGCAGTATATTCTCAAGAAAATAAACTCAAAAGCAGCCAAATTGATTCCCTCCCCCACCCCCAGTATACACCCTGTGAACACACACAAATTTATAGCCCTTTTAATAGAGCCAGCATCTTCCTGTGGATTCAGATATTGGACGAAAAACAAATGTCGCCCCCTGATTTAGCCAAGGATTTACTGGGTGGTTCTGCTGGGCTTGTTGCTGCTGGAAAACTTGTTCTGGCATCACCAAGCAAACCATGCAACTGCGGAAATGGCTCAAGGGTTCAGAGCAATGCCTCCTGTCCTTCCTAAAGAGATAGAATTTGCTACGGCCAGAGAGCTGGTGGTGTATATTTATCACCCTGCATGTACAAGATGCAGCAGGGAGCACAGAAGTGCTACAGGCAAGAGGCATCTCCTTCAGTACTTAAATTCTTTGTATTCCCTTTCACGCGTCAGGAAGATATGCAAGTCAGTGGAAACAGGAGTGCTCAAAACTACAACGAAACTCAGGACTGTGGGCATCGGAAAAGAGAACTTCTCGAGCTGTGAGCACGATCCGAAGCAAGAGAGATGGCGCATGCAAACTCAAGCTTCATTCACGATTCTTACAAAACAGCACAGGAGCATCACTAATACCTTGGGTCCTTCTTGTGTGACATTTAATCTGTGCAGCACATGCTGGGAAAAGGCTCTGAATAATCCTGTACCATGACAGCTGGATATCTGAAATCACAGCAGACGTATAGGAATAAAATGCACCCATGTACTCAATTTTTTAAATTATTTTTTTTTTGCTGGTAACAAACCACCCCCACCCCTCCAAACAAAGCTTTTATGCATCAAGGTCCTTCTTCTTTAACACATCTAGTTAAGAAGTTCACAAATCTTAATTCAAATTTACTTCTTTTTTATTATTTTTAAAAAGGTGGGTGGGTGTGGAACCCAACGTATTTACTCACCAGTGGTGTATTATAAAATAACCCGTACCTCATTCGAGGCAACAGTGTAAAAACTGCTTCTCTGAAGCATACCTGAAAAGGGAGATCATTAACAAGTTACAGCAGAACTCCTGATATATAATTAAAAGAGATGAATATAAAGTAGGACCTATTAATACTGCAACAGAAGCCAGATCACAGCACCAATCTGAGCTGCCCCCCCCCCACCCTTGCGTTAAGCACGGAACAAATGACTGAAACAGAAACAGCATCTGACACAAAGACTAGAGAGGGTAGGATGAGGAAACTTTATAATTGGGGGGGCACTTTCCTGATGGGGCTACATGAAACAAAAGGGGAAGGGGAAATTAAACGCAGCAGACACAATGGAAAACAATGGCAGCTTGCCCCTGGATGGCAGCGGAGCCCCTCTCCCACATTTCTGGAGCGCAGACATGCAGAGGTTTGAGAGGTCCTGAGCCTATGCTCATATGCACGGCACACTCAGACTACGTGCCTAGAATTAGGTGGTGTGACTGCTGTAAAACCATACTCTTCGAAAGGAGGTTAGAAGTCATTCTTTAGTGTCCTTTGTTTTTATTTTTCTTAATGAAAGGCAAATTGACAAAGCGCGGCAAAACATAAAATGTGCGGAATCCCTTGGTGCTCCTCTGTCCAGAGTACTGAATCTCCTACTTAAAGGTAAAGGTACCCCTGACCGTTAGGTCCAGTCGCGGACGACTCTGGGGTTGCGGCGCTCATCTAGCTCTATAGGCTGAGGGAGCCGGCGTTTGTCCGCAGACAGCTTCCGGGTCATGTGGCCAGCATGACTAAGCCACTTCTGACGAACCAGAGCAGCGCACGGAAACACCATTTACCTTCCCGCCAGAGCGGTACCTATTTATCTACTTGCACTTTGATGTGCTTTTGAACTGCTAGGTAGGCAAGAGCTGGGACCGAGCAACGGGAGCTCCACCCCGTCGCGGGGATTCGAACCGCCAACCTTCTGGTCGGCAAGCCCTAGGCTCTGTGATTTAGACCACAGCGCCACCCGCGTCCCTGAATCTCCTACTTAATCCTATGCAAAATCATAAACATAAACCTGTGTGTGTGCGCCAACAGGTCTGCTGCAAAGGTACTTTCCTCTCACCTACACCTGAGGAAGTGGACCGTGCAGGTGTAGCCTTACAGTATGAATGAAAATCTTAAAACCCTCTACAGCAAGGGTAGGGTTCAGCTGTAGTTTAAGGACCCAGACATATTTAGTAACATGATCACAAAACTGAACCAAAAGCACTGACTTCTGGGTACAGCCATCAGTTGTTGTTGTTGTTTTAAAAGCAAAATATTCCTCACTCTCTTTGAATCGTAGGATTTCAAATGTATTATTTCGTAGTCTGTAAATGCCTTCCACGTTTCGCTGAACAGGTCTCCGTATCCATAGGCACTCTGTGAAGAAACAAAAACAAATGGAAGCACAAGTAAGGTTTTAGTGAGAAACGACTAATAATTATTTCCACGGCTTTCAGGCTTATCTATAACCCTCCTGCCTTAAGGCTAGAATTGTAAACACACTGAGCAGGGCAGGGCAGGGCAGGGCAGAGCAAGCTGTGGCCCTCCTGATAGTACTGGACTGCAGCTCTCATCATTCATGACCATCGGCCATGCAGGTTGTAACTGAGGGGAACTGGAGTCAACCATCCTCTGGAGGACCACACATTCCCCATCCTTGGAATAGAGAGTATCCCCACCGAGCTCTATGGAACTTACTCCCAAGAAAGCATGCAGAGCACCGAACTGTTTGTAATCACCAGCCTTGTGCTCTTTTCTTTCCCAAAATTAAAAGGTAGATCCAAACTTTGAATTTGGGTATATTAACGTTAGACCAGCTGATAAACGAAGAGCATGAATTTTTATACATATTCCATCTTAAGAGACAAATACAGAATACCTACTAATGTTCAATGGCAATATCTCAAGATAAAACACTTGCTAACCACCATCTACGAACCAGCAGCTTTTACAGCCTCAGAGACCCCAGAGATATTGGAAGCAGTTGGTTAATTCTTACGCAACAAAAAAACCTGGCCGTCAACATATATAAATCTTTGTTATTAGCAAACCGATTTGATATACAGGTACTGAGGGAGGATTGGAATAAAGAATTAGAGGTCTCAATTTTGACCACACAGTGGGAAACTGTTTCAACTGCTACTGTATAACAAGGGTGTCTCTGTACCTTAAATTGAGGCTCATACAAAATTTAAAAGGGGGGGGGGCAATGATCATCCTATTCATTGCTCTGCCCGCTTTTGCCTCTGGCCTCCCCCTCCCCAGGCACTGTGGCCCTCAGAAGATTACCCAAAAAGGAATGTGGCCCTTGGGTAGTAAAATGACCCCAAGTCCACCAAACACACACACACACACACACACACACACACACATTGTACACCTTGCCATATTTGTTTGTTTGTTGGGAAACATGTTGGGTACGTTTCCCCCACTGAGTTCCTGCTTTGATTCACTCACTTTTAAAGAAACATTTAGTAAGGATGATAATTTTTCAAGAGCCAATAGCTACATGCATTGCGTAAAGGGGGGGGGGGAGCCTCGCCGCCTCTGTTCTGCAAGTTTAAGCAGCCACTTGGCACCACCGTCTGGCAATGCAAGGAATTAAATGCATCTCTTTTGTCGATCAGAATGGCATTACAGAATTTACAAATGGCTGCGGGGAAGCAGCATACGTTCTTAAACAGTGCTGCTTCCCAAGAAAAGGTAGCGCCGTGGGAACCCAAGCCATATGCGGTTGACAGTCCAAGAACGGAGACCCTAAGTATAGCTGGACTGGGTAGGGATGAAACCAGGGACTCTGCTATACAGCTGCAAATAAAAACGTCTTAAAGCGCGTTGTAAAGTTCAATATACAAATGCGACACTAGATGGCGACAGTGAGCTATGGCAATTGCAATGTATTTTTCAAAACGGTTTTTTAAAAGCATTTCCGCAGCATTTTTCATATGTGTGTAGATTCCACCCAGGAGCACCACTTTCCATGCCAAGGATCAGCATCATTAGCAAATAAAGCATTGCTCCTATTGCAGGTACTGCTGGTTTTCCAAATACATTGTGGCTCTCCAGATACTTTTGGCCACTAGTTCCCACCAGCTGACCATAGGCCATGCTGGCTACAGCTGGTGGGAGTTGCAATTAGATAGATATTTTATAGGGAAAAGACACGGGTAGACCAGGCAGCTTCAGTACAGGGGGGGAGAAAAACCATAAGAATAGCCTGCTGGAACAGGCCAGTAAGCCCATTGAGTCCAGCATCCTTTTCTCACAGTGGCACAAAATCTGCTATAAGCAGATTTGTGAAGAAAATATCCAGCAAACGCTGGTGGCAAAGATCCCTGAAGACTATTGGGAGGCCTGGAGAAAGGGTGTGGGCAGTTCCTTGAACTGTCCAGTAGGTGGCAGGGACCCAGTTATTTTAAGCATCAGTTGGTGACAGAAGGAGGGCGAGAAACAAGGAGCATAACACAACAAAACAGGAAACTCCAGTCTTTCATACAGTGACTCCCTGCAGGATATTCACATAATGATTCTACATAGAAATATACACACACTGTCTTTAAAACTTTGTCAAACCAGTGACTCATGGGTAAAAAGATGTGCTAGTAATCAGGAAGTGCATCTGTTTGTACGTAGTATATTTACAACCTAAGAGATTTTTTGATATATTTTTTTTGGGGGGGAGGGAAACGGTGGTGTCGAAAACAAGGGATGGGGATGAGGGGTGGGCGGAAAGAGATGTCTTAATTTATAGAATAAGAAAACAAGAAGAATATATGTTTAAAGAAGATTGGAAAATGTTTAATGAATATATGGGTGAAAATTGTGTATATTTGAAAACGCTGGCAGCGTTAAGATAAATTCAACAGTGTAAATAAGTTTTGATGGATGTAAAAATGGAATACTGAATGGTTTAAAAGGTAAAGGTACCCCTGACCGTTAGGTCCAGTCCTAGTTTATATATCTTATATATCAGCCAGAGTGGGTGGTTGCCTTCTGTCTTAGCACTTGAACGTGACTTCCTTATAGAGGCTTCTCCTTTTCCCTTTTTTGGGGGTATAATTTTTATTAAGTTTTTCTATTTTACCTTTTAGAATATTCATTTAAACAACCTTAAAATATCAATGACTTCCCTTCTTCTCCTTCCATGCTTCAGTTTGCATGACTCTGGGGTTGCGGTGCTCATCTCGCTCTATAGGCCGAGGGAGCCGGTGTTTGTCTGCAGACAGCTTCCGGGTCATGTGGCCAGCATGACTAAGCCGCTTCTGGCGAACCAGAGCAGCGCACGGAAACGCCGTTTACCTTCCCGCTGGAGCGGTACCAATTTATCTACTTGCACTTTGACATGCTTTCGAAATGCTAGGTGGGCAGGAGCTGGGACCGAGCAACGGGAGCTCACCCCATCGTGGGGATTTGAACCGCCAACTTTCTGATCGGCAAGCCCCAGGCTCCGTGGTTTAGACCACAGCACCACCTGTGTCCAACTGAATGGTTTAGTTTATGTAAAATATGCAGGAATCTGTGGCATGCAAACAGAAGGAGAAGAAGGGAAGTCATTGATATTTTAAATGAATATTCTGAAAGGTAAAATAGAAAAACTTAATAAAAATTATACTCCCAAAAAAAGGGAAAAAGAGAAGCCTCTATAAGGAAGTCACGTTCAAGTGCTAAGACAGAAGGCACTCTGGCTGATATATAAGATATATAAACTAGGCACAAAATGGCTCCTAAAACCAAGGCTGCAGTTGCCAAAACGGAATGCCTAGTCACCATTTTGGGGCAAGATGGCTCTCGAGTCTTATTTTTCAAATGACTGTGGTTGATTCTCAGTTAAACATCTGGCTATTCAGATGGCAACCTTGAGGTAGCTTAAGAGCTTTGAGAACTTAAAGGAAGAAAAGTCACCTGATCCTGAGACAGTCCATTGGCCTATTCCCACCTCTTTTTCCTAATGGTGATTCCTGCTCCTGCTGCACAGAAAAAGCAATTTGGCTCCAGAAACTCATTCCAATGGTGCAGATAAAATAAAGCTGATAGAATTCTACAGGGTGGGGTATTAGTGTGTGAAAACAGCCAGGATCCAATGATCCCCAGATGGCCGGAGCCATCCTGGCACCCAAGCATTTTCACTTGGTCACAAAGTGGTTGAAAGCCAGGTGCAAAACGCGCCTGGCGTCTGCATAATTTCGAAAGCTGACTGTATCCCTCCTCTACAACCCTGTTGGAAGGATAGTTCAATCCAGCTCACAGTGGTTTATACCAGTCTATGCGCAGAGCATCTGGCACAGGTAGTAGTAACTATGCTCCTTGCTAATACTGCCCGTGGTTTACATCAGACAGTGAATACACCACACCTATGAACACCAGTGTGTTTTGAACAGAAGATCTTACTCACGGTATCCCACATGACAATGTTGGCGTCTGTGCTGAACGAGTTGGTTACGTGCTGAGTGATGTAAAGATTGACAAAGTCACAGAAATGGTGGTACATGTTAACGCCTGAGAGAAGAAAGAAAAACGAACCTTGTCATGGCTTTTCATTTGAAAACCTCTGCGTACTCTTAACACTTTCTCCTCATTTCACTGGAAGGATTTTACACCAGGGCCATCTTTAGCATTTAAGACTGTTTCTATGAATGCATAAGGCCTAAGATGAATACGAATGCCACATACGGAGTCTTATTTGCAAGGGTGAGTCTTTGCCCAATTGGTTTTTGTGAGCTTTTCAGAATTGGTTTTTGTGAGCTTTTCAGAACAGTTTTTATCGTGTTCTTCCATCCCTGTGGATCTTCATGGTTGATCCATGGTTGATCCATACACACACACACACACACACACACACACACTCACACACACACACTATCAACAATATCTGTGTGAGACAATTATCTGCAACATCTGAAAAGATTAGGCCACAAACCCAGAAACAAACCTCAATAAGACTGCACATGCAAAGAGCAACCAAAATGATCCAGGGAATACAGCAACTCTCCTATGAGGAAAGGTTGCAAATTTGGGCCTCTTTAGTTCTAAGGAAAGGAAGTAGTGACTTGATAGAAATTTAAGAGGTGCCATAAAAGGACCAAACGTTTTTCCCCAATTTACATAGTGACAGGGGAACCTCCGGAGGCAGCAGAGAGCCAGTGGAGGTGGAGGGAGGGACCCCTGCTGCTGAGAGTACCCAGCACCGCCCCAAAAGCCCTGAGACATCCTGTGGGAGAATGAGAACTCCGTGGTGGAAAGGCTGTCGGATGCTGCGAGGTCCGAACACCCAATAAACAGTTCAGGAACGGAGGGGGAGCTGGTAGTCCCGTTGCCCCAATTACCTAGGGGCCTCAAACGGAAAGAGGAAAGGAGGAGATTTGGGGTCCCCAGGTTTCTCTGCTGGAGGCACTCTCGCAAAGCGCCACTTCCGGGATCTGAGAATGACTAAGACGGTCATGGAATTTCAAGCTCTGACCTGTATCTGTATAATAGTAAAGGTAAAGGGACCCCTGACCATTAGGTCCAGTCGTGTCCGACTCTGGGGTTGCGGTGCTCATCTCATGTTACTGGCCGAGGGAGCCGGCGTACAGCTTCCAGGTCATGTGGCCAGCATGACTAAGCCGCTTCTGGCGAACCAGAGCAGTGCATGGAAACGCCGTTTACCTTCCCACTGGAGCAGTACCTATTTATCTACTTGCAGTTTGACGTGCTTTCAAACTGCTAGGTGGGCAGGAGCAGGGACCGAGCGACGGGAGCTCACCCCATCGCAGGGATTCGAACTGCCGACCTTCTGATCAGCAAGCCCTAGGCTCTGTGGTTTAACCCACAGCGCCACCTGGGTCCCATCTGTATAATAAACTGCTGTAAATATACAGACCCTGAGTCACCGCCTTTTTACTCGTGAGGAGCACCACGAACCCTTACAGACAGATCTTGATTGTATCTCTAAGTTGGCTGTATTTCCTTTTAACCAAATGAAGCCACTAAGAGCTACCAATAATCTGATCTGACCAGTGATGCTGGATGAAAAGTGTTTAATCCTTCCCTTCCATACCCTTTCCCTAACCAAAATCAATGCACTTACCCCACAGACCTCCATAAGGCAAACAACCATTATGGGTTCAGTTACAGGTGGGTAGCCGTGTTGGTCTGCCATAGTCAAAACAAAATAGAAAATTCTTTCCAGTAGCACCTTAGAGACCAACTAAGTTTGTTCTTGGTATGAGCTTTCGTGTGCATGCACACTTCTTCAGATACATTGTGTATCAGTGTATCTGAAGAAGTGTGCATGCACACGAAAGCTCATACCAAGAACAAACTTAGTTGGTCTCTAAGGTGCTACTGGAAAGAATTTTTTATTTTGTTTTAACCATTATGGGGTTGTTTTTATAAGGAAAAGTGAAATGGAGTTTGGGGGGGAGAGGCCTGAATAATGTTGTTGAATTCAAACTGGCAACACACACACACACACACTGCATTTCATTAAAACAGAAAACCACGACAGATTAAACCATGGATCTCCTAAACAGCATGCAGTTTCCGTCTAATCCTGAGGCTGGAATGGTGAAGTGGCAAATATGTGCCAAAGAGTGTGACTTGAATCTAGAAACCACAGGCTCAAGAACCACCTCTGCCAGTCTCTCTAAATGGCCTTGGTAACCATCCTTTCTGGTGGGAGAGGAGGAGGGAAATTCTACCGATCCCATTTCTCTGCATTCTTGCTTGAGGAGGCGAGCGCAAAGAAAGACTGCAAAGCCCTTTTAAAAAAACGAAAAGGGCTACAACGGTGAAGTGCAAGAACACTGGTGCAGCCCAGATGTTAAAAACGAAAAACGCTGGGACATCTATGTTTCAGATTTATTCCATTTATTTATTTCAAACATTTCTATGTCCTCGGACAGCAGCCCTTGCTTTTTAACTGTTCTCACTCAGAGTGCTGCTGCAAACTCAGGACAAAGAAGACTTTGAAAACACAGCTCTGCTTTTGAGTTTTAAAGAGCAAGGAGCTCCATTCAAGTCAACCGGTGAAGATCACCTTAGATGGAACCAAGTTGACCAGAATGCCGGTGCTGACTGAGAACAGGCTTTGAACCGAGCTCTGAAGCTTCACAAATAGTTTAGGATTTAAGAAACTTAAAAGAGAAGCAGGGGTGGCAGGCAGTTCTTGTCCACAACGACTTCAGCCTGCTTGCGGCATGCATAGAAGTGCTAAGGTCATGTGTAAGCTTCCTATGCACACAAAACATATCGTAATTGGCTTTTAGCCTGCCCCTAAGTGTGCTGGGCCACATCCAATTTGCTGGAGCATGCTACAAAATAATGCAATACATGCAGAATGCTGTGCATATCAATGACCTTTACATGACCACCTCCCAACGTATCATCCTGACATACTGCCAGGAATCGTACAGATCTGCACATACGAAAACCGCAGTGGCTTGTACCTGCATCAAGCTTCATGAAATAAGTTGGCTTGTCAATAATAACATCACAACTGCCATCTTCCACAGGCCTGGAGTTCAGTTCTGTATATGTCTGGAGCTCCGCAAACCTGTAATTAGTCATTCAATAGAAGCTGCAAAAAAAATTATAAAAACAAAAAACAAAAAAACCACCACCCGTATCCAAAGACAATAATTTAAGCAATGCACCATGCAGACTTCTCTTCACAATGCTGGTGAAGTTAGACAAAGTTTGACAATTAAAATTATTTTTAATTGTAACTGAAGCTTCTTCAGTAAGGCTTCAAAAGGTTAAACTCTGCCTTTGATCTCAGGAGCAAGCAGCATCTTTGATCTATAAATCAAGAGCTGGGGAAAGTTTCAAGAGAGAGAATCTCTCTGTCCGTGCGTTTCCAACATCCAGTTAATTTGAATATATCTACGCTCATGTCAAGTGCACTGACCATGATTTTAAAGACGTCTCAGCAAAGACACAAGTTATTCATGACTGCAGGTACAAGACTAATTAGCATGATCCATTTAACGGCCTAGCAAGTCTCCTCCATGACGTAATACCATTTATACTGGGCTCAGCTAATGGGACTTGAGCCCTGCAAGATATTTCTAGAAGATGGTAACTAAGAGGAGAGGGTTCTCTTCTGGATAAGGTATTGTTTCAGTAGCAGGAGGTCGGAATTGGCAGTTCTCTAAATGGAGAAAAGGGGACCCGTGCTTTTTAACTCGCTCATAAATGATCAAGAGTTGGGGTTAGCAGTATGAGGTAGCCATGTTTGCTGACAAAACCAAATTGTTCACGGTAGTTAAAACGACGAAGAGCTCCAAAAGCATGTCTCCGAACAGCGTGAAGGGACTATAAAATCTTAATATCAACATATACACACATGGCACTTGAATTGGTGGTGACTGACCAAGTCAGGGGTTGTAGCAGACAGCTCAGTGAAGATGCTGACTCGGTGTGCGGTAGCTATGAAAAAGGAAAATCCCACACTAGGGATCATTAGGGAAGGAATTGAAAACAAAACTGAAGATCTCATAAGGCATTTATGATGTGACTGTGTTTAGAATACAGTGGTATCTCAGGTTAAGAACTTAATTCGTTCTGGAGGTCCGTTCTTAACCTGAAACTGTTCTTAACCTGAAGCACGACTTTAGCTAATGAGACCTCCCGCTGCCGTTGCTCCGCCAGAGCGCAATTTCTGTTCTTATCCTGAAGCAAAGTTCTTAACCTGAAGCATTATTTCTGGGTTAGCAGAGTATGTAACCTGAAGCGTCTGTAACCTGAAGCGTCTGTAACCTGAGGTACCACTGTACTGTGTACAGTTCCGATTGTCTTGCACCAAAAAGGATATTGTAGAGTTGGGAAAGGTTCAGGAAAGAGCAACCAAAATTATCTAAGAGATGGAGCAACCCCACTGAGAAGAACCGCTGCAGCATTTGGGACTTTTTAGTTTAGAGGTAAGACGAGCAGGAGGCAACATGACAGAAGTTTATAAAACTACACATGGCATGGGGAAAGTGTGGAAGTTCTTGACCCTCTCTCATAACACAAAATGTTGTGGACCTGGGAGCAACACCTGGTGGACCAAAGGTTCACCACCCTTGATACAGGCTATACAAAACAGGCCACATCAACTCCCAGGTTTCCCTATTACTTGCAGATTTTCATGTTAAAAAACAACAACGGTTCCCATAGAAAATAATGTAATGCAGCCACAATGACCTGCTTTTCGTTGCTAACATTCTAGACTGGAATAACCATCGCCTCAGTCATTGTGCTGGAGAAGACACTGGAGAGTCCCATGGACTGCAAGAAGATCAGACCTATCCATTCTTATGGAAATCAGCCCTGAGTGCTCACTGGAAGGACAGATCCTGAAGCTGAGGCTCCAATACTTTGACCACCTCATGAGAAGAGAAGACTCCCTGGAAAAGACCCTGGTGTTGGGAAAGATTGAAGGCACAAGGAGAAGGGGACGACAGAGGACGAGATGGTTGGACAGTGTTCTTGAAGCTACCAACATGAGTCTGACCGAACTGAGGGAGGCAGTGGAAGACAGGAGTGACTGGCGTGCTCTGGTCCATGGCGTCATGAAGAGTCGGACACGACTAAACGACAACAACAGTCATTGTCCCTTTGCTCCACCATCACAGAAGCCTGTTTCTTCCTTAAAAAACAACTGCACCCCTAACTACTGCTGTGACATGTAGTGGGAGACAAGCACACCGGGTTCCGCCCAACATGGAGGGGGGGGGCTGGCAAGTGCGCAAGACGTCATGCATCTCACGGTGGTATGGGGCCCACAGGAGGGCCCAACAGAGCCTGCAGTGCCACGGGAGGGCTCAATGGGGCCCGCCTGGCTGCAGAATATTGAGGGGGGCTGGCCCCCGCATTGAAAATTGGGGGGGGCTTCCACCCCGCCCCCATAGATGGGTGTGCCTGGTGGGAGAGAAGGGGAGTACTCAACTGAGCACAGTATTGGGAGCAGAGCTTTTCTGCAAAGCTGTCTATTGTAGAGAAATAATAAAGAGCAGACAGCTACAAATCTTACCAAGACTGTAGAGGGCTCTTACGCTGCCCTTCGGCAAGGAAAGCTTGAATGTCTAAGCTGCAGTGGCCTCCAATTTCACCCTTCTGGAAGAAGTCTTCATTGAATCTATTTAAAGAGGGGAAACATTATTAGCATAAGTTCAAATCAAGTGTCAGTTCTAAACTGGACTACCTTGTGAGCACTCTTGATTAATGATGAACATCAAGGCATTGATTCAACATCATGCTTTAACTTGCAACTAAAAGTCACTCTGTACAACGGACATGCTTACTCAAAATTAAACTCTGTGGTATTCAATGAAGCTCACTGCCAGATCACTGAGCACAAGCTTGCAGTCAAAGGCTACAATCCTAAACACTGTGACTTCCATGTAAGCCCCGCACTGAATATCACAGGACTGACTTCTGAGTAAGCAAGAGTAGGATTGCACTGCATGTGATATACTGGAAACATGGGTTGCATGGATCCCTGAAGCGTCTCGCGTGAACCAAAATGGTGATGTCATTGCTTCAACATGCATCCAGCCTACAGTTCAATCAACACAGCTGCAAATGTTTTAAGGTTCTCGAGAAATAAGTGTAACGGTCATACAATGACTATATATAGACACACTTTTGAGGGTATGAACGTAAAACCGAAACAAACTTAAGAACTAAAGCATGCTTCATGAATTAAAGTAAGTACTGCATAAAACCAGCCAACTAGGAAATAACTGTGTTTTTCCAAATTTAGAAAGATGTTTGCAGAACCTGCTTAGCATTGTATTTCAGCAGCACCTGGAGAGCCCAAGGTTCCCCATGTCTGTTCTACAATCATGAGGGCCAGCAAATGATTCTTTAAAAAGTAAAAAAAGAAGAGATTTCTAGACATCATTCTTGGTTGACTAAACCTATGCAGATTTGTGAGTCCTGGCATATATCTGTTAATGACTATTGGAGAAGTATTTTTAAAAAATAGAAGTCTTTTATAGATGAGCAGAATTGCTTAATAGGGATATTTAGTGTGTCTGTTTCTCCTGTTGAAATGTAAGTAAGGTACGTACCTCTCATGGTTTCTTTTGGGGTTTCTTAAATCAATGTATAGATTTGTTGCTCTGCAATACTGGAGGTAACGTGAACACTGAAGTGAAGAATCTCCCTATAAGAAAATGACAAAAGCAACATACATACATAATATATATTTTATGTATATATTCATATATATATAAAAGAATTGGGGGAAAGTAGAGCATAGCATCAGGAAACAACTTTCTTTGAATGTGTTCAAGCATACTTACCATTGCCTTAGGTCTGCAGTGAGTCTTAACTTCATTCATCCTCTCCTTAACATAACCAAAGTCAGCTTGCTTCCAGAATACGTGCTGGGCCTCCTCAATGGTGTTGGCCCTTACATGGTGAAATAATGCAAAAGTGTCCATTTGAGAAAACGTCAAGCTTTAACTATGGGAATAAACCCAGTCTATGGGTTAATAAATGCCGCTGCACAACCTTATAAGCTAGGTTACTGAGTGCAACAATGAACAAGAGCAAGCTTCCACATATTCTGCCTATGCACAAAAAGGGTACCACTTAATTGATCTGCAAGAAGGCACAGGGGTGCCTGCTAGGCATTTGGGATGGGAATACAGTGGTATCTTGGTTCTCAAACTTAATCCATTCCAAAACCAAAGCGTTCCAAAACCAAGGTGCGCTTTCCCATAGAAAGTAATGCAAAACGGATTAATCCGTTCCAGATTTTTAAAAAACAACCCCTAAAACAGCAATTTAATATGAATTTTACTATCTAACAAGACCATTGATCCATAAAATGAAAGCAATAATCAATGTACTGTACTATAAAATAAATAAGACAGTATTGTAGATGATAAAAATTAAAATTAATTTATTTTCTTACCTGCACTGATGACAGTCATTGTTTGGATGGGTTTTTTTTATCCATTTCTGCAGTCACACAATCAATCAATCAATCAACCAACCAACCAACCAATCAGTACCTGATTGTCACAAAAACAAATTAACTGAAAAAGCCTCAAAAACAAAAATGCAAAATAAATAGCAAAAACAAAAGCGCCAAACTTAATCCATTCTGGAAGTCCCTTTGACTTGCGAAATGTTCAAAAACCAATGCACAGCTTCTGATTGGTGCAGGCACCCCGAAAACAATAGCCAACAGCCACATAAGACATTCAGCTTCCGAAAAACGTTCGAAAACCGAAACACTTTTGGTGTTTGAGAACCAAGGTACCACTGTAGATCAGTAGTGGAGATGTTAGCACTATTATGCATGTGTGTGTATCTATATATATATATAAATGTTCCCATTGCACGCGCAGGTGTTACCAACTTGCTCCATAACCGCTGGACCAAATAGCATCAAATTAGGACACAGCATTCCATGACCATCAGGGAATAACATGGGATAATTAAATTTCAAAAAAAACACAACAACACACCTGACGTACCAAAAATAAAGAATAAACGCAAAAAAATTGGCGCCCCTATTACACGTCACCAGCAAAAGCACTGAAGACTCCAACACCATCCAATAGAAAGGCGGATCGCCCGGCAGCGTCACAGAACCTGCGCGGACAAAAAAAACCTCCGCCACTGGGCTGCAGGGGCGGGAAGGGGCCGGGCTCAGGGGGCAGTATAGGCCCAATGGGCGGCTGAGGCAGAAGCCGCTTCCCCTTCTCCTCCCCCCCCCCCTGCGGAGTCCAGGCTGAGCTTCCCTCTCCGCCTTCCCTATGGAGCTCTGCCCATTACCACACAGGGAGCGGCTGCTTCTCATGCAGGAGGAGCCGAGGACGGGGAGCCGAAAGAACCCCTTCCATTACACAAAATCAGCCGCAGCAGGGCATGGCCAGGTCAGCTAGTATATATGTGTGTGTGTGTGTGTGTGTGTGTGTGTAAAAAACTACTATATTCCTGGTATGTTATCAGAACCTGTGACTCTGGAAAAACAAATGGCAGCATATAAATTAGGAGGCGTTTGCTCTAATTTGGGTCTTGTTTCATGTACCAAAATAAATAAATACCAGCAGAAGGTCTCTATAGGCAACTGAGTGTTGGGTTTGGCCTGGGCCTGAGTTTGCAGGAGGTGCAGGGGCGTGGAATGTGCGCTTACCATCCAATCTCAGCATAATCACATCTCGGATATCCAAAACGGTTTTCAGGCTTGCATGATTTCTCATAACCCCAACAGGCTTTCGATTTCTTCAAGTATTTCTGGAAACACAGGAAAACGCCAACTTTGCTTTGGATGTTGGTGCCATGTAGGTGAACGAGCAAGCTTGCAAAAATGCACGCGTGATCTACAAATAGCCTGCATGTACTTTTGACCTTGAAAGATTTGAGCGTACAGTACTTCCAGTTCTACACATGGACACACTGTAAGTCATTCAAGGTGTTTATTTCATAAAATCTATATACCGCTTGACTGTAGGAAACCTCAAAAGCAGTTTACGGGGGAAAATCAAACAGTTAAGATTGTCAGTAAAAGCAATCAATGCGTTTTAAAAGTTAAAAACAGCAATAAATTAAAAACACATCAGCATTCTATGTATCTGGGTAGTCTTGGATAAATAAGAATGTTGCTAGCAGTAGCTGAAGAGAATAGAGAGGAAATTAAACACACATGGAAGCATCTATCAGATTAAAGGCTCTAGAGCAGCCTTTCCCAACCTGGTGCCCTCCAGATGTCAACCCTGATCGTTGGCTCAGGCTGATGCTACCTCCCTGTGCACTCTATCCTAATATTCTTACCAGATGCAGACACAGATAGCTTGGGCACCCGTCAAAGGTATTTCTTTCTCTTCCCACGCCCTCTTCTGGCACCTTACTTTTTTTTTTAACACCAAGCCTGATTAAGCGTTATGGAGAACTTTGAATCTTTTGTTACATTTTTGATAGCCCAACAAAGGCAGTGACCTAACATGGGAGTCTGGAATCATCACCATCATGGTTCCTGGAAAAGAAGCCTCTTTCAACCTCTTTGATTCTAAGAACACAACAAATCGGCATTAGGCTCCAGTAAAAAACAAAAAAAAGCAGTATTCACTTTATATGGGCAATGAAGATCTTCCTTGCAGGCTGTGGCAAAGGGCTGGTTATTGTGCAAAAAGTATGGGATATGTTCTTCGGGCAAGTTGATGTTTCCATAGCTATACAATGGCACTCGTGGAATGTTGCTGCCATCAGTAAGACTTTCACCTTGGGTCCTGGCCAAGATTTCTTGAAGTAGGACTCCAAATGCAAGCAGCATTAACATGGCAATCTGAAAAACCTAAAGCAAACACACAGAAAAACAGTTTAAGAATGACATACCTACGACTTCAGTTACAGTAATTCTATTCAACCATAAACCTAAAGTCTGTGTATGTGTGTTTGTTTTGTTAAAAGCATGCAGCTATAGACCTCTTGGCAAGAAAGACTCTCCTCTTGGCATAAACACGTGTTCATATAGCATTTATCGCTGTCGCAGATGCGGAGCTAATAGGCGAAGGGAAACTCTTGTTCCCAAGAGATGCCTGGGAACTCAAGTCAGGAAACCGTGCAGGACTCTCAAGGGATTTGCTTCCTCTGCATCCAAGAAAAGAATGGAAACCAAAACATTCGGAGGGCAGAAAATGCCTGATCAGATAGCCACATTGCCTTTTGTGTATGTGGAATTCATGGGATTTTGCGGTTGGTGCTTTCATGGTTCAAACTCTGTCCCTGAGAAACTCTTAAAAGTCAAGGGGTGAGAGGCAGTTCTGATACAACTTTCCACTACCCCAGTAGTTTTTAAAAAGTTTCTTGTGTATGCAAGTACATGGGAACATAATTATACCATAGCTAAAGCAACATGTAAGAAAAGGTGGGAATTTAATATGGAAATGTAAAGCCATAAAGATGGGATGATCATCCACATGGATGGTCACCTTTTTATACTGGGCCAGGTTGAAGGCAATGCTAATCTAGGCTGCATCAACAGAAGTATGGTATGCAGATCAAGGGAAATAATAGTACAGACAGTGTACCGTTTTGAGCAGGGATTCCATTCCTGGTCCCCCCGCGTGTGTCAGCAGAGCATGCATAACCCTGTTACGCCCCATTACACCTCCACCCTGCCCCTATTCCTCTGTCTTCTGTGTCAAAAAGGGCCCATGCGTCAGCAGATGAGCATCAATTGGACATGCCTAAAATGGTCGCCGCTTGTACCATTCTGTTCTGCCTTGGACAGACCACACCTGGAGTACTGTGTCCAGTTCTGGGTGCCATGATTTAAGAAGGATATTAACAAGTTGGAATGTGTACATATGATCAAGGGTCTGTAACTCAAGCCTTATGAGGAACGGTTGAAGGAGTTGGGTGTGTTTAGCCTAGAGAAGAGGAGACCGAGAGGAAATATGATAGTCATCTTCTAATAGGGGCTTATTTCCTCCTGCTCTAGGGCGGGGGGGGGGGAGGGGACTTGTTCCAATGGCTTCCCGTTACAAGAAAGGAGACTCCAACTAAAAATCGGGAAGAACTTTCTGAAGGTAAGAGCTGTTCGACAGTGGTGGACTCTCCTTCCTTGGAGGTATTTAATCAGAGATTAGGTGGCCACCTATCATGTATGATTTAGTCGAGATTCCTGCATTGCAGGGGGTTGGACAAGATGACCCTTGGGGTCCCTTCCAACTCTATGATGCTATGATTCTATAGGGGTTTTGTACTACAGCACAAAGTACCAAACAACTTAGGTCAAGGGTACCGCCTTATACATCTGAAGACAAGTTCAAACCAAACAACCCTTTCACAACCCCAAGAAACTCAGCTGGACAGTTACTTGGGCTCTCTTGGCCACTGCCGCGTAGTACAATTATTCACTTGCACCTCCATTCAGTGGAATTCACTGTGAGATTTCCACGCTCTGTGCTCTAGCTACTGGATGACCTCTGTTTCAGTGCCTGCAGCTCCACTGCGATAGAGAGAACGCTCAGGAGATCATGCGGATAATCTTACCCATCTCGCCATTGCACAATGAGATTAGTGCCTTGACAGAAACACTAGCCATGCAGTCGAAAATTCCCCTGCTCTTAAAGAAGAGTGCGTATTCAGGTTCGGTTATGCCTTTCCTGCTAAAGATTTCAGAGCACACGCTTTTCCTTTCCAAATTTAATATATACCAGTTGGTCACAGCTATCCATCCAAAAAAAGTGTCGATGGCCCACTAATACATTGTAAATGTACTAAGAGGAAGAAAAAGGACCACACAAGTAGTTTCTGGAGTAAATTATACATTGACTCCAATGCATACCGTTTGTTATCGACTACATTGCCTAACGTAATTCTCTCCGCCGTAATCTGGATATTTTTGAGCTTTTTGAAACTGAACTTCTTTCTCCTGAAATTTTTATGAATGCAAAGCTCCGGCCCACTCCACAACATGTCACAAAATGCATAGGGTTAGCATTATATTCTGTCTCCATGAAACGCATAATCAAGTACAGCAGCTCTGTATCTTCTTGGATTTTGCCATCTGTGTCCATTTATGCTGGAAGACACCTGACAAACCTATGGGCTTACCTCTGTGCTTAATGGCTCTGGGTCCTTAGGAATGGGAAGGTAGAGAGAGATGCTGAGTGTCAGCCTCCCTGCCTGCTTCAGAGCTTTCAAACAGGACTTAATTTGCACCAGGGCTCATTGCCATCATGACATATTTTTCAGTGCCAGGGCTCATACCTGTAACAATAAAGAAAAGTGTTTCTGAGCACATGCAGAGTGTAGAATCATAGAATTACAGAGCTGGAAGTGACTATGATGGCCTTCTAAGTCCAACCCCCTGGAATGTATGATTTTTTTACCCAACGCCCTAGACTAATCTGGATCTAGTAGATATGGTCTGCTGCAGGCTCCACAGCTCCACTCTATTTCTCTTGCTGCCCCTTATTGCTTTGATCCCAGAATACCTGTGTATTGCCACCTCTCTTAGCTCATTCACATCCCTCTTCAAAACACACACCTTTCCCACAAAGTCTTTGGCGTGTTACGGAAAAATCTAGGTGCGAGGCTGCTCAGCCACCCAGCTCATCAGGCACAGCCTGCGGGTCCCTGCGGAACAAAAGAGTCCAGCCACCAACCGGAGCAAATAGCTGTAGAACAAAGTTTATTGTGCAACAGCCACGCACCTAGATTTTTCCATAACAGGCGCATTCCCCTAGTTCCCATGCCTTAACATAGTTAGGAACTCTTTGGCCAAGCATTGTTGTTGTTTAGTCATGTCCGACTCTTCATGACCCCATGGACCAGAGCACACCAGGCACTCCTGTCTTCCACTGCCTCCCGCAGTTTGGTCAAACTCATGTTGGTTGCTTCGAGAACACTGCCCAACCATCTTGTCCTCTGTCGTCCCCTTCTCCTTGTGCCCAAGCATAAACACATGCAAACTTAAACAATCACATGTATTGCTCCTGCCTGCTTCCTTCCTTGTTTCAAATTTTGGATTAAAATCTCCCCAGGATCAGGAATCTCTTGCACTGTGCACACAGAAAGTGCTATGCAAACAAGAATGATAACAATAATGTTGAAGTATCCAAGCGGAAACATCAGGCAGTCAGAGATATGGAACAGGGAGAGAGGAAGACCTAAAAGGTATAAGGACAGGTCCCTGAAGACAACAGAGGAAGGGAAGGGAAGGGAAATGAAGGCAGTTAAAAACAGAAAATCACACACTTGTTTCACAGATTTAGGTTTCGCTGCAGCATGGAAAAAAGCAGGGGAGCTAACAGCGTGACTTCCAGATATTGGGACTACAACTCCAACCAGCCCCACCCCAGCCAGCATAGCCAATGATCAGGGATGATGGGAACTGTCGCCCAAAATGTGGAGGACAGAGGAAGGGGTTGTGCTGAAAAGCCTGCATAAGCAGCCCCAGACCTTCAGGGTGCAAGGGAAAAGAAGTCATTTGGAGAAAAGTGCCGGCGGGGCGATCTTTCATTTGGGCCACTGGACTATAAAGAGCGGAGCTCAATGGGATTTGCTCCCAGGTCAATATGCACAGCTAGAACTATGCCCGATAGGATCGCATTGAGCTAAACCCTCGCCCCCATCTTCCATCTGCCCGGTTCTCTCTCCAGAGATTAAATTTGCAGAGAGGCGGCACCTGCACTCAAGAAAGCAGGAAAGAAAGCCACACTCACAAAAAAGGGGGTGGGATGGGGAGAGAGAAACCAGAAACTCTTATGCCTGCTGCCTGCAGAAAACTCCAAACCGACGCGAGGAGACTGCGCGCCCAGGAGGAGTCCCGTCCTCGTTGCACCTCCAGCCCCGGAGACGCCCCGAAGCGAAGCCAGGCGCGGCGTGGCGTGGCGCGCTCTCCGACCCAGGCCTGCGCGCCTCCTTGCAGCTTGTCCCTCCCGAGACTCGGAGTCGGTGCCAAAGCCGCCGCCGCCGCCGCTCCTGTGAGGAGCTCCCCTCCACCGGCGCCGAAGGGGAAGCGCGAAGCAACGGCAGCCAGCGGAGGAGGGAGGGGGGAAGGAGGGGCCACCACAAGGCGCAGGCTCGGCCCTCCGGAAACCCAGCGGCTTGGCGCCAGGCCCGGAGCCCGACGCCGCCTGCGCCACCTTTTGGAGACGACCGAGGCGAAGAGAGGAGCCAGGTGGGGACTAGAGGCGCCTCTCGCAGACAGCCTGGAAGGCGAAGGGAGCAGACTAGCTAGGGTGCTGCAGTTCCCGGGTGCCCAGAGCACCACCCACCTGTCTGACCCACCACTGAATTGGTCCGAGGGAGCGGGAAAGCAGCCGCTTTCGGCTCGGGAAAGGGGTCCTCCTGGCTCAAGGCGCGCGCGCGCTCTGCCGGCTAGGCGCCCCTGGCATCGAGATTCAAGGCAATATACCGGTATATTCAAGGCGAGAGAGAGAGCCTTGAATCTCGATGCCGTTTAGTAGTGACCAGCCAAACCTTTACCCAGCTGAGGGCCTTTCCAGCTGTTTGCGAGATCTCCGTGGTGGCCAAAGTTAATGCCACACAAAGGACTCAGCTGCCCAGAAAACGTTTTAGATGTGTTGTAAAGTGTAAAGTGCTGTGGGTTAAACCACAGAGCCTAGGGCTTGCTGATCAGAAGGTCGGCGGGTGAGCTCCGGATGCTCGGTCCCAGCTCCTGCCCACCTAGCACTGCAGTTCGAATGCACATCTGCAGTTCGAAAGCACATCAAAGTGCAAGTAGATAAATAGGTACTGCTCCGGCGGGAAGGTAAACAGTGTTTCCGTGTGCTGCTCTGGTTCGCCAGAAGCGGCTTTGTTATCATGCTGGCCACATGACCCAGAAGCTGTACGCCGGCTCCCTCGGCCATTAACACGAGATGAGTGCCACAACCCCAGAGTTGGACACGACTGGACTGGACCTAATAGTCAGGGGTCCCTTTACCTTCAAAGTGCAAAATCCAAATGTGACACTAGAAGACGACAGCGAGCTATGCAAAATTCATTGTCTTTTTCCAAACGTTATTTTAAAAAAGCATTTTTTAAAATATGTGTGTAGATTGCAGCAGTCGTTGTTACCTGCTTTGGGAGTTTCACCGAACTGTTGCCTCCAATGAGGCCGAGATACAAAAAAGAGGGAAGGAGATGCAAGAAAGAGGTTACTGGTGCAGGGCATAGAGTCCACTAGCCCACCGCATTTGGGGATCTTGAAACAAGCCTTTTTGCAGATTAAAATGTTGGTTTCGTAGAATGTAGAGTTGGAAAGGACCCTGAGGATCATATCGTCCAACTCCCTGCAATGGGACAGCTGCAGTTATATGCATCTGTCCCATTGGGGGACCGAACCTGCAACCTTGGTGTTATCAGCACTGTGCTCAGTTGTACCAGTAATTTTAATAGTACCACAGTACTGGGAAACAGAGAAGTGATGGCTGTAAAATGAGACAATCAAACACAGTGTGACAGATGGTTCAAAGTGTTGTACTAGGATCTGGAAAACTAGGGTTTATATATTTATTTTACATTTATGTTAATTAACATAATTACTTATAATTTTGACTCTCTTTGTATCAAAAGCAAAAAAAAAAATCTCTTCAAAATGCATATAGAAAATTCTTGGTGGGAAACCTATTAATCAAGGCAAGGCCTGTTGACAAGGCTTTCAGCATATTGCTGTTTCTGCAAGCACAGGAAAACCTCTTTTCCTTCCAATGCTAGGAAGTGAAACCAGTCCAAACACATTGTTCTCCTTCCTCAAAGTCCTGAACCCATTTCCTTGTTTTTGCTTCAGCTAAACACTATAATCTTTAAACTAGTTGCTTAAAAATTGCACCGTAGGAAGTTTGTGATCTTTCAAAACAAGATTCTGGTGTTTTGCAAGTGCATTAAGAATGTAGTATGATTGTAATTGTTTACTAGACAGTTTTCCTAATCTTGAAATGCATTTCAAAAATGTAAATTTCATCTGATGTTTCTCAGGAAGAGCTATATTGTAGTAGCAAAGCAATCACTTGTGCTCCTGCTTGCAGTTTTTTAAACAAGGTAAAATAACTGCAAAAACATATTAACAATATAAGCGAGTGTAACACAGAAACGGCTTTCATTACTTTTATGTGCCTTTAAGACCCTACACAGGATTGCATGCAATACAACATCAGGGGCTACCGCTCAGTTGTGGAGCATCCACTTGTCCAATATTCAATCCCTGGCACCTCCAGGAATATCAGGGATATTCTGAGATCTTCCAGTCAGTGTAGGTCCAGGGTCGCCAACCAATTTGGTCTAGAGCAGTGGTTCCCAATAAGGGGTCCGCAGAATGTACCCAGGGGGTCCACAACCCCATCCCTTGCTTCCTCAACTATTTTTTTGTCATTTTTGTACAAATTTTATAGTCTACTTTAGTGCTGTGTGATTTTTCAATATACTGACGAAAATCGGTTTTGAAATCACACCGTGATAACGGTATTGACCCAGCAATATGCAGCAATTTATCGGTCCTTGTGCGGGGGGTGGGGGTGGAGCAGGGCAGCCAATTTCAAGGCACGATATTGCACGATGATCTCAGCTAATAACGCTGCTGATCTGAGCTGCCTTCCCTCACCGTGAGGGAGACCAGGGCAGCCGATTGCGAGGCGCTGCCTTCCTCTCGTGCTGAAAGAGAACAGGGCAGCTGATTGCCCTCGCTTCCAGCAACTCCTGCAGCCAAGCTGGTGCCAAACATATTTCTTTGCTTTCCTTTGGATCACATCAGCAAGACTGGGGGGGGGGGGCTTCTTGTTGCCTGGGCAGCCCAGGACCTCCATACATACTGCTCAGGTTTGCAGCCCACGGAGATCACTTTGGTGCTGCTAACACGGTGGTTTCACTTCACCCCCGGAGGTGCACTCCATTGTCTCTCACGACAGGCAGATGCCAACAAGGTCTGGCTCTAATATGGGCAAACCTGTGTTCATGTATTACGTCACATCCTCACCGCTGGGTGAAGCCTTCAGCAAATTGGCTTGCAAGGCACTGAACTCACTTTACGTTTTGCTGCTACGTCTTTGTTTGGAAGCTATTATTATCAACATCTCAATCACCAGGATGCATTTTTGTATTTAAGAAAAATATAAAACACTGGTAACTCAAATACTTTACTCAGGCCAAAAGTCAAACATATTTAAATTATTTACATAACATTAACAGCTTAACTCCCGTGACATTATTCATCTGCATACCTTATTTAAACTACTTTACAGCCCTTTATAAAAATGTAACAATTCTTAAGAGGGCAAATCATATTAACACAGCTGAAATGAAGATTTAAACAACTGTTATATATATACACCAGCACCGCTCTTCCAATTATTAACTAGAGATCTTAACTTACTCCCACAAAGTATTAAGAGGGCCTAACAATGCACTGAGAAACCAAGGTCTCCTCCTGCAGTCTACTAGGGAATTCTCTCTTGCAGTATTGCTTTCCACAACAACATTGTGAAGCCCACTGCTCTCACTTACATGAATACAGTCACACACGTCTGCTTACAGAGTTTTTGCATGTCGGCAGATTAGGGAGGGGGAATACACAGATGCGCTTCCAGAAGTCCTGAGCAAACAAATGTCCAGAGTGTCTAGTTGCTTTTGAAAACTGCATACGAGTTTCAAGAGTTTGAGAGCCTAAATTTCACAGACCTCACTTGCAAAAAGTAATTTTTTTCCACTTTCCAATTAGGGCTGCAAAGGAACAAGGAAGTTTGTTGGTTTTATGGTGGAACATGGGCTACATAACCAATACTTGTATTAAACATGAAGGGGCAGCATGTGGGTAAGGGGTCTAAAATGCAAAATTTGGGGTGCAAGACTTAAGCTTTTTCATTCCTAGTACAAACACATAAGTTCTAGCCAGGGGTTGTGTTCTCCAGTTCATATGCAGAGATAATTTATTCCAAATATAAATTATGAAAGTAGCATGCACTTAAGTTTCTCAGGTCTTAAACTGTATTTTCAGGAGCATTCCAATTTGCATTTTGCATTGGCTTTAAGTACTAATATGCAGTGCCTTCTTGGAAAATAACACTTGGTAAGTTCTGCTGTCAGCAGCTATCATTTGCTTGTTTTGTGTACCAACTATCATGCAAACCCCTTTTTGAATCAAAGAATTGTCCCACTAGACTGTAATTTAGTCTCTTATCAAGAAGATTATTGTATGCTTTAAATATCCATCATTAGATTAAAGTGATACAATCCTCCTGATAATGTAGCAGTTCAGAATATAGGTGAGGAACTGCTTTATTAAATGTTCCACCAAGTAACAAAAAAAAGAAATCCTGCACACAGAAAAGTAGTGGATCAGAAAGAATCCTACTATGTCAGGGAAAAGCCTACAGTAGAAGCTCTCTCCCTGACTCCCATTTCCTATTACATGGTAGTATGATTTCAGGAGGTTATAGCACATGATTTCCAAATAGACATGGACCAAAGGTAAGCAATTATTTGGTACAATGTCAAAGTATCAAATAAAATCTTAGAATTTCCACGCACCTTATGCTTGATGAAAGCTCTGTAGATAATTGGCTCAGGAAAAACATGTCTTGTATACCAACATGACAGGATGCGTAAATTTTATCTATTTATCAGAGACTAAAAATTTCGTGTAAATTCAGCTATGAAAATTCCAATTCCTGTGAGGAAACCTTTTTAAATCCTAAAGAAATGCAGCAATGCCACATTTTCTCCTGAACATTTAAACAGCTTACGGTCAGTTTAACAGAAATGGCCCTTTATAGCTGTCATACAAGGTATGACTTTTAAGAACGCACAATAATATAAAAGTCCTCTTATGAATGTGGCCGATACTAGGGAGTTTTCTGTCTCGCTTAGGCTAAATAGTTGGGAAGGCAACTCAAGATGCTATTCCTTTTTTATGTTCTGTCAAACAACTTCTAAAAATAGTTTCTAAACTACTGGAGTTCATTTGAAACATCTGGAACAAGTTTATTCACTTTTGAAAATAAAGTGCACTCACACATGGCGAGAATTAGGCTATGACAGGAAGAGGTACAACCCTTTCAACATGTAAACTTTTAAACACCATGCTCCTTTTCATCCCCCCGAGTACTACTGATTTTTAGGCAAATGTTGCTTCTTTTCTTTTGCTACAGTTAAAAGCCATTAAAGCTGCTAGGCAGCCCACTTCTATGTGGCAGTGGATTATGCTTTGGAATGCAGCCAAAAATTTAAGAAACAGTAGAATTGTTATCTATTGTATAGGAGGGAGCTTGGTTGCTATTACCATACAATACTGGTTTTGAGACTTTAAATGTCACCCTGTATTGTTGGCTGCAAAGGCAGTTATCTGGCTTTGTGGGCACCAGTTAGGACACTACAGTATAAATCCAAATATTAATTTGTGGTGGTTGTTGTTTTAAAAAAGTCTTAAAAGGCATTCTGAGCCTTGTATTTCAGATAGCAATTATTTGCTATTGGTATTCATATTTTAAAAATCAATTTTATTTTTCTGCCAAATATTAATTTTGATAGAAATGAATCAGCATTAGGATATCCATGAAAAACTGTCAGTGAAATTATTCAGCTACATCCCTGTGAGGCAACTGCAATTAAAAAGCTCCTGCTGCTGAATGACCAGCATTATGCAAACTAATTTGCAACTTACTATATTGACAACAAGATGGTCTGCCTTTTAATTAACATTCAGCTATGGATATAAAAATTTAAATATTAACAAATAATTTAATTGCTGACAGCTGGCCATCACAAAAGCCTAACATTCTTGCCAACATACGAACCCTCTACAGTATAATCATCCTATAGTACAATCTTTACAACTCATCTGCATTTACATAAACATTTCTACAGTTTAATGCAACATCGTTCGCAAGCTGCAACTTCAGCAATAATTAACTATGCCTTTGTTTTAGAAGTTCATCAATCTGAGTCTTGTACATATTTTTCACATCTTCAAGGTCCAACCTCAGTTCTTCTGCTTCCTCTGCTTTCTCACCATACATCTGGAGAATGGTATTGTACCTCTGATCCAAATCCTGAAACAACACAGCCCAATGGTTGATGACTTGCTCTCCACATTTACAAGAGCTGTTAAGACACCTTTTAGAATGTCAAGATAAAATATACTAAAAGAAAAGTCAATTATCTGAGTGCCAATCTTTATGTAGCCAAAACAATATCAACCACACACAATTACTGCATTTATTCACCGTTTCACAAACACAAAAAAGGTCTCAAGGCAACTTTCAACAACATAAAATACAGAAACAGCTAAAATCAGTTTTAGCAAGAAGCAAAATAAAGCAAACAAAATTTATGGAAGTGTTCATTCACCTGCTCCCCAAAGTTCATCCAGAAGTACGATCAAAGTCCAGCCCACTAAAAGATGAGCACCACAAAAGAGGCAAGAATCATACAAAGGTATGATCCAAAATTAACCACCCAAAACCTGGTAAAACAGGATAGCCTTAGCCTGGTGTCCAAAGCTGTTAATGACGACACCAGGTTGAGCATTCCGCAGATGGGAAGCCACCAAAAAGGCCAATTCATGCATTGCCACCCTCCTTCAGAGAAGGCACACGGAGAAGGGCCTCAAACAATCATTTTGGGGTATTCGGGTCCTGAGTCACATAAGCCTTTATAGGTCAAAATCAACACTGGTGTAATATGTGCAAAGTTGCATGTCCCATTAAGGACCCTAGAAACTGCATTTTGCATTAGCTGCAGGTTCCTAACCTGGTTTACTCAGAAGTAACTCTTGTAGTGTTCAGTGAAAATTATCCATTAGTATGTTTAGGAATGCAAGCACTGCTTTTCGCTGTACTTTGTAATAAAGCATTTCACTTTACATGTACAGCAGGGAATATTTACAGAGGCTGCTGAATACATCGTAGAAACAAGCTACCTACCCTTAGCTGTGCACGCAGCTTGGGAATCTCCTTTACTTTTTCTTCTAAGTCATCATTTTGATTTGTCAGCTTTACCAGCTCTTCTGCCATTACCGACCGAGTTCTTTCAAGGTTTCCGATTTCCAGCTAAGGTAACAAATATTTTGACAGTTAAAATTCTACCAAGTTACTAATTTTGTTTCCATTAAAAGTGTGTTAAGCTTGCAAGCTTATGTTCCCTATTATGAGTATTCCGGTATTCACAGGAATAATGCATGGAAGTGGGGTTTCCAGTTACCCCACCCTTTGCCCTTGAAAGCCTTATAAGAAGCTGCTGCAGAAGAGGGACTGTGAGCAACATCATGGAACAGGTGTTTCTAGGACTAAGGTAAAACTGTGAAACTTGTTATTTTTGCCATTGGATGCTGCATGTTGCTTAATTTATACTACTGTAATATTTTTTTGTGTTATTCTTACTATTGTTTTGTTACATTGTTATGAAATGGTTGCTATGTTGGTGTTTTGCTACGTTATTGTGAAACTGCTTTTGTAGTGTTTGTTTGAAACGCATCCCTGTTTCTTTGTTGTCAGTCACTTTGAGCATGATTTCTTTTGTGGAAAAGTGGCACACAAATAAAATGAAGGGATTAAGGTAAACCATTCCTATAAAGCAAAACCGACACAAGGTTTCAAATTATAACTGTAGCATATACATTTATTGTGTGCCTTTAGTAAATTACGAAGTTCCATCTCTTGTTCCAATGTAGCATCAAAACACAAGCATTTGGATTCAGAGGACAAAATAAGAGAATTGAAACTGTGCTGGTCCCTCTGCTAACTGGAAGGTATTACAGCAGCTCACACACCTGAAAAATGGAAGAACTTACAAACACCATTTATGGTAGCCAACCTCTTAAAGTAGTTACTTCCTACAAGTTACTGCCGTATTTCACAGCAGATGGAGAGAAACACTGCCCTGTATCTTTCTCACCGTGCCACGTGTTAGAACTCCCCACTAAAATGTTTCTGAATCATTTCTATAATTTGTCCAACAACGATCAAACTGTCTATGTTCACACAAGACTTTTCCGGGCTCCTCTCATCCTGCTGCAAGCCCTGATACGCCCCCCAAAATGGACATTTTTGGAGGTTGGGGGACCCTCTAGAATGGCTTACAATCAATTTGCTCTGGGGGGATCCCCCAATGGACTGACAATACTGGATGTATTAGGCCGAAGACTGAACTCTGGCAAAACAAGCCTGTAAAAATGAACTGATCATATCAATCTATCAAGTTATGTACATCACACATATGGAACACCTATTCCTACTTATGTTTAGACACACAGGTCAAAACAGGTTACCTGTAGGTGAGAAATCTCGCCCTCTCGCAATTTTAATTGTGACTGTAGGTTTTCAACAATGCTTGAGCCTGATCCCATTCTCATTGCGTCGTATAGATTGTTCCCACTTGTAGACACTGAACCAAAGGAATGATCATGTTGGTCATCCTGCAATAAAAAGTGTGATACACCCATGAAACTGAGTATGTAAGTTATTATTTTGTACCCAAAGAATGATACAACTTTCAAGATTGGCACTAGAATGTTAACTTTTTTTGTTTAAATGGCTTGCTTGCAAAAGCAAGTGAAGAGAGCCAATTTTGTATGGTGGATCAAGAAGAAGTGGATTCGAAACCCTGCTCAGTTCATTGTGATAACCTCTGGCCATTCAATATCTAGCATCCTAATCATCATCACAGAGTTGCTGTGAGGATTGAACTGTTTGGAAAGCATTTCATGTATCAAATAAAAAAATGGTCTTTGCCATTTTTGTTAGCAAATATATATTCAGTGGTTTGTAGAAGTAATGTTCTGGAAAGAAAATACCGCATTTAAATCATTTCATCTTCTGATATTGATAAAAGGCTATACCCAAGAACTGCCCGTTAAGCTCTCTTCAGATTGCATCCAAAGTGGAATTTCCTCATGAGAGCCAAAACGTACCACAAACGCAAAGAGAAGCAAGTTCATTTTCTAATTACCAGCAAATATATTAACCTTCTATGTGTTGCCCTATAGCGTCACATGCATGGGCGAAACTACTTCAAACTACCTGCTCTCATTTTAGCACTGAGGCTTTGCTGGATTCAATAAAACAAGACATCACAATAAAAAAGACACTGAAGGAGCAAATAAAGGTCAAACGATACCTGGGATACAAAGGATGCCTGGAGACCTGCCATATCAACCCCACTTATTGAGCTTGAGCGTGACAGAGTTGGAGTGCTTGAGACAGTTTCCATTGTTGATGAAGTGTATAATTTACGCTCCTAAGAGAATATGTACAACATCCAAAAAGAAGAACAATTATATATTAGTGAAGGCCAACGGGAAACCCAAGGGAAAGGGAAGGTGCAGGGCAGTGTGACTTAAGGTCACAGAAGGAAGTATAAAACCCACAAATTAAGAGGTTGTGACCCACTGCCAAGACAATTTCTATTGTGAACCACCCTGGGATCTTTGGATGAAGGGTGGTATACAAATAACAACAACAACAGTTGTGTTGTTATTACAGACAACTAAGCCAGAATTTATATTGTATATAGTGTATGGCACTATCAAGAGTGAAACACAAAAACGGAGATCCCAGAAAGCTACCATCTTGCCTGACAACTGCTTTGTGTGCTCACTTAAGGCTTGCTTTGTTTCCAAGAACTATGGAAAGTGGTTAATATGAACAAGCACCTTTTCTCTTGCAGTTTCTTGTACAAAAATTGCTTTCTTCTTTTCCTGCTCAACTTTCATTTTCTCCATTTCCAGCTGAGTAGCTAACAGCATCTGCAGAAAACAAAAAATATGTATTTATTCGCTGAGAAGTCTTGTTTGCTAAAGCAATGTTATTATCAAATAATATATCAAAACCTTTTCTTTCTTTGCCTCTCCAACAGTTTTCACATACTCTTCTTTAAGGTTTTCCAGCTCTACTTCATACCTGTGCCAAGAGCAAGAAAACACATGTACAATCTCAGTAAATAGGAGGAGGGATCTTATTATAAATGTCAGTGAAATGTCTTATTATAAACTTCTGCTGAGTACAAGAAGCTCTTGCAACCAATGGAAAGCGGAACCTCGGGTTTTGAATGTTTTGGAAGCCGAATGGGCTTTCGGAATGGATTTCGTTCAAGAACCGAGGTATCACTGTATTGTGTCTGGCAGTCAAGATTATATCAAACTTGAAAAAAGGAAAACAGGCCCATATGAACTGCAGCAGCATGCCAGTTTGGTTGAACATGGGATCAGCAAGTAACCTGTATTATCTGCACTGCTGGTGAGATTATTGGTAAACAAACTACCCTGGTAGCAACACTCACACAACAAATGTAACCATTTTTAAGAGAACCATATATGTTGTGCTTGGCCATTCTGGCTGTGGCTAATGGCAGCTGCAAGTCCAAGAACATCCAGCAAGTCACAGGTTTCCCATCCCTGCAGTATACGTTATCACTCTTTCTGCTTTCTAAGGCATTAGGAAAAATGCCCCCAACAGAATGCATGTGTCCTGAAAGCCTCTGAGACGCTAGACAACAATATTGCTGAGTGGCCATACAAGTGGCACAAAAAATAAAATAAAATAAAATAAAATATAGAGTTAAAGAAGTCTTAAATTTTTAAAGTTCATTACACCCCACCTAGCTATTTCAACTGTGTTGTACACTTTCAGAGAAATTGTTGTAAACTTTAGAAGCAATTTACCGATTGTTTTCATTTTCTAGTTTCTTAAGCCTGGCTTTCTCTGTCTCGAGTTGTGCTTGAAGGCGGGTATTTTCTTGCCTTAGGAGGCTATTTTGTGATTCAGTGGAAGAAAGCTGGATTTTACTGGAAAGAAGTTCCTCTGTAGCAGCACGTTCTCTTTCAGCCTGTGCTGCCAAGGCAGTTTGAGATTCCCCTAACAGTAAGAGAAGATTACTAGTTAGGAATTTACAAATTTATGGAAGAGAGGGCTATCAGTGGCTACTAGCCATGATGGATGGCTATGCTTTGCCTCCACAGTTGGAGACAGCAATGCTTCCGAATACTAGTTACTAGAAACCACAGGAGGGGAGAGCGTTCTTGTGCTCATGTTCTGCTTGCTGCTTTCCCACAGGCTTCTGGTTGGCTACTGTGAGAACAGAATGCTGGACTAGATCCATCAGGCTTTTCTTGTGTTCTTGGAAGGGGAGTGTAGCCTCTGGTAACTTTATGACCTTTCCCCCAAATCTATTATCACATTAAATGCATGCATATATTGAACATGGCTCTTAGGTATGTCACATGCAAAGGACTATGGATTTAAGGCAGAGATGGTTCCCTTTAGACACTGGCTGGATCACTACCTAGGTTGTTTTCCCATTCTAAGGAAGAATGGGGAAGGGGTGAGGGATAAACTGAACCAAATTCAGATACAGACTGCACAGGAAATCAGTGGTACCTAGTCAGGCTAGTTTTCCACCCACTTTGGTTGGGAGCAGAAGCTGTAACCAGAGAAGCAAAATCAGAACCACATGGAACTGTGCTTTAGTGTTTTCTGGTCACACATAGGCTTCTGTAGATCCCTGCCAAATTGTTAGACGCACCATCAGAACGCATATTCCAGATACATGCCTGTATCTCCTATTCTCTCTCTGTGTGTATGTCCCTGCATAATCATGAGTTCCCATTCATATCCATTCATTTTGTGCTATGCATGGAAGTTCTTGAGACTCGCCCTCTCCCCACCCCACCCCAAAAATCCCACTGACCAACCATTTTTGTCTTACCAAGCCTATCAGAGAGATTCTTCTCTAACTTCTCCCATGACAAGGTTTGTGCTCCCAAGGTTGCTTGCAGGTTTTCTATCTGTCGGAGCAGGGGCCTTGTAGCAGATGTAACACTTTGACTCAGCTCCTGGTTGCGAGTCTCTGCTTCCTGAAGTCTCTGAAATTATAAATTGGGTAAACACTACTTTAAGCCCTAAAATACCATGAACAGAACCATCTGAAGCTTTATCCCTATTCAGGCAAATACAGTATTGTGCCACGTCCTCCATTTACTGAAAAAGTATTTGTTAATGTACTGCAAAAGAAAAAAGGTAGCAAGTATGCAGTATGGTATTACAGACAGCAGCAGCTTTAAGCAGTATACCATTTGCAGTACCACAAATCATTTAACTGCACAATGAAAAATTGAATTTTGCTGCGCAGCTACAGTATACAATGGAACATCTACCTATCTGCTTATTTTGCACAATTCCTTCTCCTAGTTATTAGACGGAACAAGGAGTTATCTATGGGACTGAGCCCCACCTGCTGGCCACTGGCAAGGCTATCAAGGCTCTGCACAAGTCCAAATCATGGAAATACTTGTTGCTTTGCTAAATACAGTAGTCACACACTGCTTGTTATTGAAACTGGAAATCCAAGAAGTCCAAACTGATTGATAACTTAAATCTTGAATGTTCAGTAGAGCATGCCTGTTTCTAACTCTCTGCCCAAATTAAAAGTAGCCATGTGTTCCCTTTTAAAATTTCCTGTTACGGATCACTGGAAGGAGGATCAACAGTCAACCGTTCGTGAATTAAAAAACAATTTTTTTCCTAGAATCTGTAAGAGGCAAAAAAAAAGACCGAGATCTCAGAGAACAATCTGCCAGAGTACCTGCTGAAGTTCACTAATTTCCTGGCGCAAATAATCCTCCTTTCTAGCCATTTGTTGTTCTGCACGTTGCAGGGCCACTCTCAAGTCTGTCACCTGCAACACAGGGATACAAATACAAAAGCTGAATTGAATATGCAGATCTAACAATCCACTGGCCTTTTATCATCCATCAATAGACACCAGTTTGCCCCTCCTATAATTCTGACTATCATACCCAGAACAACATTAGGTTGCTTAAGGAGTTATCATCATTACTTTGCCACTATGCTGTAGCTGCAGCACAAAGAGCAAGTGCATCCTGTTTCAAATACTTCAAATCTCGTGCCTTAGTAATGATAAATGAGAAGTAAGCTAATATCACTTTAAATTCCCCCCCCTTTAGGATTTGCAGCATTTCAGTGGCTTTATACGTAATTTTGAAGCATGCCCCTCTGCTTCATTCATTCCTACTTGTAATTATGTCAAGTACATGTTGAATTAGATTGTTCTGGGAATCACTTGTAATGTGGTTTTCAGGCTGCACTGCTAAGACATGTAAGCATTACAACATATACCACTGGCAAAAGAAAAAACACTTGCAAACTTTAGCTGTACTCGAACACTGACCTGAATTGCTAGAGCCTCTTGTTGCTGGCGAGCCTCCTCTTGGGCCTTCTCTAGAGCTAAGCCCAGCTGCTCCTTCACTTTCAGTTCATGGCTTAATGCTGCTTCTTGTGCCTCACAGTCTTTTGCAGCATTGGCTCTGTGAAGGTCTGCAAGTTCCCTGTGAAAAATATGTATTTTAAATGTAGAAGCAATGGGAGGTATGCACTGAAATAGAGGACATGACTTAAGTCCATTCTTTTTAAATAGGTCTACTCCTGAGTAAAACTTAGTTGAACACCATCATATGTTTATGTATTTTAAAATCCAACAGGAAAACAAAATGCACAGTATTGCAAATACTGAGGAAACCTAAAAGGGAATGTTGTCTTCTAGGCACAACAAATTATCTGTTCTTGTCCATTTTTATGGACACTGCCTTACTTGTATGCACTATCAAGAGCTGCCTGCACACTTCGGTTCTTCTCTTCAAGATCCTCAAGATCCGTCTGCAGTCTGGTAATATCCTTCTCTTGCCGTTCAACCACACTACTTAGCTGCTTGATGCTCTCCCTGTGCTGCTTTTCAACGTCTTCTTTGCCATCCAACACCTGTTACAATGAAAAGGCATCACAACCTATTGCTTAACTTCTATTTGCAGAGCTTTAAAAATCACTCTAAACAGAAAACAGCTTCTACCTTTAACAAAAGCGAGACTAAAGAAAATATAGAAGCAATGAAGGAAAATCATTCAGAAGCTTCACAGAAAGTTTTACAGAAAATATCACTACGCTAACAAAGAAGGTTAAACCTAATAGTGTGTCTCTGTGCCTTTACATTCACTTTTTTGGCATCTGAAATGGGCACACATTTGCAGTGACTGTGTTGAAGTTGGTGGACTTCGCTACCAAATTGCGCGCTGCAGTTAAGAATGGATGAATCAGTATATTTCTGATCCATTGGGTTGTATTCATTAGTGGCTTTGCAACAATACAAGAACCTCTGCTTGTGTAAGGCAGGACCCCTGCGTTTTGCTGACCGCTCTTACTCAGTGCAGCCTTCTGTGCACCCCAAAAGTGTATTCTGAGGGTTGGGGGCCCCTCTGGAACAGTGTGTGATATGACATAGAGGGCTGTAGTTAGTGAGAGGAAGATTAATGAAAATGGTGGCCCTGCCTTGCACTAGCAGTGGTGCTTTCTCTAGTGCAAAGCTAAAATTGGATACAGTCCCATGACATTTTCATGTGTGTTCAGAAGAAGAAGAAGAAGAAGAAGAGTTTGGATTTGATATCCCGCTTTATCACTACCCGAAGGAGTCTCAAAGTAGCTCACATTCTCCTTTCCCTTCCTCCCCCACAACAAACACTCTGTGAGGTGAGTGGGGCTGAGAGACTTCAAAGAAGTGTGACTAGTCCAAGGTCACCCAGCAGCTGCATGTGGAGGAGCGGAGATGTGAACCCGGTTCACCAGATTACGAGTCTACCACTCTTAACCATTACACCACACTGGCTCTTGTTAGATCAGGCAAAAGGCCCATCTAGTCCAGCATTCTGTTCTCTCAATGGCCAACCAGATGCCCATATGAAGCCCACTTCAGGAATTGAGTGTGATGGCACTCTCCTACTCATGACCTCAGCAACTGGTATTCAGATGCATGCTGCATTAGCCATCGTAATTAGCAACCATTGTCAAAAAAGCTTCAACTAATGCAAAATTTCTGCCTCTTCATAGAACACATTCAACTGGTTCTATTTATTCATTTAAAATATTTTTAGGCAGCCTTTCAGTCGAAACTTCCAAGAATGCAAAATAAAAATAAAAATGAAACCACTGAATAACTAAAAGAGCAAATAGAAGGAGCAATAAAACCACCAACAGCTATCTATTTTCCTCCAGGCACAATTCAAGGTGCTGGTTCCCACCCTTAAATAGAGATTTATTTATGTACCCAATACTACTTTTTACCACAAGGCTGTGGCAAGACTTTCACAATGAGATTAAGAGCTATTCTATTTTTTCCATTTTTGGAGAGAATTCTGAAAATAATATGGCTGCTCTTTGGGCACTATGGCTTTATATTTTACTGGGTTAAAAAAAAATCCTGTTGGAAGCCTCCTTGATTCTTAAGAGGCAGGTTACACATTTTAAATAGTAATAAGTGAATTGACACATAGATAAAAGGCATGCCAACCCCTCCAATGTCATGTCTAAAATTTTACCCAACCTGTTTCAAATGCTGTAACTCTTCTTCTAATTCCATAATCTTTTTACTCTGCTTTGTATGCGTTTTTTCTCTTTCCTTTTCCTTTGCCCTTAGCTTCTTAATGATGTTAGAATTTTGCAACTGTTGTTTTGAAAGCTTTTCTCCTGAAAAGAAAGTTAGATCTGGTGAGCCCGGGGGGGGGGGCAGTTCAATGCATATTTAATATAGGACTACACTGTATCTCTTCACATTCTGATTCTTTAAATTCAACTTATTTGGGCAAATTGACTGTGAATGGGCATGTAAACTAAATCACCAATGAGGACTATAAACATAAGAATGACTTGAAGCCATGTACATAGTTTCCCTGGCATGTGAACTGGGATACATATAATCAGGTAAGACTAGAGACCCAAACCCTAGGCATCAATCTTGAAGTAACATATTTATAAGAGATACTAAAAGTTTTTATCCAAAGATTTGAAGGCATCTCAGTTTATTCCTGTGCCTAAATAAACATTTAGCCTTATATGAGCAAAGAAAAAGCCAAGAGTATCCACAGAGGTGTTTGCTTTCTAATCTGATAATCAGACACAAGAAGAGCTCCTGCAGCCAATCGGAAACTTCACCTTGGTTTTCGGAAGTCGAAGAGACTTCTGGAATGGATTTTGTTTGGGAATGAAGGTACGACTGTATCTCAGAAGCAGCTGTCAAGGTATGACACAAGATGCACATCAACTGGTTTGTGTAACTCGGGGCTAAAGTCTTTGCTACACACACCTAACTTTACTCTTTCAGAAGCCATTAAAATTTTCACACCCTGAATTGCATGTTGAAAAGATAGGTTTGAAGATGGAATCTATTCTTCCCTTGCCAGTAAGGGCTGTAGTCGAAAACTATTTCTTACAGAATAAATTTAAAGTGACACGACATTTGAAGTAATATATGTAGCTAGTTTCCTAGGAACTGTTTTTAAGAAACTAATACCCACCTTCCTCCATTAATCCTTTAATTTGTTCATCTTTCTCCTTTAGTATTTCAGCGGTTTCATTACTGTTCAATCTAGTTGCTAGATCTTCTTTGAGAATCTTTACTTCCTAAAGAAGAAACACAAATAATTATTGTACCATTTATACATTTTGACTGCAACTTATAAAAACGTTTACTTCACACTAGTTGGGGCTTAGCTCATTATGACAATCGTAGCTGTTAATCGTTACCAACCTGTGCATCTCATGATTTTTAGCATGAAGCTAGTCTAAAAGCTAATACATTTTTTAAATTACAAGATCAGCCGCTGTCATCCTTCCCATCACGTTACCTTTATACTTATATTTAAGTACTGCTTTTATGTGAAATCAAAGGGAGATCTGATAGCTGAGAATATAGCTTTGAACATGTAACATGACTCCACCCAAAAAACTTTCTGGTTTAAAACGCTACTTTCAATATTTAGTCAAATCATTCTCTTTTTTGAGTAATTATCTTTCTTTCTATATTCTATCCCAAATCCAAGCTGAAAAGAATGGCAAGAGGCAGAAGTGGTTAGAAAGTTCCTCTATGATCATTTCAAACTAGGCATGACATATTTAACCAGCAGCCCAGACTACCTATGGTTAAAATGTGTGACTAGGCTCCAAATATCTGCTTAGGCTCATGCAACTATCTTATGCTAACCACTGAACTTTTTTCCATTCTTTTTCCTCATTGTTCAGCTTCCATCTTATACATCACAAAATGCTTCTGAAACTCCCCTAGCTTCAGAAGCATTTTGTCATGCTGCATGGACAGAGTCTGCTGTTCAAGAAAAAACAAGTCTGAAGCCCCCTTTGGATGAACTAGCTAGTTTCACTAGAATCCTGGCCTAAGGCTTTCAGAACTGAGAGTGGCCCATTTTCCTTCCCTCAATATCTCTTTCACTCATATTAGGAAAGATGTAGCAGGAACCTGTGCTTCTACTCAGCAGTGTTTATTATGGTCTGTAGCTTGGATAAGGATTGCTGGCAGAACAACAGGCCTATCATGATAAACAACACCAACTCTTATCATTGAATCATCACTTTTGAGTTAATGATATACAGCTCGCTATGGAGTAATGCTGGAAGACCATGCACTGGTAACATCCAGGCTGGATTTCTGTAATGTGCTCTATGTGGAGCTGCCCTTGGGCCTGGTTCAGAAGCTTCAGCTGATGCAGAATGCAGCAGCCAGATTGCTGATGGGGAAAATGTGGCCAACGACACACAATACCATTGCTAAAATATCTGCACTTGGTTGTCCATCTAATACCAAGCCTGCTTCTGGTATTAATTTACAAAGTCCTGAACAGCTTAGGCCCAGGGTACCTCAGGGGGCCGCCTGAACCCTTATGTTCCAGCTCAATCACTGAGATAGTCTGCTGGAGCATCATTGGTCACTCCCAGAGTTGGCAAGCCACATTTGACAGCAACAAGGAACCAAGCCTGTAGAGTCACCATCGGCCCAGTATTGTGATTGCCAATAGGTACCTTCTGTTTCAACTTTTAAATGCTTGCTGAAAACTTCTGTATTCCGTTAGGCTTATGCAGGCAATTAATAATAAATCTTTTCACAATTGTTACTTGATTTTGGCTTGTTATATGTTTCTTATTGTATAGTTTTATGTACACTGTGAACTGTTTTGCCATTCTCTTTATGAATTAGCAGTATACAAATATTTTTTATAAATAAAATAAAATTACACATTAATTAGTGACAGGCATTTTTCCTAGCAAAATCTGTATTGATTCCTTGCAAATTTAAAAGACCAGGCCTTATGGTTTGATTCAAAGCAATCCCAAAGTAACACTATAAAAATAAAATATAATTCATACATAGGAGTGTTACCTTTTTTGCTGTATCTCTCTCTTTGCATGCTAGCTGAACCTTTTTCTCTGCATCTGCTATTCGCTGAGCAAACTCCTCTTTAAGAGATGAAATGCTACTGTTCTCTTCTTTCATCTTGATGATTTCGCTAAACATAAAACATTTGCATCATTATGATGGTGCGTAACATTTCAAATGGCAAGCAGGACTTATTCATACAAATTCACACCTGCAAACCCTCTTTCTCCTGAGAGGGGTCAAGGCAACAAGAAAAGCAAGCAGGAATTACTACTGTAATTGAATCCTTCAACTTTTTATCTGAATAAAATAGACCAATGGACACCACAGGAATCTGTTTTGCTTTCCAGTATTCCTCTACCCACCCCAAAAGCACTTAACAACGCACTACCATCTGAGGAGCTCCATTCATGCAATGACGTATAACCATGACCTCACATAACCAAGCTTTCCCCATCATGCTTTTCTTATATGACTATGGAGTCCAGCCCTTATCAAGCCCCTAGAACAGGCTTCCTCAAACTCAGCCCTCCAGATGTTTTTGGCCTACAACTCCCATGATCAGTGGCCAAGGATGATGGGAATTGTAGTCTCAAAACATCTGGAGGGCCGAGTTTGAGGAAGCCTGCCCTGGATGCATGCTTATTGAGGCAGCTCATGGAGGAAAGATGGGGCTTTATTAAAATCACCTTGTGGCCACATTACTAATTAAAACTAATTCAATTCAGTTCCATACAGTCAACTGACATCTAGCAACCCCTTTCAAGTTTTTAAATGGGTTGCTACAATCTGTTTAGCTTAAATTACACAAAGGCTACATTATACAAAAGGCCAACCAAATGCATTTATCAAACAAAAAAATGGTTCACAATGTTTTTACATGACCTGAAAGAGCCTCAGGATGAATGTTGTCAATTGAAACTTACTCATTAAGGTTATCACAAGCTTCTTCTAGGCGTGCCTTCTCTTTACTAACACTTAACAGGCGAGTTTCCCTCATTTCCAGTTTTTCCGTTAGTGAATCAATAATCTGAAGAAGATTCAAAACACAGAAGCTGAGAAGACTGGTAAGATGAAAGATCTCTTTGGGCAGCATCGTAGAAGCAATGCCCAAAGTTCCACTCAAGTATTTTCTTAAGCAACAAAGGACATTTTATGTCATATATGCTGTGCCTCTTTTTAGTCTTTCCCACACAGTCCTAATTCATTTTAAGTTCTGATCTGTTAAGATACAAACAACTGAATATGGTACATAAAGACGTGGTGATGGATTGTGGTTGAGTGCTGTACAAGATCTGGAGAGACTCAGGTTCAAATTCCTAGTCATGAAGCCTACTGAGTGATTCTGGGCTAACCCTCTCAGCCTAAACTACCTCATAGGGAAGGTTGCTGTGGGAACAGAATGCAGAAGAGAACCATGCATATTATCTTGTGCTCTTCAGATATAAATGTAATAAAAATAAATTATATAGGAAGCTCAGGTGGAGTAGATTTTTTTTTGGGGGGGGGGAGTGCAGTAGGAGTGGCTGTGGGGTAGCAGAGGAAGGAGAAACCACACTGAATGATAAGATCAAACATCAATGGCTATTGATCCATATTGATTTCCAATGGAAATGTTTTTGCTGGACAGATTATTCATCTTTGATTTCAAATGCATTTAAACTGATTTTAAATGCATTTGAACTGAAGCTATTGTACCATTTATAATTGTTGCAATTAAATTCACAGGATCCCAAATGATTGATTTACTAGAAAAATATGCATCATTAATCCTTATGCACATCTCCTTAACCTCCCAAACACTGTATACATACTAGAGTAACCAGATATATACAAAAATGCACACAATCAGAAAGCTCGACCTTTAAAGCCCTAAACGGCCTCGGCCCAGTATACCTGAAAAAACAAAGGGCCTTCTCAGTAGTGGCACCCGCCCTGTGGAACACCCTCCCATCAGATGTCAAGGAAATAAACAACGATCTGACTTTTAGAAGACATCTGAAGGGAAGTTTTTAATGTTTGATGTTTTATTGTGCTTTTAATTCTGTTGTGAGCCAGCCAGATGGGTGGGGTATAAATTGTTGTTGTTGTTGTTGTTGTTGTTGTTATATAAAGGATAATTCAGTGACATGAAAACAAAAAGAGGCCTGCAACTGTGCTGCCTTCAGCAATCTGACTGAAGAATCTTACTGCACCTCTTCTCCCAAACATAAAAAGGGAATAAACATATCAACAGGGCAGCAGAAAGACGTATATGATGACAATTCTGGGGTTACCTTGCAAAGCTCTTCTTTTTCACACTCTATACTTGACAACTTTTCAGCACTGGGCCAATGTACTGCCACCTCTTCTTTCTGAGTCTGTGCATCAGTTTGCACAGAAACAGCCAAGACGTCTGGCTGCTCTGAGTTAACAGGGGTCGCACTTCGCCCACTTTCCTCCATTTCTGTTTCTTCTGTGGGTAGTGCAATAATTTCACTTAAGATTTGGTCAGACTTGCTTTTGATAGGTTCTGGCTCTTCAGATTTTAGTGTTGAAGGGCTGAGGGTTACAGATGCCGAAACACAACCCTTCCCCGACAATTCATCGTCTGAATTTATTTCACTCACACTCCGGCTGTCTAAAGACTGCATGCTGAATGAGTCTATCCTTTCAAAAGCATCAGAGGAGCAGCAACTCTCAGTCAATTTTTGAAAGTCATCAAGGCGATTATATTCTGTGCAAGCAGATGCTGATAAAAGCTGAAAAGAAGTTTGCATCAAGTGAAGACTAGCTTTTGAATCGGCAGCCTCTTGCCTTGAGCTTACAGAACTTTCACTTATCACACTTTCGTGGTCCAAAACTTCAATATCACTAGTTGTTGATGTCCCTGAGGAGAAAGTGCTAATTGGAGGTGAAGGTGTATTGCTTTGCCGATCCTCACTTTTTCGCTCTTTAGTTTCCAAACCTATATTCTTTGTCTCTGCAGGCAGAGGTTGTGTGGAGATGTCAGGTATGTGACCAGGTTCTTCACTTCCTGAATTTGCTTTCACAATAGCAGTGGCTTCTGCTACCTTGAGATTCTGAGCAGATGCTTCTTGATCAGCATCTTTAGTGTTCTTTTCCTCCTGCTCGTCTTCGTTATGCTTGCCATCGAGATCAATTACTGAATTACCTTCTTCTAGCTTCTCCTGGGAATTACTGAAGTTTTCCAGTTCCACAGGTGAAATTACAGAGAAATCTTTTCCTTCTGTTTCTGGCAGGTCAGCTTGCAGAGATTCTTCTATTGTGCTTTTTACTTCTTCTTTGGGTCGCTGCGATTTGGTGGGTGGCTTAGACACCACTGGAGTTTGCTGTATGCTCTGAACATCCGTTAATGGGAGAAAGGCACTGAAGAAGTTTTCTGATTCATCTACCACAGTCCTCCTAACAGGTTTGGTGATGGCTGTAGGAGATGATATTGGCTGACTTTGAGATTCTGTATCTGCATTAGCTCCCCAGGTAGAAGTATCCCATCCTCCACTCGTAAGAGAAGTTGTTCCTAAAACAATGAGAGGAAAAGGGAAAATCAAATTTTAGAACTTAAATGCATTGTACAGACTTCACAAATATTTAAGTGTCATTAGCCCCAATTTCACTTTTTTCTGCATAAAGACACATTGATATTACTTCCTTTCCTGAAGCATCTTTGGTGCAGCTATGACCTACTTATCCAACATTGTGTCTCTACACAAGGATGGATGGTTCTTTGGGTTGGACACAATCTCCCCTCAATGAATAACCTGTCATGATTTAGATATGGCTCAAAATTAGGCACCTCTGCACTATAAACAAAACCACACTGATTTCTTAATAGCTGACAGCTAAAGTTGTATGCTGTTTTTATACAACAGCATGCTCATACTTGGCATCAATACTTTTTTGGGTGTTGCATGAGCAAAACGTACACACACCTGACCACAGGAAGCTCTGATGCAGATATAGGGTGTACAACAGGGCTCCCCCCACCACCACTATATGTTGGATAATATTCCTGAAACGTAAATATAGGAATAAATCTCAGCTGTGGGATTAATGCAAACAAGTTAGTTGTGTGGTGGTATTCAATAAGTCTGGGCAAAGGTTTACATTTGATCACCCATATGCTAAAAAGATAAAGATTACAACCAAGCAGCACTTTTTGAGTTATTGTGGGGGGTTTGTTTGTTTTTAATTAAACAGCTATTCTCCAGTGTCCTCCCAATGTTGCATTAAAACAACTTTTGAAAACAGCCCTGCTGAGCGCAGAAAATTAGCCATGTGGTGCTCTGGATTTTAGCCATCATTTTATTTATTAGATTCATATCCTGCCCTTTCTCCCAAAGGGGCCTAGGTCGGTATCTGTATCTACATGGATGCCATTACCTAGAGTAAGTATTGACTTGAAAGGCTTTTCAGATAATCGACAGAAAAAAATGAAGCAAGGAGGAAACAGCACATAGCAAATTATAAAGTAAATACATCAGGAAGTGTGCAAATAAGAGTGTGGGGAAGGGAGAGGAAAGAGAAAGAACTGAGAATATGAATCCAAGACCAACAATTGCTGAAGTGGCAACACCATGCACAAACATACTGAAACATGCACAATAATTCTTTACCAGAATGAGGGCTGGTAAAAGGCTTGCGTAAAACACCCTGGGAGAACATAAATGGTGCAATAGAATGGACTGCCAGAGAAAGGCATGTTCCTTTTTATATTATTATTACATATTATGATTCTATATTTATGTGACAGAAACCTCCTTCTGAGGTCTTCGTTCTAAAAGGTGGCTTATTTATTTGAAATATTTTATAAATAAGCCACAGCCAAAAACACCCTTGATTTCAGACTAACACAACAGTGCAGAAATGATGTCAACGACACTTCAGAAATCATACAGCAGCCACCCCCCAACCTGGTGCCCTCCAGATGTTTTGGAGAAGTCCCTGTCATCCCCAGCCAGCATGTCCAATGGTCAAAGCTGATAGGAGTTATAGCCCAAAATACCTAGCGAGCACCAGGTTGTGCAAGGCTGTTCTATACCATAGAGACTCTGAGCAGGAGATGATGTGTGGAAGTTTGGCATGGTGGGCAGCTGAAGGGTAACCGCATGCTCATTGAGAGGATAGTATTATGCTTTTGGAAAGCAACATGTGACAGTGTCAGGTAAAATATGCACACACACAAAATGAAGCTGAAGGCCTTGCTACCATTTATAGGATACCTGTGACTACTGCTAGCTCACATTCTCACATAGCCTGCCAGTAAAATAAAATGCATGAAAAGCCTTCATGCTTAATGATTACCTTCATGTAAGCAGCAGGCAACAAACAAGAGTGGGAAATGCTAGAAACAAGGACATGCCATTTATTTATTTTGCCAAATGTTACTTGAGATATGCGAATGGGGGTGGCTGATAGCAACTATTGTATATTAGGTGCCAAGAAATTGGTACAGATACACTAAGGAAGCAACAGTGGTACACAGGCTGGACTTGTGAGTTGGAGAAAGGGTCCCAGATGTCCCTGTGGGGGGAAGAGGGGCGAACTAGAATGTGATTATAAAGTTTTCATTCTAAAGATCACAACATTAAATTTAATCAATATATGATGACTAAAATTAGTAGGTTTTTTCACTAGCTTTTCAGTACCATAGACAGTCAACATTTTAACCCATTTCAAGCTTTGCCATGGGGTATGGAAGCCACTTGTTTGAGAAAAACATTTCCAAAGCCCCATTGGGACTAGTTACTGTACAACATAATGGCTATACAGGTACTGAAGTTAATAACACAGACGTATGATCTTAAGTAGAAGATAAGACCAACGCAGGTATGAATGGGATATTATGATGCTGCTCAACAAAGCATACAAACAAGTGTGATGGGAGGAAGCATGAAGTCCACTGGTGGGGGGGTGGAGATACTTAAGAACAGGGCCAATTATACCACAATGCAAATACAGAACAACTGTCTCTCTGTGTGTTTTTTAACATATTTTTAATTAAAGATTTCTTGGTTTACAAAAGTATGTGCAATGTCTCTTTTTTCATTTTCTACTTATCAGTTTCATTTGTTGAGATATGAGTGTTACATTAGGAAGAAAAGGGGGAAAGAGGTGGAGGGGGGCATGGCGCGTGGGGGTGGGTAGCGATATTTCTATTCTACTTGATGTATGTGTATGGGAAACAGCCTTATTAGAAAAACTAACCAATAACCTCAAACTGACACAAGACGCCTTCAGCCCGGTATGGCTCCCCTTTATCACATACACAGCCCAACAAGACAACAACCGTCTGTGTTGTTATTTACCCTACTTGTCCTGATCACTTGAGGTGGGGCAGTGCAAGAAACAACTTCAGTAAAGACTTTTTATTTTATGCCATTACTATGTCTGTTAGATTATATATAAGGAAAATTTATAATTACATGCCTATGCAGGCATATTGGAAAACAGCAAATATTGTTTTATGGAGAACGACTTGCACCGTCCTACTCACGCTTATACAGAATGCGCCATTGCAATCTGGTGGAGCTTACTCAAAAAAGTGAACATGCACTGGAGGGCAATAATAATAATAATATTTTTTTAAATTATTATTATTATTATCAGTGCTTTTTTCTGGGGGTACACATACCCCTAAACATTTTGTGTATCTCTGCACTTTTGTACATTTACTGTATTTATTTTTCCCAATCTGAACTACAAAATGGTGATTAAACATTTTTTTTAGGGGAGAAAAGCACTGATTATTTGTACCAGTAGATCTCAGGGCGGTTCACAACATAAAATCACAATATAACCTACACAAAATAAAAACCAAAACAACCCAATAATCCCCCCCCCCGTAGCGTAGCCAAAGCCTCTGAAAAGCACCAGAGGGTGGTTTGGGGGTGGGGTGGAGGAGAAAATAAAACCAAATAACCCCCGAGGCGAGGAAGAGGACTGGCCACTCCAGTCAGGGCAGTCCTCGCTTGACCCCCCCCCCCCCAGTTCGCGCTTGTGCGCCCTCAGCCCCCCGCCTCGCCTGAAGGGCTGAGGGGTCAGAGGCGAGTCCTCCCCGCGGCTCCACCTACCCGCCTCTCCCGGTCGGGATGGGGCGCTTCCGCCATGCGCCGCTTCGCCGCCTTCCTCCTCCTCCTCCTCGGCCTGGATGTCCAGCACCCGGTCGATGGACTTCTGCGCCTGAGACAGAGCCTGCTTGGCGAAGGTCGAGAGCTGAGAGGCGTTGAACCAACTCATCGCCGACGCCGCCCCCGACGCCGTTGCTGCTCCTGCCCCCGCCACGGCAGCGCCCGCCGCGGATCACTACCTCACGACCTGCCCGCTCCCTTTCCTCCTCCCTCCCGCTCCCCCTTCTTCTATCCGCAGGTGCTGCAGCCGAAGCTCCGCAGGACGCCGACCGCCATGAGAGAAGCGACGGTGAACCCGGATCAGGCAGCTCGCCAGGCAGGAACGCCGACGGCACGCTCTCCCCCCCCACCCGCCCAGTCCAGCCCGCGCATGCGCCAAAGCCCTTCCGCCTTCCACGTAGCAAAACAAGCCGGCGCCCTCGCTCACGTGACGCTGGGCCTGCGTTGCCATAGCTTCCCCGGAGCGTCAGTCATTATGTGGAGCGGCCCTCCTCCTCCTCCTGACGTTGCGCCGCCAACGTCGACGTAACGAAGGGCGGGGCACCTGGTTTCCCCACCCCCGCCTCTAATACGTAGGTGTCGCATCCCATTGGCTGCTCGTGGCTCTGAACAAAACTCATAAAATTTACCTTATTGAATAGGTATCTTAAAAGTCTGAGTGCTCACTGGAAGGGCAGATCCTGAAGCTGAGGCTCCAATACTCTGGCCACCTCATGAGAAGAGAAGACTCCCTGGAAAAGACCCTGATGTTGGGAAAGATGGAGGGCACAAGGAGAAGGGAACGACAGAGGATGAGATAGTTGGACAGTGTTCTCGAAGCTACTAACATGAGTTTGGCCAAAACAGAAATGGGCCTTTATTTTATGAACATTTCCCCCGAAGCCTTATTTGAATTAATCCTAAATTATCACGTTCTGGAAAGGGACCCGTTTACACATTATCCAGCCACAATAATTCCAGAATTTCGGTTGACTGATACAATTTAAAATCGAACCTTTCAGCCCAGAAAAGTGCAGCCGCTCAGACATTAAAGAGTAGACCCCTTGTGTAACTCTTCCTTGAGAGATGTAAAACAGTGCATAGTCTTCTGACTTTCAGCCAAATTTTCTCCACGTGATTTAGTCATAGCTGTCAACTTTTCCCTTTTCTTGCGAAGAATCCTATTCGGAATAAGGGAATTTCCCTTAAAAAGGGGGGAAAGTTGACAGCTATGGATTTAGTACTCAGAAGTCGTGGTGGTTTGGGAGCATTGTTGGCCTTGAAGAATTGAGAATTATGTCTGGAGAGAAAAAAAGCAAGTGTACAAGCTTTTATACGCTAATAGTAAACATAATGGTAATCAATAAACTTCTATGGAGCTTAAAAGGTAAAGGTACCCCTGACTGTTAGGTTCAGTTGCGGATGACTCTGGAGTTGCGGCGCTCATCTCGCTCTATAGGCCGAGGGAGCCGGCATTTGTCCGCAGACAGCTTCGAGGTCATGTAACCAGCATGACTAAGCTGCTTCTGGCACTCCTTCCTCCTGGGCCGTGTTCAGAAAGTGGTGTTGGGGGGGTGAGTGTTCAGACCCCTGGGCTCTCATTTGTGGGGTGCCTCAGGGTTCTGTCCTCTCCCCCATGCTTTTTAATATCTATATGAAGCCGCTGGGAGAGATCATCAGGGGGTTTGGGCTGGGTGTTCATCAGTATGCGGATGATACCCAGTTCTACCTCTCTTTCAAATCAGAACCAGTGAAGGCGGTGAAGGTCCTGTGTGAGTGCCTGGAGGCGGTTGGAGGATGGATGGCGGCTAACAGATTGAGGTTGAATCCTGACAAGACAGGAGTACTGTTTTGGGGGGACAGGGGGCGGGCGGGTGTGGGGGACTCCCTAGTCCTGAATGGGGTAACTGTGCCCCTGAAGGACCAGGTGCGCAGCCTTGGAGTCATTTTGGACTCACAGCTGTCCATGGAAGCACAGGTTAATTCTGTGTCCAGGGCGGCTGTCTACCAGCTCCATCTGGTACGCAGGCTGAGACCCTACCTGCCCGTAGACTATCTCGCCAGAGTGGTACATGCTCTATTTATCTCCCGCTTGGACTACTGCAATGTGCTCTGTGTGGGGCTACCTTTAAAGGTGACCCGGAAACTGCAATTAATCCAGCAGCAGCTAGACTGGTGACTGGGAGTGGCCGCCGGGACCACATAACACCGGTCCTGAGATCTACATTGGCTCCCAGTATGTTTCCGAGCACAATTCAAAGTGTTGGTGCTGACCTTTAAAGCCCTAAACGGCCTCGGTCCTGTATACCTGAAGAAGCGTCTCCACCCCTATCGTTCAGCCCGGACACTGAGATCCAGCGCCGAGGGCCTTCTGTTGGTTCCCTCACTGCGAGAAGCAAAGCTACAGGGAACCAGGCAGAGGGCCTTCTCAGTAGTGGCGCCCGCCCTGTGGAACGCCCTCCCATCAGAAATCAAGGAAATAAACAACTACCTGACATTCAGAAAATACCTGAAGGCAGCCCTGTTTAGGGAAGTTTTTAATCTGTGATATTTTAATGTATTTTAATATTTGTTGGAAGCCACCCAGAGTGGCTGGGGAGACCCAGCCAGATGGGTGGGGTACAAATAAGAAATTATTATTACTACTACTACTACTACCACTACTACCGGTACTACCACCAGGGGGGTGGAAATGCCATTTACCTTCCCGCCAGAGCGGTACCTTTTAACTACTTGCACTTTGACGTGCTTTCGAACTGCTAGCTCACCCCGTTGCGGGGATTCAAACCGCCGACCTTCTGATCGGCAATCCCTAGGCTCTGTAAATCTGAATGCGTGTAATATTTGTTTGCTAAATTCTTGACTATATTTAGGGAGTCTAAATACACACACACACGAAAGCTCATACCTTGAAAGCTTATATTTAGTTGAGGTGCCACTGGAATTATTAAAAAAGATTTTATCTTTATTATTATATTTAGGGTGGACTTTTGTAGTTTTTTTAAATTTGACACTTTTTGTAGTTGTGCTTACAACAGATACTTTACGTCTCACAAACATGTATGTTTATATAATTTTTTATTAATAAATATCCTAACATCAACCCTGAATATTAGTGGGCAACACCATGCATAGTAGCCGCTAATACTTGCAAATATACAAATGAAGTATTTAATTTTTATCAACAGGTGGTGATTTAAGAACACTATTTCCGTATTTTGGGGGGGGGGAAATACATTAACTTTTGGCAATCCTTAATATCTGACAAACAGTTCCTTAAAGACATATTAAATAAAGAATTGGGCTGCATATATATTTTCCTCTGTCTGGTAGGTCCAGTTCACTAGTAATGCAAAACCATGGCTTAGCAATAGAATACAAACCACAGCAAACCTCAAGCTTGTGTTCTCTCTCTTCTCTGGGGTGTCCAAGTGATCAGAGCTTTCTGCTTTTGTTTTAGATTAGTTTAGTACATCTGAATCCAAAAGTGGTTAATTGTAGCTATGGTAAATGAAAACATGTCAGCTTCATAAACTATGACTTGAATTTTGGCTGACTTCCACCTACCATATTTCAGATAAATGCAGTTTTTCCGGGTTTTGGAGAGTACAGTAAATTGTGATTCATCTAAACAGAAACAAAAGCTTTTGAACTCTTCCTTGGAGCTGTGCTAAAGAAGAAACGGAAGCACAAACCTGAGGCTCAGCCCAATGCCTCAGTCTAAGAACTGTTACATAGATACTAAAATGTAATTTAAAATCTTTGTTATTTATGTACATTCAGAGACTTCATAGGTGCTTCAAGAACTATTCCATTGACCACCATGTCATTTCCACATGCACAAAGGGGTACTGACATTTTTTAGTCATTACAAATTGAAAGTTATTGCTTGCTATACACATCAGATTTCTGTACATGAGTGAGCTTTTATACAGATAACATCAACCAAATATTGGTTTGCAAAGACAGTTCTAAAATAAGAGCAATTTATCCTGGATAAACTAACTTCCATCAATGCGTGTATTAACAGGGATAAGGTCTGGCTGTTTCATCTTCCCTCCTCTTAGTGCACAATGGTAGTTTTACAAAGTGTGCAAGATTTTTTTCAGTGCATGTTTACAACACTTGCATTTATATCAAGTAGTAAAATGAAGTTTGAAGAGCAGAGTCTGTGGTGTAGTGACATCTGCAACCGCAAGTTCTTGGCCATCAACAAGTCCAAGCTCTGTATCAAGAAAAAGTTATAAGCACAGCATTTCAGTCACTTCTATGCATGTATGGAAAATGTGCAACTGACAATTGACTCTGCACAGTAGGAAATAAAACATTTTTCTGTTATGAGACAAAATAGTAAAAATGATTATTTTGCTTTTAGGAAAACAATTGCCCAGGTGTTGGTGTGAAAACATTACAGCTATCAATTTGGACCAGTGTTCAAAGAAATGAACAAATTATTATGCACACCCAACAACATTTTGGTCTCTGAGCAGTATGTTTGTTTCCAGTGGTTCTTATGGTTAGAATGGAAGTTATATAACAGCTTTACTCAAAAGAACCATCAGCTAGCATTGACAGAAAGAATAATCTTTATGTTTCTTATTTTCATGAAAACTAATGTAGGGAGGCAGGAATCAGCACCTTTATGCACAGATTTTAAGAGTTGCACATCTCAAAGTCTTTGCTTTTGTCCCTTGAAACTTAACTATGCATGGAAGAAACCTTTGGGGAACTATTAACTCAAGTTTCTGCCCACCTCCTATATACGGTATTAACATACAGATACATATGACATTGTACAAAGTCAATTTGCTTCATTAAGCTTTATATCCCCTAAGCACTATTTCAAGGTTTATAATACCTTTTAAAGTCTTTGAAAGGTTTGGCCTTGTTCGTTCTTCAATAGAAGCTACTGACTGGGGAAAAGAGGACATAAATAGTGTTATTTTTTTGCTTAAATAAACACACACACACACACACAAATTATATGTATTAGTCACCTGTATATAAAGGGTTTTATTTTTTCCATACATGGTGGCTGTTATTGCAGGAGATTTCATTTGTCTGTGCAAAAGAAACAACCAATAATATTTTTTATAAACAAGTATCACCATCCTTAATCTGCTAGGAATAAGTTTTCAGCAAGATATAGGGTTGTATTAATCAAAGTCCTACTCAGAGTAGACACCATGAAATTAATGAACCTAATTTAGTCATGCCCATTAATGCCAGTGGGTCTACTCTGAGTAGGACTAATGTTGAATATTACCCATAGATCATATCATATTAATTTAATACTTACAATGAAGCACTATTTGTCAAATAATCCAAAACTTCTTGAAGTTTAGCTGACGGAGAAAATTCTATATTTTGGGGGAGCTGACTGCAAGCCAGACAGTTTTCCTACAAAGCAGTAAATGAAATAGTCAATATGGTTTAAAATGTAAATTAATCACTGTCATTTAATTCAAGTTATCAAAATCTCATCTAAAGTATATAAGGAATTATTTGCAAATGAAAAATTATACACTTTCACTGAAGTTGGTAGGTACTGGCCTGCAGTGTTTAGTGCAGTTTTTTAAAAGATGAATGTGAACATTTAAGACATTTCTGCAGCATTACTGAGTTATGTCATCAAATATGAAATGCCTAGTAATTTAATGACTTGAACATTCCTTCTGTAGTCAAAACAAAATAAAAAATTCCTTCCAGTAGCACCTTAGAGACCAACTAAATATATTCTTGGTATGAGCTTTCGTGTGCATGCAGATGAAAGCTCATACCAAGAACAAACTTAGTTGGTCTCTAAGGTGCTACTGGAAGGATTTTATTTTATTTTATTTTATTTTATTTTGACTATGGCAGACCAACACGGCTACATTCCTTCTGTAGTAAAAAAATAGTGGCTTATCCCTGAATTCAAGTCTCCCTATCAAAGGGGGAGGGGTTGCCCTCAGAGTTCATTCAAATTTAAGTTTTCTTTAAAAGAAAGCACTGACATCCTAAATATTTTTTTTTAAAAAAAAACCCTGATAGTATACATGGAATAAATCAAGAATCAATGCTACTGCATCAGATTCGGACAAATAAATCTATTAATATATTAATAGTGATTGTTTGACAGGCGAGGTGTGATGTCATCATTCAGCAACAGAATGATTCTACTCAAGTACTTTGCTTCCAATAGCAGGGAGGCGACAAATGGGAGGGGAGGGGTGTTCAAATGACAAAATAAATAAAGTAGCTTTATTTACTGCAAAAACAGTGATGGAACTACAGTGGTTCCTCGGGTTACATACGCTTCAGGTTACATACTCCGCTAACCAAGAAATAACGCTTCAGGTTAAGAACTTTGCTTCAGGATAAGAACAGAAATCGTGCTTTGGCGGCGCAGCGGCAGTGGGAGGTTCCATTAGCTAAAGTGGTGCTTCAGGTTAAGAACAGTTTCAGGTTAAGAACGGATCTCCAGAACGAATTAAGTATGTAACCAGAGGTACCACTGTACTGCACTTGTACCTAGTATCTTCCCTTGCATGTTGATTTAATAAAGCCGACAAACACTTGCTTTCAGGTTAACTCAGAAATGCTTTTAAAGAGTATATATGTCCTTAAAACAAGGGTCTGGTGGGCCTCTTTAAGGATTGTGCTCTACAGCTGAAGAAGTCCTACTATCAAGGAAGTCCAGGTTTTATTTTCTAAGCATATGCATGGAGCAGGGTGTCTCCCATGTACCATAATAGCCAGGAGTTTCATAAGGAGAAAATGCTTCCAAAGGTATGTGAACACCATGAACAAGGTCATATGTACCACCAGCAACTTGAGTGAGCATGGGAGCGTCAGATAGTTGGCTTAGTTTACCAAGTATTAGTTTTATATTTTCAGCAAGAGAAGTTCCATTATGACCCAAGCACTCAATAACGAACAGCTAAGAAAAAATTATGTGGCAATACCGACCTTCTTTTCGGCTTCAAATGTGTATGTGTACAGTCCATCTACATCATTGAATACCAAATAGTTGTTCAGAGGCATGTATGCACTGTAATGAAAAATCTGTTAGCATTCATAAGCAACAAGAGTCCTAAAAACATTTAATTCGGAAACAAGTTACCTTGTGGCTAATTTAAAGACTTCAGTGGCACATACAGCTAGAGAAAGAAAGAGATAAACAACTAATATTACTTGAAAATTTGAGGAAAGTACAGATCAAACATTGCACTTATGGAACAAGGAAAAGAATCAGCAGGTTATGCGTTCAAAGTTTCCTAGAAGCTAAAGTATATGGTAAAATATAATTATCTGAAGCAAATCTAGAATTACGATATGGAATTAAATGCAGTCAGAATATTAAACCTTTTATTGCTGGATTCTGATTTACCTATAACTCCCACCTCAAGTTGCCTTCCTAAAGATTCAGCACCTCAGAAATATTACTAGACAGCTGTGCCAAATTCCCTTCTAGCAGTTTAATTTAAAGCTTATTAGAAGTAAATACCATTGGTTATTTCAATGTGATTTACTTTGCCAAGGACTGCACTCTTAGGCTGCAATCTTATACATATTTACCAGGGAGACAGTATAACTGTCCTTAATTACTACTGGGAAGATATCCATAGGATTGCTCTGTAAAGTCCCCTCCCCCCGCCTTGTATATTTAAGCTAGTTTATTACATTCAGCCTAAATACATAAGGAGAAGAACAAGAAGACATGGTTTTCAGCTTGGACCTCCAATACTATTCTTACAGATGTAATTGGAAACAATAACATTTTTATTTTTTTTGCATTACTGTACCTGCGATGACAGCATTTGTAGAAGCTACAGCTGGAATGATCCGCTTTACAACCCCTGCATTGTGAGAAACTTTTATGTTATTTCTACTTTTAACAGTTGGAAATATAATTCAAGGAGAGTATCTACAGTATTTTGTAGTAGTATGGTCACCACCTCAACCAACACAGAATAGGGCAGACTAAAGCTAGACATGTATGCTTATCATTGCAGTCTCCCAAAGACGAAAAAGAACAGATGGCTTCTGCTGTATCTTACCTTGTGTGAGCCTGTAGGTAAGACCTTTAATATTAAACTGTGCTGCCCTTTCTAAAGACTTTTCAAAAATCCACTGTATGTGCTCAGGATCATCTCCATCTAAAGCAACACCTTCTGAAGAAAGAAAGAAAGAAAGAAAGAAAGAAAGAAAGAAAGAAAGAAAGAAAGAAAGAAAGAAAGAAAGAAAGAAAAAGATTTTTCAGCTTAAGCATGAAATGGTTCTTCATAACTGCAAATTATACCATTTTTTAAACAATAACTTGCTTGGGCGGGGTCTCAAAGAGAGAAATTTGAAAAGGGATAGGTTTATTATTAAAAAGAGATTTCTGAAAAAAGAAATATAAATAAGAGAATCATAAAAAATAACAGCCAGAAGTAAGAGGAACTCAATCATTACTCCTAAGTCATATTGTACAAGACAAGTGAAATAAAATAAGCCAGGATTATTATGTTATTCAGCTTTCCGTTTTGACAAAGGTTCAATGTAGTTTACTGATTACCTCCAAAAGGTTGTTCCTTGGGCCACTGCAGTATCCTGACATATTCAATGCAATGTTCTGGTAGCCGAGGCATTGAAGCAATTGTACACATGGGAAAATTTACCTAGAGAGAATGGATAAGGTGTTTCAACACGAATGTTGAAGTGCCATGCCTAGCTATAAAGCATTTGTTCTATTTAGTTACCTGTGGTGGATAAAGTTCAAGTGTACATTCAATACAAGCTGTCATGCCAGGAATAATCACGCGAGCATTTCCTTTAAAGCCTTCAGTTCCTCCATCAATCAAAGGTATAATGGAACTTGGATCCAACACCCCATTTTCATGGTTTAAAAGTGAAATCTAAGGAGAGTAAAGAAGAGCATTAAGGCCATTTCCTCTAACTTCCACCCTCACCCTTCATAATATCCAAACTGAACAGTCCTCAGTGTATTATTCAGCAGGACTTGCTGAACCTGAGTTGCCTGAAGTAATTGCTGCATTAACTGTCCTGCATTTTTTTGTTCTGAGGAATGTGGTGGGAGTCCTCATTAAAGTATCTCAACTTCCAAAATCAGCTCAAAATGATTTCTGCGCAACTTACTTATGGGCATATTTCAGGAGCCTGAGAGCACAGATAGCCATGAAACTTTCTGTCACAACTGAAACATGAGACCTTCATAAGCAGCAGGGCTTTATTAAAAGGCTACAGCTGCAGAGAGCCATGCTTTACATTTCAAGTGCTCTCCCTTTTGTTTACCACATTCAATATGAAGTTGAAAATAGTACATGCGTCTCCTGTGGCAGAGCAACATATTGCAAATGCAGAGACTGCAAAGGCAAAATCAATTTTCACAAAGATACTAATGGTGACAATCCTCCCTCTAGCCTCAAAACAAGTCCCACATTCAGGGAGGGTTTCAGCAGTACTTGACTAATAATGCCTATATTTTGCAACAACTGAGTAAATTTACTTCCTAGGTATTTACCAGCATGCCATTTATCCATCTTCTTGCAATTATTGAATCCAAGCCACATACAATTAAATGAAATTCTGGAAGAAAACATAAATATTGTTACGCACACTTGATACTTATCTCGATTTTTCAGTATTGTTAGCATATTTTTCTATTGTTTTGCACATAAAGACAGTTTACTAGTTCTGTTTGTTGTATTTTCTCTTTCCTTTAAAGGAAAGGATAAGAATGTTCTTTAACTGATTTTTTTTTGGGGGGGGGGTACCCACAAGCCATTATTTTCACAATAGCATACTTAGTTACTTACGTCTATAGAAAGCGTCGTCTAGATCCTGAATTTTTTTGTAGTGTCTGAAAAGATATACAGTAAAGGAATTCTCTTGTGGCAGTTACCTGGCCAAAACACAAATGCCCTTGCCTAATTTGCTATGCATGCCACTGTCCGACACAAAATGCCTTAATACGGCTCCTAACGTCCTCAAAATTGTCTCTTTAAGAATAGCTTGAAGAGTTACTTAAAATTAGACTCATGACAACAGCACCTTTTTTTGGAATGAACCTGTTTAACTGTTCCAACACTACTGGAGGAGGAGGACTGATGTCGCACTTGTGCCTCTTCCACAGCCATCTCATTGATCACTGTGGGAAACAGGATACTGAACTAGATAGGCTTTTTTGGTCTGATTCAGCAGGCAACTTTTCTGCAACTTTCCCCCATCCCACAATGGCTCTGAATTCTCTGTAGACTTAAGATGTTATTACTGCATCCAAGCCGGGACAGATGTGTTGGGTGATAACGCCGAGGCCGGTGCCTCCCCCCCCCCACGCAGCGTTGCCCAGGATTCATCACTCCGGTCTCCCATCACGCTGATGTGACCCAAATCCAAGGACATGAATGAGCACACAACTAGCAGAATCCAAACAGAGGCTTAGCCTTGAGGTGTAACATTTAAGCCTAATTTACTGCGCACAGAATCAAATGTAACAGAACAAAGAAAACATGGCTTCCCCCTCTGTCTTTCTTCCTCGGAGAGAGAACTGCAAAAGCAATAGCTATACAGAGCGGAACAGGGTATCTCAGTTTCCGCTCACAAGACTCCAACAATCAGTGCTGGAATGTAAACAGACATGTGACATGTAACAATCCTATACTCGTGTGTACACAGATACTGAGAGAGATGCACAAGGTATGGGTTCACCCCTGATTTTAGGCTTCATCTGCAGCACGCAAGTAATGGAATTCCCAACAAGATGAAGCCTAAAATCGGGGGGAACCCATACCTTGCGCATCTCTCTCAGTATCTGTGTACACACAAGTATAGGTGATGTGGATGAGTAAGCATAACGGATCCATTTTCTGAATACACAAGCTAATGTAGAAACTGCATTTAAATTAAAAATGCAGTAAGTTTTATGCACTGCATTAGAAACATGGTGAGTTCTAGGGGTTCCAATGTGCTCACATTTGTGAACAGGCAAAGCAGGCTTTTGGTATCACCGAACCCTCAGAGGGCGTTTTAGAAAGATTTACTGCTAAGACACTTGTAGTCTTAGGTTTTACTCCCAACTTTGTACATAAACTCAGATTTCAAAGACAGCATTATCATACATTATCACTGAAACGATCATCAATATCCACTATGTTTTTAATTGTTTGATTGTCTGTCAGGCAGAAATTGAAAATGCCAGCTAATACATAAATAAAACACAATCCACACATGCACCCAGAAGGATAGCATGTCAACAGAAGCCAGTTTAAAGAGGGAAAGAACACACAATGCATATTCATGTTGAAGGTTGGGTGGCAGGGGCAGGAAATCATTGGACTTCAACTAACACTGCAAAATGGTTTTGATGGTAAAGTCAAGGGGACTGCTATCCAACTCTGGAAACATTTGATGCTTTTGATATTTCTGAAGAAACCCATTAGACTATTTTATTCAATGATTAATCTTTGGACTAAAGCAAGCCACACCAAAAAGGGGAAAGGAAAAAAAAAATGCAGGTGACTGTGGACATGAGAATAAATTGAATCCTTTTCTTCATAAAAGGATACGGTACAACAGCACAATTGGGAATTCGGCTGTTTAGAAATTCAGCAGCAACTTCTGATTTTGGCCGTCCAACATCTTTAGGTCTGCAAAGAATAATATGTGTTAGGAAACTAAATCTGTTAGGCTTATCCATTTTGCCTTACACAGAATCATGGGAGGTTATCTATGAGCTCTGTTGCAATGCTAGTTTAAAGCAGGAAAGGCATGATTCAGAGGACTACACAGTGAGCTCCTTATAGACAAGGATCTCAGTTCCCATTTTTCAAAGCTATCTCCATCCACTGGTATGGGAAATTCAGAAGCGGCTTCTGATACAGAACAAGTAACTGGTTTGAAATAATAATAATAAAGTACACATATGTGGATGTGGTATGCAGAAAGGGTCACTTGAGATAATGGATTCTTATTTGTAAAAATGCCATATAATTGGCAATGGAGTTTTTTCACAAACTCCGTCTGAGATACAACTATTTGACAGTTGGGAGACTAGTCCTGACACACAGCCCCACAGTGTTTCTCTCGCTATCTCCCATATTTAAAATCACCACAAGGTTGAAATGTGTGTTGTTTTTTCCTTTTGAAGGAAAAACATGCTACAGTGGTAAGTCAGAGGGAAGAGGCAGGGAGAGAAGCAGGCAAGTGACAGCAGTAGTAAGTTAGCACTAGAGCAAGCAGACTTTATTTGGATAGTTAGTGGGGTAAGAGTGAAATGCTAATTTACTATTAGAAATGCCACAGCATATATGTTTCTTGAAAAATATTCAACTCCCTGAATTCTGTTTTAAAGGAAATCTTACTGAAATAAATGAAGCTTTCTTGAAAATGAGAGCCAGAGTTTGCAGTTTATTCTCAATAGGAAATATATGACTTACCGAAACAAAAATTGCCTATTCAGGTTAGATACATCAATGGTGTCCATGTCAATGACATGAATCTGCCTAAAACCAGACAATGCCTACAGAGATAAAGAGATCAGGGTTACATTTAAAAAAAACCACACAGAATCTTTTCACTATTAGAAATGTTTGGACATATATTACTGCTTCTGAAAAATGCAAGTGCTTGAAGGGGCTGCAAATCTATCATTAAGATTGTCCACACTTAGGGTAATGGGGGTGGGGGTGTACACACATACAAATAGGATGATATACTATAGAAGGTAAACCTAATGCAGCACAGGCCCAACAGCCACCATTGCATAAACATGAGATATTCTTTATAGAAAAACCCCTAAGAAAATTCTTTGCACACATTGACTAGAACAAGTCATTTTAAATGAATTACTGAAAAAAAACATCAGTAGTCACATATCTTGTTTGAAAATGTGATAATTAGAGATGCTTATGAAATTCTCCCTTTTCTAACTTGACTTCAGATGTGGTAATTGCAAATTAGCCAATATCATCTGTAGGGTATAACTGCTTTCTTCAAAGAGTTCCAAACTTTCTTCTTCTTAAGCAGATTACCAGTTAACAGCCAGCATCTTTAGTTTTCCTTTAAAAGTTAACAAATGTACACAGTACATCTGTGCAGTGATCATATCGTGGTGAGTCAAGAAAGACTGCTTAATTTAACTGGTTCTTTTGGGCAAGTTTCCTTTTTTGTGCAGTATTTTAACCAATGCACATATATTTATCAGTAACCTTTAAGGAGTGTGGGGGTATATCAGCTGAAAACTGAATCAACGGGAGCATGTTCCAATCCCAAAATTAATATTAGAAACTGTCCAAGTTAACTCAGAAGACAGGCAAAGTGGGACCCATTGATAGAGAAAAATAATCAAAGAGAATGGAAGACACCTCTGCATTCTGACTGATGTCATCTCTAGTCTAATTACCAGCCATGCGATTCAGAGCAGAAGAAAAGTACAGTGTCACACAAAAGAGCAGAACATTTTAATTAATAACCAGGTTCTGAACTGCCATTATGAGACACATTTGTGCTTAAGAGATATAGCTTCTAAAAGCAAACCCTGTAAAGTTACTATGGTTTCCACTTGTCCCCCATTTCTTCCCAGTCATATTGTCTTTTCATTATGCATCTAAGTCCAAATATCTGCAAATGACAAGATATAGCAGTAATGTATTCAAAGCTCTCCCTTTGGTTAAAGCTTATGGGTAACATCACACAATCACACAGAATCAAATACGTGCTGAACACAGTCAATTCAGTAATCTATAGATCTGCATAAACTTACGAAAAATGAAGTAATCATCTCAGAGGTACTTCCAATATATTTGGAATACTGTACCGTTTACTTTTGCAAAGTTCCCTGTAGCTCATATATGCTTTGAAGGGTATCCAGAGGAAGGGCAAATTTCACTTACAAAATCAAAAGTCTGCTGCACAAGTGGGACACCACTATTGGCTCTCAACCCTATAAGTTTATGGGTGCATTTTGCTTGTTGTCTCTTACCATTACAACAGCTAAAACACAGTCTACATAATTGTGATCATAAACTAATGGAGATGCTCCAGAATCAGGAATGAATCTAATATCTGCCTTGGTGAGGCAAATAGGGTTTTTAAAAATCCTCATTATTGCCTGCTGTCCTGTTAGTAAGAATAATTTGTTGGCTTTGTTTTTGGACAGGATTTATTCTTCATCAGACTCAAGTTACAGCAAAACTAAATAAAACTTTGCAAAAGTAAACGGTACAGTATTCCAAATATATTGGAAGTACCTCTGAGATGATTACTTCATTTTTCGTAAGTTTATGCAGATCTATAGATTACTGAATTGACTGTGTTGAGCACGTATTTGATTCTGTGTGACTTTGTATTTGCTTTAGTTTGTGTATGCAAACTTGGTACAATCTAGCTGCTAAAGTAGATTGTTAACATGTTTTATATGAGGATGAGGGATCAAACTAATCACATAACCCTTTGACTACTCAGCGTGTAGAGCAAAAAGCTAGGCAACATGATTTTCTCAGTGAACAGCACAGGCTATCAAGAAATAAAAATGAAATTGTTACCAGATTTTTGAGGAGTTCACATCCTAATCCTCCTGCTCCAATAACTAGAACTTTACACGTATTTAAGAGAAAGTCAAGGGGCTGCAAAGAACCAAGACAGACAAACAGTTGTTGAAAACAGAATAACCAATATCATCACAGAACTTACTGTAATGCAGTAAAATATTTCAAAATTGTGAAAATGTAGTTTATTGTAAATCAGAATTTGCCTTTTGCCATTCAAGTTAAATTTGATTAGTACAGATAAACCAGCATTGCCACTTAAGTTATTTCCAGCTTGTTAGGACATGTGTTGTTTGTTTTAAATCAAATCAAAGTGTATACAGGAACAGAGATTGCAATGGCACAACACTGAACTACATGGTTTATATAGATATATATTTCTGCCAGTTGAAAGTCTTTATACAATCGTAATCTGACTATGGAAACACACTGCCTGCAGCTGGCCTGCTGCCACCTGCAGAGACAACATCTAATCAATGTGCACATGTTAACCTATGTCTATCCCACTGGAGATCACATGGAATTCTATGGGTCTCACTCCCACATAAGCATACACAGGACTGCAAGAATGATGCCTGGGTAGAGACAAGTGGGGAGAAATAGCATGCAAGGTTGGGGGGGGGGGGGTTAAGTGCACAGCCCCATAGCTGCTTGCCATCCCCTGAACCAGGGTGGCATTACCCCTGCATCAGGTCTATTCTGCATATATTTTAAAACTCAGTTATAAAAATTAGGAAATATGACATAAATCTAAAACAAGTATGTATGGCAAACCCAAAACAAATAGGTAATTCATCATTATCTCACCAAATTTTACTTCAAATATAGTTCCCATGTTGAAATCCAGTGGTGTCTGTCCATCAAATGGAATTCTGATGCAGGACAGGACTTCCCTTTCTCCTCCCTCCTGCAGCCCCTTGCACACGTCCAAAATTTGCTCCAGGTGTCTGGGGAACCTTTAGACCAGATGTAGGGGTGCATGGAGCTGCACAAGGGAGGATAGGAAGGAAAGTTTGCATGTGCAATAATGAATGATGTCCACTATAGCCAACTGTCAAATTTCTTATTGTACACATCAAAGCTTCAAGTGCCCTACATGACTTTTAGCATCCAAACTATAATTTATGCAAGACCACATCAGTCATGCAGAAAATTAGTTGGTTAATTGCAAAAGTTTGCAGTCTTGCTCATTTTTAATTAATGAAGTGCAAACAAAAGAACAGTTCACAACAGCAACACAATACTACAAACATTTGTATTTAAAATAACTGTTTCTCACTTGAGTGCCTGGCTCGAAATCAGGGTGTGTGAAAGGTCCAGATCGCTCGAGGAACTTCTTTACATGGTTCCAGCGACCTTCCCAGTCTCCATTGTCCCCACACCCACCATCAACAGCCATTCTGCACAGAACATAGAAATTCAGCTGCAAAAAACCAATGGATAGAAACACACACACACAATCTCTACAAACCTAAGACTTTCCTTTTGTATGGTTATACATATCACAAGGTGCTACCAATTTTATCTTCTTCAGAGCAAATAAATGAAATATTTTGGGACTCTGCTGGCTACTAGACAGTGGGTCCAGTGTCTAAGTCATGCATAGAGAGGACACACTGAAAACAATTAGACTTAAATTACTCATATTTTAAGCCCCATTGTTTTCAGTGAGTCTACTCCAAGCATGCTTAGATTTCAATTCAACCCATTAATAATACATCTATTTACAATAAACAAACAGATATGTACTCTTAAAATTAAATTGCTGTATGTGATTAGTTATGAATGTGTGTGTGTGTGTGTATATATATATATATATATATATATATATATATATATGCACAGACTGAATATTCAGATTTCTTTTACTTGGAAAAACAGTATGCCAAGCAGTTTTTTTTAAAGGTGTTATTAGTATTCTTAAAGAACAAATATTAACAACAGACAGCTATTTCTGCCTCAATCTACTGAATATGCAGTAGATGTAATGCAAGGGTAGCTAACCTATGGCCTTCCATAAGTTGCTGAACTATGGCTCCCATCATTCCTGACCAATAGCTATGCTAGTTGTGGTTGAGGAGTGTTGGGAGTCCAGCATCATGTGGAGGGCCCAAGGATTCCCACCCCTGGACTAAGGGATAAGAACACAAAAAGCAAATCAAGTGTTTCAGTAAATTGATGTTTTGATGGCATGTTTTTATGTGGAATATATATGGAAGACTAGCGTACTTCTGACAATAAAAGAGTAAACAACATGAGTAACTGATACACATCCACTGGCAATTCATTTCTGGGAACCCTGTAGCTTGTTACAAGCAATTATCTACATTTTAAACACAAAACTCACTTTTTAACAAATTGAAAGGGAAAGTGACATGCAAGTCATTTGCTTCTCCGAATGTCAGATCCTTTTCACTTACAGTACTACGTGTTAACAGTGAATTGGCTAGCAAATGTTTGAATTTTGCCTGATACAACATAACATCCAGTTTCAATTTCTATCCTATGTACAATTTAACTTTCACATTATACAGATCCCTGGGTCCCTTCAAAATACCAAAATTCAACCATTTAAATGTTCAGATGCACACTGCAAAATATGAATTTTGTGTGTATACTGATCTTGAGATGTTTTAGTGTTTTTCGCTATCCAAACTATGGCTGTTACCCAGTAGGGCTTAATAGAGAGGTGGAGTTATTGCCACACCAGCAGGCCTGCCCATGCACTGCACACCATCCTGGAGTGGGTGCAGAGATGCCATTATGTGACAGCAGTGGGGTTGGCTCAGTATCCAACAGATCTCAGACTAGCTTTGTCCCTTCCCCTTGGTGTTTCAGGGCTTTCTACTTGCTACCACTGGCTGCCTGTAGAACCACTCGCCTGCTGTTTCAGTGGACAGTAGTATTATGGCTAGGCAGAGGAAATCCAACCCTTCCCATCTGTCATGTGCAAAAGGGAGGCTGGATTGCACATTTAGCTTTACTGCAGTTTTACTTTCCTATAATGTGTCCTGAAAACCAGTTTAAGGGCAGAGTATAATAAAACTAATAAAACATGATACCCTGTAGTCTGAAGCCACATCTCAGCAAGATAACAAAGCTGCCAATTGTGCAAAACTGCAGTTTGCAATATTGTTTATAGTTTTATATAGCTAGTGTTTCTAAGTAGTGTATCCATATTTGCATCCCATTCCTACACCTTTCTTCTTGCAATTAAAGTCCACTGAGTTCAATGAGCCTTACCCTCAACTAATCATGAATTAAATCAGGCTCCCTCAACCTCGACCCTCCAGATGTTTTTAGACTACAATTCCCATCATCCCTGACCACTGGTCCTGCTAGCTAGGGATCATGGGAGTTGTAAGCCAAAAACATCTAGAGGGCCGAGATTGAGGAAGCCTGAATTAAATTATACCCTACAGTAGCCAACCTGATGTCCTCCAGATACTGAGGAAGTTGTCCAAAAGATCCAGAGGACACCACATTGGTTATGGGTTACATCCAAAGTTGCTTTAAGAGAAGGCATTCTAGCACAACTGATCTTTCCCTTCTGTTCTCCCAGAAAGCTCACCAAAAGATCAAGGAGTACAAAATATTACGGGTTGTGTGATCTGGGGCTCTGGTGGGAAGGGGGAAATTCCTCAGAACTGGGTAGAGTAATTCCATTTATGCAGCTCTGGTTACAAACATACAAATTTTTCATTTCAAGCAACTCTATGGAATCATTTCCTAGTCACATTCCTTACTGTCATATTTTAGTTTTGCTTGTCTTTTTATATGCACAACTCTTGATTTTTACAAAGGGTTCCCCATTAACATTCACTCATGCAATATACCGTAAGCAGTTCAGCAATTTGCAATACATTATTATCCAAGCGGCTTGTGCATTTCCCATCAAAATGTGCATTGCCCACGATCTCTTTGAAGAGCCCCTAATCCCTGTAAAGACTTGCAGCGGCCCTTTAAGGATCTGCCACACTGAAATGCATCTTAGTGCAAGTTCCAATTATGGACCGGTTGATCTTTGCAAGAAATATGATTCCACCACACCTGCTGAGTCTACATAGCCCTCATTTCACTGCTCAGATGTGGGCTCGCTTGACTAAACACTTGCTCTGCACACAAACACAAACCTGTCCCACATATGGAAAAGTAGCAGGGAAAAGGCCAGGTTTTTCTGTAGGCGGAGACAGTCACAATACTACTATTCATGCAGAGCAACATGAAGCCGCATGAGCAGCATAAAGTGGGGTGTGCTGCTGATCAACACCCATCAGCATCAGCCAACATGCCCAGTCATAATGAGAGCTGTAGCCCAGCAACATCTGGCCAGCCCCACACTGGCTACCCCTGGTTTGAGGCAGAAGATTAGCACCTGAGGGAAGAACCTAGGCGCATAGAGCCAGGCTGCAGGTGCTTTTGATAATTCACACATACTTGCTTTTCTCATATATATATATATATGGAGGAGCCTGCCGCACATTCCCAATTCAGTGGCCCCTTCGCCCACCTGTGCGGCCCCCCCCTCCATCCTCTGCCCCCTAAACCCAGCACTGACCCCGTCTCTCTCTGCCTCTCTCCCGCTAGCCGCCGCTCCTCTAGCCTCCTTCTTTTCTTCTCCCTATAAAAGAGAGAGAGAATAAAAGAAGGGTCAGTCGCCGACCGGGTCAGGCTCGGGGCTCGCGCGCTCCCGCCACGACTTGGGCGCGGGGGGAGGGGGACAGGGCAGAGGCTGAGGGGGCGCAGCTCCCCGCCAGCCCCCTCCCAGGAAGAAGCGGCGGCGGCGAAGGCAGCCAAGCGCGTGGGGGTGGGGGGGGGAGGAGACAGGTACTTACGGCTCCTCAACATCCGCCATAGCTGAGCCTCTTTCCTCCTGTCTTCTCCCTCCAACTGCTCGCCCACAATGCACCGCGGCCGGAAGTTCCGAGCCGGGCTCCCACTCCTCGCTGACAGAGGCGATTCGCGCTTCTCCTGAGGGGAGGGAGGAGGAGGAGGCGGAAGAGAGGCCTCGCTTCCGGTTTCCGTTAGAGCCGGTCGCTTTTAAAAACACGCGTACGCGCGAACACAGACGCCAAATTCACAAGGGGCCCACCCAGCCCATCCTCCTGTACTCGCCGTGGGTTGAGCGAGTGCTGGGACTAGGCCGTGGGTTCGCATTGCCCTACTCGGCCATGCAGCCCACCGGGTGTGACCTTGGGCCTGTCGCCTGCTCTCGGCCTAAGCTGCCTCACAGGGTTGTTGTGAGGATGAAACGGGCAGGAGAACCATGTACGTCGCCTCGAGCTCCCTGTGGGGAGGAGAACAAATAAAAGTGATATAAAGAATAAGTTGTCTGCGGGAGGGCAGCATTCTTTGCTACCCCTCCCTCCACGCAACCATGCGGTTTTCTAGCAACTGGTGCTTAGGAGTGTTGCTGCTGCTGCTGCGGCGTCCCAGGTGCGGAGGAGGAGAAACTATATTGTCTTTATTTAATTCCTTACGTACATGCTCATTTTATACCGCCCTCCAGCCATAGATCTCAGGGCGGTTCACAACATAAGACGCCATAAATATCCTTTATGATGGTGGCTAAGTAGCCACGGATAGCCCCTTCCTCCACGACTTTGTCGTGGTCTTTGACAGCCCTCTCCTCCATTAATCCTCTTTGAAAGCCTTCCAGGTTGGTGGCCGTTTCTGCCTCCTGCGCCCTCTCCCTTTGCAACGAAAGGCTGTCTTAATTTGGTACCTTTTTCTGTCACTTTGCTTGACATATTAGTGCCCTCCCGATTATTCCTTTTTGCATTCTCTGCAGACGGCGGTCCCTTCAACGGAGTCGGCTTCTCCACCTCTGGTGCAGGTATTGGTGAGCTAGATGGACCAAGTTCCTAATTAAATTCATGGTTTAGTTGGATGGCACCCGGTATGAGCATGAGCAGGACATGCTCAATACAATAATGTAACATATGTGAAAATATTTAAATACTCCAGGATGTTGAATCGTCCGTCCCCCCGTAATTGTGCAATGGGCTTAGTTGTCACGTAGCAACAACTAGATCATTGACATCCTAATAAGAGTTTCATTAGTGTTTAGCATATTATGTGAGCGTGTTGTTTGCTTTCTCTAGTTCAATTGTAGAGGTTGATTAAAATCAGAAAAAATATGTGCCTGGACCTCATTTCCAGCGAAAACATAGCTATTTTGTACATGACCTTGAGGAAAATTTACTGGTGGCAGTGCAGTCCTATTCAGAAACACTGATCTAAATGGGACATACTCTCAGGCAAGTGTGTATGTTATTGCAGCTAGAAAGTGCAGTTCTAAATAAATTTATTTAGCACCTTTATACCCCATCCCTTAGCCAAAAATGCTCTGAGCCGCTATTGTGTGAACTATATACATTGCAAATGTTGCATCTTAACTTGCAAACAGTGGGGTTTTTGTGAAAGATAAAATCCGCCCTCCCGCGGCTGCCTTTTCCCCCCTTCCTGCTTTGCAGGCAACCAGAAATGCAACTCCAGTCAGCTGGTTGCTGCGTTGCCACTCTTTAAGGCCGCCCTGCTGACGTCGCGCCGCCGCTGCTGCTGCAGGATTCCGGATGGGAGAGGCATTATGGACGTGCAAGTAGCTCCGCTGAGATCCTGGGACGACTTCATTCCGGGCCACGACCGCTTCGCCGTGCCGGATTTCAAAGACATTTCCAAATGGAACAACAGGGTGGTCAGCAATTTGCTCTATTACCAGACCAACTACCTGGTGGTGGCGGCTACCGTGATCTCCATAGTGGGGTAAGCGCGGGCGCGTTCCGCTGCAAAGATGGAGCGGGGACGCACACCTTTCCTGACCTGACGCTGGCAACTCTAGCAGAGCAATGGTGCATTTTAGCTTCCGTTCTCCCTTTCTCTTCTGAGGGTAGCAAGCTACCGCTTGTAAACTGCAAGCTGCGGCCCTGCACATACTAATTGAATAAATTCCCATGGAACTTAATGGGGCTTACTTCTGATAAGAGGTATATGGGGTTGTGCTGGGCCGCCTTGTTTGCTTTTCATTGCATTCGTATTTGTGGAGAAGCTTCTAAATAGTATACGTTACCGGATGCGCATTGCTTCGCTTTCTGTTTTTAAGATGGAGGTAGCTTAGCTGTGAGCAAGACGGTAGCAAATCCGCTGTATGTAACGCAAAGTGCCCTGCATAGAGCAATCCTGCATGAAATTGCTGTTTTAGCCATACAGCGCAGGTACTTTCTTCAGTGCCGTTGGCTAACTGTAACTTCCTGAGTTGATTTCCTTTCTCGCCTTCAAAATGTAGCTGTAGGCGTCTTCCCTGTTGAATGTACGTTTTCAAAAGTGAAACCTACACTTTTGTTAGATTTAGATAATGAAATCACCAGGGCTAATTCATTAAGACTGTTTATGCAGGAAGAAATCTAGGTGTTTCTGTGCCGCCGCCGCCCCGCCCCCCCCCCCCATGCCTTGAATACATTCTGGAAGTCCCATTGTTTGTGGGAAATTGGTATTTTGCAACTATTCTTGTTAACCCTGTTGAGGAATGCACTTATTTTTATTTTTGCTTCTTTGGGGGTGAATTGGGTTAAATGTGAGGTACTTTTCAATCTAGTTCTGGTTCTTTCACTTTTTAAAGAAATAAATGGTGCTCTCTTCCATAGTTCCCTCCTATCCCCATAGTATAATAAACCTACTGAAGAAATCCTCAGATACTCTTAGTCCTCATATTCTCCGTGCCTATTATTCATTTTTGCCCAACAAAAAGCTTCCCTGTTTCGAGACAGTTTTTGGAAAACCTTGATATACCTTGGTGCATGCTCTCCTATATAAATATATATAGAGAGAGAATGTATTTCGGGCCTAAACTGATGGGTGTTGGTATTCAAAACTCTACTGCAATTTCTTTACATGAGTCATGCTTGCTGGACTGTGCCACATGGCATTTCATCTTTAGAAACTAGTTTGTTCCTGGCTTCTTCGGAGGACTTGAATGGAAAGAGAAGACTTCCCATGCTTCCAAACAATTAATGTGGCCTTGCCATTTGGAACTAGTCATGAGCCAGCCCCTCGCTCACATGACAGGTTCTGAAATTGTTGGGTTGAAAATTTGGCAGTCTAGTGACTCATCAGTTTGGCCTCTGCTGCACTCATGAGAGCTAGAAGCTTCTGTTAAATGATTTGTGTGTTAGAAAACAAAAGTTTAGGTAAGAGCGATTCTTGCCTCCCTTACTCATTGTCCTCAGAGTTTGATTAAGGAGGTCAGATTTTTACTGACCAGGGTTTTTTATTCCTGTCATGGTAAAGGTGAAATAAATGAAATCTTCAATCTGTAGAAGCTGTAGAATGAATAAACTGAGATTAGGCTCACTTGCTTTCTCTTAAGTCTATTATCATTAATAGTCTAATTTAAACATGTTTAACATTTCCCCTTGCTAGAAAAGCTCAGAGTAGTGTTTCCCAACATGTTTTGGACTACAACTGTCATTCACCCCACCAGCAGGGCCCATAGTTGGGGATGCTGGGAGTTGTAGTCCAGGCTGCTTTACAGCATCACTGATTTTATGGCTACAAGTGTGTGTGTTTAAAAAAACCACGAAGGAATTATTTATATGATACTCGGAACACCTCCTTTTTGAAGAGAACCTGTGAGTATATGAAAAATCTTAGCAAAACCACACAGGAAATCCTTCTTCAGTCTCCTTTGAATCCTAAAAGATGAAAGAACAAAAAAGCAAACTGTCTGCCATTTTGGCTTGGTGTTAGATTTAGGCTGCATTCATCAACCTTTGTTAGTTACACTTGCAAATCCTTTTACAGACTGGGTCTTTTACTTCATGCTAAAAGTAAGACAAATCATATAATTGTTCCATCAGATAGTCAGAAACAAATTGGACTTTCCTTTATTCTAGCATCACAAAAATAATTCCCTAGAGGGGGGACATTATGCTTTTTTACAGAAAGACCTTATAGAATGGAAGGAAGTAATTCTGCTTGGAAGCTACCGGTAATCGGTGTGGCCAAATGTTTGGAACATGGCATTGAGCAGCACTGGGCTTATTTAACTGATTCTGGCCTCTTGATGAAAGTTTAAGGGCTCTCATCCATTCCATTTTCTTTTGATGGCCTTCCATACATAATGAAAAACATCTTTCCCTCCATGATGAAATTTATATAAATATTTATATTCTGCTATATATCTCAATATGTTTTACAACAATAAAAACATAAAACCATGCAATAAAACCATAAAAAGTTAAACAGACATCAGTTTAACACACATCATTGTGGAAAGATGTATTTTAATTGCCTGAATAGGCCTGGCAGAATAGAAAAGTTTTCAGCAGGCATTTAAAAGTTGGCACAGAAGGCATCTGCTGAATCTCTGCTCACCAGGCAGGGAAGGTGTTAGGCTGGTATCTGATGCCCATTATTGGCAGGTGGAACTGTTACATTTATTCTTCTCAATCACAATGAAGTTGGCCAATCTAGGCAACCTCACACCTGTACAAATTACCTGTGGTAATTGGGAATAGGTGGAGAGAGGCCATGTCTGTATCTGCTTAGTGGAGAACAAGGAAAAAAAACCTTTTCCCTTCAAAATATTTTTCATGTATATAAGTTATCCAAAACATACTTGCTTAGAAGATTGTTTCATTCAGATTTACTTAAAAGCTTAAAAAAAACCTACCGGTAGCTGCAAGCTGTACTAAGTCACTTCTTAATAATCCAATGCAAGGTTCATAGAGTAATACAGAGCACTGTTTATTCTACAGTTGCTGAGCTTGCATCTTGATCTATATGGTTGCATGTTTCAAGGTTTTTTCATAGTTGAATCTTTCTGGCTCCTTTTCCTGTTTATTGCTGGCTGTATGTACTGCAAGATCTTTCAGGGGGTGAGGAAGAGCCACCTGTGGTGCTGGCAACTAATTTTCGTTTTATATAGCATAGAAAATCCTGTTCCTCAACTGTAACTCCATTAGCCTCCATTGTTTTTTCTTAAACATATGTCATCTCCAACTCAAAATTCTCTCCTTCGCCTCATACTCTTTTATCAGTTTACTGTGTTATCATCTGCCCTGTTGAATAGGCATGTAGCCTTGGCTTTGTTTTGTCCCCTTCTTTGTCCTCTGTGTTCAGTCTGTTGCCAAGTTGTGTTCTTTTCTCAGCCTTCTGTAGCCAAAATAAATATCCTCTTGTTCTGATCACATGGTGTCTCTTCTAATCTGCACATTGACTTTATCTCTGCTCCTGGATCTGTTGCAGGCTTCTTCCCTCCTCTTCAAAGCCCTTACTGTCTTGTCTCCCCTCTTACATTCTTTCTTTGACCTTCACTCCACCACTTCCAGCCAGCTGAGGGTCTCCTGCTACCTCAAATTACTCTACTCTTGCAGCACCTTATGCTTGGTACTCTCTCCCCACCTGTGTGATGCTACTTACATCTCTTCCTTCATATCTCTCCTCAGAACTCACTTTTTCCATGAAGTCTTAAGCCTGGTGAACATTTAAGTCAGGCCAGCCAATGAGGAACATTTACAGTTCAACTAATTAAGTTATGAGGTTCATCAGATATTTCTGTCTTCAACGTCACCATTTAGTAAGCCTGGAGTGTACTTAAAATTGGTACTTAAAGCTAAGCATTGTCTGTTATAGTATGCAGCTGAAAGAAGGGCAGTGAAGAATAAAACTCCCAACTGGATGCTGTGGCAAGTCTCGTTCTTGCTTCTGGAGTTTTTTCTATAGCTTACGTTGCCATGTTTCAAGCACTGCCTCTCTTACAGATCCTGTCTTGCTTATATTACATTCATAGCTTTGCAGTGCCCTTCATTATCAGGTTTGTTTTAAATTCTCACATTCAGTTGAGCCTCCACCAACAATGGCCATGTGCAAAAAGCACATTATCTTTAGCCTGACACAAGGCAGGTGGCTGAATTAGATTTGTATGGCATATCTTTAGTCTACTGTTCTTGGTTTCTCTTTCCCCCTTCTTTCCCCTACACCACCACCCCAGGTCGCTGATGTCCGCTTCAATTTCATCACTGAACTTTTAACTGGCATTCTGTACAGCCAGCCATTGGTAATGCGCTATGCTTCTTTATGCCCTTCCAACTAAGGAGAATTTTTTTAATCTGTCTGCAAAAAGGCAATTCTTTCCAAACTTAGCATAGCCTTTCCTATAGTACAGTAGAACCTCATGTTACGTACCATCCTCCTTAGGAATACTTCAGGTTATGAGCTCCGCTAACCCGGAAGTAGATGCTCCTGGTTGCGAACTTTGCGAGCGGAAGTTGTGCAGCAGCGGGAGGCGCCATTAGCGAAAGCGCACCTCATGTTAAGAACGGTTTTGGGTTACAAATGGACCTCCAGAACAAATTAAGTTCAAAACCGGAGGTACCACTGTAGTGCTGCAGAAAAAAACTTTAAAAACATAGTGATATGGAAGATCTATTAATTTTATCTCTTTCAGTCAAGGTCTCTTCCTAATTCAGGAAGCAACTTGTCTTACTTTCTGGTCCCAGAATATGGAAGCCTGTGCTCCTATCACTTCCCTGAATGGACCTTCCCAGCTTCTTAAAACAAAGTATTTCAGGCATTGGTGCCAAGTTGTTGGAGAATACAGTACAAGCTTTGCTACAGTGTGCTAACACACTGGGAGTCTGTTACTTGGAAGTTCCTACAAGAGCAAGGATCTGATAATCAGGCATGCAGTATGCAGAGCTTACCTGGTGGTGGTACATAAGCTGAAACCTTATTACTAAATCTATTCCGTTGCAGCTTTGCATTTGTTTGGTGGCTTCTTTTATTGTTCTTATCGACATCTCCGACTGCATTGGAAGCTTCTAGTTTCTGGGATTGTTCTTAATCCCAGCACCTGCAGCATTGCTTAGTTGCCCATTTGAGTTAATGCAGTGACTTCCTGCTTGCAGTTCATCCAACCAAGACACACTTGAGTATGAAATGAGATTTCTCCAGTCAGTCTGTTCCACTTCTGCTGCAGATGGTTGGAAAGCAAATCTTCCAGTAGCAAATGGAAGCATGTTCTGTTGGCTTTGCTGCATAGAGGAGTACATTATTTGTTTGCCTGTAGATCACTTCTTTATTGTTCGCCCCACCTGCTTTCTTCTAGGTGCAACATCTTTCCAGCAGGCAAAAGTTGTTTCCTGTATCTCTCAATGAGACCTTAAAGCACCCATTTAGTGGTCTATTTATATTGGGTGCTTTACACTTCCTGGTTATTCCTGCCACCACTACAAAACCTATTCCTTGGCAATAAGAACTAATCACCTTCTCCCCCAAGTTTGTTTTTGTACGTTGTCCGAGTAACACCAACCTCAAATAACCACCGTGCTACCATGCTACAAGATGTCTTGCACATATACTGGTGGTGTCTGATACGTTCAATAAATCTCTCTAACGAGGGCTATATTTAGAATGTATCCTATAACTAACCTAGCTCCTGATACCACCTGTGGCATTTAATGACTCCCACTTGGAGGACTTCAGAGCACACTTCAGACATGATGGATTACTTGTCTTATCACCTTAGCTAAGATGGTATCAGCATTGACCGCCTGCTGTTAGAGAAGAACTTTCTAGGGTGTTACCTTGTATTCAGAATTATTCCAAAAATATTATATGTGCACTTCTCTTAGGCAGCGGCTGGCTGTTATTCTTGGCAAATGAAGGCCACCTAATTGTTGATTCAATAGAAATAAATTTGGAGGCAGCAGTTAGGACAGATTCTGAAGTAACATACAATGTTTGCAGGATGAAGCTTTTGAAGGGACTCTGTACACTCATGCATGTTGTGTTTGATATGCTCGGCCAGAGAATTTGCCTTGGGACAATTGCATAAGCAGGATGCAGCAGCAGCTAAGGGAAAATGCACAAAGTTCTCAGTCTTTTTTAATCTCAGACTATTGCAGATGGCAACCTAGATGAGATTGCAGATGGTAACCTAGATACATCTCTGTTCAGCAGACTCACCACAGTGGAAGACAGAAAGTGATAGCTCCTGCTTTCTGCTTTGGGTCTTGGGGAGCAGTGTGTTAGAGGTCTTAGGGCTCCTGGAGAGGGAGAACCAGTGTGGTGTAGTGGTTAAGAGCGGTAGACTCATAGTCTGGTGAACCGGATTCGCATCTCTGCTTCTCCACATGCAGCTGCTGGGTGACCTTGGGTGCAAGTCACACTTCTTTGAAGTCTCTCAGCCCCACTCACCTCACAGAGTGTTTGTTGTGGGGAAGGAAGGGAAAGGAAAATGTTAGCCGCTTTGAGACTCCTTCGGGTAGTGATAAAGCGGGATATCAAATCCAAACTCCTCCTCCTCCTCCTCCTCCTCCTCCTCCTCCTCTTCGCCTATCTCCTTTAAAGCTTGTAAAGATGGGGAAATTAGCTGGGCTATGGTTTGAGTCTAGGATGTAGGCAGGCATAAATGTTGTTGAGGCTCAACAGTTTCATAAGCTAAAGTGGTACCTCAGGTTAAGAACTTAATATGTTCTGGAGGTCCGTTCTTAACCTGAAACTGTTATTAACCTGAGGTACCACTTTAGCTGATGGGGCGTGCCGCCGCGCAATTTGTGTTCTCATCCTGAAGCAAAGTTCTTAACCTGAGGTACTATTTCTGGGTTAGCGGAGTCCGTAACCTGAAGCATCTTTAACCCGAGGTACCATTGTATCTGTTTACAGCCTGTGTCTACAGGTGGCCTTCCTTGCTGCCTACTCACTGTAAATACGTAGGGCAGGAGTAGCCAATATGGTGCCATCAGAATGCTGCTGGTCTGCAGCCTCCATGACCCCGTCACTGTCCTTGCTGGATGGGGCTGATGGGAGCCCCAACACAATCTGGAGGGACTTAGTTGGTTACCCCTCATGTAGACAGTGAAGGTTGGTTTTATGATTTAGTGAGTGATGTGCCATCTTGTTCTCATCATTATGGCAAACATCTTACCCTTTTTAACTATGTTTCACTGCCAGTTGCCCACTTGGTGCTTTGCAATTTGATGCAGATACAGAAGCAAACAAGCTATTGCACTAGGCTATAAACTTCTGAACGACTGCTTTTGACAGTTTTAAACAAGCTTCCTCACAGTTATAGATTAAAGGTCTAAAAATATGTCTTGATAAAGATTCTAGTAGGCATAGAGACTAACACTTCCAGTTATCACATATTCTCACCTTGTCTGCTTTTTGACCTGTTAACCTCTCACTTCTAAGAGACAGTATTCATGGCCATTAAGAACAAATTGTATTGGGTTGAATCCAGACCCATTCATGCTTGAGTAAAACCCATGAAATCAAAAAGACATAACTTAGGTCCAATTGATTTCCCTGGTTCTACTCTGTGCATGACTGAATCAGGATCTAACCAAAAAAAGCCAAAAAAGTAAAGCTCAGTTAACGATGTTTTATTTTGATCCAAATGGCACATTGAGTTCTGCAGCAGAATCTGACGTTTATAGTTGCAGAACCAGCTAGGTAACTAAAGATATAACAAATCCAGTGTAATATCTTGCACGTTTGCCTTTTTAGAAAATCCACTTTAACTTTCCTTGTGTTTAATTTCACCTGTAGCAGGGTTTTCAACAGCTTTCAGCCAATTCAATTTACTTTGAAAACTAGAACTTTTGAGTATTGGTTCATTGCAAAGAGATTTTTAGCAGCATAGAATAAAATTGCTTTAAGTGTTTTCTGCCACATATACTAGTAAGGGTGCTAGAGAACGCAGACAGTTGATCGATGTTAAACACTTCTCCCAAACGATTTTGAATCTGAAAGATGATGGCTTGCCTGCCTGTGTATTGCAGCAAGGACTTCAAATCACTTGCCTACTACTACAATAGCTCACGTTTTAAGGTGGGAACCTGGTCCACAATTAGTTTAGGCTGTACTACACATCTCTTGAGGCCCATTGGAAGCTTGACACACACATGCACATGGGGAGCTGCCTTACACTGAGTCAAACCACTGATCCACCTAGCTCAGTATTGTCCACACAGACTGACAGGAGCTCTCCAGAGGTTTAGACAGAAATATTTCCCAGTCTTACCTATTGATTGAACCTGGGATCTTGTGCATGCATAATAGATGTTCTACCACTGAGCTAACTGCTGTAGGAATCAATTCTGTTACCAAGTGCAATGTGTATAACTTTTATTTTTATTCCATACTTCTGTAAAAATAAGCTACCTCTCAAAACTCTGGTACAAAACCCGATTGCAGTAAGACGCCCAATGTGATGATGTCCGCCTTGAGTTACTGTTCACTTTTTCCAAGCAGAACATTCAGAAAGTTTTGCTCTAAATATAGCTTGTGGCTGACCAGAAGTGACTCAGACGCTGCAAGCAAACAGACCCGGCCTGTTTTTAGTACGCCATGCGTGAGTTCCTATGAGCAGCAGGAGCAGGTGGGCAACCCAACCTGAAGCTGTGATGAAAGGAAGATGGGTATCCTGCTCTTTAACAGCAGTTGTGTCATCTCCATTTTATTAAACCGGCAAAGATGGTAAAACTAGCGCACATTAATTGTGTGTCGATAAACATGAATTAAGCCATAGATATACTTCCCAAGGCAGTGCTATGCAACGTGGTATTGAGGAGGCCAACAAGGACCCATTCACAAATCAGGGGCTTGGGTCAGGACTGGGTTCTTCACCCATTTGAGTTTATCCATGGTCGTGCAACGTACAGATGACCGACAGTGAGCCCACTGCTCTGTGTGCCTTAGTTTTGTCTTTGTGATGTGTGTTGTGCCTGTGACAAGCATGTGAGCGAGGAGGGTGGCCCATCCACTGGTTTTTACCTACCAGTATACTAAACACAGTGGGCTGAAATCTGGCATGTGTAAAAGTTCTGGGTTATATGTAAAGCAGTGTCTGCTGTGGGTTGTAGGCAAATGTGTTCTGCTCACACAGCAGAACTTCCTTCCCCATACCCCCACCCACCCACATCTGTTCCAAAAAGGGTTGAGGGGAATTCCTTGGATTCAGCCCCGGGTCACAGACCTGCATGATGGTTGTTTGTCCAGTTCAGCTTTATCAACTGCAATAACTTTGGATGTCCTCTTCCCCTCCCCCACTTTCTTTGCATCCCACTTGATTTTATTTTGTTGGCATCTGCCTTAGCTGTTAGCTTGAAATTATTTGAATTGTACCATTCAGGTCTGTGGGTTCTCTACACTTTGTCTTGACCCTTGGTGGTTTGTCTGACTTCTTGTGACGGGGTGAGGCAAGGAGGGGTGCATGTCATTGAGACCATCCCACCAGACAACTGCACCACTACCCACTTATCTGGGGTTCATGTCTTGTAAGAGAATAAATCCAGGTTGGGGCTGGCACTGATGCCATGGAATAAAATGTTATATGCTGCGGTGGGTGGAAAGGTAAAGGCGATGTTTGTTTTTAAGCTAGGCCCTCTATTACAGAGGACATAACGGGGGGGGGGGGGAGATCTGGAATTGGACATATTTATTTTTACTAGCAAGTATGTCCTGGTGGGGTAGATGAGTGTGGATTCTTGCCTCTTGCAAGAAACTTTTGATGCTGACCTACATCTGTCTGCTTTGCAGTATTTAGGCCCTGGGTTCTCTTCCCAGATTTCTGCCAGTTAAGGAGAGTTTGTGTCAGAGGCACAGATTCCTATCGCTGCAGCAGTTTCCCCAAATGCAGCGCTCCCTTCCCCTGCATAAAAGTGAATGAAAACTCCTTACTAGGATGCCATTAAGATGGAGACTGTTTCTGCTTCTGCCCCTGTTAAGCGCAGCCTTTGGGAAGGAAGTCTCTTGAGATGAGCATCCAGCCATAACTGCTTGGTGTGGTCTTGAAGTCTTGTGATGCAACAACTTCCCTGAAGCTAAGCAGGCAGTCCAAAATCTTCTGTATATCCTCTTGAGTTCCCTGGAGGAAAGGCAGGGTATAAGGATCAATAAAATGCATACTTTTTTTAAAAAAAGAGAGAATAGTTCAATCCCTTTCCCTCGTCTAATCCTTTCACAGGTATATTGGTGCTGCAATTCTACTGCAGTACTTTACAAATGAATAATTTAGCCACTGTTAATGGGCCAAACTACCCCCCCCCATTCCTTTTAGACTTGACTTGAGAAACATAGGGTGATTTGTAGATACAGGAAGATGCATGCAAAATGTCTTTATATTGAAATAAAATGCTTGAGTAACATTTGGAAGACTTTGAGGGCGTTTGTACCTTTTTGTCTCTGCAGATTTCTGAATCCACTGAGCATGATCCTCGGTGCTGCTGTGGTGGTCCTGGTGTTCGCAGTGTTTGTGTGGGCATCGCACAACAAAAACTTCATTCGCACGTTTAAGAAGCACTATCCAGCTGCCTTTGTTGTCTCTATCATCTTGTTGAGCTACTTCCTGATCTCCTTTTTTGGGGGTGTCATGGTGTTCATGTTCGGAATTACGTTTCCTCTGTTCTGTGAGTGCAAGTCTGCTTATTTTTGAAGCAGCTTTTCCTTTTGTTGCTTTGTTTTGTTTTGGACATTAAATGCCAACCTTGCTAGGATTTTTTTTTTTCTCATTAACAATCATGATGAGAAGCCAATACATACATTTTATTTGTAGAAATATTTCTGTATAGCTTACTGCCTCAGTCTCAAAGCAACGTACAGCCGTTTAAGCAACATCAATATTAAAATTGCCATACAGCATAAAAATACAGCTGGTAGCCCCAGGCAGTATTAATATTAGTAGTAGTAGTAGATGAAGAAGATGGTGATGATGATGGTGGTGGTGGTGGTGCTGCTGCTGCTGCTGCTGGTGATAAAACCTGCTGGAATGAAGCACCAGCCCAAAAATACATTAAATGTATTTTTAATGGGTACTGGAACATCATTAATATCAATGTTTTCCTAAGCTCAGAGGGGAAGTGGTTCCATAATGAAGGTGCCACCACCAAGAAGACCCTCCCTCTGGTTGCTGCCAACCAAGACAGCCTCTCTCAGCTGATCATAGAGATCACACAGGGCAGTAATATAATAAGGGACATTGGTTTTTATTTGCCATTGTACTATGATCAGAAGCTTCCCAGAGTCATTATGGCTGGGCAGTATTTGCAGACAGAATGCGCTCTTGGAGCCGATGGTGATAGAACATGCATCTCTTGTAGGTGTGAAGCTGACAATATCAGTTTGATACTAATATGGTTCTTTTTTGCTCTCCACCACCCCCCCTCCAGTGATGTTTGTCCATGCTTCCTTGAGGCTTCGGAACATCAAGAACAAACTGGAGAACAAGATGGAAGGCATAGGCCTGAAGAAGACTCCCATGGGCATTGTGCTGGACCTTCTTGAACAGCAAGAAGAAGGCATCACCAAACTGGCTGACTACCTGGCTAAAGCAAAGGAGTAAAAAAACACGCATGCGGCTTATGGCTCTTTGGGCATTTGGTTGGGCTTGCCCAGCATCGCTTTTCAGTCTGGGTGTGTGACAATACGCAGACTGCGAAGATGAAGTGTGGCAAAATAAACAACCCCAAGTTATTCAAGGACAGCCTGACCAGGATGGGGAGGTGATAGTAACCCTTCTGTGACATGCTAAGAGATCTGACACACAAAACCAATTTGTGGGTTATAGCACTATTTTGGGGAGGGGGGGAGGGGAGCGTGGGAATTGAAGAAATGCCTGCTCTAAAACTATGTCTATGTGTTTTTCAAAGTATTCAAAGTGCACTAAATGCAAGCAGCCCCTTTCACTCGCCTGTCTGTCCAAGGAGATAAATCCAAAATTAGTATGAATGAGGTCTTAAAAGTCCATTTTACAGTGTTTTGCAGTGCATCGTAATGTGCCTCTTGAGTGGTCTGTGTTTCCAAATGGAGAAATTGAGAACTCAAATGTAGTCACATAACATGCACAGCTTGTTAGGACAAATCCTTATCTTTCTCCATTTACAAATGGAGACCTTCGTTCTGCATGAGAATTGCAAGTCTGCATAGATGACATCTAGCAAACAAACATTCCTTCAGTGAACCTATGCAGAATTAAAATATTTGGGGGGCAGGGAGTTGCATAACAATACGAACATGATTTTCTGTGCATGCCACATCCAACATGCTTTTATATAATAGAATTATGTAATTATTTAACTCTGCCAGGCTTGATCTGCTATTAAATAGAAGTATGAGTCCTTTATGAGTCTTTAGTCAACACTTATAGATATATTTTATAGAACAGATGAACTGGAAAATGGACTCTTAATTTTTGCTGATAATGTATTGTACTAGAATGAAGGGTGGACTGTCCTGGTTTTATGTCCTATAAGGGAGAAAAAAACAGTTCATGCAACCTTTTACAACATATTTAAAGCACCTTGAATTTTTGCGTGGAAGATGATTGAAAACTTTATTCTAGTCCAACATTGCATATCACACACCTGTATTTTCTTTCTCCTGTGTATTTATGTGCTGTGATCAGACTTGTTTATTTATACAGCAGATGTCCACAGAATAATATATCTCATGTGATTCTTAGGATTGGTGTTAGCAATGTAGTCCTCTGCCCACTCTTCCTTTTTTAAATTGAGAGATGTAATGTCTCATTCCATACCTTAATTGTAAAATGATTAGTATTTTGTTGGAAATATCTATCTACCAGTATGTATTCTAGGATTTAAGAGAAGTAAACTGGTTTTGATCCATATGTTGTCTCAGTTTAACTGTGCTGAGTGATTCTTTTCAGTGTGTGATTTGGCCAATGGCTCCATTGTTGCCATTTTGATTCAAAAATAGAAGAAAATAGTACACAGATTCTAATATAATTTTACTGATGCTTTCTCAGTGCAAATTATTTCAAATGAAGTGATCACAAGTGCAAAGCAGACACATTCTTGATTCTCTGTTTTTGACCTGGGCAAGTGTGATGTGTCTGAAATATGTGGTTGAGAGACAACACTCCCTCTTTTGAATTGGTTCTATTGCCATTTCATGACCAGCGATGCAACATTTTCCGTGGATCTTGCTCTTGGGTTGCTGTTCCCTGTGAAGTGAACACTGCTGAGATGTGCCTGGCCATGGAATTGTTAACATGTACAGATTTCCGAAGAAGAATATCTACCCAAAGAAACAGTGTTTGGATATGCTTTAATGCATGCACAATTGATCTCTGGTAACAGAGGCAGGAATTTACATGCTAGGCGTTGCGAATCCCCTTGTGAATTAATGCACTTTGTAGACTTTTACCAGTCTTGTCATGGTTGTATAAAAAGATGAGTATCCTTCTCAAACCTCACTATTTTTCATGTAAAACATTCATTTTTGTTTTGTTTTGAATTGAGAGTCTTTAATTCCTTCGTGCTTTTATCAGTAGAAGTGTCTCTTTTCACTAGTGTTGTTGCTGCCTTTTAACCTTGGGGAGATAGGATGTATCTACTGGGGGGCCATAGGATGCTGTGGACCTACCCCTCTGTAGTTCAAGAGAAAGGATGGTCTGTGGGAAACAGGCCTCCTTGGTGTGGTGATGGAGGAATGATCCAATGACTGTGCTCAGAGGACAGTAGAGCCTGCAGCAGGGGAGGCCTTGGTGTGAAGGCCTGTTCACTTGACACTCACCCAAAAAAGAGCACAATAAAATAGCCAGGGAACTAAGACATTTTCTCCATTAGGCTTAGGAAGGCTGTAGATCATCATGGTGAAATGTATGGTGTGTGTTATTTTAAAGCTGCATCCATAAGTCACTAAAGGACTGCAGTAATTAGTAGTACCTGAAGCTTCAAGAATTTGCTGACTTACCCTGGTACCTTACCTGCTCTCACTCTCTCTCCTCCCCCCCCCCCACACTCTTTCTTTCCTCCAGAGAACTGTCTTCACTATTTGCTTTTCAGGGTGCAGGGACAAAGAGGTGAGATAGGCAAACATATAAGGAGCTAGTTTATCCTTCTGACCTCCCGGTGAAATCCGTGTCGAGCGTGTTCTTCGGCATGAAACCTGAAGTCCCTTTGCCTAAATTTACAAAGAGATACCATGTTTAGAAACTCCTTATGGTGCTGGCTGTATCGGCTGTCAACATTGACCACAGCTGTGCATAGTTGTTTGCTCCCCGCCCCCTCCATGTACTGCTCTAGCTGATGAGCCGTGCCATTACCTGTGATCCCCACTTAAGTCTGAATTCAGCCAGACTACTAGTTAGGAAAAAGTGCAGTCCCACTCTTGTATATCCTCGTTATTCATTCTGAGCAAGATAAAACTGATCTGATAGATGTACTGAATGGATCTGAGTAACTCTGAATTAGGGTCTATTATACTGTAAAAACTTTGAACATGGAAATGCCATACAAGTGAGCAATAGCTGCAAGAGTTGTGCGTTCACCATCAAGAGAGAGACAACACTCAACTCTAAATCCCTATCTAAACTTGCATCTATGCAGGAGCTTCTGTATGTCTCCTGTATGTTGCAACCCTTGAAGTTTGCTGAGTACATCATCTTTGTTCCGCCCCAGGTATATTTTTACTGAGCAGCCATTGGCGGTGCTCCCACATTATTTTTCTTCCTGCAGTGTTGCTTGATGGCTAAACTGAAAAACCTGGAAGCCACAGGAGATAATTCTTGGGACAAAAGGGTTCCTTAAAATCTACTATAGTCTCTAGAAAACAGTTTAAAAATTGTTTGTATGATCTGTACCTTCAACGGAGCTTACTATGGAGGTATAGGATTGCAACCTAAGTCTACACCACCCAATCTCTCACCACATTATTTTTCTCTACTTCCCTACTACATGGGCAGCAACGGAGGCAACCACAGGCCTGCCTTCTCTGGGTTGTATTCAGCTAAGTCCTACTTGGAGTAGAGCCATCAAAATTAATGAACCCAAGTTTGCCATGCCCATTAACTTCAGTGGGTTTGTGCTAGCATTGAATACCATCCTCTGAAATTTACTTCCTGACCCCAATCAAAGGCTATGCTCATTGACAACAGGGAGCTTGTGAAACTATTTCTTGATTGGTTTTACATAGCCAAGCTGCACTGAGCATTTCAAAGCCTGTGTGCTCTTAGTGAGTTTGATTGTGATTAACATAGGATGATGGGCAGCTTTCAAGATATGTTCATGTACAGAGATGGGGATCCTGTGGCCCTCCGGATGTTGGGTTACAATTCCCATCATCCCTGATGGCGCCTAGGGATGATGGAAGTCCAACATCTGGAGGGCTGCAGGTTCCCCATCATTGCTACAGTCAGTGGAAAACACCACAAAGGCTGTGAGGTTAGGTTGTCTTAGTTGTTATCCTAGGAGGCAGCTGCTGCATTGATCTGTAAGTGGTGTAGCTCTACAACTGAATAGTGATAAAATGCAATCTATCTAAGGCAGCATAAATCTGCTAGGTGGTAGCTTGGTATGTCTCAGTGTAATAGAACAGTTGCCTGGCAGGATTCCTAATTTAAACTGGCATAAGTGTGATGTAAATTCAAGTTTGCTCAAGCCTGAAGCATAAGCCTCTTTTGAATTTAAGGGCCTGTACTCCTTTGCCATAAGTAAAATTCAAGTTTGCATGTTATATCAGAGTCTACCTTTCACAGCAGCATGTCGTACGTGCCCATTTTACTCATTCCAGATCTGTATTGCTAGTGTCTCCGAGCAGGAAGGAGAAATACGTTGGCCTCAACTTATTAGTAGGTTGCCATCAGCAAAGTGGTTGTGTGCCTCAGTCTTTAGGTACAGCTGCATGAATGATAGTTACGTAAGGGAAGTGTGTGTGGGAGGGGTGCTTATGTGTCTCTTGGGGGGAACAATGTCATTACAGCTTTCGCAGTGGAAGTGCTGTAGTGGTGAATAAATGAGAGGCATAAACTGGTATTAAGCTGAGTGGCATAAATAAATGAGAGGCATAACGCTGGTTGGTACAAGTTAATGAGAAAGTGGATGAATTTACACCATGCACACACGGCAACATATTCATTGCTTCTGGAATCCTGCAGTACTAAAAGCAAAAGATCACAAATGAAATGGACATGTACCTGTTTTTCAAAATATTTCCCCCACACACAACATGGGAGAGACTTCATCTTACATACATTGCAGTGCTGTATTTCGCTCTTCAAAAATCAAAATAGCTGGCCAATTAAGTCATTGGCCAGGCCAGCTTTTAGAAACTGCTAAATAATTGGCCAAGGGTGGATTATCACCTTTGTCTCTAGCAGCTAATCTCCAATCTTCTGCAAGGACCAGGTCTAGTTTTCTCCTCCAGCTTGTAATGAACTTGCAGTTCTGAGCTGGGCAGTGCTCCAAGCACCTGGAGTCACTCATCTAGCAAAGGACACTGCTCTGCCCCAGCTCCTCCAGTCCATTAACAAGCTGGCCCAGCGGATATCTGAAACTGCAGTTCCATGGCTGTGCTATACAGAGGGTGGCCTTGATAGTGGGGAAGGAAAGAGACAATCAGGGATACAGCAAGGACAGGGTGGAGCTGCCAGGGGTGGAAGGAGAGCCACTTTTCTCCAAGTGCCTGAGATGCCATGTTTTTAGACAGTGATGAAGAAGAACAAATGAAATTGTAGAAAGTGCCCCACTGTAACTTGAAGCTGTCAAGAAAGAATGCAAGCCTGTCAGCACAGCAGTCCAGGAAGTGGTGTCAATGTTCTCCAAACCAGTTTCAGCTGTCTTCCCCAATTTGCCTTTGGGTACAGATGTAGGCCACTCACACTATACCTACATGGATAACCCTGATGAGACATGAAGTCTTCACAAAGACAAGCTTTACTGAGAGCTGAAGGCCAGCTTTTATGGCCAGAGGTGGTAGGGTGAGGTAACTGCAAAAGCCAATCCTCAAGAGCCCTCATGGACATGCTGGTGCTCCTCATTGTCATTTGCTTGCTCACCAGCCCTCTTATGGGCCAGAGTGGATGACTGCAAATGGCAGCAGCAATGTAGAGGAGGAGGAGCTGCAGCTTTGGGCAGCCATTGCTACTCCCCAGCTTTCAGTCTAGATGGATGTGATAGTAGAAATGGGAAGGGGAGCAACTGCTAGCTGCAAGGAGAGGCCACTGAGGGTGTCCTGCCAGCGGTTCCCTAAAACCTCGGGAAATCACTGCGTGTGGAGTCTTCACAGCCACCACCTCTATATCTCAGCTTTTGTGGCTGATGTACAGCAAACGGTGCTTTTTTTCTTAAAAAAATGTTTAGGGGTTCTCTCACTTTGACTCAAGAATATCACCGGGAAAGGAAATGAAGCCGCCATCAGAGGTGGTAACAACGAAATTGACCAATCGCCATGCTTCATACTCCTACTTCATACATTAAACGCTTCCTTCCATCTGAAACACCGTGACAGGAAATGAGGCCGCCATCGGGGGTAGCAACGGAACTTACGATTCACCATGCTATTCAATGGAAATGGCGATTCACCGTGCTAGAGAAGAAACTAAAAATTTTAATTTTTTTAGTTTCTTCTAATAAATGTTTAGGCGTATTCGTACCCCTAGGAAAAAATTACTGACAGCAACCATCCCTGAAAGTAGATGTTCATTTCTGTTGCAGTATCCTTCATCCAATAAAGATGAAAGTAACTGTGGTTTGCCAAACACCCAACACGCACCTGTGCTGAAGCTGGCAGACAGACATGCCCCACAAGGATGGGAGGGGGGGGAGAGAAGAAAAACTCACAAAGGACACCATATGCTTCTGTAAAGTTTAAAAGCAGAAGGCGACATGATCGCAACAGGGATTTCCTGAAGGAATCTATAAAAGTTATAACATTGGGGATAATATCCCTCTGCTCTCCGCCCCTACCCTCTGAAATTAAAGCCCAGCAAGCTGACGGAGACTATAGGGTGGCACTCGCCCATTACAAGATCGTACGTGTGAATTATTAACCATTTATACTGTTTCCATTCTATCCTTTTCAATCATCACTTCAACAGGTGGCATGCTTTAAGCATTGTTCCCATGTCTTCCATTTGAAGGAAACAGGCCCTGGAACAATATGAAGCAACACTTGCACAGTCTGTGTGTTTTGTTTTGTTCTGTTCTTTTTCTTTCCTTCTCCAAGTTGTTTCCTTCAGCTGAATGGGGAGTAACTACTCCAGCTCTTTGGGAAGTGGCACCTGTGCAGCAAAAATAAGAAATGTAAATGTAGGGTGTGGGAGGGGGAGGGGAGATATATCCTTATCACAATCTTCTTCCAAATGAAAAAAAAATGGTAACTGGGTTCAATTCCCCATCCATGGTATAAACAAAATAACTCTTCAATATATACCAGACACATTGTGACAATTAATTCAATCCACTACAGGCAATAGATCAGGCATCCCCAACCTTTGGCCCAACCTTTTGTACTACAATTCCCATAATCCCTGACCACTGGTCCTGTTAGCTAGGGATCATGGGAGTTGTAGGCCAAAACATCTGGAGGGCCGCAGGTTGGGGGTGCCTGCAAGAGATGATGTTCTCTTTACAACTTAATCCTAAACTCGTAGTTTAGGCAATCCATCCATTGCAACAGAATTTACTTTCCACATAAATTTATTACTAGGCTCAGCATAAATTGTTGTCTACCACAAGTACATATAGAGGGGTTTTTTAATTTTAAAAATGTCCCAAGCTTATAATTTTGCTTGTATTAAAGATTTGTGTTACTATTTTTTTCAATGTGCTTGGTAAAAAGGCATTCTACTGAGCTGCAGGTGTGACAAACAGCTGAACTGACAAGCTTAGGCCATCCAGGTGATGGATGGGATGAGTATGCTGACTGTTGATTGTTCTCTAATGTGCATTGCAAGACGTTTGTGGCTGGAAGACACTCAGTGCCAGGTGTGTATCTCATCTGTTTATGTACACACCCAACATCAGAATTCTGTCTCAAGGTGTCTTGTTGCAGCTTTGAAGGATAAATGGTTGGGTGATCGGATGCAAGCCTGTTCCTTCCCTTCACTGAGGTGCACAGAGGGTCACAAACTTTATCTGGAATTTCTTCTATAAGGCAATTGCAAGCTGTCCTGACTTACGGTGTTATATGTTTCTAAACTCATTTCCACTGGTTTTCCATTGTGGGAATATATGGCTTGTGGGAAGTAGAAGTGCTGGAATAGAAGGTGTAAACTCACCACCACCACCCCTTTCACCAACAATAAAAGCCCCTCATTTAACTGTCCTCAAATTGACAAAATGGACATGTCAAGGAATGTTCTCCTGTGTTGTTTTATGTGACTGAAGAGTTCTAGAAGTTTTACAGTTTGGAAGGCTAGCTAAAATTAAACCACTAGACCAATGCATAAAAAAGAAAATGAGAAATAATGATGGGCATTAAATAAATAAAAATGCTCTAGCCCTGCCCAGGTTGTTTGTCTATAACAGCTATTTTGTTCAAGTTAAAACTAAGAATGCTACAACAGATCGAAAACAGAAAACACTAAAACTGGCTCTGATTTTAGATTGCCATGTTTCTAGACAGGAAGCTAGCCCAGATGTCTTCATGTAATGAAGGGAACCGCCAGGAGGTGTAATGTATATTGCATGACTTTCAAGCTTGGAAAATTGCTTCTGAACTACCGAGGAAGACATAATTAAACATAACTGCTATGGGTGACCTCAGTGATTAACAGGTGCAGGACACGGGACCTGATCCAAATGAAGACATCCAAGGCATGCAAAACACCCTAAGGATAGAGATCTAGTGTGGGTGAGCTTTTCCAGCTGTGTAATTGAGAGGGGGGATTTGTCGGGAAATGCACCCTGCATCTCCACATCTCGCAATGCTCTCGGTGGCTGACACTGGAGATGCCCCACCCGGGGTCAGAAGGATTTCAAACAAATGCTCCTTCTCAAGCAACATGACTAGAGAAGGAAAAATAAAAAGAAATGAATGGTATATCTGGGCACTTCTTAGCCACTTCACTGTGTGTGAACACATATACATCACTCGCATATATCAGTGCCACAGTGTGGAGAATGTAAGATTTCATGCAGAGACCCACTGAATACACTTTATCATTAATATGTTGTGATTGCCCTTTGGGGAACAGAATCAGAATAAAAAACTGTAGCAGAAGGGCCAGTGGTTGCCAGTATTGGGCACCCTCAGGTAGGAGATCACAGCCAACTTTCAGACCCTCTCTAGGACTTGTGCCTCTTCCTCATTATTGCTTTCTGTTCACATGTTCCATTAATAATGTCAGCAGTGATGGAAGCAAGGTGAAGGAGGAGCAGCCCAGCTCCCCTTGAGGGCCCACTCAAGGAGGAGGCTCACAAAGACATTTCATCCCCCCCCCCAAGCCAACACTGGATAGTTTCCAATACAAGCTAAAATGCTGTAATTATAATGGATCTAAACATGCTGATAACAACAGCATTGAAAGGTGCATGCAATGCTAGTGCCATCCACCTGCAAGCTGCAAAGTATGGCTGCACTCAGCATAATATGGCCCTATTAGCAACACCACCCCCACCCCCACTGACATCTGCATGTTGAGCCTGGGAATATGTTTCAATTTGTTGGAAGCCGCCCAGAGTGGAAGGGGCGACCCAGTCAGATGGGCAGCATATAAATAATAAGTTGTTGTTTCTTATTATTTGTAGTCTTATTGGCAGCCTCTCTCTTTTAGCTGAAATTGCCAGAGACTGAACCCGGCGCAAAACATGGGTTCCTCCATTATGCAGGGGATCCTCCCAAAATTACTTTAGATAGCTACTATTAAAATTCTCTCTCTTCTGAAAAGAGTAAATGTTCCACCCATAAACATGCATCTTAGTTTGGAATTTAAAAAAAAATGTGGGTTTTTAAATAATAATAAAATAAAAAAAATCCATCATTAGTATTTACATCATACTAATGTGAGTGCACATTGCATGCTTTGGGTCCTAAGGTAAGAAGTCAGGAACAGAAGAGAGGTCTGCCCAGTTACAGACCATTCCCACTTTCCCCCTTCTCACATGGCTCAGGAGCCCTTTCCTCCAGCCTTCATGAGATATCTGCAGTGAAAATAAGGGGACAGAAAACTTTCCTTCCATAGCGATCACCATGGAAGGCCACCTCAGTGGGGAGACACCGCAGGGATTTCCCCTTTGGTGTCTCTACTTCTGGGGAGAAACCTCCTTGCTTATTAGTGCGCAAGGACTGCACCCCAATAAGTGTTGCTGATAGATGGTGAAAAGACCGTGAGTGAGAGGCAGTAAAGTGAAGATCTCTCAGAGTGAAAGGCTGGATGAGAAAAGGGAAGTTAACCAGTGAAAGGTGGGAAGGTTTGTAATTTTCTCTAGAGAATGGGGAATTAAGAGTTACGTTTGTTCAGAGAGGTATTTGCATTTCTTATGCATTATACTCAGGGCTGGTGCTATTATTACGCCAACTAGGCAACTGCCTAGGGTACAGACCCCACAGGGGCACAGTACTGACCTTTCAGGGACAGTTTTATACAGATTAATTTTGTTACATCTTATTAATTTCTGATAGTATTTTACTTCTATATTTTGAAGAATTCCATCATCTTTGAAGTAATTCATACATTAGAATTTTTTTTAAGTATGTATGAAATAGACTGCAGAGTTGAAAATGCACTTCATTTTAAATCTTAAAAGTCACATCTTAAACTTGGCACCCACCGGTATATCAGCTGAACATGCCCAAGCGTCAGATGCACTTCACCTGAAGGAATAGGTGACAAAATTTGCAAAGGAAAAGGCACGCAAAGTAAAATTTTGATGTGCCTGAAACAGAGACTTTTCAGAGCCTTAAATTTTAATATCACAAGTTTGTTCAAAATTATTTGTGTGCTAAAACGTTTTCTTTTGTACTTGAGAAAGAAAATCAAAGATTGTTCTGTTACTTATTTCTGCAATTTACAAATTTAGCAGTTTCAAGTTTTGTGTATTTCATTTTTTCTACAAGACATCTGTTTTTGAAAACTGAAGTTAGCATTTTTTTGGGGGGGTGCAAGTACTTAGTCTTGCTTGGGGTGCAAAATAGCATGACACTGGCAATGGATATCTTGCTGCTGATTCCTCCCCCTCCCTTATTTTTTAGGAGGCTGTTGTTATTAGATGTACATTATATTTATAGTTGCACCTGAGATAAGCAGGTTATATGAACTTGTAGATTGTACAGGGTTTGTAAGAGTGTGTATAATTTGGCACTGTCATTATATCATATTTATTACTATGTGTTGCTTATTATTCTGAATTGTATTTACATAACCATTCTAATGTTTTGTATTGTCTGGCTATTATGGGATATATTGACATACATTGTTTATTATGTTCTATGCTGTAAACTGCCCTGTGGTTTATTTTGCTTTTTGTTTTGCAAAATGTGATATATAAATTGTAAAAGTAAACAATAATAAATAACTGCAAATGTTAGCTATATATACAAAAAGCTATATATACAAATTGCCAGTACGTGACACCCAATCTAATTTAGGATACCAGAGTAGGAGATAGGGGGAATATGATCCTATGGTTCCATATGCAGATCATTCCCTGCCTGCAATTTGCATATGGAAAATGTCCCCATTAAAGTGAATCAAAAGTTTTACTCCAATGCAAATAGTGGCTCTGGATTGGGAATACAGTGGAGGTAAAGGATTTGTTCCTTACCCTCTGCCTTGGTAGGGTGATGATCTGGATCAAGGGTGGTGGGTTGGGATACACTGACACTTTGTCTAAATTGAAAACCCTAGCATTTAAAGCAGGCACCCCCAAACTCGCCCCTCCAGATGCTTTGGGACTACAACTCCCATCATCCCTGACCACCGGTCCTGTTAGCTAGGGATGATGGGAGTTGTAGTCCAAAACATCTGGAGGGCCGAGTTTGGGGGTGCCTGATTTAAAGGCTCAGAAACATAGCTTTTGCAATGTGCAATTTCACCCTTAGGATCAAGGCCATTGTCTCCACAACACATGGCTGTTGTCATCCCCAAATGACTCGATTTTGAATGAAATATCTTAAGATGGGCTAACTGATGTTGCAGTATCTTCCTACTTCCTTTTTTCACCCCATTGCACTCACCGGTTTCAGATAAGCTACGTTGCTCTGGCGAATATCATTAAGTAACTGATCTCTAGGAGTTACTTCCATCAGAGGAGGTGGCCGTCTTCTTGGAATAGGCTTGAGTGTCTTGATCACATCTTTGAGGTTAGTTTTTTCAGCAGGCTCCACATATTCTTTTATGGTGGGTTTCCGCTGGGTTCTCTTGAGTTTCACTATTTTGAAGTCGCCGCTGCTTACCTTTTCAGGGTCTGGTTTTCTTGCAGGTTCGTTTTTCCTTCCCGCAGATGGAGCTTTGGGGACTGGTGGCATTGGAGGTTGCATCGAAGGAGGCATCACTGAAGCAGGCATCGGTCCCCCTAGCAATTCCCACATGCCAGGAGGCAACCCGAGTCCGTTCTCTAACATGGCTATCAGCTCTTTCTGCTGTTTTCGTTGCTGCTGCTTTTGCTCCTCTATCCTTTTCTGCCTCTGTTTATCGAGGTTTCTGCTGAGCAGATTGGTAACCACCATTCTGGGACCTGGAAGTTCAAAGTGATACCCTATCTTGAGCAGCGTAGGGTTGGCTTTCAGTAACCTGGAGATCTCCGTTTCTGCTTGATGGCCCAACATGCTTCTCTGGTTGTGAAAGCGTAGCTCAGTCAGCTTCTCATTGTACTGCAGACACCTCATAATTGCAACAATTCCTTTACCCGAGATGAAATTTGAATCAATATTCAGTGTCGTGATGCTCCTGTTTTCACGCAGCATGTTAGCCAAGGCAAAAGCAACATTATCATCTGCCCCCACATTGGCTAAACTGAATGTTTTGATGTGCTTATTCTTTTTCATAGCATTGACAAAGTCCACCAGCATTTCCTTGGGGATGTTCTCAATGTTGTTCAAGTTGAGTTCTGTCATGCTTGGGTCATTCTTCCGGACCTTTCTTAGGCTCTCATCTAAATTGGTTTGATTTCCTGAAGGCCTAGCACTTAACTTAATAAAATTAGTATCTACAGCTAATTTTTTGGGAATATTTAATTTTGATGCTTTCTTTTCATTATTTTCTTGTTTTTCATCTGATCCCCCTGTTTCATGTTCACTTCTGCTGTCCTCTTCACCATATGGTTTCTTTGTTCCCAGTTCCTCCTTATCTTTCTCTTCGTCCTCCTCTTCATCCTCCTCCTCCTGTTCTTCCTCACCTTCCTCTTCCTCCTCTTCTTCCTCCTCTTCCTCCTCCTCCTCCTCTTCCTCTTCCTCTTCTTCTTCCTCCTCCTCGTCTTCTTCTTCCTCTTCTTCATTCTCTTTATAGTCTCTTACATCTCCATTTGTTTTCCCTGCATTATTTTTCACCATCTGCTTCTCATTACTAATATCTGGAGAATTTTCTTCGGACTTCTCCACAGCGAGCCTCTGCAGAAAACAGAATGCTAAGAGCTGAAATAATTTAAAATAGTTTTGCCTCATCTACTAAATAAAACCAACAAAGTTGATGTGACATTTAAATTTGTTTCCCCACTGTGCAGATGAGTTACTTTAAAAGAAAATAGACGGTTCTAAATTCCAATATGTACTTTGCTGGAATTTATTCTTTATTTTTCACAGTCCAAATGCTCTGATGTCAATATTATTTGAGTTTAATTGGCTTTGTCTGCTACATTACTATTATAAATAACCTTTCATATGTCAAAATCTGGAAATAACTACTTCATTATTTTATAATGAGTTTCAAAATAATATACATTATTGGACTCATTCTGCAGTCAGTCTGGTTGTTCCATTTCTCCACAGATCTCTCTAGACGTCAAATGTATTGGTCTTCTGGCTAAAACATCCATTTCCCTCCACTGATTGCCCTGTTTTCCTATCCACAAAATAACTATTGTTTTAGAATTACTGTAATCATAGCATTTCTTTCTCCATACAGGTGGACATTAAACAAGCCCCACAGGACATTGTAAAAGAACATACATGTGGGGTTTCCAGTAGTGTCTGAGTAGCGTTTCCACCCCCATTCAGCCCAGCCACTGAGGTCCAGTTCCGAGGGCCTTCCGGCAGTTCCCTCACTGCGAGAAGCGAGGTTACAAGGAACCAGGCAGAAGGCCTTCTTGGTAGTGGCACCCGCCCTGTCGAACACTCTCCCACCAGATGTCAAGGAGATAAGTATGTAACTATGCAAGCTAAAGAAGACATCTGAAGGCAGCCCTGTATAGCGAAGTTTTTAATGTTTACCGGTAATTATGTTTTTGTATATGCTGGAAGCTGCTCAGAGTGGCTTAAGCAACCCAGTCAGATGGGTGAGGTACAAATACTAAAATTTATTGTATTTTAAATTTATCGTGCATTTAATATTCTATTGAGAGCCGCCCAGAATGGCTGTGGAAACCCAGCCAGGTGGACAGGGTATAAATAATAAATTATATTATAAATTATTATTATTATTATTATTATTATTATTATTATTATTATTATTATTATTAATGGCTGGCAGGGCAGCACAGCTCACCTGGCTTTGCAATATGGAAGTGACTGCCAATAATTTAAGTGTGAGGGGGCAGGGAGGTAGGGAGGCTGGTGTGGTGTGGGGGCAGCAGCAGGAGGATTGAATTGGGTCTGCAGCCGTGCCCACACTGCATCACACTTCCTGTCACCTCTCCCCTCTTTTTTTCAGTTACCAGCAGTGACCTTTGCATTGGGAAGCCAGGTAAGCAACCCACCCTGCTCATATTCTGTCCTGCCATTGGCTACTTACTAGGGGGTTATTTTTACTATTCTTAAAATGTTGAGAGCAATCATAGTACACATTATTTGGTCCAAAAGACAATAAAGCTGAGATATGCTCAAGGTTTAGATTTCCACTCCATATTTTTCTGGTAATTCTAAGATATCAGAATCCATATAATTTCCAAATCGGTGCCCCCTTTTCCCTTGGACCTGCTTAGCTTAGGCAGTTGTTAAAGATCCTGGTAAAGGACTGTTAGGTCCAGTCGCGGATGAATCTGGGGTTGCGGCGCTCATCTCACTTTATTGGCTGAGGGAGCCGGCATACAGGTTCCGATGTGGCCAGCATGACTAAGCCACTTCTGGCGAACCACAGCAGCGCACAGAAACGCCGTTTACCTTCCCGCTGGAGCGGTACCTATTTATCTACTTGCACTTTGATGTGCTTTCGAACTGCTAAGTTGGCAGGAGCAGGGACCGAGCAACAGGAGCTCACCCCATCGTGGGGATCTGAACTGCCGACCTTCTGATCGGCAAGCCCTAGGCTCTGTGGTTTAGACCACAGCGCCACCCACGTCCCTAAAGATCCTGGTAGTTTAGTTTAATTTCCAGCCATCCTAAAGCAATTGACAATGCCTGCTAGAGTAAATTTGCCTGGTACCAGAAAGATGACAAAGTCAGTACCAAGCAAGCTTGCCTTGGGAGAGCACTCAACAATTGGGGCACTACCACAGGAAAGGCCTGTTCTCTCATTGTCATCCTCCAAGCATCTCTTTTGTGGGCCTCACAATATACCTGATTATACTAAAATCTTTTTTAGTATAAATCTTTTTAATTAGCATGCTTTGGCGTTATCACTTCCTCTGGCTTTTCCTGAATAATTTTAGAGCAATGCTAAGCACAATACAGTCTTTCTACTAGTCCTGGTGTAATTGCAGCAGTAACTGTAAGAGTCAGTCAGTAAAATATTTAAGCAATGTCTCAGTTTCAGCCAGACAGGGTTATGGAACCCTAATTTCAATTCTCGCTCTTTTTCTTTGTTGTCTCATATCCTGTTAGATCTACTGTATCTAAAGGAGCAGGAGCCATAAAGGGTGAGACAGGTCTCCTACCCCACTCCTCTATCTGTGCCTTTTGTTCTATTTCTCTGTTCTCTGCTCTCCTTTGTTGACTATGTCACTTCTCTCTCTTCCACTATTTCCCCTAAACCACTACATATTCATTTTGCCCAAACCTCCACTGACACCTGACCATTTCTAACTGATTTACGCTGCTCATTTGTCAGTGCCTGGTTTCTGACTTCATCCTCATCCTGTCCAGGTGAGACTCCTGAGCACTTCTATGCACGAATAGTCTTGCAAAAAGTCAGTACACAACCTTTTCCTAAGGCAAGGCATGTCTAAACCTTGTAATAGAAAAGCAAAACAAAACCAAGGACACAATTGTTCCTGGCTTATTACATGGGATCCAGAGGACGTTCACCTCAGTGTTTCCCAAGCAAGGAAACACATTTCCTCAGCTCTAGGACTGAAATTTTGAGTTATTGTGAAAACATGATTCCCACTCCCTGCCCCTGTAATTCTTGCATTTGTATGTTTTAAAGTATGGTTTCCTCCCCTCACTTTTATTGTTTCTCTTTTCCTAAACCGCTTTGAGGTTTTGGGGTTGTTGTTTTTTGCAGTCAAACAGTGTATAAATTTTATGAAATACGTAAAATAAAATAGTGGTGGTTTTTTATGTTTTTAAAAAAGCTTTAAAGCCCCATATCTTTGCCTCTTTAGTATCTGAGAAGAATATGAGCCTCCTACTCCGTTCCTGCTTCCATCATAGCTTGAACTGCTTTTGCTTACACAGATAAATGTTTATGTTTAGTATGTTCTCTGTACTTCCATATTTCATTTTTGCATCTTTTGTTGTGAGCTGCGTTTAATTATAAGAGAAGCAGGACACAAATAGCTTTAATCCATCAATCAATTCTACCAAGGCTAAGTATTATCTATTTGAACCATTTGACTTTTGATGCATTCAAGAAGGAATCTCCCCTTTCCCATGGAAGTCAGGGAGCATTTTCCAGCCAAAAGACCTCACAATTTCATCTTTAGGAGGGTGTGTATATTCATCAGTTTCCAGTGCCTGTCTAAGGTACAGGGCTCTGTTACGGCACAGCATACCTGCATCATACAGAAGTAAGGAAAGCAAAGGCACAGCAGCATGTCTTGCTCTTCCTGTGTAAGAACTCCATATTTATTCTCAGACTTCACATCCTCACACCTGATCATGCGAGCTTCTGCACTGATCCAGTAATTCATTGGGTTTAGGTCATATGACAATAATTAAAACTGATTCATAAACTACATACCGGCTAAAATAGTTAGGAAGCACCTTCCTTTATATAAGCTCGCTTTCCCTTTAAGATCCCAGGCAGCGGCATAGTCCAAGGGCTGTCTCTGAGACAGGTACATTTGGCTAGGATGTAGAGAAAGACCTTCTGGGTGGGAGCTCTTCACTATGGAACTTCCTTCCCAAGAAGCTCTACTCTGTCTGCATCTATAAAAGCCTGCAAAATGTCCCCCCCCCAAAAAAAGCCTTGTAGCACAATTCAATCAACCTAATTATTATTTAGATGTTGCTATTCGGTGTGTTGTAGTTCCCACGTCACCACGAGAAGCATGCAGAATAGTTGCATTTCCTGTTTCTTACCTCCGACGGCAAGAGAGTGACAGGCACTCTTTCGTCCTCATGCATCCGCCTTGATGCCTTCTGCCAATACAGGTAGTCAACAAGGGACCTGTGATCAAAGTTTCCCGTCGGTGGCTTTTCAGTCTGGTCTCTTTGTATCATTCCAACTGGTACTTCAGGGTCTGGAGCCATGACTTCCATTTCACATTGTAGTTCCTTCAGTTCTTCGGGGGAGAGGTTTGCTAGGATTTCATCTTCATCAATCTCTTCAGAACAGATTTCTTCTTGGTCAGAGTTTTGGCTGAATTCAGACATGTTCTTTGTTGATGTAAAAAAAAAAAAAAGACCCAGAAACGCCTAAAGGAAATTTAAGAAAGACAATAACCAGAGCTGGTTATATTTTCTTCAGTTTTATGAAACCCTCAATGACCCTAAGGTTTGTGGGAAAGATTTTTTTTTTTTTGCCTGAAATTGCAGTATAACTCAATCTTAGGAGATGCTTGTGTAAGAGTGAGCAAGGGCTGGAGCATATGGTCGGTCTATATTAAGCAGCGCTTGGCTGGGGGAGGAGAATTTATGGAAGTGCTGCCATGTTCTGTTTTCAGCAGCTTGTGTCAGCTGTGTAAGCCCCTTCTGACATTTCAGTACAGCTGTTGTGTAGCGCTGCAACTTCTCAGTGGTAATTTGCTAGAGGATTCCCCCAAGGATATGAGATTTATTGGCTCATGATATATACAAAATATTTAAATATAGGGAAATGAATGCTACTCAGGTTGGCCTGCGCATGACCCTCTATACCTCTTACAGCTCAGGCTTTGTGCTGGCCACCAATTATTTTCATCCTCTGCACGTATCAGTCTTCAGAAAATGATTGATTTACGATGGCCAGTTTAAATGGCACTGGCAAAGATTGCTGTATTTATTGTCCCTAGCGCTAAGGAATGCCCTTCGGGCACGTGCTCCGTGGAGTCACTGACATTTTGTTTTAACAAATCAAAGGACCTGGACAACAGAAGCATCATCTGACAATAAGCAAAACAGCTGTTATTTTAAGACAAACATTTCAGTGGAGGAAGAAACAGGGGGAAAGTGCTATTTGTAGAATCTCATGACCCACAAATAAGACCTACTCTATAGCACAGTTCATATTTGCTAATTATAAACATTTTGTATGACAGCACTTGAACAAATCATGGTTCTTGCCTTTGCAGCCATTGCTATTGCAAGAAAATGTATGGCACCTAGTCCAGCATCCACCATGAAGGCAGGGGCTTTTTTCTAACTTACACAAACTTTGCACCAGGTGCAAACACCTCTGAGGTACATCCTCAAGCATAGCCTTAGCCCAGAACAAGGACACCTGCAGCAATAAAGATGCAGTAGCAGATGCAGTAGTTGGCAACAAGAAGAAGGGGACAACAGAGGATGAGATGGTTGGACAGTGTTCTCGAAGCAACTAGCATGAGTTTGGCCAAACTGCGAGAGGCAGTGAAGGATAGGCGTGCCTGGCGTGCTCTGGTCCATGGGGTCACGAAGAGTCAGACACGACTGAATGACTGAACAACAACAAGCAGATGTGCTAATGCATAGGGCCATGGCTTCATGAAGCCTTTGGAGAACCATCTCCATTCTTTGATCCTCAGCATTCTTGGAGAGAGATCATCATCACCCTTGGCTGCATTAATCCCAGAGGCAAATGATGAAACTGTCTTAGGGAGAGAAATCTCCAAAGTCCAGCACGCCTTCTTACTTTACGGGGAGAAATCCTTCTGGGAGCACAGGCAGGAGCAGAGGCAAGGCTTGGTTCCTCCTCAATTACAGGCAGGGGAGGGGAAGCAAATTCATTCACGCAAGTTGCTGCCACCTCCACCAGGGCAAAAACTACCAGACTAACCATAACTTTTGCCCCCTGAGCCAGAGAATTCTACTCCTTGGCCCCACTTAGGTACCAAAAAATTTTATTTCAAGTGTTGGCAACTCTTGCTCTAAGTATTGCAATAGTGAGTACTATGATTGTTTTGATTGTGCCAATATAAACAGGCCAAACTAATTAAGTGAATGTAATTAACATTATAAAAATAAAAAGAGCAGCAATGAGGGCCCTAAAGAGAACCAGGATCATGAGGGACAGGGAAGTGGTATAACCCTCCCCCTCCCCTGCTGCCCCTTTTGAACCCCACCCCCAAGCTGCCATTTGTATCCTAATGCAGCCTCCATTGGCACCAGTGATGCTGCGTGTAGGTTGTTAATTAAAAGGAAAGTGTCACATGACTCTTACTCTTCCCAGCCAATCAAGACTTGAACAAAAGAGTGCAGGTGTGCCCATGGCAGACTGAGAAATGCAAGACTTTAGCTTCAAGTCTTACTATTGGACTGAAAACTAAGCTCTAGCAGGATATTTTAAAAGATAATTCTGCTGGAATCAGAGTCTTTGCAAACCAATGATTTCCTGAGTTACGTAAATACAGAATGAAACAAACTGACACAGAAAACTATAACTACACAGTTACAAGCAAGATGGGCCATATTTGTTAGTTTCATAATTGTAGTATTAAGGAAATAACATTGCATGGGAATGTGCATATCAGAGTCCTAATCATGGCTGGTGGGTGTTGTTTGTTTGTTTGTTTCACAAGTAAAGCTGCTTTTGGAGGGGTAATTCAGAATTGTGGGGAGCGGCATGCAGTCTTTCTCGAGCCACCACTTCTGCACTCCAAATTGCCACATCAGCTGCTTCTCCCTACAGGGTTCCAAACATGTGACTTCACAAATTCCTGTTTAGAGTAGAGGCGTGTCAGGCAGAGAAAAGGTTAAGCATCTCTTCCTCGCACACCTCTTCTTCTCATTGCTCCCCCTCTTTTCCTGGGGGAAGGGTTTCCTTTTGGGTATCAGCTCCAAGAGCTTCCACAGAAAATGCAGTTAGCTCCCCCAAGTTATTTACAACAATTCCTCCCAAAATGTATTGTATGTGTGCACCTTTGTACTGCTGCGATGAAGTTTTCTTCCTAGTCGGTGCTAAAGACCTTGACCTTTAGGCTGAATCAAAGGCTGCTTCAGTGACATACATCTGAACTAAAAAAGATGGGCAGGTTTTCCTTCTGGGAGAACCAAGCAACTAAGCTGGTCCAGATGGTTGCTAGGGCAGTTCCTGTTTGTTGTGGGGAGAAGAATGTAAAACTGGAATGTGGACAAGAGATCAGACGTTACACGTCCAATGAAAACTATCGGTACCCTTCAGATATGCAAATAAAATACAGAAGAGGAAAAGTGGTTGGTTGCGCTCATGGGCAGTCGCTGAAGTACAGAAGGTTTTGCTTATTGCAGGTAACTATTACAATTTGCTATTTGTTGGAATTAACTCTGCCAGTACAGAGTACACATATTGACAGAGACGGTTATAACCCAGTGATAGTTTAGCAGATATGGGCAAGGTTGGCCCTAACAGCAGGCAGCTGGTTTGGGGTGTCATGAAAGAGCAGCACATTGTAATGTATATAATTAATATTTGTTGTATTTTTACTGCCAGGGAGTGGAATTTGTGGGGTTTTCTGCTTCAGGTGCCAAAATAACTTGGCCAGCCTTGGGTACTTGGGGAAAGGCAGGTGTTGTTAGCTGCTCAGCCACATGACAAGGAAATGTCTTGGAGTGGCCACTTATGGGTTGGCAAAAAGAGGAAATAAACTACCCAAGAAGTGGATGAAAGAGTAATTTCTTAAAAGGTGCACATGCTAATTTGGAAATAATTACTTAATTTAAATAGAAATAAAATCTCACCACAGTGGGGAAGATTATGACCAGGTGATTTGTGTGTGCTTGATCAGTCTGATGTTCAGGCGACGTGCTGCTCCTTTCCTCTTCAATTCTGTGATTGTATAAATGGGTAGAGTTTCAATAACTGGTGTTTAATTGTGGGTGTATTCTGCAGCGTATTACTCATGCAATAATGTGGGTGTATTCTGGTTGTTTGTTCTGTGATGCCTCCCCAATGCTTCCACATTATTGCCATCCAAAGGGGCTACAGGGCAACAAAAGCAGGACAAAAAATAAACCAGAATGTTGTGGTAGAGAGAAAAAATACAGAATTTCAACAGGTAGTTATGGGTTCTGCACTGTCTGGAAATAAAGCAGTGTGACCACACCAAAGCTTCCACAGGTACAAACAGTACTGAAAGGAAGAATGTGTGCAACCACCCTAATAGCATGAGTACAAATGAAAATGATTAGCCTACACACTAAAAGGGAGGTCTGGAGGCAAAGGTGCTATCAATACTTCTGGCACTTTACAAAATTACAAAAGCTTGATGTTTAGTGTTTGTTTGTTTGTTTTTTAAAAAAACACAAATAAACAACCAAACGGTATATAGTTGACTAAGACCCCCAGTACCTCTTTATTTAGAAAGTTAACACTGTGGATTGATGAAAGAGGTTGGGACTAGAAGTGAACTTAACACACTTTTCACTGCAAAGGATTTAAGGGGTCAGTTTGTGTTTTGCTTAGCAAGGTTTGTTTTTGGGTTATCGAAGAACTACTTTAAATAGCATCACCATTAGTTAAGTGAAAGAGATGGCTCGCTACTTCTTTTTTATTTTTTAAAAAGGAGGATTCTGTTTATTGCCAACAATTCATTGCTGGTTAATATTTGTTCCCAACCACTGTGCTCTTTGAAAACCAGGTTTGAAAACCAATTACCAAAGGCTAGGTTTGCCCATCCCATTCAGGAGCCTACAACTCAACAAATAGGATGAATGCACTAGATTTATTGTATGTCTATTATAAATATGCATTATAGGTATACTGTACACTATGCCAGGAATAGCCAATACAGTGCCCTCAATATGCTGTTGGACTAAATTTCCTTAATCTATTTGCCATGCTGATTGGGGCTGATGGGAACTGGGAGGCACTGTTGACTACCCCTACAGTTTGTTGTTGCTAGTAAAAAGCAAATATAAGCAGACATGGGAGAAGTTAAAACAAGCTAACCACATAAGTAGAGGTTGTATGGCCTTCTGTCATGGATGATCTATGTGAGATTCCAGCATTGCAGGGGGTTGGAATAGATGACCCATGGGGTTCCTTTCAACTCCACAATTCAATTATTCTGTAACTAATCTATTGCTACTTTTCTCCAACATCCCATGAAGGCTATATGTTAGGGCATAATCCAAGCAAAACTGTACAAGACTAGGGACCACAGACTTCAATGGAAGAATTCAGCAGGTACTTGCTTCCTCTCTTTACAAACCAGTTTTTATTTGGATGTGCTGAATTTAGAGCGGATTTCTCTTTTGCAAATTAGACTAATTCCTGGGTTGTGCCATTGTTTGCCACTTGACCTTGCTGCTGTCTACCCCTACTTTTCTACATAAGTCACCCACCTGCTCTACTTTTCTAAGGTGTTTTGAGAATGAAAGAAAAGGGTGAAGTGAGATTTAAAAATACTGTTTGGAAATACTCGAGTCGAATCAACTAAAGTAACATATTTGTCTTCCGCTCTGGATTAGCTGTTTCATATAATCTGCTGTTGATTGATTACACCAGAGGTTTTCGACCTTTTTGAGTCCGTGGCTCCCTTGACCAACTACCGGTACATTATTTCTGCGGCAACCCTGTGGTGTTCAGGAGCCCAGTTTGTCACCCCTTGCCTGCAGAGCTGGCAGCCTGTCACCCTTTTTCTAACACCCTCTCTTGTGGAGTGTTCCCTCAGCCTCCTCTCCTCTCTCCTCTCCTCGGGAGACCTCTGGGCAGCTACTGCTGCCACCCCAGTCTCCAAGCTGCCCACCCTGCCCCAAAGAGAGGTGCCTCCTCCCAGTGCCCCACAGGGGCCTGGGAAGCACCCCCTGGCCAGCCCCAGAGGCACCATTTGCCCGGGGAACTTGTAGTCAGGGCTGCTGCAGCAAACAGTTGTGCAAGCCTTTGGGAGGCAGAGAGGCGAGAGGGAATCACAGGAGGGAGGGAAGGAGCGCCATTCCGTGCAGTCAGGAGCCATCTCGGCTCCGGTGTCTTCGGGGATTTGGAGTGACCGCAACCACGCTGCGGGCTCCATTAAACCTCGGGAGGGGCATCCCGAGGGCTTGGGTTCTTGCAGGTGCCAGATGCGCCAACCTGGCTCTCGAGCAACCCTTGTAAAAGGGAGGCTTGAGCGAGCCAGGCTCCGGTGCGGTGCTGAAGAGCCATCGCTAACCGAAGACACGAAGCAGCGGGCACTGCCGGACTTTGAGCGCTCCACTTTTCCTCTATTTGGACTCAAAACAAGGACTCTGTAAGTACAGAGCATAATTTGAAACTAAAAAGTCTGAAATTTGGCTTAAAATGAGGAAGTCCGTCTCTCTCTGACACCGGCAAGATCAAAGTAACGTCAAAGGAGCTGGAGCCGCTTAAGATTTGCTTTAAAGTTTAGCGCTGATTTTGTATACTTTAGAAAACCCTGTTTGGGGGGTAGACTGAGAGTCTGATTTATTTCTTCTTGTGGATTACAAACTAAAAGGAAAGATACCGTTAACCCTCTGGCCAAGGAGTCTGGGTCAGGCAGGGAATGGCAGCTTTGGACGCGATTGCGCAGCTGGAAAATTGCCGAGACCCCATCACTTCCTGCCTACTCAAATCCCACGGTGTCCTTGAAGTTTAAAGAATGCTAGACTCAACAATGACACCATTCCAGCAAAGACTATTATTAGAATTTCAACTACTTCAGCAGAAAGTTATAGACAAGTTTACCCAGATTGGAACTACATTAGAGAACTGTTTTATATACCCACTCGATGGAAAGGATGGAAAGGATACTGATCCAGAGGAATTTTCTGAAGAAGAGGACACACAAGTTGGAAAACAAGAAAGGCTCCCTTGGCGTCAGAGGCGGGGAGCCCACAGTTTGGATAGTACAGTGAACCCCTGGGGTGGGAGCCCAGGGGTTCGAGAACAACAATCATGGAAAATGCAGTATGGAGTTGAGAGTGGAGGAGAGATACTTTATGACAAAGTTACAGCAACTACTTATCAAGAAGAATGCTACATTTTGGAGGAGAGGAAGCTACAACGAGGAATACTAAGTTTAAAACTGAACATGAAGGAAATAACAGAAGAAAAAGAAGTAAAATTGGACATGAAGGAAATTGTGATGGCCTGGGAGTCAGACTCTGATGCTGAACCTGAGGGATCCCAGCCTGCACGGGATTCCCCGCCTCCAGAACCAGCTGAGCCAGGGCCAGGGCTTGAGCCTGAAGGATCCCCACCTGTGCTGGATCCCCAGGTGCAGGCATCAGCAGAGTCTGCTCTGGCTCCTGATGGGAGGGAGGACCCATTGCCTGCAGGTGCTCCACTCCCAGCCTCTTCAGAGGAAGCTGAGGCATCCCCTGGGTCCAGTAACCCACCATCCTCTCCTGAGCTACAGAGGCTCAGGGCAGAGAGGCGAAGGGAGTTAAGTGTCTGCAGGAGGAGTGCTCGCCTCCAGGCCCGGAGGAGAGGCGAGTCTCCGGAGGATCGGGACCGCCCTAAGCATAGGGCCAGATAAAAGCCAGCCAGACCCAGCCCAAGTTGCGTGAGCAACTTAGTTGCAAGCGTGTGCTCAACCTGCAACCTTGTGCCTGAACCTGCCTTGGACCTTGATCTGCTCCCTGCCTCGCTCCCTGCCGGATTGACCTCCTTTGGACCCCTAGACCCAGGACTGGATTTGGACCTCGCTTCATGGACAAACCCTTGGGGCCAGCACAGTTTGCTCACGCCACACCCGCACTCCCCCTTCGCTGGGGTGCGTTCGGGAGGAACTAGTAGCCATGGCTGACCAGGCGGCTGCGCTGGTGGCATTGGCCCAGGAGAACCAGGCCTTGACCCACACCGTGCAGCAGCTAAGCAATGTGGTTACGGCGCTTCAGCAGCGTTTGGATGCCTTACTGGCTCCTGGGGCCGCCGCCCCAGCTCCTGGCAAGTACCCAGTGGCCCTGCCAGAGAAATTTGATGGGTCCCCAGCCAGCTTTCCCATGTTTCTCGCCCAGGCCAAGCTGTATATTCAGGGGCGAGCTCGGGATTTCCCTGACGATCGCACTAAGGTGCACTTCCTGATCAGCTTGCTGAAGGACCAGGCGGCCAAGTGGGCGTTGCCGCTGCTCCGGCAAGACTCCCCCTTGCTGACAGACTATACGGGGTTTTGCAATCATCTGGAAACCACGTTCGCCAACCCTCAGAAGGGGAGTCAAGCCAATCGGGCAATTCGGCGGTTGAAACAGGGCAAGTCCACAGTGGCCACCTATGCCACGGAATTTCGGCTGCTGGCGCAGGACTTGACCTGGAACGACTCTGCCCTGCGGGACCAGTATCTCGAGGGACTTTCAGACGAGATACTAGATCAGCTGGCCACGTTGGATCGCCCTGCCACACTGGATGCCCTCATCCAACGGAGTCTGCAGATAGACGATCGGTTGGAGGACCGTCGCCAGGCCCGGGGCCGCCGGCACTCCGGCCTCCCGGCGCCGGTGCCTCCCTGCAGTTCCGTGGCCAGAGCTGAGTCATTGGAGGAGCCGATGCAGCTCGGGGCAGCGCGGCCTCGCCTCTCCCCCTCGGAAAAGACTCGGCGTCGGGAGGGGAACCTGTGTCTCTACTGCGGTGGGAGTGGACACTACGCCCAAACCTGCCCTGAGAAACGCCAGCCGCAGGGAAAACGGCCAACCCCAGTAGCCGATGGCCCAGGCTACCTGGGGTCCCAAGCATCGCATGATGGGCCCTCACCAGTGGAATTGCAACACCTCATGATACCGGTGCGTCTATACCCCCCCGGTGGGCCCTGGATTCTCACCCATGCTCTGGTGGATTCGGGGGCAACCCGCTCCTATATGGACTCTGCCTTCGCCACTCAGCATCAGGTGCCGCTTCAGAACAAGCCGGAACCAGTACAGGTGGAGGCAATTGACGGACGGCTCCTACGCTCGGGCGCTGTTACTCGGGAGACCCAGCCCTTGGTCCTGTGCTACCAGCAGCACCGGGAGGTGCGAACCCTGGACATTGCCACCATGCCCCGGTTTCCCCTGGTGCTTGGGATGGACTGGCTGGAGTCGCACAATGTTCAGATCGACTGGGTCAATCGGACGGTACGCTTCCCAGACCCGGGTTCCCATGCTCAGTCCGAGTTAGTAGCAGCTGCCCCCATGGGTCAGGCTTTGTCAACGCTCCCTGCTGTGTACCAGGACTATTTAGACGTGTTCGGGGAACAGGGAGCAGACAAGCTGCCGCCTCATCGGTCCTTCGACTGCGGCATAGACCTACAGCCTGGGGCGCCCCTGCCTGTGAGCCGCTTATATTCTCTTTCGGAGCCAGAGCGTGAAGCCTTGCAGGACTTCCTTCGCAAGAACCTGGAACGCGGGTTCATTAGGCCCTCTACCTCACCCACTGCCGCTCCTGTACTCTTCGTTAAGAAGAAGTGTGGGGAGCTTCGCCTCTGCCATGACTACCGGGCCCTGAATAAGATCACCATCCCAGACCGGTACCCCTTGCCCCTTATTGCAGAATTGCTGGAGCGGGTGCAGGGGGCGCAGATGTTCACCAAACTGGACCTCCGAGGGGCCTACAACCTGATTCGGATCCGTGCCGGGGACGAGTGGAAGACTGCATTCGGGACCCGGTATGGGCAGTTTGAATACCTGGTTATGCCGTTCGGATTATGCAACGCGCCCGCCGTGTTTCAACGGTACATCAACCACGTGTTCCAGGACTTGCTAGACAAATACGTGGTGGTGTACCTAGATGATATTCTGGTTTATTCCCGTGACCCAGCCCGTCACGAGAGTCATGTTCGGTCCGTGTTGCAGCGCTTGCGGGAGCACCGACTGTACGCCAAGCTCAGCAAGTGCGAGTTCCACCAGCGGTCAGTAGACTTCCTTGGACACCGACTCTCCCCTGACGGGGTGCAGATGGACCCTGGGAAGGTGGCTGCGGTTCGAGAGTGGGCAGCGCCCCGGAACCGCAAGGACTTACAGCGGTTCCTAGGGTTCGCCAACTATTACCGGACCTTCATTGCAGATTATGCTCATCGCACCACCCCATTAACCCGACTGCTGCGCCCCAAGACGCCCTTCTCCTGGGATGAGGAGGCTGAAGTGGCATTTCAGGGGTTGAAAGCCTGTTTCCAGAGGGCGCCGATTTTACAGCATCCTGATCCCTCTCGTCCCTTCGTGGTGGAGACTGATGCCTCCAGTACGGCTCTCGGTGCCATCCTGTCTCAGCAACAAGGACCCGATGCGCCACTGTTACCCTGCGCTTATTACTCCCGGCAGCTCCTTCCGGCGGAGCGTAACTATACCGTGTGGGAGCGGGAACTACTGGCCATCAAGGTGGCCTTTGAGGTCTGGCGCCATCATCTTGAGGGGGCACGACACCCGGTGGAAGTGAGAACGGACCACCGGAATCTGGAGTACCTCCAGACCACCCGCAAGTTGAACCAAAGGCAGATCCGGTGGGCGCTGTTTTTCTCCCGGTTCCAGTTCCGGATCCGCTACATCCCTAGCTCCCAAAACCGGAAAGCGGATGCCCTGTCCCGGAAACCTGAGGATGTCGCAGACACTGTACAGCAGGCAGTACCGACGACTATCTTACCACCAGCCGCATTCCTGGCCACTCAGGAGGCCAAGCCGCTGCAGGCTCGGGTGCGAGAACAGCAACGGGTCGACGCTTGGGCACAGGAACGGCTCCGGGAACTGTCTGACGGGTCATGCCCTCGATATCCGGGGCTGGCCCTGCACCAGGGCCTACTGCTGCACCAGGGTCGTCTATACATCCCACCAGGACCATTGCGGGCTGAGGTTCTCCAGATGTCCCACGATGCCCCAGCAGCAGGGCACTTTGGGCGGTACCGGACCACCCATCTGGTAAGCCGGGAGTTCTGGTGGCCCCGCCTGAAGGCTGATGTGGCACGCTATGTTGCTGGTTGCGATGTCTGCCGGAGGGCCAAGGGTCCTACCGGGCGACCCCCCGGTCTGCTCCAGCCATTACCAGTCCCACCGCGTCCCTGGCACACGGTCTCGCTGGACTTTGTGGTGGACTTGCCCCCATCTCGTCACTGTACCTGCCTCCTGGTTTTCACGGACCATTTCACTAAGATGGTGCACTGTGCCCCCTGCCCGTCCATACCCACAGCTAAGGAAACGGCTCAACTGTACTTGCAGCACATCTTCCGCCTGCATGGCCTGCCCGAGCGTGTGGTTTCTGACCGCGGCGTCCAGTTCACATCCCACTTCTGGCGAGCCCTGCACCAGACCCTTGGGACGGAGGTCTGTCTATCTTCGGCCCACCACCCGCAGACCGATGGCCAGACGGAACGGGCAAATGCGGTGCTGGAGCAGTACCCTCCGGTGTTACTGCAGTTTCCAGCAGGATGACTGGGTCGATCACTTGCCATTGGCGGAGTTCGCCTACAACAATGCAGTGAACGCCTCCACCCAGCAGACCCCGTTCCAGGCCTCCTACGGCTACCATCCTCGTTTGTTCCCGGACGTGCTGCCAGCTTCCGCGGTCCCCGCAGTGACAGACTGGCTTCAGGAGCTTCAGTCCCAGCAACAATTATTGATGGAGCAACTGCGCCAGGCCAAGGACGCATACAAGGCCCAGGCTGACCGACATCGTCAGGAGGGGCCAGAACTCCATGTTGGCGATCGGGTGTGGCTCTCTACCCGTCACCTGCATCCTTCTCGGCCCTCACGAAAGCTGGATGCACGGTTTGCCGGCCCATTCACCATCACTGCGCAGGTGTCGCCGGTGGCGTTTCGCCTCCAGTTACCTCCATCGCTCAAGGTTCACCCAGTGTTCCACCGGTCCCTACTTAGTCCAGTCGCCCCGCCCGACGAGTTCCACCCAGACAATCCACGACCGCAGCCAGTTTTGGTTGAGGGGGAGCCTGAGTACGAGGTGGAGCGCATTCTCGACTCACGATACCGCAGGGGGAAGCTCCAATACCTCATCGACTGGAAGGGGTATGGGCCTGAGGATCGTTCATGGGAACCAGCGGAAAACGTCCACGCACCTGCCTGCCTCCGTGATTTCCATGCAGCTTACCCCAGCAAGCCTGGTCCGGCCCCTCGGTTGAGGGGGGGGCCTGGGAGGGGGGATGGTGTGATGGCCTGGGAGTCAGACTCTGATGCTGAACCTGAGGGATCCCAGCCTGCACGGGATTCCCCGCCTCCAGAACCAGCTGAGCCAGGGCCAGGGCTTGAGCCTGAAGGATCCCCACCTGTGCTGGATCCCCAGGTGCAGGCATCAGCAGAGTCTGCTCTGGCTCCTGATGGGAGGGAGGACCCATTGCCTGCAGGTGCTCCACTCCCAGCCTCTTCAGAGGAAGCTGAGGCATCCCCTGGGTCCAGTAACCCACCATCCTCTCCTGAGCTACAGAGGCTCAGGGCAGAGAGGCGAAGGGAGTTAAGTGTCTGCAGGAGGAGTGCTCGCCTCCAGGCCCGGAGGAGAGGCGAGTCTCCGGAGGATCGGGACCGCCCTAAGCATAGGGCCAGATAAAAGCCAGCCAGACCCAGCCCAAGTTGCGTGAGCAACTTAGTTGCAAGCGTGTGCTCAACCTGCAACCTTGTGCCTGAACCTGCCTTGGACCTTGATCTGCTCCCTGCCTCGCTCCCTGCCGGATTGACCTCCTTTGGACCCCTAGACCCAGGACTGGATTTGGACCTCGCTTCATGGACAAACCCTTGGGGCCAGCACAGAAATAATAGAAGAAGAAGAAACTGGATTGGGGGAATTTGGGGGGGCCTGTGGGGGATGGGAAAGGCAATGGGAAGGGTGGTGATGGACAGGAGGGGGTGGGGTAAAGGGGAATTAAAGGGGATACTATAAAGGCTGACCACGGAACTCCGAAACCAGAGGGAAAATGGACTATGAGCATGGAAGAAACATTTAGGTATTTGTTAAGATGTGATTTTTTATATTTGAAATTGGAATCAGAAGAAATTTAGGCTACAGTATAACAAAGTTAAGTGAAGAGAGGATAAAAGAAGTTGAGATGTGGAATTTGATGTTTTGTTTGATAAGAATAAGATTTAAGATTTAAGATATGTTGATTATAATTGTAAGATTAAGATTAGATGTAAGAAAGTAGATTTTACAATGTTACAAAGTTACTAAAGAAGATTAGAAATGAACGCAAAAGAGAGGATGTGAGGAAGTCCCAAGTTTAGGATTATAAAGAGGATAAGGATGAGTAAATAAGTGTTTTGTCTGTGTGTATTTTGTGTAGTTTTTGTAGTGTATGTATTTGTATTTGTGTATGTTTATTATCAAAATCCAATAAATTCTTATTTAAAAAAAAGGAAAAAGGGACAGAGGCCAGGGTTGTCCGCAGCACCCCTGACCATCATTCAAGGCACCCCAGGCTGCCATGGCACACTGGTTGAAAACCACTGGATTACATTTATGACCTGTTTCATCACACCCCAAGAGCTCATTTTCTGTAACAGTATAATAATTATTCTACCTATTCCTAGCTGTCAAAGGCCTGATTTCAATCATGTAGTGTAACAAGTATATTCCAGTGTGCCCACCTTTGCCTCCTATGGTGCCTAAAAAGGGCCTCAGTAAATAACCCCTCAAAAAATCACAATGCATGCTCTTACTGTTCGGTTTCTGTGTGCAGTGGCTCAGTGAACACACACCCTTAAATATCCCCACATTTCATTGGCTACCAGGACTGGACACACACACACACACACACACACACACACACACACACACCCATTCTAAACAGAGGGGAGGTGCAAAAAGCTGCTCACTGTGAGGAAAGGGTGGCTGGTGTAGGTGTCATTTAATGCAGGTGGGGAGTGATGCACAATTTTCTCTATTTCTGCTTTTTAAGATGTACTGCCAGCCTTTTTAGGTTACGCCACACACCCATAGCAGCCATTTGTGACTGGCACCCATGGGTCTTTCAAAATTCCAATGTGCCTGTTGGCTGCAAAAAGTTGGCAAGCCCTATGAGTCTAGGCAAATTCCGAAACTGGTAAGTCCCAACCCTTATGAGCAGAAATAGGCCCTAAATAAAGGGGCTATTTATTTGATATAATCAAAATGTGACTAATTGCTCAACCTAGAAATTTGCTTTCTGGTGCTTATGCCCAGGACATATCATTATTATACAGTGGTACCTCTGGTTACGAACTTAATTCTTTCCGGAGGTCCGTTCTTAACCTGAAACTGTTCTTAACCTGAGGTATCACTTTAGTTAATGGCGCCTCCCGCTGCTGCTGCGCTGCCACGCAATTTCTGTTCTCATCCTGAGGTAAAGTTCTTAACCCAAGAAACTACTTCTGGGTTAGCAGAGTCTGTAACCCGAAGTGTTTGTAACCTGAGGTACCACTGTATTTTATGCCTGTGTAAGCACAACATCAACCCCTCTTGTCCTGTTCTAAACACCAGGATAGTCGTCCATAACACAGTCCATAAATGGCTTCCTGATGTTATCGAATAAATCAACTGTGGTCTCTCACTGGCATCTTATTCTCGCAAACCATGCCATTTGGGTCACTGAAGTGATCCATTCACCACTTGCAAATCTCCTGCTGATTTCTTGTCTGTAATAAAGTACTTAGTTGCCCTCTTATATTTCCCTGATCTGCACCGTTCCATCTTGAGGCCATGAGCTTGTGTGATCTGCTAAGTTAAGGTCAAGCCTCTTGTTAGGGCCTCTGCAGAGGAATTATCGAGGGAACATGAGATATTGTTGGCACATAAGGAACAGCAATTTTGATTTGCCATTTCCACGTATTCTGCCTTATCTCTGGTGGAACTATGATCATGGAAGAGCTGCCTTCTAAGATGAGGCCTAAACTTGTGTTCACTGGTAGCAAGCTATGTTCTGGGAACAGTCCTGAGACCTCCAGATATACAGTGGTATAATTATTATTATTATTATTATTATTATTATTATTATTATTATTATTATGTTTGTGTGTGTGGCTTTGGTTTTTCATAGTATTGCTTGTTTAATATTTCAGGTAAGACTATGAACTATGAGTGGGACAATCATACAGCTGTCACTAGAAATTATCAACCTAATTTTAAAAGTATATTGGCAGTCTTACAGAATGTGCTGTGTAATACAATGTGTAATCATACATATATTAATCACTTAGCCAACCCCATATTCCTATTTTACTTTCCATTATTTCCCAACATGATCCTCTAACACCAGACGGAGGATGTTTCTAAACATTCATCCTGATTAGACATTGGCTATTCAATGAGCAGTCATTCTGATCTGTTTGCAGGGAGGTTAGCCAATGTGCATCAAAACAAGTGCTATCCCACATTGTCTCATGGCATTCCTCATTGCAAAAAGTCTAGCCTTTTGCTGAGTGGGTATTGTCGCACAGGAGCTGCAATGAGCTTTAATTGTACACTATGAGTTTTCTGGTATGCGATTAAATCCTGCCCCACAAAAGGGACAGACTAGAGGTGCCCTAGGCCATTCATTTTTATCCCTAACCTGTACCAGCATGAAGATACAATGAGAAACAGTGTCATGTTTCAGTAAATGAAATTTATTTCCCCTGTATGTGTGTAAATGGATGTATATTTTAGAACCCTCATTTTATTTAAAATAAAGAATTGTGAATCTTTTTTGGTTCTTCCAGCCATTCTGAATCTACCTCATCCATCCTATTCCAATCAAATCCCAAAAAAACCCAAGCTTGAATAATTTAGAAAAGAACATTGGCCAAACTTTTGAGAGATTTGTCTCTAAGGATAGATGATGATACATCAGTTTTTGTTATCTTTCATTTTTCCAGTCTTACATTTGGTCCCTCCACATTCCACCTGAGTGTGAGATTACTATTTTTAGTTCTTATGAAAATTCATCAGATTTTAGTGTCAATTTCTCCTTTAATGGTACCATATTTGTAGGCACTTTCCCTAATATAAACATTTCCCCATAGCAATCTGCCCTAATACAACACATTTTTTGTATGTTATTTTCACAAATGTATGCACGCTATGTATCTATGTGCACACTTGAACCACAGTTCCTGCATTTTTCTATACATTATTGGATGGAGACCAGCATTGTAAAATTCAAAGATGTGCAAATTTAGGGTGGCTGTGATCACACAAACCAACCTGGGACCCCTGCACTTGTCATGTGATGCCCTTCTCTGTCCCCCTATTCCTTGAGAGATTCAGTGGGTGGCAACAATAGAAGGGGCCTTTTCTGTGGTGATTCCCGACTGTGGGGATGCCTCCCCGAAAAGGCTTGCCTGGTGCCTTCATTACAGGTCTTTAGGTGCCAGCAAACTCATTCCTCTTTACCTAGGGCCTCTATTTAATAATCTATGGCCTGTTACCTGCCTCACATAAGCCTCAAGAGCCACCCTAAAAGGGGGTTCGATGAGCTTAGAATTCAGGCAGATTCCTATCAGAGTACGCCACACTTGGGATACCTGAGTTCCAACCAAGATAGAACTTTGAAATCTAGCACTTGGAATTAAAATGAAGCTGTTTGAGCACTAGTCCATGGGTAGGCAAACTAAGGCCCGGGGGCCAGATGTGGCCCAATCACCTTCTAAATCCAGCCCGCGGACAGTCAGGGAATCAGCATGTTTTTACATGAGTAGAATGTGTGCTTTTATTTAAAATGCATCTCTGGGTTATTTGTGGGGCCTGCCTGGTGTTTTACATGAGCAGAATGTGTGCTTTTATTTAAAATGCACCTCTGGGTTATTTGTGGGGCATAGGAATTCGTTCCATTCCCCCCCCCAAAAAAAATACAGTCCGGGCCCCCCCAAGGTCTGAGGGACAGTGGACTGGCCGCTGAAAAAGTTTGCTGACCCCTGCACTAGTCTAACAGCAACATTCTGTTAGTCTTCAAAGGCAGCCTCACACACAACATACTGCAGTAGTCTAATCTGCGGATACCAGAATATAGAGAATAGTTTCCGAGATATCGCTGTCTAGGAACCATACCTGGCATACCAGTCGTAGCTGGTGGGAGGCACTTCGTGGCACCAATGTCATTCAACATCCAAAGACAGGGCCACATGATGGCAATCTCAACAAATACACACGGGCCAGAGTTGCGATATTAAGATATTAAATATTATTCATGGGTTAGGCAAAGGTAACAAGACCATCCAATGACTCTGTCTATCTACACCATCAAATTCCCGAGTTGCTGAATATTCTTGATCTGAATGTACAATTCTTGAATGTCTCCCAATTTACCCGAAGCTAAGATTAATTGGACAGATTTGTTTTGAAAAACTTGACAAGCTCAAGCATTTATGCTTTAGCAAACCTGTCTGAAATTCTGGGAAGCATCATTACTGACATTAGTGATAAATGTCTCTTAAAGATGCCCCACAATTTTAGCATAAACTGTCATGCTAACAATTTTTCACTTGCTAGAAAAGGCATATCAATTTTTAGAACTAGCAAGTTACACAGGCATAGAGAAAATGGTTTATTTTATGGAACTGTATATAATGTGTGATTGTCTAATATACAAAGAGTGGTTTATGTAGAATGCATTACTGCATAATGTGAAGAATTTATGGAAACAATAGTTGTCAATTTCCCCAAGAAACGGGCCATGTTAAGTTTGTTCGTATCATTTTATGTTTTTTTATTCCTTTATCAGAGAGGCATTAGGCAATACATAGACTCATAGAATTGTAGAGTTGGAAGTGACCCCAAGGGTCTCTAGTCCACCCCCTGCAATGCTGAAATCTCAACTAAAGCATCCATGACAGTATATTTCTCCTTTGTTCTCTTCAGTAGTTTGTCATATAAAATGTGACTTTTATCAACCTAGTGTTTACTATTGAGGAAGCAAAAAAACATAAAATAAATTCATGTAAATACTTTAAATACTTACTGTATTCAAACATACATCTTCTGATTCCTTAGCCCATAACTGTCAGACATATGCATGTACATACAGACACAAATACAACACATTTCCAGGTTTTCTCCATAAACATGAGGTCCAGAAATTTAAGCATAAAAACAGGGGAGATGGTGCAGGGAAGGATTGTCAAGCTAAACATTCACCATATAAAAACAACCTAACACTTTAACAAAAGCAAAAGTGTGAATACTGGGGGGTATATAGGCTGCGATGCTCAGCATTGGATCTATTCGGAAGTTGGTGCCATTGAAATGAATGGAACTGATTTCTATGTCGGTATACCTAGGATTGTGGTACTGTCACCTATAAAAGGCATAACTTTCAGTAAGTCACATAAATCTGAGCCATTAAGGGCTGACTTTCAGAAGAGACAGTATGGCATAGGAAACACCGAAGCGAAGCAAGTATTTATGGTTTCTAATGTAAGCACTTACCTACAGCATGGGCAGGTATAGAGATCCCAGGCGAGTGGACCACAATAGCATGTTGCTTAACACCTGTGCTGCATCTTTTCCACAAATGTTCAGCCTTCAGTTTCTACCTCCAAATGAAGCCGTGTCGGATGAAAGAGCAGCAGCAACCAACATGCTCACCTCCTCATGTGTCACCATTTCAATCCTAGGTAGTGGGGTCATCAAAACATGCCTGAGGTGCCTCAAATGTTGAATGGGTTCTATTTTTAAGATAACTGATGGGACAAGTGCTGACTCCAAATACTTCAGAGCAAATTCTGCCCCACTAGTCTTTCATTTAATTTACTTTTTGCTGATAACCCCCTCCTTCAGAACCTGCCTCATTTGTGGCTCTCTCCGTGCATGCCCTATGGTGGTGCCAGAACTTTAACCGGAGCCAACTGGAGAGAATGTACCCATGAAACTTAAACCTTGACTCGTTTGTAAACTACTTTGTAACTAAGCATGGCGGGGCAAAGAAGAAGAACACAGTATTAAGCCCCTCGATAGCCTGTAATGTAATATCGGGAGTCTGAAGGGTCAGATGATAGCTCTGTGATAACAACATCAGCTTGGGTTACAAGTAGTCATAGAGATGCTTTGAGAGGCTCCCAGAGACCCGTCCCAGTACACAATGAATGCATACAGGCTATGTCCTGCCTTAAGATCTTGTACCAAAACCCTGTCTGCACTGCACAGCGTTGTAGTTAAGAGGTCTGGACTTACACCAGGGAAATCCCACTTCAAATTCCCAAGCAGCCACAAAGCTCACGGTGACTTTGTGCCCATGCCAGTCAACTCTCCCAAACCTAGCTTCCCTCAGCAGGTTGCTGTTGAGGAAAAACTGAGGAGGGGGATATCATGTATCCCACTCTGAATTCCTGAGGGAATGGTGGGCTAGAAATGTAAGAAAGAAAGCCATTTTTAGAATTAAAACAGGCTCATAATATATGGATATTTTTTTTCTCTGGGGCTGATTTTTTTCTCTCTCTTCAAATTAGTCTTTAAAGCAGAATCTGTTGTTTTCTCACTGCTATTAGAGACAGAGGTTTTTTTTTGTTTTGTTTTTTTAACTAAATGGATATTTGGTCTTCTCCAGCCAGTAAATTCTGACATCCTTCTCTTCTAACTCTAGGCTAGCACATGACTCAATGCCAGATGCCCCTCGGGAAACTTGCAAGAAGAACATGATGGTCAATCCTTGTCCTCTGTCAACAGCAACTGTTACTGGAGGTATACTGGCACTGAACACAAAGGTTCCCATCTTTGCACTTAACAGCTATTCGCTGTTGATAGATTTATCCTTCATGAATTTGTCCAACCTTTTTTTTTTATTTTTTAAGAAAGCCATCTACCAGTAAGTTAGCATCCAACCCCATATCTCAGGTGTTCTCAAACTTTCTTCCCTCAGGGTCCACTTGACATGGCTGGAAATTTCTGAGGTGCACCAGTCACAAAATGGTGGTGGACGGAGGCAGAGTTTGGCATAGTCAGCGGACAATTATTGGCATAACTATATACTGATATTGAATCCATCTTTGGAAATTTATAAATTCTTTGTCAGTGTTTTCCTTATAGCAAGCAGGGCATTGTTGGACTGGATGGCCCTTGTGGTCTCTTCCAACTCTATGATTCTATGATTGTTCAGTTTCACTCAAGCTAAGTAAAGACATTTGCTCTGGAAGTATTGTGACTCGGCCTCCCCATTTTAAGCAGAATTTGTGGATCCAGAAGCACTAAAATGGAGAAAGCTTTTCCTTTTATATTTTCCCCTTTCTGCCCTATGTTAAATGTTCAGAAAAAAGTCAGAAGCCTTGTTGTACTGGCCTTTCAGTATAAGTTCCTCAACTACTTTTATTCAACATTTGTCCAGTGACAACAGCTCACTCCTAGAAAAAACAAGAACAGAATGCGCAGGACGCACGCACTAAAAACCCCGGCAAGAACTGACAGTTGACAGTTGACAGTGCCTGCACTTACTTGCCATTAGAACGTTCATCTACTAACGCTTATACAATTGGTTAGAAGGCGCCTGGCAACATAAAATGTGTTGAACCCGATACATAACAGTGTATAATTGTGGGAAAAGTGCATGCACTATTACTGGGAGACCAGCGTGTTAATAGCTGCAGGTGGGACCGCCTGTCTTCCAGAGGCAGCTTGAGGAGAAGAAAAACCTCCATAGTTGTTTGTGTACTGATAAGATGGCTGGCTGTGTTGACAGAGGTGCTAGGCCTCAATTCTGTTTCATAGTAAGACAGGTGGTTCTTTTAGTAAGCAACAGTGCCTGTTCTTACTGGAAGCCTGAGGACACCTTCGACTTACGTGGCATTATTTGTATTTCCATCCTCCTCAAGGGTCATAAGTGACATTTTGCTTTAGGAACACTAAGGTCTGCTCTCTCTATGCCTTCAGCCTCAGATCATGCTAGTGTTTGTACATCTTGAACCCTATTTATCTTTAATTTCTCAGACTATGATGACAGGCATATTCAGAGTTTGCCAGGCTTTCCATAAGTGTTGCCTTCTCTCACTTCCAGCACTTTGTGAGGATTAGCTTGCTTTCATTTCTCATTCCTTCCAAGAATTATCTGGCTATTTTCCAGGAGGGTGGGGGTAGGGTAGGGGAGACAATGTTATTCATTTAGAAAAGCTCTACACCACTTAACATTTTGAGCAAAAAAGTATAATTAATATTATAATTAATATAAAAAAAGCACAACACAATAAACACAATGTTGGGTTTTTTTTTTTTGGGGGGGGGGTAAACCATCATTTAAAATGCCAAGTCAACAATGTTGCCCATTATAACAGTAATTCAAAGCAGGAATGCATGGCTTAAAATTTAGTGTGTTGAAGATCTGAGATACACAGTGGTGGTTCTCAAACTGGGGAGAAGAGAATTGTTCTGCGCTTGGTAGGCTACCATTGGTGTGTCAACTCCTAGGGGCCGAGGTCCCTTCACTCCCCTATAAAATATTTGAGGTGCCCCCCTTCCCAGATGACCAACATTGCTTGTAAAACCTCTTCCAAAAACAGTTGGTGTGGTATCAAAAATACTTGGAAAGAAAATAAAAATAACTACTTTTATATGCACGCACACGCACACACACACCTGTAGCCCAAACTGAGGCAAAGGAGTAATATGCACTTTAAAATGGGTAGCCTGATGCAATTCTCCAAAGCACCTTTGTCTCCCCACCTCTGTAGTACCCCAGTGATTTTGGCAGCAGCATAATTAAAACAAAAAGTAACCAGCTGGCGGTTTAAAGCTCTCTGTGCAGCTCAGCATCCTCAAAGGGGTGCTCCCTCTCTGCCCATCATAATTATAATGATTGTGGATTGGCTGGTGTGGGGAAAGCTGTGTGCATATGTGTGTCATATATATGTGTGTGTCCGTGGCGGGGTGGTGGTGGTGGCCACACCCACTGCTTGCCATGTGGCCTCTGGAGAGTTGGCCAAAAGAGAATGTGGCCCTCAGGTCAAATAGTTAGCCACCCCTCTGTTAAAACCTAAAAAAAATATTTTGAAACAAAATATAAGTGTAAACGACAAAATTCGCTGGAATGCGGAAAGTCTGCTTGGTTATGAACTCACTTAGTGCCATGGGCGTAGCCAGGATTTTTGTTAGGGGGAGGGGGAGCCAAAGTTGTTGAGAGCCACACCCCCCGCCAAGCTGTTGAGCTTTTTGGGAGGGAATCATGGGTAAATATACCCCCAAAAGAGGACATTATGGGGGCAGGCTTCTCCGGGAAGAGGGGCCAGAACCTTAGTTAACTGAGTGCTTTCAATGCTTTTCAATAATTTTTGTGGATCGGGGGTGGGGGGAGGGCAGCTGGCCCCAAGCTACACCCATGCTTAGTGCTTATATTCTTAAGATTTAGTGTCAGGAAATAACGTAGTCCTGGACACAGCAGAGTGAATGCAGGTTTTCTGGAAGCTTCTGGCAGTAGAGCATTGACTGGACAGCACAACGCAGGAACTCAGCAACTCACTTGGATAACGATATACAGTATTTATTGAAGCAACTAATATCCATAAGTTACTATGTACAGACTTTGGAAATAAAAGAAACAAAGTAAAACCTCTCCTCTCTTCTCTGTCTCTCTCTCTCTCCCTTCATTAACCAAAACTACACACCACACCACAGCTCTCACACAGAGCTCATTCTTTAGGAACTCCTTAACCAATCACAAGTTGTTGCTAAGGGTCTGGAGAGAGAGAGCAGATCTTGGCTTTCAGCCAACAGTTAATTGCCTTAAAAGGTAGATAGCTGACTTTCTGCACGTAGGCAGATAGACTGACAATCTATCAGCTTCAAGCATAGCATACAGGAATATGAATACTTACTACCTTACTGGGTTGTTGTGAGAAACAATATGTGAAAGGTTTTGAATGTGAAACCAGGCAGTGCTGTCATCCACCTAAATGGAAACGTGTCTTTTTTTTAAACTTCACCCACGCTTTCCCTGAAAGGTTATCCCATTGTGTTCATGATCCATATGATCTACGGATGCATTTTGTATTATTAGGGTAATTTAAGCAGTTCACCACCATCTTTGGTGGCACTGGCGGAGAAAGGGGTGTGGTAGGTGTGATCCGCCCCCGGTGTCATCCTGAGGGAGGGTGACATCGCCGCGCCACTCCCCTGGGATGCTCGCCGTGGGCTGTACCCCCCCCCCGGGACGCTAGCCCTGCCCCCACGGGCAGCTAGCCCCGCCCCCGGGTGCACATCATGTGCACAGCTCCGGTGCCGGAGCAGCTAGCTCCGTCTCTGCGTGGCAGACCTTGGGATCTCAAATTTCAGCGGTGCCCTGTGTGATGCCAAAATTCTGTACCCCCTCCCTTCATGGGTGTAGCAAATGGGGGGGGCCAAGGGGCAACTGCTGCCCCTAAATCAATACAAATCAATACAAATCTGAGGTTTCCCCCCCCCCAAAAAAATCCTAGCTACGCCCATGCCCCCTGCCACTCACTTTCCATTCTACATCATACGTGCGGCGCCCCCCAGACTCCACACCCAGGGCGACCGAACCAACTGCATTCCCCCTTCTGCCTCTGCTACCGTGATATTTTTCTTAATATTGCAGTGCAGAAATGTGTGTGTGTGTGACCAGTGCAAAGGCTCCATAAGCAAGACACGAAATGAACATAGCAGGCATTAGATAACACTGGATTTTCTATTAAAACTTAATTCCTTAGCATATTTAGTTTGCCCCCCCCCCATTTTAAAACAAAACACACCCATGGAAAAGACCATTCAGCCTGTAGTGAGGCTGATGAGACACTAGAGGTCTTCATTACTCTAGTTGAAAAAAGGCAAAGGGATTTCGCCCGTAGATTTATACACGGATGCCAAATATTTTTTACTCTAAAGATGATCGTTGTTTGCAATTGTCCGGTACCCAAGTCTTGAAGGGGAAACGCATGGTAACTGCTAGATACATTAGTAATGGAAATATCACATTCTTAGATAACTAAAAATGGAATTAGACACATTAATGAAGGAGCTGAGGTGACTATTAGCCATGATCCATGAAAGCTTGGTGGAGCCTCCATGTTTAAGAGTCTGTGTACCTTTGGTTGTGTGGTTCCTTGAGACATCTGGTTGGCTCAGGCTGGTTTTGTTATATTGGTTGTTTCTATAGGGATATTGTAAGAATTTTAAAACAATTTTATAATTCAGAGACATTCCCTTGTGAGAGAGAACTTGTCATCTTAGTAATTTGCAGACAGGTCCTAAACCTATGCATGGGGTTGTTGGAGCACAGAAAGGCCCTGGGCAGTGGTGGCTAGGATACAAGCTCTGGATGAGGTTGTTCTCAAGTAAAATAACGGGTTTGGAGCTTAGGAGTGTTTGGATCGATCTTTGTCACTGGAAACCCAGTTAGCCCAAATGGCTAGGAGTGCATTTTACCAGTACACTACACCAACCATGGCGTTCTTGGATGGGATGGTGATTATGCATTGAGACATGAATATAGGAGCAATTGCTGTGATGCACTCTGAAACCAGAGCACATGGAAACGCCGTTCACCTTCCCGCCACAGCGGTACCTATTTATCTACTCACACTGGCATGCTTTCGAAATGCTGGGTTGGCAGGAGCTGGGACAGAGCAACGGTCAACCTTCTGACTGGCCAGCCCAAGAGGCTCAGTGGTTTAGACCACAGCGCCACCCGCATCCTAAACAAAACACTCTAGCTGGACTGTTGATGGGAACAGACTATCACCAGCACTTAACTCTGGTTCTGAAAAGCTTGCACTGGCTGCCCATATGTTACTGATTCAGGTTCAAGGTTCTTGCATTAATTTACAAGGCCCTTAACACAGCATGGATCTAGATAAGGAAGACTTGATCCCATTATCCTTGCTCAATCAACTGAGATCTTAAGGGGACTCAGTATTAGTGAACCCCCTCCCTCCATGGCTCAGATACATGGCTCGTATCCACCAGGCGCCACATGTTTAGCATTGCAGACCCAATACTGGAACTCCTTTCCAGTTGTGATCAGGCAGGCCTCCTCCCTGTCCCTGTATTATTTTGCAACAATGAGGACTAGAAACCTGCTTTTAGGCACCACAAGCCGTAGCTCTCATGATTCTGCCAGAGGCCAAGTGCTGCCTACTGCGTTTGAAGAGGCTGCATGGCTTCCCTAATCTATAATACTGTAATCATGTCACTTCAGTCACAGTGGGACTGCCTGAATTCTACCACATAGCATGGGAATGAACTAATACTTACCTTCAAAGCTATTTTGTGACCCTTGCTTCCCATTATATTGCTGCCCCTGCTTTCACTCTTCCAACTCTTTCTGCAGTCTAAATGTCACTTGCTGCTTTATGTGATTCTGCCACTGAGCTTGGCGCCATCTCTTTCTCTTCCTTGGACTCCTTCCTCGGAAACTCCCTTTTCAGAAAGTCCTTGTTCCTGGCCGTGAGCATGTTTAAATGTACATGCTGTTCATGTCATTTTGCACTGTCTCCCTCACCTTCCCCCTTCCCATTGTCTATTTTAGATTGTCAGCTTCTTGCGGGCAGGGACCTTTTGTGTGTGCATGATTATCAAATTTTGTAAAATACACACATACATACCATAGTTTTATTTGTATGCCACCTTTCTTCAGTTCAAACTGTGCTCAAGAATACATAGCTGCAACATAACAAAGGTAGTCATAAAAAAACATTAAAAATATACATCCTAACTGAACAACTTCCACATCTATCACAAGATCTAAAAGAAAGATACAAAAGGCCAACAGCAACACACACACACCCCACAGTAGGACTCAGAGTAGAGCTATGAAGATGCCTTTTCCTGCCCCATGTGTCTTGGTTTGGTATGTAAGGCTGTGTCAGCTGGAGTTTTCCCCCCTCTGCAGGCACCTTCTGCAATGCGTTTGCTCCATGCTGGTAGCTTATTGTGTTCTGGATTCCCTAGGCTGATCTGCCCTTTTAACACCTTCCATATCTGATAACAGATGCAGAACACAGATGCAGAACACAGCTCCCAAGAGGGAAGGATGGAAGAACTGTTTTTGAATTGAGAAAAGAGAATTAAGGGGAAACACTTTAATGGTTTTAAATTCCAACTAGTAGATAGCTCTTTTTATTGACAGGGGCACAAGAACCACAGACTCGAAGACTTGGAAGGGACAAGTCATCTAGTCTAACCCCACCCCTGCAATGCAGGAATCCCAGCTAAAGCAAAGGGTTATGAGCAGCAGGGAGGCAAATTGAGTAAATGCCTCAAAAAAATAATAATACCCTGGTTGTAAGAGACAGCATTGCTAGAATAAAACTCTAGGGTTTCCAGATAACCCAAGGTTTATTTACTTAAATATTCATAAATGGTGCACTCCACATAAAATATCAAGGCGGAGCACAACAATATATCCAAGTAAAGGTAAAGGGACCCCTGACCATTAGGTCCAGTCATGTCCGACTCTGGGGTTGCGGCGCTCATCTCGTGTTAATGGCTGAGGGATCCGGCGTACAGCTTCCGGGTCATGTGGCCAGCATGACAAAGCCGCTTCTGGCGAACCAGAGCAGCGCACGGAAACGCCGTTTACCTTCTCCGTTTACCTTCTACTTGCACTTTGACGTGCTTTTGAACTGCTAGGTGGGCAGGAGCTGGGACCGAGCAACAGGAGCCAGCTCACCCCGTCGCAGGGATTTGAACTGCTGACCTTCTGATCAGCAAGTCCTAGGCACAGTGGTTTAAGCCACAGCACCACCTGGGTCCCCCATATATCCAAGTACAATACATTAAATAAATACCACAAAGCCTACATGAAATAATAACAATGACTGTCCCTTGAGACAGTTTAAATGACAGTGTGAAAAGGCCTTCTGAAAGTTAGCAGCAGCGAGGATGTCTGCTAAATCTCGGTCAGAAGAGTATTCCACAACATGGGATCAGCAACACCAAAAGCCCAACTTTCAGTTGAAAGCAACCCGGCTTCCGAAAAACTGGGGAACAACTAACAGTGATCTCTCGGATGATCTGAGTGACCCAAGCACTTCAGGACTTTGTATTTCAACGCAGGAAAACTAGACCTGCCCGGTGTAGATGTTTTAGCAGAGCTGACACAAAGCAGCTCGATATTCAATTCCTCGTCATGTGCAGAAGCGATTATTTTTCGGACCACAGCTACATGCATCAAAGAAGTAATTTGAGATACAATCTGAGTCTGGATGCAATGTGTCATAGCATTGTTGTTGCGTGGCTTTACAAATGTGGTAGCAATTCTGTTGCTTCACAGAGGCCTTTGGTCAGCTTCTGTATCCAGTTGGTCTCACTTAAAAGTCTTACGATGGTGTCTGATACATATTTTTGTTTACGGTATCCTCTCATTCTTCACATGCACTAAAATCTTCTAAGTAAAGCACTCCTAACATTGTAAAGCAAGCTATAGAGATGTTTAGTATTGTTTTAAAACACACACACACACAACACACACACCACACACACACACGTTTTTATCCTGGGACCATCCATAAAATGTTGCAGTGTATTCTCACCTGCTAACTGAAGTCTTCCCCTTTAGCGTTCTGGCCAGTAATTTCCTCCGAGAACAGCATTCTATCCACCTTCATAAATGCCCGTTTTTTATTTCCAGCTGACAATATTCTGTGCTTAATGAGCATGCTTAGTCTTCACTGGACTGGGGTGCTTTTTGGGTGTGCATGTCTTGCCCCTGCATATTTTGTATTTCTGCAAACCTCAGAGTTCCCCCCCCTTTTGTTTCTCAGAGTTCCTTCCTTTTGGCCTTATTCTTTCAGCACTAACCATCTAAGTTGATGGAATACCATGTGATTAAAAAGGGAAGATGTTTCACCCCCCCCCATAAATACATACTAGTCAATTAACTCATGGGTTACAGTTACTTGATTGCTTGATCAATCGATTGATTCAATTTCCGCATAAAGAAAGCATAGTTCTGAAGTTAAAGGCATGCTTTGTTGGTTTTCAGATTGAGCTCATGTGTGTGCTAGAGGTCATCATAAGAAAGAAGGGGAATACGACAGCATGTGCTGCTTACAGGTTTTATAGGTATGTATGGTATGAAAGCAAATGAAGCTGTGTCTGGATGGGTGACTGCCTAGGAACCACAGTATGCCATCTTAAGTTCCATCTCAGAAGAGAAATAAATGTAAGAAAATAAAACAAAATTGATTTTTAAAACCTACTGCCCAATCGATTGTGGATTCTTAGGCAATCAAATGCTTAAATAGTTGATTGAATGTTGATTTATAGACTCATAGAGTTGGAAGGGACCCTGAGGATCATCTAATGTCCAACCCCTTCAATGCAGGACTACGCAGCTGTCCCATAGGGGGATCTAACTTGGAAACCTTTGCATTATCAGCACCACGCTCTAACCAGCCGAGCTACCCAGGATGTGATCAATTATATGTCAAAAATACGGACCCATCAGTTAATTGCAATGTGCGCTCTCTTCCACAAACAACCCTTATTTCCGTGGTGACAGTCTAGTCTGAGCTTGGAAAGGAGGCACAAAGGGCTATAATGGAACAATCATGGAAGAACATTTTGTGCAGCTGAGAGGCTTGCCAGCTACTGTTTATTTCCCCAACCTTGTACTTCACATTTGCTAAGAGAAAGGGAGGAGGGATGGCAAGCCTTGTAGTTGTCAGCACCTGAGGTGTGCCCTGCGTTGATGAGGTGTTAAACTAGTCATGGCATCAACTTGCTGGGGAAAGTTATTTTGCTGGGCAATGGCTTTATGGCACTGACCGACCGGTATCGGTTGAGATTTTACTGGCACTTAAACTCCCCCCCAGATGTGGCAGCTGAGCCAGAAGGACCTGCAAAGCCAGTGAAGCTGAAACTAGTATTTCCCTGCCCTCCTTTTCTGTCACTTCTTTGACTTTTTGACAGCAGCCAAATTCACATCTAAATAAGAAACTGGATTATTGTATGCAACAACATGTCAAGAACGAATAAATCAGGGGAACTCTGCCAAAGGGTCTACATATTTATAGAGAAGCCAGTGAAGGTCCCTGTAAATTGAGAAGAACCTAAGAACAGGCATCCCCCCCCCCTGTTAACTGAGAAAAACACAACAGAGTTTATTTCCAAGCTTATAGGAAGAGGCTGCATGATCAGGCCAATGACTGATTTAGTCAATTATCCACCCTGTTCTCACAGTGGCTGACCAGATGCTTATGAGAAACCCCAAAGCAAGACCTGAGCGCCACAGCACTCAACACACTTGTATTTCCAGAAGCTGGCATTCAGAGGCACGCTATCTGTAACCACGGAGCTAGAACATATTCATCATGGCCATTAGCCATTGATCACAATGGCTATATTCTACTTCCATTGTTGGAAGCACTATGTATTGTGGGAGTTGAGTAGCTTTCCTTTGGTGCATTTCAAACAACACTTTCTAAACAGAAGAGAGTGAGTTACGGAGCTATCTACCTAGTCCAGTGAAAGAACCGTATGAATTTATATTGCAATGGGGCCATTTCTCATCCCCTCACTACACCCTATTACCCCTGCCATGAAAGAAGATAAATGACTGGAGCAGGAGATGGGCTTTTGGAACGAGTAGTAGTTCCAAGGTGTTCAGAAAATGTTTCTCTGGGGATCAGGACTTACGTGATCACCTTCTTTTTCAAGGGGCAGGAAAAAAATTGCTTATTTGTGGTTGTTTTAATTGCCTGCAACTCATACAACAGAATGTGTTTTGCTTGAGCCATGTGTACAGTTAACATTTTTGCAAGCATTATTACATGAAAGTGGACTTGGGAGTATTCAAAGGAGGCAAATTTCTAAATGCATTTCTCTTGGAGTAAGCCCTATAGAACTGGACTTGCTTTTGAGTAGACTCATAGGGTGGCTCTGCCAATGTGTGCTCTGATTTACAGCTTGCCATTTTCCTGTTTCGCTTTTGAAAGGTTTTCCAGGGTGTGGTCAGGCACAAGCTGTATCTGTGATGTTCCAGATCAGCATGACAAAACAATGAAAGAGGGCAAACCTATGTTGACACCATCCCTTAAAAATAATTTCATCAACCTACCCCTATATTATGTACTAGTAATGTAATTGTGGCACACCATAAGGTGTATGGTGGTTACTTGGGAGGAAAAATAGCAGTATGGATGGTTCTACTTTACTCAATCTCTAATTTTTTTGTTCTTAAAGCAGCTTTTTAGCCCTTATGCCTGCTAATAGACTCAAAATGTGGAGCCAATGCCCCTTTGAGTAGGAATTTCTGTGAAATCAAGACCAAGCATTTTAACTGAAACAACTGATGTATTTTGCCCATTTACCCCTGCCTCCATTGTGGTTCTCCCCTACAAGCAATTAACACCACCACCACCACCACCACATGGCCAGAGTCTGGTCCTGGAGTGGATGGAAATCTATGAGCTGCCCACAACCCGTATATGTTAGTTGACCTGCTTATGAATTATTTTACCATGTTGTGAAGGAAAAGTCTCACATGGGGCCTGCCTACTGAAGGAGCTGTGCATGGTTGGTGAGAAGGGGCTGACAGAGTTGAGGAGGGTTTAATTTCTAACGTGCCCTTTTTCTTTAGAGATGTTTATGCCACTGGCATGTGGCTGGCATGTGGTAATGGGAAATTCTGGTACACACACACACACTAAAATGTACATGCACGCTCTTGGGAAGAGGAAAAGTGAAGAGGAGAGGAGGCCTACATTCACAATAAGCCAAGAATGGAGAACCTTGAGAGAGAAGTAATCACATCTTTCAGTGCTTTTCTTTAACTAGATATCACCTGTGTATTTAAGTTGCAACCCACTCCAGAACTTTGGGATACAAAAAGGTAAAAAACAAAAACAAAAAACAAAAATAGAGAAACGGGAAATGTTTAGTAGCATACTTTTCGAGTTTATTGACCTATACACAATCATAGGTCTTTAAAAAGTCAGGAGCAGTAAAAGAATAGGCAAAAAAAGATATCCTTGTTTCTAAAAGGCTATACAAATCTGCACAAAAGAAATAAATTATTTTTGTTTCTTTTTTCCACGTTTATTCCAAACTTTAACTCTAATAATACAAATGACTAAGGACCAGCTTAACAAATTCAGAATCTCTCTGTATATTATATATATTTATAGAATTCTTTTTTACATGATTTGGAGTATCGGTAAAAACAAAGGTTCAAAAAACCTTCCCACCCCCCAAAACTTTTCTATTCACAATAACAAGGAGTGACAGTGATTTCATTCTGCATTTTTTTTTTTAAAAAGGAAGATCCCTAAACAGCACCATTGGATAGAATCCTGAAGCACAGTATAGCTGAGAACAAAAATAGTTTTTATAAGTTTGCAAAATTACACTAGGTAAACTTTTAGCTAATTTGTTCCTACAGGTAGATGATATGAGGTAGGCTTATCCCCCCCTAGATAAAACCTGCAGTTGAGTTCTTCCTTAGTTTGCACAGAAAAAAAATATTCACTATTTTGTGTACATGCTAATTCATCACTTGGTTGCCCCAATCTACAGTGGTGCCCCGCTAGACGAAAATAATTCGTTTCTACGAATTTTTCCGTTCTAGCGGTTTTTTCGTCTAGCGAAGCGGCAATGACAGCCGCGCTCCGCTAAACGAAAAAAAAGACGAAATTTTTCGTCTCTTGCGAAGCAGCCCCATTGACTTTTTTCGTCTTGCGGGGCAGCTTCCGCTAGACGAATGCTGTTCGTCTAGTGAGTTTTTCGTCTAGCGAGGCATTCGTCTAGCAGGGGGCACCACGTATATAGGAGGAAATTCACATGAGTGGAAACAGGCTTCCATTCATGGTATCCACAGATGGCTATGCTAGTCTTCTTCACATATTACTTGTATGAAGGCGGCAACATGGAAAGAAAGGTACTTGAGGTCACAAAAGACCCCTCATAAGGTGAGGGATAACAAGTGGGAGTGTTTTTTTCTATCCATGCAAGCTTGTCGTTCAGGATTCTTAAATCATGCAGGGAGCTTGCAGGGATAAAAAGGCTCCCTACTTCAGAAGTTATCCTTCAACACAAAAGGGTCAGAATGAATCATGCAGCCTCAAGAGCAGGGTAAACACACAGCCTTGCGGTGCATTTATATGTGTTGCCTCTTCGTTATTGTGTGAAGACGGCTACTGCCACTTCATTCTCCAGCTGGTGCTCCTTCCCCCTTTTCTCTCTCCTTGGACAACAGATAATGAACACTGATCACATCTTGAAGGTGAGGTTGCACCAGGAGAGAAGCGGGGGCTATTCAAAGTCTTCTGCTCTATTCCTGACTTCATTGACTGGGACCAGTGAATGCATAGTGCACCTGCTTTTTACAGATAGCATATTTTACAGTTTAAATGCCCTTTGATTTTTTAAGGCACCCAAATTGGTATTACTGTTAAGTGCAATTGTGTCCATTGCCTGTTGTTTTTTTTAAAACTAATACTGGTCAATATAGTGAAGCCGTTCAATGCATTGGACATATTGTCACATCAGTAATGCAAATATTCTTGCAAACTTTCTGTTTCTTAAGATGTATCAAAACCAAGTGTTTCCTGTGCAATTCCACATTAAACCTGCATGCATTCTTGCATAAATGAAAATTTATCATGGAGAGGTGTAAAATTACTCCCCCCTAGGAAGCAATTTGAAGATGCCTGCTTGCACTTCCAGAAAACAGCCACCCTGCTGCCACAGACTTATATGGTACATTGCAATGTGCAACCACTGCTTCTTTTCTTTTCATGGTGCTCGATAAGAGAGAGACATTCAGGACAGCACATCTTAAAAACATCTTTAACCTCATTCAAAATACTGTTTTAAAACCCCCAAACATCCTTCAAGTAGTGCTGCAAAGTCAACCTTCTGCCCTGTAGCCCACAAACTCGTCTTCTTGATCAGCAGATGCTATGACAGAAGAAGCGACTCCACCGTTGTAATTTTCTTTCTCTCTGAATTGTGCTCCTAAAATGGTCCCAACAAGAATCCCCTTTTCACATTTTTTTGAAGTTTGCACCATCATCTCTTTCCGTCTTTTTTAAAAAAGTGCTTTCCAAATACTTCAACCAAAGGCTGCATTTTGTGGTAGGAGATTTAAAACCAGACCTCTTCCTCATTTTGGTCTATTTGGATTCATATTGTTGTGCTAACGTGGATAAGAACCTGCAGCTTTGTCTCGCTGAATACTTCATTCTCCCATAACAGTCCTCATTTCTGAGTTGCACCAGGAAGCTAAGTTTTGTTTTGTTGCTTTGTAGAACAGCATAAAGGTGCAAGGCACACTGGGGTAACTGAAGCCAAGGCTAGGCTCACACTAAAGTCCCAGGCTTCGAATCCTCATGCCAGAACAGTCTCTGGTCACCGTCTTGCAAGTCACCTTCCAACTGGCCCTGTCGCTGCTGCCCACTGGCTTGTTCGGCATACATCCTGTAAAAACATAATGGGTATTAGAGATATGAACTGCAAATTCAGGTGCTGCTCAACAGTACACTTGGAGAGACTCATCTATATTCAATATAACCTTATCCTCAAAGCAGTGAGATTTGAAAGTGGATATCAAGAGGACTTGCACCAGTTTGATGCTGAATCATAACTGGGATCCAAATTTTACTGGAGCAGTAAAGACCCACAACGAATATTGGTTTTGGTGACAGATCAACCTTGTATTTAAGCTTGTGTATTAATTACAGATTGCGAGCCCCTGGCAACTGACCGGTTATAATGTTTGGAACATAAATACCCATTAAGAAAAGATATATCAGAGTATTTGCTTGGCATTTCTATCTCATCCTATTCTGCACGAGTCCAGGTTTAGGTCACAGCACATGTATAGAAACAGCCCACCAAGATGCTAGTTTTGACACCCTATGACAGTGAAAAAGCCTGCAAACTGGGCTCCTCCACAGCCAGTGACAGATGAAGGTGTCTCTAAGGGTTAAAAGGAGCTCCTTCTTCCAGAACTGGCAATGGGAACATTGGTCAGTGTTTGGATTGGAGCCAGTGAAATAAGCTGTTGTTTATGATGTTGGCTTGTTTAAATAAATTGTAATTGAGGTTAATCACAGGTTAGGTTTTGGACACTGCAGTTAACAGACAGTAGGAGAGGAAAACATCCCATTGCCTCATTGCACCTGCACTGGAGAAGAGAGTACCAGGCACAGAACACTAAGCATCATTTAGCATTACAGCTAAATCAGGCCTTTGTGTAAACCTGCCAAAATAATGGCCACTCTCCTCAGTGTTTGACATTAGGTGAGACAACTCAGGCAATTATAAAATTAAATATGATTATAACATAACTTTTTAGCCACCCTGTTAAAAAAAATGAATGCTGCAAGGACTTAAATGAACCATTGGCTGGGATGCTTTATACCATGGGTAGGCAAGCTAAAGCCCAGGGGCTGGATCTGGCCCAATCACCTTCTAAATCCGGCCCACGGATGTTCCGGGAATCAGCATGTTTTTACATGAGTAGAATGTGTGCTTTTATTTAAAATGCATCTCTGGGTTATTTGTGGGGCATAGGAATTCGTTCATTCCCCCCCCCCTTCAAAATACAGTTCGCCCCCCCCCCCCCAAGGTCTGAGGGACAGTGGACCAGCCCCCTGCTGAAAAGTTTGCTGACCCCTGCTTTATACTATCCTTAAGAATGCAGTGTGGAGAATGAAGCTGATGTCAGTATCTCACTAGACAGCTTCACCCAAACCAGCTTAGCAGTAAGAACACGGCAGCCCACTATAAACCATGCACAAAACCGGTCACTGCTACACTCTGCTGGCTGCACTCAGCAAAAGTGCATTTTAAACACGATCTCATATTTCAGGCACAAGCAACCTCCTGGACAGAAGGCCTTTGTTCTTATGGGTAACAGGTGGAGTAAAGAGAAGGAGGAAAAGAGAGAGCAGACATGAAAACAAATAAGTAGTAGTAGTAGTAGTAGTAGTAGTAGTAGTAGTAATAATACTAATAATAATAATAATAATAATAATAATAATAATATTTGCATGAAAAAACATTTGGAGGCACTGGGACCTTAACGCTAGACTACCTGCTGTTGGCAGAATTGTGATGAGAACAAGGTGAGGAAGAGTGGGAAATGCTAACTGAAGAAAGCAATGAGGAACACCCTTGCCTTGAGAATGAGCCCTCTATTTCACCCACCCCATCTCGCAGTAATATGTATTTATTTTTCAGAGGCAAGGCACAAGGCCAATTATCTCTCTCTCTCTCTCTCTCTCTCTCTCTCTCTCACACACACACACACACCACACACCAGAGGGATGAGAGAGAGAGAGGTGAGAGAGAGAGAGAGAGAGAGAGACATGCAGAATATGGATCATGCACAAGGTCAGTTGGTTCACACAGCCAAAGAACAGAGGAAGCCAGCCCACTACACTGACTGGCGGTGGCTTTCCAGAGTTACAGTTGTCGGACATTGCTAGCCCCACCTGGGTATGCCAGGGAACGAATGTAGGTCCTTCTAGTTGGGTGCTGGAGGCAGAACACCGCATCTCCATTCACCATGCACAGAAGGTACCACCAGGAGTTAACATTCCACGTTTTGTTTTAAGATGCAGTTTAGATCTCTGATTGCAAAGGGATCTGGTTTGTTCAGTAAGGCTGTATGAGAACACCCCCAAAACATGGTAAGTCAGAAAATGCCTCATGGCAACAGGGAAGGAGATGAAGGCACAGCCTTGCAGGCCGTTTTGTACTTGTGTGGTGCCTTCACTCAAGTAACAACTAAACAAGCTCCCCCCCACACTTTCCTTTCTTCTAAAACCCCTAAGCCGATGGCTGACCTGAAGATATGCTGTACATGCAAATAAATGCTAAGGAAGCAGACTACCCACAATTCACCAGTGTAATAGCACAATGCAGGCTCTTGCACGACACATTTCAGGAGCACTGCATGGTGTTGCGCAAGCTTATACAGAAATTCAATTTATTAGGGCTGGAGTCTTAATTAGCATGTGCAGTTTTTCAGTTCTCTAAATCAGGGGTAGGTCACAGGTAGCCTTCCAAGGTTTTCTGCGCTGGCCTGTGCATTATTTTACTGCTACCCTGTAGACTCAGCAGTTGACCACTGGTCTAGGGAAATGGTTGGTGCGATAGATACTTTTTTTTTTTAACCAGGCCTTTTGGCTGACCTGATCATACCCTTTTAAAATGTGGCTCTTTTTGGGGGGGATATTATTGGGTTATTGCTTTTATTATTATTTTATATACTGTGATCTTTTTATGTGAACCGCCCTGAGACCTCTGGGTATAGGGCGGTATATAAATTCAATAAATAATAATAATAAATAATACATTGCCCTTCCCGGCTTTATGCCTTTCCCCACTGCAGCTGCAAATTTCTGTTTCAATCTATTTTCAGTAAATCAGCCTAAAGTCCTGCGGGCTACAATCGAAACACTGTACATGAATGAAGAGACTGAGCATTGTCTGCTTGAGTTCAGTTCTCAGGAAAAAGTTGAAAACGACAAAAGTGGCATTCTTATGTGTAGGCTGCTGCATTCCAACAGGCACACCAGCTGCAGACATATCACAATGTAAGCCTGCAATTCCATTGTAAATGGCTTACCTGCTTGGCAGTGGGTGGTTGCCATACACACTCCCGTAACAGCTAGCATAAGAGGATTGAGACAGCATATCATAATCAGGAAGTCCCAGTGCAATCGGATTCCGCCAGTTCCCAGAGGCATTTGTAGAAGATGCTAAAGCAGAGGGGGAAAGAAAATAATGCTAGCGGTGACTAACTTGCCTGAGGATTCAAGCATGCTTTTTTCTTCACATACTCGAAACACAGCTATTAGTTAGAGGCTGTTTTTAGACAGAGATAAATAAGTGGAAGACTGGAAAGAATGTTTTTTATACTGTAAACCACCCTTCGAATGAAGGGAGGTATAGGAATTTAACAAGCAATAATAATAATGAGTAGAACCTCAAACTGTGAGCAATTGATGCACTGCTTCAAGAAAAGTATAGTCAGCTATTGCAATGAGTTCACAGAAGTACCACATAGATTCACTGGTGAGAATAACATGCTCAGTCAACTTGATTAGGGCAATGCATCTCCTTTTTATCTACCTTTAGATTTTAATCCAATCAAGTTACAAAGCAAATCACAGAAAACAACTGCTCTGCTTTTTATCTTTCATTACTTAGTTCTGTTCTAACTCATAATTTAAAAAACGATCATAACACTGTATTCCCTTAGATTCCCTACCTCCACCATACATCTTCCTGAATATTCTAGATTTAACAAAAGCGATACTTATTAATGTTTTATTTTAACTTAAATTCAGTAACTCTATTTTTATATATGGTAGGTTCTATTACAATAGTTGCATCTTTTTCTAATACACAAGTAGCACCTTAGAGACCAACTAAGTTTGTTCTTGGTAAGAGCTTTCGTGTGCATGCACACTTCTTCAGATACACTGAAACAGAAGTCACCAGACCCTTATATATAGTGAGAGGGTGGGGAGGGGTATTACTCAGAAGGGTGGTGGGAATGGGTGATTGGCTGATAGGTGTGGTAAAGCTGTTGACGACTGTTAACGACTGCAATTGGTCTTACAGGAAAAAGCAAGGGATGAGATGGCTGAAATCATGTATAATGAGATATCATGTATAATGAGGTAAGAATCCAATGTCTCTGTTCAGAGCAGGTGTCTCCAAGGTTTTAAATTTGCTAATAAGTTGCAATTCAGCAACTTCTTTTTCCAGTCTATTTCTGAAATTCTTTTGTAATAAAACAGCTACTTTGAGATCTCGTATAGAATGTCCTGGGAGATTGAAGTGTTCTTCTACTGGTTTCTCTGTCTTGTGATTCCTGATGTCAGATTTATGTCAATTTATCCTTTTGCGTAGGGTTTGGCCTGTTTGTCCAATATAGAGAGCTGAAGGGCACTGTTGGCATTTGATGGCATACACAATGTTAGAAGTTGAGCAATTAAATAGTCCTGAGATGGTATGTTTGGTCTCTAAGGTGCTACTGGAAGGGGAAAAAATTATTTTGTTTCAACTACGGCAGACCTACACGGCTACCTACCTGTAACTAACACACAAGGGCCCACCTTTCTGTCATAAAATTACCCCCCCTCCCCAGTTGTGTGAGTGTTTATCTATTATTAAGACTTTATGAGCTTTGCGTATTCAGACTTTTTCTTTCAATGGCTTAGGCAATTTTCAGTGTTGGGCAAGAAGTCCATGCACAGGTATCAACACATTTTGTATTTTTTTATACCCCCAAAGCACAGATACTGGTTGAAAACCCAACATAAACCTTAATATTTGTCTTATTCTCCTATGTACTTGTCCCTTTTGTGCAGTAATTTTTGAATGCATTTGCTGCCACCTTTCGTGGATAAAAATGTTTCATTAACTGCCTAGATCTCACCACTAAGAGAGGCAGGATGTTGAACTAGATGAGCCACCTCTGAGCCAGTAGGCTTGTCCCCAGTTTCTTAACCTCCTGCACAGTGTTGACACCCAATTACTGTACTTTGCAAACCAGCTTGACCATTCTTTCTCAAACCAGTTTAGCAAGGCTTCTACAAATTATTTTAGCTCAATCCAGAGCTCTGTCATTCTTACGCAGCACCGTATCTAAGCTGACACTGAGAAACAATATTAAAGAAATAAGTTTCCCATTAAACGTTTTATGTAAATAATGAATAAGCAACAGTATGTAAGGTTGAATTTAAACACACACACACACACACACACACACACTCGTGTTCACAGATCATCTATTTGCACAAAGTAATTACAGAATGTGAGATTGGTCTAATACTCCGTCTTATGCAGTATTATGTATCTATTTACTATTCTCATTTTAAAAATTATATCCTGTCCTTTTCTTGTATTTAGGGTGGATTATGTAAAAGAAACTTCAATGAAATGCACTGGAAAACAATAATAAAACCAGGGTAAGTTTAAAACAACACATACACCAGAAACTAAATATGTCTTAATCACCCATGAGCCTGTTCCATCCTGTTTGTCCTAGGCAGGCCTGTCTGCAGGGATGGTGTAATAACAGAGAAAACCTTGCTCTTGTGACTTTGCCAACCTAACCTCTGGCACAGAGCAGCAAGGCCTCTCTCTAGGTGGCACCAGGGGCAAGGGAGGGTTACATGGGAGCAGGTGTTCCTCAAGGTACACAGGCTGTTCACTACTTTAAAGTTTTAGGCACCATGGCATGGACCTCTAAATCTACCTATTGATTAATGCAGCTCCTTTCAAACAAGTGCAGTACGTTCCCTACTACTCAATATTCAAGGCATCTGCTTTCCGCACAAGATACATTTCCAGGTAGTCTCAAACAAAGAAATACCAATATGAAGTTGTATAGAGCCAAGAACCTGCTAGTTGCTTTCAGTTCAAAATTCTGAAGCCTCTCCATTTTGCACCGGTATTAAACAAGCTGTATTTATTTTCATATCCAGTTGTTTTTTGTTAAAATATCCCAATAGTTATTCCTGCTTCCAAAAGCTGATCAACTGGAGAATTCTCTCCCCCCCCCCCCCCAGCCTGTGCTGCTCATTGCACAGATCAACAGGGCAAAACTAGAAGCATTTGCTCCAGAGGCACCAGCAATCTATCTGAGTCTCTGGGCCTTATCTCTGCCACCTGATTCAAAGCCCTGTAAATGTGCCAACAAACACAGGGAGTTTTTATGTGAGCAGGCCTTCCTATTTACCAGAATGGAGGAGGCGTTCATTGTGTGTGAAGAAAGGAATTTAATTTAGATATGGATGTGTTAAGTTGTAACAGTCAGGGGACCCTGGTTGTGTCAGTACACCTCATACACCCACGAGCAATTGCTGGGCTCCAGAGCCCACAATATGTGTGAAGTTGCAGAGGCACAAAATGAATAATTACCTGAAGAGAAAGATGAGGCGCGGCTGCTCGGACAACAGGGGACCTGTAGTCCAGCAAAGCCCAGGCTCCTCTGTGACCCTCTGTCGGCATCAAAGCCTGCCTGCAGGCCATGAGCCTGGTCTTTGTGCCCAGAGGCACGCTGGTACCAGCCGCGAAGATGCTCTGCTACTAAGGCCTTGTGAATGTTTTTGGTGATGTGTTCAGATTTCACGGACGGCTTCCGCGGCAGGCGAAGGGTGGCGTACGGGTTGTGCGGCATTCTCTCCATCTCGTCCTCGTGGAAAGACCTGAAATCCCGATAGCGGCGTTCGTGTCCATAGTGCGCCGACGAACGGTAGGAAGGGTTAACCGTGTACTGGCCCTCTGTGCCATTTTCATACACGTAGCCGCTATTGTAATACACATCACACTCTGTGTAAGGGGCATAGCCGGGAATGTAGCAGGTGACCGACGGTTGCTCCTGGCTTTTTGGGTAGCCACCATTGCGGACGTCCTTCTGGGCGAGGTTTGGCATGCTTCCCGAATTCGCAGCAGAAATGTTCTGTTTCTTGGTCCATCTCCTGTTTCTTGTACGGTTGTCCAGAGTCTGGGTTGTATAGCAGGGGCTTGGGGTTGAGGTCACATAGTATTCTGCACTGGACTGGCTGGTGTAGGAGGACCCATCATCAAGGATTTCTGTACTGCTGCTTCTTGGAGATTTTGAAAGGGTGAACACTGGCTTTTCGCTGGCAGTCTCAGACAGCAAGTTGGTTTGGGACTCTAAGCTGCCCCTCCGCTGCCTGCAGTGCTGGGGGGATACATCCGGCCTGAGAAAGCAGAAAATTGCCTTTGTTACAAACATAGCATGAAGTTCTATCTAACAAGTAGCATAGGGCAAAGCTACAATACTTTGAATTACAGGAAAGGTAGGCATTGGTTATAAGTAAAAAAAAAAAAAGCAAAGCGTAAGAGCAATGAAACAGGCTATGGAGGCTGTGACGTCTTTTCCTGTGAAGACTTTCCTGGGAAGTCCAGGCAGGAATCTAACAGGGATATAAAATATCACAAATGCAATAGGTGGTTGGAAGAGTTCATGTTCCATGGTTGTAGCCTACTCCACAAGAATCTCAAATATCTACATCAGGGGTCAGCAAACGTTTTCAGCAGGGGGCCGGTCCCCTGTCCCTCAGACCTTGGGGGCCGGACTATATTTTGAAAAAAATATATGAACGAATTCCTATGCCCCACAAATAACCCAGAGATGCATTTTAAATAAAAGCACACATTCTACTCATGTAAAAACACCAGGCAGGCCCCACAAATAACCCAGAGATGCATTTTAAATAAAAGGACACATTCTACTCATGTAAAAACACACTGATTCCCGGACCGTCTGCGGGCCGCATTTAGAAGGCGATTGGGCTGCATCCGGCCCACGGGCCTTAGTTTGGGGACCCCTGATCTACATGCTATGCTAGGATTTCATGTATCATTGTTGGCATTCGTCTGTCTTGGGAGACAATGGAAGAGTGCAAACCTCGGAGAGTTACAGAGCCTGCTGCGGCTGTAGAAACTGATACAGTGTCACAGGGCTAACCAGTGTTTCCCAAACTTTTCAGTACTTCCTGCGACAACCTTTATCTGATTCATAACATCTGTACTATTCAAACATTTGTTGCAAAAAAATAAAAATAAAATGAAGGAAGATAAAGCAGCAAAGGAAGCTGAGCAACATTTGAGCTCCACTGAATAATTTCAAGCAAAGCTTGTAATTCCTTCAGTTTTAAGGATGCTTAAGAATGTCTAACATTCCTCTGGATAACATCCATCAGGTTAGGGAAATCTGGGGAAGCTCCCTTAGCCTTCAAGAGATGTAGGAGCTTGGTTTACTGTTGTTGATTGAATGCAAATATATAGGGGACCAGCAATAACTTACTTCTAGGGGTAAGCAGCTTTTGGAAAATTGGCAATGCACCCAACATCTCAAGCTTTCAAAGGAGTATTATGGCGGACACAGCTATGATTTTATATATTATTTTATGATATGCCTCTTATCATAAATAAAGATTATGGATGAGCTAATTCTTTTCCGTTGGAAATGCTTTCTGGGGGAAAGAAAGAAGAAAACCAGCTTACTGTAAATGGGTGCTACTATACGCATTGCGTGTGAGAACTGGTGTTGTGGGCATACTTCTTCCACCACGGTGCTGCCTCTCCACTGTTCTGTATGGGCTGCTGTGTGTTGACATGGGGTCTCTGTGATTATAAATAGAGGAATCCGATATGTGGCCACCATCCCAATATCTTCAATAAAATGCAAAGCAGAACAGCATTCGCGTTACTCGCCGACAGATTGAAAGCGGAAGATTTGAAAAACACAGGAAGTTAGTTTATAAAGCAAGCACAAAGTTCATGCAGGAAAGCATTTTGCAGAATGGCTGCTATTTTGAGAGCTGCGAAAGCGGAACTTTTAAAAATGAGGCGAAGAGAAAACGAAAATAAAAGCAGAAGTGAAACCAGTGAACTTAGCAGTCATGCTTTGTTGGGATGATGGTGCAAGCTCATGGAATACTAAGATACAATCTCAAGTGACATAGAATGGATGAGGTGTGTAGGAGTTAGAAATAATGGTGAGGAATTCACACAAGTGGTTCTGCGCATGTACTGAGGATCTCCAGCTTTTTTTCATCCCCACTGAAGGTCCTTACGCTTCATTAGAAGCAGCTTGGAAAGGTCACCTGGCTTGCTGTAGCAGTCTTTGAAGAGGCATAAAGGATTGCAGTGCTAAGAGAACCCTGGGGGTGGAGATGAAGGCTCTTGAGGTCCTACCTAGAGCCAATAACTTGTTAAGCTTTTCTTGCAAGTTCCACAAGTCCAGCCACTTTTTGTTTAACCTAGCTCCCCTACTGAATAATCTCAAATGTTCAGTGTTGCATGCCAACACACAAATGTGTCTTCAGTTCACGGATGAAAGGAAGTTCAGCCATGAGAAATTGCTCAATGACAACCGCCCCCCCCCAAAAAAAAATTGTGTGGCAAGTCATTTTGCGTGCTTCTTTCTTAAGGGGCAGAAAAGGTGATGGATGAGTAAACAAACAAACAAACAACAGCAGCATTTTAAAAATATCATCACCTTTGTAGAAAAACTAAGCAAATGTCACTGAAGTTTTTGGCAATGTCAAAAATTCTGTACCTGGAGTGCCTGGATTCAAGGAGTTGCTCATTCATGGAGGACTTCCTGAGATGGATTCTTTCCATCCCAAGGGATTTGGGTGGTGGAGATTTTGGAGAAAGTGGCACAGAGTTTATTCTTTGGCCTGGCACAGCAAGAGAATCGCTACCTGCTTAAAAACAACAACACATGGTTTAAAAACTTGGAAGGATGAGGAAGGCATGTTGTGTGAATCCCTAGCAACCTTCACATCCTTAATTAGAAGAATCTCTCTCTCAACCCTATCATTTTGCATGCTTTTCATTTTACATAAAGTTAAATAATACTAAGGGAAAGAAGCAATACATAGTTAGAACAGGATTTAGTTGAATGTAAAGGCGAAGTCATGCACACTCCTGGCACATTTCATGAATTCATTTATTAAGATGTTAGCCTTCTAATGTCATGTTTTCATTAAAAAGGAAGACAGATTTATTATGCCTAAGCAAAATCCCAAGCCACAGGGTTGAACAATATAGCACTTTAATACAGTGCAGCAATGATAGAAACTCAGGTATAAGGGCTGATTTTTTTTAGTATTCAACAGTCATTCAGGTATTAAAGAGTCATCCAGTCCTCTTTATAGATTTAGCAACTGAGTTTGCACAAAAGGCTGTTTCCTTAATAACTGTGATTGAGAACTGATGGAGACTCAGAGTTATATACTCACAGGACTTTCTTATGTAATGCTAATCTAGGATAGTGATTGGGAGGTCAAATAGAACATCAGGAACATAGGAAATTTCATTATTGCAAGTCAAACTATTGCAAGTCAGACTATTGGACAATCAAGCTCAGTATTGTCTACAGTGACAGACAGCAGAGGCTCTCTAGAAGATTTTCCCAGATTACTTGGAGATGTTAGGGACTGAACTGGATTCCTGTTGAGTTACAGGACTTCCCTAGTACTCTGGACTTACTTTCTGTTGCATTTTGACCTGTTATAGCAAAAACTTTCAAAGGTTTGAAAGAAGCACATTCAGACCACATGTTTGAACATGTTTAAGCCTCCAAAACTTTGGAATCAACTTTGGCATTCCTGAGGCCAAATGGGATCAGTACTGTATCTAATGAGAGACCAGCAGACGTTTCTTGTGCACACATTTGGATGTATACATTGAGATGTAAAGCAGTAATCATAATCATAGATAAACAAATTCATGGAACGAGCCCTGTGAAGGAGGAGCAAAGTTTTCTATTTATATAGGCATATGCCTGGAACCCTATATCGCTTTGGAAAGGGAATGGTTCATGCAGAGCAGCTGGTTGTGCCATTTCGTGAAGAGACAGTTGCATTTTCATTCAGTCTCAAAGAGCATAACAGCTGTGACGAGTCAACTGGGGATAGGGGGGCTGTGCAGGAGAGCTAGTTATCTCCCCACCTAATGTGGTCTATACATTTCTCCCAATTCCCACAGTGGCTTAACAATCAACCTGTCTTCCCAGGGAACTCTGGGAATTGTAACTCTGTGAGGGGAGTAACTCTCAGCACCCTTTCCAAACTACAGATGTCAGGATTCTTTGGGTGAAGCCACGACTGTTTAAAGTGGTATGATACTGCTTCAAATGTAAGATGCGTCCAGAGTGCACGAGAGCAGAAGCCAAGTCCTTAGTTGTGGCTTCCCAACTCTGGAACACTCTCCCCTAGAGGCTTCCTGACACTGTTGTCGTAACTCCTTTTTATTTGCCCAGGCTTTGAAGCTGCAGTGGAAGCTTTTTATTAGCTTTTCCTTATTTATTCTTTCACTGACTACATCCTATCTGTTGCTCTCCTTGTTGTTTCTGCTCCCCACCCCATATATATATATCTATATATTTCTTTCATGGCTAGATGCCCAGGCAGCAAGCTTTTCTAAAAGTTTGCAGGACACAAATCTCCTTCTCCTAAGTGGAAACTTTCTTTATTATTAAAAAAAGCATGTCTGTTTTATTAGATGGACAATCTAAAACACTTGTGGGCAAACCAAGCTATCACTACCAGTTAATTCTATGCTACGTCTGAAATCGGCATGAGCTCCAAGTGTGAACATTTTTGCAAAGAAAAAAGAAAAGCTGAGGACTAAGTCCTCGTCTTGATGACTCAGAAGCAAGATCAGATGCAACAGTGTGTTAAAAAGGGAGTCATCTAGGTCATTCCATTATTGGCGGAACCACGGCCAATTGGGACTAGCCAATCAGAAAAGGCTTGCCGGATCAAAGCTACAGAACAATTCGCAATGTAGGAGTTTGGGCACTAAAGTTACAGGTTATCTGTCTAAACGATAATGAATGGGAAGGGAGGGACGGAGGGTGTTTCTAGACAGCTAATGACTAGATGAAGTATGGCTAACCCTGCCTGTTGTCAGCTGGCAGGAAACACACAACCCAGATGTCATTATGGCAATTAAATAAATCATGGGAATCCTGAAAAAATATATATATATATATATAAAGGATAACAATCACTTGTTTGTGTGTTAAACAGGGAGCTATATCTCTCAAGGAGATTGAGAGATTGCATTGGCACACCAGATTTCTTCTTATTCTCAACAAATTAGCAGTTAAGTCCTTTTCAGAAAATGGCTCAAGGTTATCTCAGGATCACCATAAACTTTGCTGTTCAGCGCAACGTTCACAGGATAGCATGGGGCTCAATCTTAAGCAACAGTAATGGTGGCAGTGATAGAGGGAGAGGGGAAAAATAGGGTTGCCATACACCCAGAATTTCCTGGACATAGCTGGTATTCAGCCCTTGTAAACAGCATTGGGGTGGGGGTGGGGAGCTCTGAAATGTCTGGAAAAATCTGGACGTATGGCAGCCCATGTTGGAAGTGTAGATTTTGGCAAATTTCATTAAAAATAGCCCCAAAAGTCATTGTCTTCTTTTTTTGAGATTTTGCAAAAAAAGAGAGCTCAACACCCCTAGATGATGTCCAAGTATGTGTATATTTGTAATTATTCTGAATGTGTATATTTATTGCAAGTGTTCAAGGTGGGGGTGTAGAGCAGAGCAGAGAGGAAATGGGCAAAAAAGCGTGTCTCTCTTTGCAATGGCAGCGTGGCCAGCTGGGAGTATCCCTCATGGGAGTGATAAACCAACTTCAGTAAACTTTGTCGGCTGCTCGAGTCTTATGTGCTAAACCAGTGCTACGTACAGCCATTACCTTCCTGTTTCTCAGGGTCAGGGATGGTGAGTCTGTGGTCCTCCAGATGTTGCTAGTCTACAACTTCCACCATCCCTGACCGTTGATCATGCTAGCTGGGGCTGTTGGAGACCAGCAACCACTGGTGGGGCACAGGTTCCCCACTCCTGCTCTTAAAAAAGAAAAGGAACAGACAGAAATACTCATAGACCCTCATGCTGTCTTTAGAAATAAGCCTGGCTTTTTTTTAAAGGCTCTGTACAATATATTCCAGTCGTGGGCTGTTGCAGGGGGAATAGCCAGTTCCCTAAGATTACACAGTGTAAAATTAGGGAGTTGGGGCATTCCCAACTTTGCTGCGTTTTATCCGCTTGTGTTGAAAAGCAAAAGCCACATACCATCTTCAAATGTTGTTGTGTCAGACAAAGAGCTGCTCTCAGAAGGGATGATTTCATCTAGGGGGGAAAGAAAAGATAAAAGCTTAAAAAAAAGACAAATGTTGCAATCTGGAATATTAAACACAGGGCACAGTTGTTTGGTTCACCCACTCAGGTTTGTGTATATTTACAGGTTCTGATATAATGATCAACCAAATTACCAAGGGTAGTCCTAAGAACAAACATAAATACAGCCCCACAACTTAAAAACAACCAGGAAAAAATTAGAATCCAGAACTGCCTTTTGACAGCAGGTGTGTTGGTTACTTAAGAAAAATAAGCATCTCTAGTGTAGTCAGAGAATCTAACTGGTCTCAGATTCTGTGAAGAATAATGCCAAACGAATCAGCTGTTGGCAATTTTTAAAATTCTTCTCTATATTACAATAGCGTCCATTGATGCTGGGCCACACGCATAACATTTGCTGTACTCTGCACAAATGTTCACCACTATGAAATGCACAGGAGTCATACCAGAGCCTTTTACCATCACCCAGGATGTGCCAGCAGACAGCCCAGCACAAGCAAGACCAACAAAACTGTGGATATGGCTGCCAAATACATTTGATCTATCCACAACTGTGTTTTCTGTTGAGCAGCTCCAGAAAGACACAGCTGCCACAGATTCATTGCTGAACCAGAAAGCTAATCGGCAAACTTTCCAAAAGAACTATTAGCCTCTTTTTACACTGGCAGATTTCAGAATGATTAGGTGGCAGCAAACAGCAACCACACAAGCTGCTTGCAGAGTGTTTGGAAGAGCACTTGGCAGAAACTGATGGAGAACATTGCTGATCTCTTACATGGCTAGCTAGTCATTGTCCACAACGAGAAAAGACAGGCAATGAACTTGAGAAATGGCAGGCAATACCTGCTGTACGCTAAGTTTTACCTTTGTCTAGCAAATAGCGTGAGAAATAATGATGATAAACAGAACTTAATGAAATAATGGCAAAACAGAACTTAATAAAAAAAGTAGGACGTTTTTCAACATGTTAAGGCAGCCACGAGCATCCCAAATTCTGCAATCCTTTTCTTTTGACACTCAAAATCAATACTCTGGTTCCTCATGACTGTAGAGAAGTGCTGAAATACAACCAGGCTTGCTTACTCTGCCTTCTTTCCATGAACTTCTATACACAAAGCTCTTTTTCTCTCCTCTCTATTATGTGTATTTTGTCTCCTTTAGCTTTTTGCCTTGATGCATCATTCTGTTCCCGTATCTTTGTTCAAAGCAGTCCTCAAAAAAACTTTCATCATCCTCACTTTGTTCTTTGAATTAGGAAAGAGTATTTTGTGATACACAAGATCCCAATTCTAAGAGACATCTTATTTTCTTACAAATAACGCTTCTAAGATAAGGGTATATATTCTAAATTCACCCTCTCTCACATGTAAACACTGGGGGTTGCAATGGCAGCACACAATCCATTTTAAACTAGCCTAGAAGGAACTTCCTGTCTTGCTACTTGCACCACTTTATTGAATCATAGATCTCTTAAGTGTGAAGGCAAGCATCAGGATAATCTACAGTAATGGACTCCAATTATTACTCTTTGTGTCATTATCCTATCCCTTGATATTTCCCCCTTTACTCTGATGATAACACTGTGATTTTTGCATTCCTGAACATTTTGCAAGAAATTATTTTTCGGTGATCTCATGTTTAAACAATGGAGGTTACAACTGCATTGCTGAGGCCACTTTAGCATAGAAGGGAGTTCCTAGATTGTAATCACCATGTCATATCCTTTTGAAACAAAAAAATAAAAATAAAAATTTCCTTCCAGTAGCACCTTAGAGACCAACTACTGTAAGTTTGTTCTTGGTATGAGCTTTTGTGTGCATGCACACTTCTTCAGATACACATATCCTTTTTATTAGTGTTTCCCCAAACACATCATGGTAATGGACATTTCCAAAAGCGTTTTTTTCCTCTCCATCTCTCCCCTTGCCACAATCCTATGTGACATTACATACAAAGGGTGAAGTACAAACTGTTAGCTTTAAAATCAGAGATGAGTGGATGCCAACAGCATGCCAGAAACCACACTGATGTCAGGAGTGCAGACAGATAAGCAATCTGTGCAGGCCTGCTGGGCAAATAACAAGATTCAGTTGCAAGTTGGTGTGAAGCTGCTAGTCAACTACAGTGCAGGACAGAAGGAACTGGCTTTCATTGGCATGCAACTAACATTGAAACTGACCCATGGCTTGGCCCCCATGCCAATTGTCCAGTTTTTGCTCCCAGCAACTGGCACCTTTTAGGCTTTCCTTGGCTTGATTAAAAGAGTCCATTTTGGTATCCGGCCAATTTCTCCCCATGAAGGTGCCATAATCACCATCTTCTTAATCTTCACTTTGATAAACTGTACTAAATTGTACTCCTCACGCTCCTGCCTGATCCGGTTTGTTTCCCAATGCCTGAGTCATTTCAGGGAGCTCTCCTCTGTACATTTCAGTGTCATTTCAAAATGCAGGAACCACCTCTGGACCAACCACTCAGGCCCATGCATTTTCCTGCATTCATCCTCCCACAGTGTCTGCCCAGCACAGAGGTGTTGATGGCTAGGTGAAACAAATGATTCCGCATCAGTTCCCAGGGCAGCCCGGGGTAATATGCCTGAATGGAAGGGGCCATCAAGATGCCATCCATACCCAAACCAGACCACTTTTCTCTCGTGGATAAAATAGTGCAAGTGTGCCTAAAGCAGCCATGCCAAATTCTTCTCCCCCCACCCCATCCTGCTTCAGCAGCCTGCCATGCCCCATCCTATGCCAGGAGGTTCAAGGGGCTGTGTAATAGGGTTTCCGAAGGAGGCAGGAAATCCCCACTGCACAAGAAGGATTCCTCTTGCTTGTCTTGGCATCCAACCCATTACTGTACTATGTTGACTTGTTAAAATTTTCAGTTCATAGAAAGGCACACAGATTATACAATACTGAAGTCACGTTATTATGTACAGGTAATAAAAGATGCCCTGCCAGCTACTCACGGCTACATGAGCATACATGCAGTTGTAAAAATGGCTGCTGTGCGTAGAAATGACGGCATGGTGGCACATCAAAGGGAAGCAGCTATAGGGCTAGTTGGAACAACTTGGTTTGGAAACTGAAGAGGCCTAATTTGGACTTCTCAAAAGCCAAATTTGGGACTCAGGAGCTTCTTCTTTTTAAGAGCCCCTAGGCAGACAATGACTGCTGTGGATCATCTAGCCAGTATTTATTCACCCTGCTGTGTATTACACAACTGCCCCTAGATTGTCCCCTCTTCAGGGGGAGCAGCCTCCTCTAAAATCATCATTCCAGCTCTTAAAAAAAGCAGTGTTTACAAGCACCTTACAATCCTCTTTCACAATGGGTCTCTGATATAGGCACTGTCACATTACAATGTCGTTACTTTACAAACTGTTTAAGACAACTGACATATAAAACTATGCATGCTTCATTCTTGCTATCTTGCTGGGAATTCACAACCAGACACCATCTATACACACACACACACACACACACCTTCCCCTTGCTGCCAACTTTTCTTACATGTCTTAAGAACTAGCTTTAATTATGTGCTTGATTCATAATGCGCCCAGCATTAGCCAAGAGATCACACAACAATTTCTGCTCAAATCAGCATCCGATACTCAACAGAACAAGGTACCACACTAGTTTCGGCTGGGAGATGCCGCCAGCCCTTCGACATACAGCAATTCGTTGGTTTGTGTTCTCCCTCGAACATGCCAGCGCTTGTGCTGCACTTTGAGACTCTGTTCCCTTTTAACCACATCTTACATAAAACACTGCAGTCAGATTACAGGTAAGCTCCAGACTTTGCTGAACGCAGAGGCTCTGGTTTCTGCTGGGCAGGACTGTATCTTTGCCTACCGTTGGTATCAAAACCATGTTTTGAGAGAAAAACACACCCAACAAAAAGTACTTGAAAAACAGATTCCCCACCCCCACCCCCAATCCTCATAAGAATGTTATTAGGTCTCTGATACCTGGTAAGGTCAGGGTTGATTTCTGTGTAGGCTTCTTTCCACACTTAATCCTATACTCATTAATGGAATTTTCAATCTCCTGAAGCTTTTTCACTGCCTCTATGTACTCTTGTTTCCTCTTCTTCTTCACATTTTTGCATAGGTCTGGCTCACTGGAAAGTTTCTTCACAGCTTCTACCATCTTTTGCTGTATGAAAAAGTTGCTCTCCAGATTCTGCAGCGCTGGGTCCTATGGAGCCAAAATGAAGTAAAATAAAATAGGGATTTCCCACTTTGGAACCTGAATTTAAGCCACCAAGTTTTGTTCTTTTGAGGTTTGAAAAACAAAAAACAATAGACTTCAGGATGTGTAACAAAGAATAGGGAGGGCTTGTAGACTCATCTGTATGTAGCACTGGGTGGCCTGATGTGGTAAGCCAGGATATTTATAGAAGGCCAACATTTCACACCCGTTTTCAGAACATCTGCCAAAAGCTAAACACCAGACTCTCTCCATTGCCAGTAATGCATCTGCATTGCTATGCTAAGGACAACCTGTTGCCAGGCTTCTCTACAAAAGGGTTAGCAAGCTGTAAACATCAATATAAAGATGTCCATAATGCTGGAAGCTTTATTACTCAGTGTTTGTAAACAATTATGAAGAGACCAGATGAAAGGAGGCACACACATATAAACCCCAAAGCAGTGCTTATTATTTACCAATTATGCTTCAAAAGCATTCATGTTCATATATACAAACAAGGACCTCGGTTTATGCTATCCTCACTAAGGGAATGGGATCCTACTAACAGAGAGGTGTAAAATAACCCATTAGCCACAAAAAAGTAAAAGCCAGCCAGCCTTCCGGGCAAGTTACTGTTTGAAATACAGTACAGAAGGATAAGGGGAAAACCAGAATAGGTGCCATCTTTCTCTAAAAGAGATCTGCTTCAGGCTTCCACGAGTTCTCCTAACAACACATATTTGTGACTTTGGCAACAGTGGTCCCGTATCTTAAATAAGAAGCACCAATATGAGGCAAACAAGACCCAGAGAAGCTAAGCACTTGCCCCAGGCAGCCTCTGCAGCCATCTCGCTATACTATTATTGAGCATGGCACATGGGGGACCAAGTTGCCATTATCCGAGTCCTTCAACATAATCATAAATTGCATCATACATGCAATGAAAAGATTACTTTAGCTGTTTGTCAGAACTGCAAATGATTTGTGTCTCCCCCGCCCAATAAATGCTTGTCAACACAGGGTGCACCTACAGACTGTCAGTATACTGTGGGAGGAATTCAAGAGCACACTGGAAATTTAGGCTTGCACGTTTAATGTGGATTAAGGTACAGTTTGCAAAGCGGTGGGGAAATGCATTGAAAAGTGTGGGAAGAGCAAATGATTAATGGGAAGACATGTAAACACCCCTATGCGAAAACAGGATGAATGCTCATTGTGTCATGTAACTGCCCCGAAAACAAATCAGAATGAATGCTCAATAAAGTCTACCCACCATGCAAGCTACGTGCAAGCAAATGGAGGATGAATGGTGAACAAACAGGAGGAACCCATAGCCAGATTGCCAAATCGCACTCTAGCTATGTCTTTCCCACCCAATCCATCCATGGTAGGGTAGGATAGCTTCAGGATTTTGTAGGTGAGGGGAGCAAAAGGGAATCCTTCTAAAGAGGGTAAAAATTATAGCACAGGTGACTCTCAACTGACGCAGGAATTACGTTTCAGGGATCATGCATAAAGTCAAAATCGCGTATAGTCAAAACACTTTGGGTTCAATGGCGGGTGGGATCGCCAAAGTCATTTTTCCAAGGTACTCACCCCCTTTCTTATTTTTTTAATATTCTTCTGCCAAGCGCATAAAGCTGCACAAGTTAAACGTGCACAAGTAATGAGTTACCTGTATTGTGAAGTGGGGGTAGTTGCGTGTGGCAACAGTTTGAAACCCCAAATTTGGAGCTTATTTTAGTGCTCCTAGCATAGGAACTGCTCGCAATTACGCATTACAGGGGACATTACGTGAATAAAGCAAGCATGCATGGCGAGGGCCAATCTCTGAGTATTTCCTTAACAGAGTGTCAATTGGGTAAAACAAAAACCCATGCAACTTGCTGGGGCTTGGTTCCACTCTGCAGTCATGTGTGAAGAGGGCTGTATTCCAGCATGCCAATGTCCCTTTATCATTACCTACATTAGCTCTGTGTTGGCACCATAATGGTACCTGGCAGCCGACAAAAATGGTTGCCTTTCAAATCCACAAGGAATCAAGGATTTCGCAAAGTAAATGTGAAAAAACTTTGAAGGACAGACCAAGAGGTTCAGGTCAGAGCTACAGAAGTAGCAGGTGCAGAATTCAAGCCCCACCCTCCCTTATGGGGCAGGAACCCCCGCCCCCAAGTTATCAACTCCCTAGGAGAGGTGAAGTATGTGTGATTTCCCAGCTTCCCAGGAGAGGTAAAATGAGTGCAGTTTCTCAACCACAATGTAATTGGGCAGAACAAAATCTATTAAGCACACCCCTATGTGTTAAACGCTTTAGTGAAACTACTGGCCGAAATTCCCAGCAATTTAAATATTAAAATCTTTACTGAGGCAAGATAGCTTTTAAAGCCATTATGCAAGGGCTGAATTTTGCACACAAATAATTTAGTGAGGCTTAATCTTTGTTTCAGAACATGTCTACACAGATTTCCAGCAATTGTCCTATCTGGGATTTCCCTTCACTGACCCAACGCAAACCAAAACCAAGCAGCTGTGAACAGCGAAGCCAACATAAGACACGGCATCTGGGAGATGGTCCCAATGACACACGTTTTACAGCTTAGTAAGGATTAAGTGAAACCTGCAACGGGGCTTGCACATACCTCCTCACTGGGAAGCAGATTGCCATCCAATTTGAAGGCTGTGCCTACACGCCTTCTGACCTGAGGTGGTTTCTCTCCTGTGCCCAGGGGGTATTCCTTTGGCATTTTCCCAGTGAGCTCCTATGGAGGGGAAGAAAAGCAGTATTAGGAAGATTAGGATAAATAAGTGTGGACGTCATAGGAACCTGCCTCATGCACTGGGTTCATCTAGCTCACTACTGATAACCCTGGCTGGCAGCTGTTCTCTGAAGTTTCAGGCAAGAGTCTTTCCTGGCCCTACCTGGGATATATTGGGGATTGAACCTGGGACCTTCTGCATGCAAAGCAGATGCCCTGCCCCTGAGCTACAAGCCCTGTCCTGGACCTACGCCAAAGGAAAACAAGCAACAGGTCTCACCGCTTCCCGCAGGCAGATTTTCTTCAGTTCGTCAACTTTCTGCAAAAGCTTCTCCTGCAAAAGCTTTTCTTTCTTTTTCAGCTCCAAGATTTTCTCTTTCTTTTGCTCTTCGCTGGCCTCTGAATCTTGAGACCCTGTAAGATCCAATGATTTGTAAACTCATTCCTCCTTTTGGACTTAAAGAGTTAGCTGCTGGGTGGGGTGGGGTGGATGGCTAACATCTTACATCTTTTCTTAGTTAAAGGTGGGCTTTTCAAAGTTGGACACAACAGCACTAGAGTTAAATTGAAGGGAAAACCTCTCTTGCCAGCCAAGATAGGTGAACATGCATCAAATCAACTTAAAGTGGATTATTGTGCAAAAAAGAAAGTGCACTTCAATTTGACCTTTTAAACATTTCAATTAGAATCCTCCTTCCAAGGGGATTTTCCATATTTGTTGCAGGATCTGTGGGTTGCACATAAATCACAGAATCGTACAGAATCCTAACTGTAGAGTTGGAAGGGATACACCAAGGGTCACCTAGTCCAACCCCCTGCAATGTAGGAATCTCAACATGCGAGTCGCCCATCCAATTTAAAACCACACAGGACTCTGCTTAGCTTTGCAAATGTGCTAGTAGTTTTATTGCTGTACCACTAGAAGGAACTAATAATCACTTTAAATGTGCATACAGGTGACGTCTGTACATGTACATGTTTTATAGAGAACTCATGGGTGAAGTGGTGCAATCCTGCAAAGCTAGGCTTCTCATTTTGCACTGCAAATCCCAGAATATAGGGCAGCAAGTTGGCTGCTGCACCTAAGAGCAGGGCATGCTGAAGGAGAAGGGGACATACAGGAAACCTCTGTAGGTCACCTGGGTGGGGCAGGAAGGAGAAGGTACTAACTATACCTGACTGCCCTGATATTGCCCTAGGTAAACCTGTGTTGCAGGAGTGGTGTTGACTACACCAGAAATTTTCAACCTTGGGCCTGCTGATGCTGTTGGACAACAACTCCCAGCATCCCAGCCCAGCTATTTGAGACGATGCTCAGGGATCATGGGAGTTGCTGTAGTTCCAACGATGCCTGGGAACCCAAGATGGAAGAAAGCTGGTCTATACCAGGGATGGACCTCCAGATGTTACTGGAATACAGCTCCCATTATCCCTAATAATTGGCCATACTGGAGGACCACATGTTCCCCATCCCTGACCTACACTAAGGGTTCCCCAACTGCAGTATGTGGACAACCAGCTGTCTGCAAGCTTCATTTGGGTGGCCTGCAGCACATCTGTGAAGCACACTTACAATCTGAATTCTGTAGAATTTGAACTGCAGGACAACAAAACACTTTTTTTTAAAAAAAAAAGTAATCAAATGCAATTTAAAAATCACGCATTATCTTGAAAAGCATACTGCAGTTGCTAAAAACAAGTAACAGAGGGGATGAGGTGGGAAATATCATTAAGTAGTCTGCCAAGACCCCTTAGGATTTTTCAAATGTTCCATGGAGGGAAATGTTTAGGAACCACTGACCTACACCATATTAGTGAGACAGTGGGCGATAACACTAGAATGCATTTCCTTTCTCAGAAGCTGGCTATACTTGTTACATAGCAGTCCAGGAAAGGGGCAGGGGAGAAAACAATCTACCTCCAGTGAGACCTGTTTTAGAGATCTCAAGCTTTGTCTCTTGCTTCCCTCGCCAAAAGTCTGTGCAGAAGGGGGGCTGCAGGGGATGGAAGACGATGACTATTATGACCGCGGAGGAACTAGGTTCCATAGGGCGGCATGTTAACAGCCAGAAATGAATTGTTTTAGGAAACTGCAGTTGTTTTATGCAGTGGGATATAAAAAGGATGAGAGAAAATTGCCAAATCAGCACAAGCTCAGGGAAGAGAAAGGCCGACTTCCCTTGTTTTGATTGCGGGGTGTGTGTGTTGTAAAACAGCAATTGTGGATGTGTGATATAGTAGAATTTCACCCATGTTAAGGAAAGACCTATTTTCCTTGTACTACATGCAACTGAGTTACATAATAAAGACACCTAGACTCCAAACAGAAGACATTTGAAACAATATGTATTACCTGAGGAGATTAGGCTACCATTGCTGGCCATAATAAGCTGACTCTTTGCTTCCAAAGTGGCTAATTTCGAAACCTTCGGTGTTCCCATCTCTGTTAAGTCCATTGCAATATCGTCCAAGCTTCTGGCTGAGGGGATTTTTGCCTAAAACAATTTAAACACACACACACACACAAAAATAGTGAGTGATCGTGTACAATCAGCTTAGCTTTAGCAAAGACTCCTAACAAAAGGGAAATAGAAGACAACCATTTGCTCCACCCCAAGAGCTACATGTGTGCCGTCTCACTATTTAACTTATGTCCTGGGCACTGATCACTAAAGCCAACTTGAATATCTATTAGAGGCTCAAAACGAACAGAAGGAAAAAGAGGCAGTAAAAAACAACAACCGCCTCCTAGGCACAGAGAATATAAGAACAGAATAAGAGTTCTTAAGGGAAGGGCCATGGCTCAGTGGCAGAGCATCTGTCCTGAATGCAGAAGGTCCCAGGTTCAATTCCCAACATCTCTATGTGGGACTGGGAGAGAACTCTTGTCTGCAAATCTAGAGAGCCGCTGCCAATCAGTGTAGACAATGGACCATTGGTCTGACTCTGTATAAGGCAGTTTCCTGTGATCCCAAGAGGCTTGCTGGATCAGACCAAAGATCTAGCGCAGCAACCGGCTTCTTAACACAGACCAACTAGGTGCCTATCTCACCAATGGGACATGAGATGGGAGTATTTGCAAATTAGAAGGCAGTTGACTTTTTTTCCCGTCTGATGTGTTCACACAGATGACTAATATAGGTGCATGTGCAAGCAGGTGGTTAAGAAAATAGTGTTGTGGCCTCATTTGCAAGGCAGATATAATCTCTCTTGAGGTATTTTTTTGATGCAAAAGACGAACTAAGCATTTTCAGCAACTAAACATTCCTTTATCAACGGGTAACTTACTTTGCTTTGTTTCCTGTCCAAGTAAAACTGATGTTGACTGATTGCCATAACCCAGATGGATTTGATCAGAGATGTGTTCGCATACCAAGTTTGCACTACGAGGCCGCTCTGTCCAAAAGTCCTCCGTGACACCGAAATTCTAAAAACATTATTATTATTTTTTTAAAAGGCTACATAAAGCTTTTTTGGGGGGTTGCTTCTTAAAAAATGAAGAAATAAAATTTCAGATGAAGTCACACAACAACTCTGTTCTGGAGAGGATGACATCCTCCCCACAAATAATGAGAAATCCTGTTTTCAGTTTTGGTGTTATCTGACCAAGTTCTCAAAAGCTGGTAAACCCATTGCCTGGGCTATGCCTGGGGTTGCTGCTGCCCATTTGGGAATGGTAAGGTGGAAGGCAGGAAAGCCAAAAGTAGGTGGAGCAAGAGTTAAAGGCAGGTAGAGCCGATTAATTCAAGTTTTGTCCCCATCCTCCCTACTGATCTCTGCAAGGGTAACACACACCCATTATGATCTGCAGTCTGAAGTAGTATACTCCAGACTCAGGTTTGCCACCTCAGTGAGAAAGAGGTTTCTGTTACACCCAGGCTTTTTTACTTTCCTCTTTGTTAGAGAACTGAGTCACAAATGCAAAACCACTCCCGAGAGAGATGTACATGAAGCAGTCTGACCCCTCTCTTCCTCCTCCTCCTTCAGAGCATGCACAGATTATTTTTTAACCAGATCTTTGTCATCAGTCTACATAGGCAGTGCGCCAACAACATGCCTGTCCTGCCTCTGCAGAAAGGCAGATTTTTTTATGAATGACTGCAACTCTCCCTTCTCCCCCACCCCCCTCCCTGCAGACTAGTGCTTGCTCCAAGTACCCAAGCAAGCCCAGCTGAGACTGATCTGGTTCACCCACCACTTCCAACAGGTCTCCATAAAGCACACCGGGTCAGCTGTGGGATGCTGGCTCCCATCAGCTCCAGCCAGCATGGCCAGTGGTCAAGGATGACAAGAAGTGTCATCCAAAAATATATGGGAGGGCCACAGGTTCCCTATGCCTGCTCTAGAAAGACCTTACTAAATAAATGCATCCTCCTATGGACAGAAGACATCAGATGAGGTATATCTGATGTAATATTTTATCCTAAATTGCTGTTGCGTTGATACACGAAGGTTCTACACATCCTTCCCTGAGAGTAAGGTAAAGGGACCCCTGACCATTAGGTCCAGTCACGGACGACTCTGGGGTTGTGGCACTCATCTCGCTTTACTGGCCAAGGGAGCCAGCGTACAGCTTCCGGGTCATGTGGCCAGCATGACTAAGCCACTTCTAGTGAACCAGAGCAGCGCACGGAAATGCCGTTTACCTTCCCGACGGAGCGATACCTATTTATCTACTTGCACTTTGATGTGCTTTCGAACTGCTAGGTTGGCAGGAGCTGGGACCGAGCAACGGGAGCTCACTCCGTCACAGGGATTCGAACCGCAGACCTTCTGATCGGCAAGCCCTAGGCTCTGTGGTTTAACCCACAGCACCACCTGCGTCCCCTGAGAGTAAATCACGCTAAACTCAAAGCAACTTACTTTGGATTAGCCATGCATAGGAGTGCACTCTTAAGCTTCCCTGACACACTCGTCCCCTGCTCCCTGCTCCCTGTGGTTTTCATGGTGTGACTCTGTAGACTTGGGATTTTTTAACTTCTGCAGTTCATATGAATTTTTGTGGAATAAACAATGATTTTTTTAATTAAAAAAAAGCAGCAACAACAACAGTCACAATTAAAGCATGTATTTTGTATTGTACTCTTAGGTTAATTTTAGATACAAGCAAACAAGTGTGGCATCTTAGAAATATTGTGCCCAAGCAATTTAGGCACAACTGCAACCGCATACTAAACACCTCTCATTTATTTACATAGAAGATTTGCAGCAGACATTTCCAGTGGATTCAGGCCTGTAGCGATTTTCCAGCAGGTTTTTACAGCGTGTGCCAGAATTTGTTTTATTTGTCCTATAAAACTGGTGCACACAGCAACTTTTCATAAGGTGACCGAAACCCACTTGTGTTAAAAGGAAAAAGAAGGGTTGCGATTTGTTCGCTTTGTGCCGCCAAAGAGATAAATACTGCGGATGGCACAAGCAACTCAAGCTTAGCCTTATATGCGGAAAAACATTAACTTGTGGTGTTCAATGCGATGGATTTAGGTCCCAGGGGTCCAGCTGCATGACAAACAAATGTTTTGGATATGGCACACAAACACACTGCTTACCTACGGGGATCGTGAACCTCAACAGCAAATTTCTTCTCACGGAAATAAAGATTCTCCAGTTGTTTCCATTGGAATAACTGGAAGAGTGAGAGAAACAAAACAAGAAAGACAATTATTTAAGAGCCAGCCACATTATTAAGAATTATATTCCACAGAACTTTAATCTCAAAGAAACCCAAAAAACAACTCACTATGCATTTGTAAGATTAAAAGGGCCACGTCATGATAAACAGTACATAGCAAACTGCATTTTGCAAGTGTTTTAACTTCAGGTAGTGGCATCTCTTACTTACTTCTGCCATCCTCTGCTCATTCTCCAACTAAGAACCAATTCCGGAATTTATGTCTAACAAACACTGCTGTCTTGAGGAGGGTAACTAAAGGCATTCTTCATTTTGAGCCAAAGCAGACTTAATATAAACAACAAAAAGTAATTTCCCCTCCCCCCTCTGACAACCACATATCACCTCCCTATGGGTAAACCAATGTCCAAAGAGGCCTGATATGCTTTGGAGTGGCACATCAGGTCAGTAGGAGTGAGGAGTGAATCCATCCGTTAAAAACCCCTGGTGTCAGAGGTCTGAAACCACAAGATTCCATGTCCTGCACAGGCTCATTTTTTAAAACTTCATTTCATGGACAGCATCCAAGAGATAGAGTGATGTGATTGCTCTCCCCCAAGGTGCAGATGAAGTCCTTTTAAGGAAAACAAGCTGGACCAAAGAGACAGACTGGGGATGTTGCCGGAGACAGACTGACGGAGTTTGCCTTGAGATGGTTTCATAAAAGGCGTAAGAGGGTAGGAAGAAGAACCTTGCTGAATCAGGCCAGTGGGCCACCTAGTCCAGTGTCCTGTTCTCCCAGTGCCCAATCAAATGCCTATAGGAAGCCCACAAGCTCTACACAGGCAGTGCACAAGCAGTACTTGCAATAATAATAATAATAATAATAATAATAATAATAATAATAATAAGAAGAAGAAGAAGAAGAAGAACATGCATTAAGCAATCAGTGATGCTGCACTGATGCAGAAAACAAGAGGGGCCGAGGGGAGCAGAGGAAGGAGAGAAACCACCAAACGATACAGGACATGCACACACAAACTGTCTGTCTTCTGCAGGCTCAGAAAGAAAAATTCAATGCATGTACGGAACAATTCTCTTTCTGTGCGCAACATTTCCCCCCCCCCCCTCTGTGCTTAGTGGAAACAAGGAATCACAGAGGTTATAGTCTCGTTTGCCTTGGGGCAGTGAGTATTGTGCACCTGTCTAGTTTTTGTTTTTTAAAAATCCATTATAGATCGATGAGCTAAAGAGGGATTGGCAAGCTCACCCTAACTGAGGCTCAGTTGGAAATGAACGTGCAATCCATCTGCAGTATGCAATTCTAACAGACAACTTTGTTAGCATGAAAAAAAAAGAAGAGGTATAGGGGTGAGGGGGAAGAAATTAAGGAAGGCATTTAAGTTTCGCTTGGACTGTTTGTAAATAACAGAGCAAAATTATGATCTGTCCAGCCATGGTTTAACTCAAGTAGTGTGGTAAAATTAAACATGTTTGGCGACACCTTATGCCTTACTTGGACCATTCCCAGATGCATAGAAGTGGAGGAGCATGTAGACAAAAGTATGGAGTATTACAATACGCGGATTCATCAAGCACACCACAATGACAGAGTATGTGGGCCGCATACTCTGTGAAATGGGAGCTATCAATGGGAAACATTGGGCACCTGTGGGCTACGCAAATAACATTTCTATGGTTTGTGCTCAGTAAACACATTTATTGCCTTAATGTGCACACTTACTTGGGAGTAAGTCCCACTGGGCACAGTGGGACTTACTTCTGAACAAGCATGTGCCAGATTGTGCTGCAAAGCCAGCTGTGGCTACATGCAGGCACAGCTAAATAAGCCACACTGAACTCAGTTAAACTTAAGAACACACAGAGAGCCCTGCTGGGTAAGACCAAAAGCCTATCTAGTCCAACGTCTTGTCTCCCATAGTGGCCAATCCGCTATCTCTGGAAAGCCCACAAGTAGGGAATGAGGACAACAGTGGTCTACCCACTCATCCCTACTCACTCAAACAACAACAACAACAACCTGGAATCCAACAACAACAACAACCACCTGGAATCCAGAGGCTTGCTTGTGTCCAAGCATGAATTGTATCAGGCTGCATGGGTCTCTTAAGCAGCTTCCTTTGAAGAGCCTCTGCTCATGCTTCAGTTTAGCCCAGCAGGCTTGATGTGTGCATATTATAGTGTAAGAGATAAATCATAGAATTGTAGAGTTGGAAGGGACCCTTAGGATCATCTAGCCCAACCCCCTGCAATGCAGGAGTATGCAGCTGTTTCATAGCGGGATCAAACTTGGTGTTATCAGCACCATGCTCTAACCAACTGAGCTGATACAGTACTAGAAAGCAAAGCCATCTCTCCCCCCACCCTCAAATTTCACGTGGCCTTGTGAACAGATGCTAAGCAGTGAGATTTCTAACTGTATCAAGGTAACGGTAAAGGACCCCTGGACGGTTAAGTCCAGTCAAAAGCAACTATGGAACCTGGAATAAACAAATAAACAAACAGTATTCTCTGGGATATGGTGACTAGTAGCGATTTCACTGCAAACGGACAGTGAAGAGTAACCTTGGGGAGAATTTAACATCCCTCCCCACCTCCCACACAAACAAAAGGGGCCCGTGAACTTTATCCTTACTCCTATTGCCAATAGAGGCCCTGAAAGCAGTGCTGCTGACGCTATGATTTGAATTAGCTTGGCACCCGGTGCTGGCAGCAGTGGCGATGCCTTGGGGGCCTCTTCGTGAAGCCTCAGACAACGCAAGAGGTGTTGCGCAGCTCTTGAAAGCAGCTCCATGTGCCGGCTTTGCATGGGAACGGGAAGAAACAGGGGTGGAAGAATAGGGAACAAACGGGGAAGAAGTAGGGCTTGCAGAGGGCGGAGAAAGAGGAAACTGGAGTGAGCATGTGAAGAGGACATGGCAAGGAAGAGGCTGGAGCGTGGGCAAGGAAGAGGGCAGGAGTCCCCCCATTATCTTCCAAAAATGCATCTCTTACCACAGTCAAAAGATTGGTGAATTATTAGGAACACAGGAAGCTGCCTTATACCAAGTCAGGCCAATTGTCCATCTAACTCAGCATTGCCTACTCTGCAAGGCAGAAGCCGCCCAGGATTTCATTTGGGGGGGGGGCGTGGTCTCAGCCCTACCAGGAGATGCGCAAGGTTGAAGCACTGATGCCAGAGGTGCTCTGCCACTGAGCCTTGGCCTTTCCAGAGATTGTCATAGGACGCAGGAAGCTATATTATACTGAGTCAGACCATTGGCCCATCTACCTCAGTATCAGCGGTAGGAAACCTGTTGCTCTCCAGATATTGTGGGACTACAACTCCCATCACCCATGAGCACCTGATGGGGAGCTGTAGTTCCAGCAACATCAGGAGGGCCATGGGTTCCCCATTCTTGGTCTACACTGATTTGCAGCAGGTCTCCAGGATTTCTGACAGAGTTCTCTCTGAGTCTTAGCTGGAGCTGAGCCTGCAACCTTTTCTATGAGAAATTCGTGATTTGCCACTGATCTATAGGCCCAACCAGTATTCCATATTGAATGTCAATGGTCAATGAATAATTGCCACCTTCAATACCCAACCAACGCAAATACACCTTTTTCTAATTTATCAACCAGTTCTCTCTTGGAATCATAGAGTTGGAAGGGTCCATGTGAGTCATCTAGTCCAACCCCCTGGAACGCAGGAATCTTTTGCCCACAATCCTGAGATTAAGGGTCTCATGCTCTACTAGGTTATAGCTGCCCTCTTAGTTGCTTAGACCTTGCAGAAGGAAGTGGCACAGCTTCCTAAAATTCTCCTCAAAGAGCGCTAGTGTAAAAAAGTCAAAAAGTTTTCATAGCTGTCCTGCCCACCAAAGGTCAATCTGGAGGCAATGAGTTTGGACAGGTGTGGTCAATACTGTGATTTAGCTATGAAGCCCTTTGTTGCTGATGTTGATGGAGCAGCTGAGACGGTGCTAAAGGGTTGATATTAAACCAAGAAAAGAACATCTCTACACATTGGGCAAACTGAAAGACAATGCATCTGGAACCGCACACTTCCAGGTTCCACCAAACCTCTGCTCCCATGTGGAATTATTTACTTCTGTTTTATGAATGCTATTGTTCATCAACACTTACACTGCATTAACTGTGCTTGGGGACCTCTGCCACAAAGGGTGAATGTGTTTGGCTGTTTACCAGAAGGTTGGTTTTATGAGCCCACCCAGGGATGGCTGTAGACTGGATTCCTAGATGATTTTTGGGGTACCCTCCAACTCTACAATTCTGTGAGATAGTACAACTGCAACTTTTCATTCTGCCCCTATTATTGTTTGCTTGAGAGTAAGTGCCAGTGTTCAATATGGTTTACTGCCAAGAATATCTGCAATCTATACACACTTATCTGGGAGTAAGTCCAACATCTGAATAAACATGCATAGAAATCGCATTGTTAGTGTGCATAGGACCCACTGAATGCCAAGTCCTTAGGCTACAATCCTAAGCACAATTTTTTTGTGTAAAGAAATTCCTTCCAACACAGCAGAACTGACCTTTAGTATAAACATCCACGGGATTCATTTCAATGAAGAGCACACTTTGTGTATGCACCAAATAAATCTGCAGTCCTTGCCTACTCACTGAGACATTTAATTCTTCATGTATACAACAATACGTGTATAAGCTGCTGTGTACCATTGCAGTGGAGAAACAAACTGTAGTCCACAACACTCTGCATCCATACATTTCAAAAACATCAAAGATTACATTTAAAAAAAATTATTTTAAATGCCATAATTAAGGCCAAATCCTTCACATGTGTTCATGGAAGAACCAAGCACCACTCTTTCTGAAAGTCTTTCATCTTCAGAAATCCTGCTGGATCCAAACTGTGCCTTTGCCCAAACTGTGCTTTATGATTGTTTTACTAGGCTTCTCTGTTGAAAAGGAGGCTACACATGAGATGTGATTGTGGTTTAAAAAAATACCCTGTTTCTGGCTCACTGGAATGTTTCAGCAGCCTTGGTTGCTGACCAACCCAGTTCTCATTCCATTAAAAAATGCGCATAAAACAGCCTCACAATATTGTGCATCTATAAAGCAAGCAAGCAAACCCTGGAAAGTTCACTATCACAAAACATAAATTTGACCCAGGCAAGAAGTAGAAAAAGATAATTTGAAACCTTTCAACCTGTAAGATTTCAACAACTAGTCAAACCTGTAAGCTCATTAACTTTCTGATCTTACGCACATTATGAGGCACCAGCCTGGCTAATTTAAACTGAACTATGTCCACTTAGATACACTTAGGGTCACAGCCTGATACAGACAGTTTTCTCCTCCCTCCTCCATCTTTTGGAAAAGCAAAACTATGCACCCTTACACTAACACTTCACCCACAGGGCAGAAAAGGAAGGCTGCTGTAGTGGAAAACCGGGCGCAAGATCCTCTGTGCTTACCTGAGCTGATTTCTTGAAGGATTTTGGTTATTCCATATCCACATGTCTCAAAAGCGCCGTTGTGGTGCGGCATTTGGCTTTTCAAAAACAATACATGCTTAGGAAAATCCTCCCCTCTCCAACCAACCTCTCAAATTCCTTTCACCTAGTGAGCAGGGCAACTTCCTGTCTCAACTCCTCTGCCTGACTTTCAGACACTTAGCTAGGTGTAACTCCCTGTCTCACAGGCTGGCTGCCTCCCTTCGCTGACACACTGCTGACATCATCAGCTTTTATCGCCAGGGAGGCTGCCTCCCCATTCCACAGCTCGCTCCCCTCCTCCTCCTCCTCCTCCTCCTCCTCCTCGCACAAGGGGGCAAGGGAGGAGAAGAGCTGGTGATGGGTGTCCTGCAGGAGGAAGGACGCAGCTGGGTAGGGAGAGAGAGAGGGAAGGGAGGACTTTCACAGCTGCAGCTCTCTGGTCAAGTCTGCTGAAAAGCAGCCTCCCCTCTGCCCTTGCACAGCTATCAAAAGGCAACAGGTTTTACAGGAAGAGTTTGCCACATTCCAGCCGCACTTCCTTTCAACTCAGCTATCATGTTCATTTAATAATAATAAAAACCCCGAGAGAACGAAAAAGGAGGTGTGTGTGAAACAAGATCTCTTGGAAAGCATAGCGTCTCCCTGCCTTATCGCTCTCTGACTAAGAATGACTCCAACTTACCATGCTGCCCCCCCCCTTTATCACTTCCTTTGGAATGTTTTAATTCACAGTGACATCTTATGTGATGCTCTCTGCGTATCTGTGGGAAGCCCGAAAGGGCACTGGCAACATACCAAGAGAGACAACCTGTTTGACTAGGAAGAGGTCGGGTGTGGCACATGAGTAAGCACCTTAAGAGATCCCTCACGGTTCGTGGCTGGAAAAGGCTGCATTTTTATTCGTCCTATTTATGTTCCAGCTTCCCTCTATCCAAGGCAGTATACATGGCTCTTCCCCTGGCCTTTAGCTTCACAATAACCCTGTGAGGTAGGTTAGGTTGACCCCGGTGAGGGGAGGGGGAACCCTGAACCCAGGTCTCCAGCACTCTTATTGACTGCGTTGCACCGGAGTGGGCCATAGCTCAGAGGAAGAGTGTTCGCTTTGCATGTAGAAGGTCCCAGGTTCAAACCCTGGCACTTCCAGGTAGAGCTGGGAGAGATGCTGCCAGTCAGTGTAGAAAAATATTGAGCTAGATAGACCAATAGTCTAGACCCAGTAAAAGGCAGGTTCCTATCCATCTGCACACTAGCTCTGCCCAAGTAGACTTCAATAATATGCTGCTTTAAAGACCCCATCAGGGAAAACAAGACCTGCATGTGCATTTGTGTGTGTGCCGGGGACATTGGAGAGGTTTATTTCCACTAGGGATCCAACCTAAAACTGTCAACAAAATACTCAGCACCATTCAAAAAGGTTTAAAAGTGACTCAGTGTATAATCCGGAAAGCAAGCAAATGAGCCTGAAATATATTTTGGGAACCTTGATCCTACCAATTGTGCTCAATCTATATTTTGTTGCTCAATAATTTTTCATATTGTTTGGCCTGTTGTTATTTGGTATTATTATTATTGTTATTAGTGGGGGTGGAGTGAGGTCTGCCGCTATTAGGAACTTTGAGCTTCTTTCTGGGAGGAAAAGCAGGCAGGCAGCAAACATGGACATGAATAAACTTTGCATCTGTAACAGAGAAGTGGCCCTGCACTCAAGGACTATGAATGGGAGCTGGGAGAAAACAGGGTTCAACCACCTGGTGTTTTTGTTTTGGTAGATTGACATGGGGCTGAATCGAGGTGTGCAGCATAAGAACATGGGGATGGACCAAACTGCTGCAGGCTGCAGGTAAGAAATACTGCTTTTGAATGCTCCCACATGAAATTTTAAAAAAACAAAACAACTCCCTGCAAGGAGAAAATTAGGAGGACTAGCCTAAACCTTTCTGCTAACTTTCTACTTGCAGGAAAAGCCTGCAAGGTGAAAGAACCTTTATAAGAAAGGTGTGAGGATAAAATGGGGAGAACCATGCAGGCCAGTGGAGAATTTAGCAGGCGATGAGTCAGCATCCTGAGTATTTATCCACTCTGTGTGCCTCACTACCAGCCCTCGTGGCAGGGGTTGTGGCACTGAGTTCTGTATCAGTACATCAGTATAATATCCTTCTGATGTACCAATTTATTATTAATTTTAAAGACCATAATCCCCCCTGTCCCCCAGTTTGGAGGAAGCCAAGGGGGCCACTGGGAGGCCACTCTGCCCTTACCTCCCAGAAAGAAAAACATAACAGGTGGGAGGACGAACCATTGGCCAGAATGTGAGCAAGTGCATGGCGCCTGCTTCAACTACACTTGTAATAACTTGGTAACTATGACTACAATCCTAACACCACCTCCCTGGGAATAAGTCCGGCTGAATTCAATAGGACTCACTACTGAATCAATAAGGGTAAGATTGTGATGTAAGAAGCAGTGGTAGAGTTTGCCTCCCCTCCTCCCCCCTAATTCCTTTTCCTTTTATGTCATGTCTTTTAGACTGCAACCTGAAGGCAGAGACCATCTTATTATTGATTACTGTAATCCACCATGAGAATTCCCCCCCCCCCCAGCTGAACAGCAAGGTAAAATTGCTTTAAATAAATAACTAAGTTTGTAACGGGGCATTTACCATCTCTTTTAAGAAAGAAAAAAAGCCCGTTCATGTGTCCTTGCAATTAATAACCATTGCTACAGATTGGCTCCGTGTTGCCCCACTAGCTGTAACGAGACAGGGCTAGTTTAAACATGGTGACTTTCACAACTCTCTCCCCACTTTCTCCTCATGGACCACCTTATGAACCTCCACTGTACAGCCTGCTGAGCTAATTCTTCCCCAAGTGAAGAAGAAACAACAAAGCCGATGGGGGAATGAACTCAATTAGGCCTGGAGAGACCAAGGTTCAACTCCCTGCTCAGCTTTGAAACTCAATGAGTGACCTTAGTCCCATCGCTATCTTTCAGCCTGACCTACCTACCTCACAAGTTTATTGGGAAGATGAAATGGAGTGAGTGGGTGGGTAGGTGGGAGGGAGGGAAAAGAACCAAACATACTGCCTTGGAAAAAAGGCCAGACAGAAATATAATAAGTAGGTAGGTAGGTAGGTAGACAGATAAATTTGTCCTTATGAGCTTCTGAAATTTAAGTTAAGAGCTGTTCCCGTTTGTCAAAGCATTGCTGTATCTTGCACCGTATGGGGTAAAAGCTGAAGCTCAGTGGTTAAGAGCACCCTCTTTGTATAGGGTTGCCCTATTCCTCAAAGTGAGAATCTGGACAAAGTTTTGTTTTGTAGTTGTTGAGCGTACCTAACCCCCCTTGCCATACGTCCAGGTTTTCCTGGACATTTTGCCCATTTGCTGAAAATCTGCCTGGGCGTGTCCAAGAAAACCTGGACGTATGGCAGCCCTAACTTTGCATGTAGAAGGTCTCAGGCTCTATCCCTGGCATCTCCAGGTCTCCATCAGTGGGGAACCTCTATCGGTCAGTGCATGCAATACTGAGCTAGATGGACCATTGGCCTGACTCAACATATAGCAGCCTCTTACATTCTCTTCCTGTAACAGCATTGGAAGAACTCGCCTACCTCCAGGTCAGCTGCACTGTTTAGTGAGATTACCAAGTAGTATTCATGGAATGGCTTCAGTTTGATACCTTTAGGGAGCAGTGGTCTCCCATTAGAATGATTTGTGCTCCACAGGAAGAATTCATTTCTAGTTACCCTGTCTGTTCACCAGGGGGTCTTCACTGCCTCTGTTTCGTCAACCCCCCCACCTCTATTGGCTCACTGAGCACAGCTCAATCTTAGGCAGAGAGCAGGAAGAAACTGCAGCAATATTTACCACCCAGCGGCCTCTCAAGGATGCATAAGGGACAATGCCACTTTGCCATTTACTTTATAGGGTTGTGAAGAATGATTCTCGAAAGCCAACAAAGTGACGGAGGCACTTTATCTTAAAGCGCTGTAACATGAAGTGTGCGCAGCTGAACACACATGTTCGCTGTGTACACAAGCATTGGCTTTAGTTGAGACATTTACCATTTGTGATATTAGTGTTAATCATGCAAGTCTGCTACTGTAGTAGGCACATTTACTGCTTCTGAGTAAATCACACATATTGGCACAGAAAAGAGAGAAAGGGAGAGCGAGCACAAATGTGGCTCAATAGACACCTTCACCCCGGTATGGTTCCCCTTCATCACATACACAGCCAAACAAGACAATGACAAAAATCCACCGACAGCATACAAATCAATATGGCTAATCTGACCCAAAATACCCACCAACCCCACTCACACAGGAAACCAAAGATCACCACAGCCAACCACAAACGAACAACCACATCCCAAGCCAACTCTGACCTCTCTCACCGCCAAACGAGCACAAGCAAACAACAGAGAACCTACATAAACAATGCTGACACCAAACCCTACTCATATCAAGTAAAAAAGAAACATAGTCACCCCACCCCACCTACCTCCCCGTCCCACCCACTTCTTCCCCCCTTCCCCCCTTTCTTTTCTAATGTCTCACCAACACTGACTTATAAAAATGTTATATGGAAAAATTCGAGAGAGACATTGTACTACCTTTGAAAATCTTTAATAAAAATCTTTAAAAAAAGACTATGAGCCTAAAATCTCAGTTTGGTCATTGGCAGGAGGCTGCTCCAGGCGCTGGGCTGTATCCAATGAAGCTCTCGTTAGCACACGAATTTTCACCTGCACAACAGGACATCCCTTCCCTCTCCTTCCCTTGCACCCCTGAAATCTGCTCTAGAGGGTGGGGGGGGGGCAAGGGGAGAGGTAATCCCATTGTGCAGCTCTACGTCCTTGTGCTGACGGAACTACTTCAACAGATGTTGTTGTTTAGTCGTTTAGTCGTGTCCGACTCTTTGTGACCCCATGGACCAGAGCACGCCAGGCACTCCTTCTCTTCCACTGCCTCCCGCAGTTTGGTCAAACTCATGTTAGTAGCTTCGAGAACACTGTCCAACCATCTCGTCTTCTGCCGTCTCCTTCTCCTTGTGCCCTCAATCTTTCCCAATATCAGGGTCTTTTCCAGGGAGTTTTCTCTTCTCATGAGGTGGCCAAAGTACTGGAGCCTCAACTTCAGGATCTGTCCTTCCAGTGAGCACTCAGGGCTGATTTCCTTCAGAATGGATAGGTCTGATCTTCTTGCAGTCCATGGGACTCTCAAGTGTCTCCTCCAGCACCATTAATTCAAAAGCATCAATTCTTCAGCGACCAGCCTTCTTTATGGTCCAGCTTTCACTTCCATACATCACTACTAGAAAAACCATAGATTTAACTATACAGACCTTTGTCGGAAAGGTGATGTCTCTGCTTTTTAAGATGTTGTCAAGGTTTGTCATTGCTTTTCTCCCAAGAACCAGGCCTCTTTTAATTTCGTGACTGCTGTCACCATCTGCAGTGATCATAGAGCTTCAACAGATACAACCCTTTATTTTATTTAACACAATTCTATACTGTTTTTTCACAAAATGGCAGCTCAGTGGTAGAGCATCTGCTTTGCACCCAGGTTTGATGGCTGGCATCTCCAGGTAGGGCTTGGCATAGCCGCTGTCTGAAACCCTTGAGCTGTCAGTCAGAGTAGGGTCAATACTGAGCTAAATGCACCAATGCTGTGAACTCAGTATAAGGCTGTTTGCTATGCTCCTAATCAGTCATTACTTTTATGACCAATGCATTTTGGGACTGTACAAGTATAACAGCCGGGCTCTGCAATACTTGGCGAGGGAGCAGGAACTTTCAACAGCTAAGAAGATTGGTAATGCCTTTTTAGAAATAATGAAACAAACGTTGGCCTATACTCGGAGCACAGACAGTAGTCTTGGCATGTTCCAGTGTCCCTTCTGAAACATATATAATCCATTGCTACAAGCCAATACCTGAACTAAAAAAATGTGGTGATGCAACTATAAGCCAGTGTTCTCAGAAATGCTTCAGAGTTCATTAGCTCCTTGAAACTTGCAACACTTCCCAAAGTGTTGTATCTAGGATTTGTGGGAGACCTGAAGGCATTCTCAAGAGCGTAGAGGGAGACAACAGCCCTGATTGAGAGGCCTAAGCAATGAGCCCCATGCACAGACCCCCCAACAAAAAAGCAGACGTTTAAGTGTGCTTCAAAAGAACCCTTCAAAGTGCTTCTGTGCAGGGGAAATAATGCACGCCTGATGTAGCAGGCCAATCGCAAACCCAGCTCTCACAGCGGCCCACCAGATACCGCTGGGAAGCCTGTAAGCAGGACCTGATCAACAACAGCACTCTTCTTGCTTGTGATTCCCAGCAACTAGCTTCTAGCTGCAAAATGAAGGGCTTCTTTTCCTTCAGTCTGCCCTTGCTTTGGCGAAACTTCATCATAAACACAGCCCGGTGGGAAATTCCAGCAAGTATACAACAAAAGTTCTCCATATGCTTTTTTATTTATATAAGAGTATGTTTTGACTATGCTCCTGGCTTAGATCCAGGGAGCAGTTTTTTCTTATAACAAGGGGGGGAAATGTTAAAACACAAAAACTTGGGCGGGGGGGGGGGGGGAGGAGGAGCATTGCATACCATAAAAAGTAAAACGTTTGTATTCTGTTAAGCTGCCAAAAGCTCCCCCCCCCAAAAAAAAACAAATGAAGCCACAGTGGAATAAACAGGCATAAGGCTGGGCTGTAGATTAATAATTCAACAGCCTCAACATTTCTTTGCTCCTGCTAGACACAATCCACTGGGAACTTCTCTTGCATAAGGTTCTGCTACAATGAATGGGAGTTACACAAGAGTTCCATAGCAAGGAAGAAGTGAAGTGGGGAACTGCTCCCATTGACTAAATAAGCATAGTATTCAGCAGATAGAGCCCTCTCCGCAGATTTAGTCCCAGCATGTTTACCATTCGCTGGCAACCTGTTCTTGAGAATGCAAATACATTTATTTCCAAGTAAGGCACACTCTGTTTCCATGGAACTAACTCCCAGGTTCACCCGGGGAATCTAACTGATCGTCTTTAACCTGAATATATAGCTGCAAAAGCCTGATGAAGTCATAGGTCATTTAAAAACAAACTGTGTAGATGAATAATAGCTCCCATGAGAGCTATAGGCACACAAGAATCTCCATTTCCTTATTACTGACAAACAGATCAAGGTGTTCCCCTTTTCCAAGTGCTCTGAAAAAATTAAGAACAAGGTGGAAAGAAGGCAGACGAGGGCACAGAGAAACAAACAACTTGCCTTAACGAAATAAGCAGTTTCAGGTTCTGTTTGCAAACTCAGAATGAAATGCTGACCTCCCTTGGGGAGGCTGTGCTGTTGCACTTTGGCCTAGGCCAGTCACACCTGGGGGCAATGTCCTTTAGGTCATTGTCATTGTGACGGGAGGCAGGCCAAGGCAGTGTCCGCAGCCAATCACCAATGGCACGAACGTATTTATGATACAAAGGAGATTGCAGGTGGTGCTGTGGGTTAAACCAGAGAGCCTAGGGCTTGCTGATCAGAAGGTTGGCGGTTCGAATCCCCACAACGGGGTGAGCTCCCGTTGCTCAGTCCCACCTCCTACCCACCTAGCAGTTCAAAAGCACATCAAAGTGCAAGTAGATAAATAGGGAAGGTAAATGGCGTTTCCGTGCGCTGCTGTGGATTTGCCAGAAGCGGCTTAGTCATGCTGGCCACATGACCCGGAAGCTGTACGCCGGCTCCCTCGGCCAGTACCACGAGATAAGCGCCGCAACCCCAGATGCGGACATAACTGGACCTAATAGTCAGGGGTCCCTTTACCTTACCACAGCACAAGCGAATGGTTAATCACCCCCCACCCCCCAACCTGCCGCCCTCCAGATGCTGTGAAGTTCAACCCCCAGCAGTCCTAGCTAGTGTTCCCTGAGAGCCAGGAGCTACTTGCACAGAGCACAAACCCTACAACTTCTTTCTAGAAAGCAGGCAGTAGCACACGTGACATGCTGTACAATACACTGGATAGTCTCTTCCTTACATCTGTTTATTGAGTCAATTTACTTTGGAGCTTGTGATTTTTTTTAGGGAAAGAAAGAAAGAAAGAAAGAAAGAGGGGGAGAGTATCCTGCCCAACTTGTTCCCTTGATGCTTTTGTCACTGGGCCAAGTTGCTTTATCAGCTGGGACTCCCCTCTTGCTCAGAACTGGCATCCTTGCTAGGCTGCCCTAAATCCTCAGCAGATTGCCCTAAATCCAGTATAAACCCGCTCAGCAGAGAAACTAAGCATTTCTATAACCAGATCTGATTTTTCAGTTCCTTCTCTACTCTTTCAGTCTGTGGCTGATCAAGGCTTTGTAGTCATCCCCAAGAGGCTTTTCACTCCCTGCCACACGTACTCCTGCCATATGCTTGGATTTGATAGAAACAGGACCATAACCATTATTTCCTTTTTATACACAACTTTTACTCAAGAAAATGCCTTTGGCAACCTAGGGTGTTGTTTTTTTTTAATGGTGCAAACCTAATGGCATATCTTGCCTCATCTGTAGCTCCCCAGAAATGAGATTTTTAAAAAAGGCATCAAATTTGCAGAAGGGGAGGGGTAGCTAATGCCGCAGAAGACAGAATTGGGATTAAAGATGACCTTAAATAATAATAATAATAATAATAATAATAATAATAATAATAATAATAATAATAATAATAATAATAATAATATATTATTTATATCCCGCCCATCTGGCTGAGTTTCCCCAGCCACTCTGGGCGACTCCCAATCGAGTGTTAAAAACAACACAGCATTAAATATTAAAAACTTCCCTAAACAGGACTGCCTTCAGATGTCTTTTAAAAGAACTGGAGAACTGGGCCAAAACTATCAAAATGAATTTCAATAGAGACCAATGTAAGGTTCTACATTTAGGCAGGAAGACCCAGATGCAAAAATATAAGATTTGGGTGGGTGGGGGCACCTGGCTAACTAGTAGTACATGTGAAAATGATCTAGGGGTCTTAGTGGACCACAGCTTATTTTCTCCTGCTCTGGAGGCTAGGACCCAAACCAATGGCTTCAAGTTAGAAGAAAGGAGATTGTGACTAAGCACCAAGAAAAAACTTTCTGACAGTAAGAGCTGTCTGACAGTGGAACGAACTCCCCCAGGAGGCTTATAAGCAGAGGGTGAATGGCTATCTGTCCTGGACACTTTAATTGCAATTCTGGCATTGCAAGGTGAGTTTGGCAAACTGAATTAAGGGCCACATTCGGCCATGCATACAAAGGTCTAGGGCAGCCTTCTCCTGAGACTACAACTCCCATCATCCCTAGCTAGTAGGGCCAATGATCAAGTGTGACTGGATGTGTGGGCCAGCAACTTCTGCAGGCCCCAAGTTGGGGAAATCTGGCCTAGGAACAGATCAACATGGAAGCCGTCGTCCCAGGCAGTCATTTAACAGGCAGTCATTTACCTGTAGATGAGATGAAGCAACTGGAAATTAGGGATGATCACAGAGTGCAGCACACATGCACGTCACATGATGAGTCACTGTTGCAAGACTCATAATATTGCTTGGGGCAAAAATAAAAACCAGTGTCTCCAAAGTAAACCAGCAGCGTACTCTTTACCTCCCTTAAGACCACCCCCTTATAGAAGACAAAACCAATGGTATTTCTGAATTGCTGAATGTAGAACATCATCCAGAGAATGTGTATGGTGTACTGTCTGGAGTGCCAGACTAGGAAGACCTGGGTTCAATCCCCCACTGAGCCATGAGTTTATGGGATGGCCCTGGGCCAGTCATTATCTGTCATCTTAATCAAACTCACAGGTTTGTTAGGAAGATTAAAATGGAGTAAGCACCATGCATGTTCGATCCCCATATGGGACAGCTGCTTCTTTACGCATTGCCGGGGGTTGGACTAGATGAATCTCAGGATCCCTTCCAAATCTACAGTTCTATGATTCTACGTATTCCACCCTAAGCACCTTGAGTGGATTGCAGAAATAAGCAGTACGGAAATAAGAATATTCTCAAATATGACTTGTTTCAGAAGACAAGAGATACTTGCAACAACATATAATTTACTAAGGCATCAGATGTCCCATCAATCTTGAACACTGGCTATGCTGGTTTGGGCTGATGGGAAATGGAATCCAACAGTGTCTAGGAACACAGGTTTAGAGAAAGAGGATCAGGATAGGCCTATAGGGACTTTCCCCATCCTGAATGGATTAGAATTTTGAAAGTGTCAAAACTAGGGTAATAGCAATATCTGAAAAAGAGAGGCCCCCCCCCAAAAAAACCATAATTCTTCGAGTTCAACCCTCCTACTAATACCCATGAAAAACTGAACCAGTGCTCCTTTCAATTCTGGGCCCAGTTTACAAAGGAGTTAAATAGCAGTGACTCCTCCTCTATGGTGCCACTGCTTTCCTACTTGTTTTCTTACCCAAGTTTTACTTGGTAGCAATGGGGCGGTTTCACAGCTCCCATACTCCCTAAATACTGCTGCAGTGGAAATAAATAAAACAAACAGGACATTTTTCCTGGTTCCTTGAAGCCGTTGCAGCACACCGTGGCAGGCTTTGGGGCAGGCCAAACTACAAGACCTTGCTGCCACCAAGGAAGCTTGGGACTCGAGGGAGTTAGTCCTCAGGGGCACACCACACTCCCAAGTAATGTCTTTAGGAGTGTAATGCAGCCGAAAATTTGGAATGGGCTTCCTTTATTGCTCAACTCCATTCACTGCAGGTGTGGTGGTCCAAAGTGTGGTACACAGCCTTAGCAGAGAAAAGAGGCTGCTGTGGGATGTGAAATTGGCCGGTGCTTTCATAAACACTTGGGGTCCCTTCGTAACATTTATGATGGGACAAGGCGAGTCAGTGGTAATCAGAGATTTACTACCGCAGTAATTTTGGTTTTTGTGTGATTAATAAGTCACTCAACGGACTAAATGTGATGATGCTACCCCTTCCATAAACTCCCTATATGTAGGAATAACATGCACCAAGTTGAATTTTTTTCTTTTTATTCCTTATTGATTTAATACTTTGCCTATGTGTTTGTTAACTAAATGAAAAATTCAATGAAAATTACAAATAAAATAAAAAAAAACTTTATTTTCAATTTACTCAGAAAATAAATGCTTTTAACCAGGTCTGTTCTGCACTGAGGCAGACTCAAAAACCTGTAAGAACTCTGCTAAAACTTAATTTCTACGAAAACAACTTTGGGTGCAATACCTGCATTGCCCAAGGGGCTCTGTGCTGAAACCCCCCCCCCCCAAAAGATGCTGTTGATGTTGGCTAGGCTATATAGGAGAACGAGACTGCATCAATTACCAGCTTTTGCCTGGAACATCAGATGCTGTCCAAGAATACAACCCCCCACATTCTCTAGAACCTTGTAATTCTAAGCACTATAAGGAGAGTGAAAACCTGAAAAGCTTTTCGTTCCACTGAAACGAACTCCTATGTGACAGTTTAGAAAGGTTTAGTGTGATCCCCAGTCACTGTTGGCTGCATCCTTTCTCCTGGCCAACATCTGATCCGAGCCGTGGGGTGATAATTTATCTTTTCAGTAGGGAGTTAAAAACACTCACCCACAAAATGCAAGCAGTGACATGTGTGCATGATGACAGTGTGTTAAAGGCTGTATACCAACCCTTTCTCCTGAACCCAGGACCAGTTACTGATCTTGGATTAATAGTCATGCCTACTTGTGTAGGTAAAGGATTTTACCCTTACTGATTAGGAAAATGACATTTTAAAGACTAAGGTATGGAAAAAAATTATACTTATGTGCAACATGCTGGCAGGCCCTGACGGGGGTTGTAGTTCAACAGCACCTGCGGCGCACCTGGTTGGCCAAGCCTGCTCCACAGCATGGCAGGGGAAAATAGCATTGTAGGGCTAACCTCAGGTGACTCTCCTGCCTTTAGCAGAGAGCTGCACTATGCGTTGCTCTTGCCACCTGCCAAAAGAGCAGTCGGTGGTGGCTTCGCATCATGGAAGGGGTGGGGGGAAGGGGGTGAAAGTGGTAGAATGGGCAGGATTTACAAAATAAAATGCCATCGCCTCATTTGCTCTTTTAAGAAAAGTAGAGAGCTGTTGGTCCCCCCCCCCCCAACCTGGCTTTATCTGGATTATTTTCAGGTTGCACGTTGAAACTAAAGGATGCTTGCGGTTATCTCTGACAGCAGCTTCAAAGAATGTGGAATTGGCTAATGGCCACGGGGGTGAGGCAGGGAGATCGTGTGGTTAGTTTTACCCTGCTGGAACAGTGCCAGAGAACGAGGTTAGCACTCCTTAATCTTGCTAGAGGTACCTGTATCTTAAAAATCTCAGGCGCTTTCCAGCCTTGAATACATCAATGGAAACTGTGTACAGTCAGCATTTCCTTGTAAATGCAGGAAGGGAGCGCAAGTTTCGGCATACTGAAAAAACTCTGCATCTCACAAGATGTAAATCCATGTACATCATGGTTAAGCTATAAACTATACGGCAGATCATAAAACTTTGGAACAGCTGACGACGGAAAACAAAGGAACGTTTATGTGAGTGCACACAATGAAAAATGTTTGTGTTCTGAATCTGATGGTTTTAATACAGAGCAACTCTCCCTTCTCATACAGAATGGAAACCATTATTATTATTATTAGCCATTTATTAATTCGTTCAATTTATATACCAACCTTTATCAAAAGATCCCAGGGAGGTGTGCAACATTAAGAAGACACTACGGAGCATCAATAATAATAATAAAAAATAATAAAAAGCATAGCAACTGACACCATAACAACAAAATAATCGTAATAACAGCTCCCTCCCCCAGCTTTAACAGGTCACAGATTATTTAATAGTAGGCCTGGGTAAAGAAGAATGCTTTTGCCTGGCGCCTAAAGACGTGTAATGATGGCACCAGGTGAGCCACTGAAAAGGCCTGTTCTCTTACTGCCACCTTCCGAACCTCTCTGGGAGGAGGGACGTGGAGAATGGCCTCAGGTGAAAAGCACAGGGTCCAGGTCGGTTTTTATGGGGAAAGGTGGTCCTTAAGGTATTGAGGTCCTGATCAGTCTAATGGCAGGTTAAAATTAAATGAATGAATGAAAAGTGCATAATTCAGCATTCACAGATTTTACCTATATATTGTATATATCTTGTTCTTTGAAATCAACCCTTTTTATATACACTGAACTGCTTGCATAAGAGATGAACTGATACTTCTGGCCTGTATCAGAGAGAGCTGTTATAATAATCAATTTGATTATCATCTATGTCACAACAATTACTAGTACTGTTTGGTGTAAGTACATACCCTTTGCGAGCTTGTATGGTAAGAGTGGAGTGGCTTTGCTGAGTGTTCAACCACATACATACCCATACCCAAACCCACCCCCCTTATGTTGAATGTACCCTTACTGGCATAGACTCGAACGTATCTGGTTTTCTTTTCTTATTTTGTGACATATAAATATTTATAATGTGGGTTAACATGTGCACCCATCTCACATACTTTAGCATTAATCAAGATATTGTTGTAACGGAAGATTTAATCTGCACAAAAACTCAGCCAATACCCCAAAGGAAAGCTCACGTGAAACAAAACCTGCCCTCTACCCTTGTCATTCATGCAGGCAGCAACAAGCAAGTGAATGTACAGGAGATAAGATGACTTTCACCACCAGCATTCCATTCCTAAGAAGCTTTTTTACGTTTACCATGAGCTTTCTGTATGTATTATACAAATATCCCCCCACCTCAGAATTGTTTCACTGAGAGATATTCACATTAAGTGAAATGAAATACATAGAGAAAATTCACTCATTTTGTAAATCACATTGGAATGAGTGGCTTAGAAGGTGATTAATAAATTAACTGTAATAGTATTAATAAATTTGGCACGCTATTTGAATCTAGCTAGTCAAAATGTGCACTTGATTCTGAGAGGGGGAAATAAAATCGAACACGCACACACACACACACACGGGTCAAACATTTGATGAAAGGCTTTTAATTCTCAGCATAAACATTTAAGAAGACTATAATACAAGACCTCCCATGTAGACAATTCTTTTTGATGAAAAACATTTAAGACACCTGCAAATCTAGCCTTATAGAGAAAAACGGGCATGGTTATTGCAAGGACCATACCTCAGAGGGCAGATCACATACATTGCCTACAGAAGGTCCTATGCTCATTAAAATGATTGCTGTTAATTGCATGTGTTAGTTGTTATATATATATATATATATATATATATATATATATATATATATATATATATATATGTATAGAGAGAGAGAGAGAGAGAATGCCTCAAAGCAGCTTAAAAAGCAGGCAAAACACAAACAGACAAAATAAACTAAAAGACAAATTAAAAACAAGTATAATATGCAGATGGTGAGAAAGATTTCTGCCTGAAGCTCTGGAGAACCACAGCCTGTCCCACTAGGTAATACTGGGCTAGACAGACCAATGACTCGACCTCATACAAGGTGACTTCCTGTGTTCCTAATCACATGTGCAGCGCCCCTATGTCCTATAAACAACCAAGGTATTCTGCCTTGGCAAGTAACATTATATTGCTCCATAATCCCTATGATTAGAAGGGCAGGGCTTCCAGGTCAGAGGGTGAAGTTTACAGGTGTAATCAAGTTCAGGCACTTCTCCTTTAAGAAATTACATGAAGACTATGGTTGCCTTGCAGAAGGAGGTGCTGCAAAAATGTTTGCTTTTAGGTAAAGGAGCTGAGTTGTCTTGTTAAAACCGATCAACGCCTTCAAGCAGTATAGCTCAGATAGATTTCAATATGCAATCTACATACAGAAAGCTGAAGTACCAGAGGGAATACTTCCTTGCCTAGCCCTCTTCCTGGTTGGCTCATTTCAACCTGGAGGAAGAGTTTGATGCGCTCTCTTTCAGAACAAGTGGTCTACCATGTGTGTGGTGAAGTTGTAAAGCCCTGCTGCAAGGCTCTACCAGATGTTTCCCTGGCTGAGCTACACCATGTAGAACCAACCCTGCTGGCAATGCACCTCTTTAGAATATTAGGCGTGGGGGAATGTCATGTTTCCATGGCCTCGTGTGTTTTAAAAACAAAGTACATACAAACACTGCTGCCTGCGCAGAGCCAGCATGTCAGGAAAAGCGTGTTAGGCTTCTAGGCATGCTCAATGTGCATGAGAGTAATAGCTTTGATGAGGTAAGGAGTTCAAACAAATGTTACTCCAAAGTCCATAAAGATTCTGCTATATTGCTCTGCTTTAAGGTAACACAGCCAGTAGGCTATGCTTGACTTGGTAATAACAAGTCTGTATATTTCTTCTGTATATTTCTTCTGGTGAAAAAAACAAAACAAAAAAAACAAACCTGTTGGCAGAGCCAAGGCTAAGTGTCCTTTAACTTGCAAAGCAGTTACATCCCTGATCACAATGGGGCAAGGAGAGACAGAGAGATGTAAGAGTAGGCAAAAGAAATGGAACGGGATAGCAGATTTCGGGAGAGGTCATTCCTCACACACATAAAGCACGCTTGGCAAGCATAAGGCTCAAAGTTTACTCTTTGGCATCATCGTGGAATGTGGCTAAAATCCTGAGACTCTGGAGAGTGGCTGTCCATTGGACTAAACCAACGAAGGGGAACCTGTAGCCTTCCAGGCATTGTTGGACTCCAGTTCCCATCAGTCCCAGCCAGGAATGATAAGAACTGGAGTCAACAACATGCAGAGGGCAACAGGACTAGACAAAACAAGGCTATGTTTCCGAGAGTTTCCTAGAGGCAGAATAAGGCTAAATTCCAGTTGCTGGAAAGGCAAGAGCATACTCTACTTCTGGGCTTTCCCAGAAGCATCTCACTGACCATTGTGAAGAAAAAGACACTTAACTGGATGTACCATCTAACTGACTGGCTATACTTTGATAACCAAACTGAGGTTGTATGCATCACTTTTTCTGTGTGTGCGGAAACAAACTATTTCGACACCTGATGCACCAATCACACCAATCTCTGTACACCTCTATCTCACACCCTTGCTAAACATATGTATTTATTTCTCCTTGCAGCTACTCCTTGCTTAGTTGCTTTTGCTTACTTTTACAGTTTACTGCACATGGCAAACAAAGAACCACCCTCTGTGCAAAGAAACTGTTTGTACTATCATCTCTTCTTCCATGACTCCTTTTAGTAGGAGTCACTGTTTCCAGAAGCTGGCGGGCATCGAAACTTGCCACCCGCTTTCCCTTCCTTTTGTGGTCTATGCTGTGTAGCTATTGCAGGAGCTGCATAAGTGTGTGTGTTGCTTTGGAAAATAAACTGCAGAATGTCTATTTTTATGTGTGGTGGTGCACAGAAACACTTGCCATTTGCTACATCACCATTCCTAGTAATTGGTATTAATTAAGCGCAGATTAACAAGCAGAGATTCCCCTAGAATTGTCTCAAATGGTGTGAAAGATTGCCTGCAGTGACAACTAAGTGTTTAAGGCTGTAATCCTAAACACAATTATTTGGGCTTAAGTCACACTAAACTAAAAATAACTTATTTCTGAGGAAATATTATGTATTAATAAATACATTTAAAAACCTACCTTTCCTCTAAGGAACTTAAGCTGGTATACATAGTTCTCTTCCCACTCCCCCAGTAAATAACTCTGACTTTCTTTAATGGCAAGTGGCGTAAAAAATACAGGTGAAACTCAAAAAATTGGAATATCGTGGAAAGGTTCATTTCTTTCAGTAATTCAACTTAAAAGGTGAAACTAATATATGAGATAGACTCATGACATGCAAAGCGAGATATGTCAAGCCTTTATTTGTTATAATTGTGATGATTATGGCGTACAGCTGATGAGAGCCCCAAATTAACAATTTCAACTTTGGGGTTTTCATCATCTGTGCACCATAATCATCACAATTATAACAAGCAAAGGCTTGACATATCTCGCTTTGCATGTCATGAGTCTATCTCATATATTAAACTCCAGTAGCTAATGAAAACAATTGCTTACATAAATGGACTTTTCCACTATATTCTAATTTTTCGAGTTTCACCTGTACTGTCAGATACATTCCTTAATATTTAAAATAAACCCAGTGAGGTTAAGATGAGTGACTACCCCATGATCATTCAGTGAGTTTCATGAGTGGGTGGGTATTTGAACATTCGTCTCCCCAGTTCTAGTCTGACACACTAACCATTATACCACACTAGCCTAGATGCACAATTCATGGCTCCTAAGCAGTGCTATTTTTCTAGGAAAAAGAGGTGCCAGAACTCTCCCTTGTTCTCTTCTAATGACAATGGCGCCCACCTGAGAGGTGACGGAACTGAGTTCCTGTGAGTTCTGGCTGAAAGAAAGCCCTGGTCCTAAGTAATAACATACAATGATGCTTTGCTTGAAAATGAGCAGCGCTACACCTAAATTGTCAACTTTCCCTTTACCCCTGAAGCCCAGGTTAAGCCCCAGGTTAAGACTACCCAGCCCTCTTCCAAACCAGTGTTTTACCAAAGAGCAGGCAATTACAGGCAATTGTTCAGGAACAACAACAACCAAACAAAAACAGCAGAGCAGCAGCAACAAGAACTCTTTTGGACACAAAATTCACTGAATAATTTGATAACTGCATAGTCAAGCCATTGTTTGTTTGTTCTAGATCAGGCATGGCTAACCTGTGGTCTTCCAGCAGTCACTGAACTACAACTCCCAGCCAACATGGCCAGTGGTCAGGAATGATGGGAGTTAAGAGTCCAGTGACATCTGGAGAGCCATAGGGTCAGCTACTCTTGCACCAGATGAATATCTGATGGTTGGATAAACAAAACAAAGTTGAGGTATGTTGACTAATTGTTTCTGTATTATTTACTTGCATTATTGTAGAACAGTTGGGGACATGGGAAAGAGCATTTTCTGTGGGAAACCTCTTATCCAGTAAGATCTGCCTCTTTTACGGTGTTAAATGAATTTCACATTGAGATACTTTTTCAGATATAGACATCTGCTAAAAAATCTGGCCAGATGTACCACTCCTACACATACTTGACTTGTATTCTGAGACAGCAGCAAAATGTCCAGCTGGCAAAAAATACATTTGAGGTGTTGACCCCTAAATGATCTAGGGAGCAGGAAGAAGAGCAGAATAGCTCTTGGCATCGATATGCAGATAAACCACAGAGGCGTGGCTACAAAGAAGCAAGGTGCGTTTTCCCTGTGGGATCGTCACATGCATTAAAGCGTCCCTGCTACACTCAGCAAGGGAAATTAGCTCTTCCAGATGTTTATGATTTGCACGTGTTTATGATTTATGAGTTGGGACACTTCCTATACACATCATATGCCCAGGGAGGAGGAAAGGGGTATATTAGGGATGGCAAGAGAAAGCAGTGGGGCAGCAACATGCCCTCTATTTTGGTAGGGTAAGAGGGTTAGGCTTATTCTGTTCTGACATGCTGCTAACGATGGATAGCAAAAGGTTTCAACCTACCCACCTATCCTCATGCCACGCCACAGAATTTCTTCTAATCACGTTTTAGTACAGACCTAATAGTGGCAAATGAACATGTCCTTTCCAAAGGGCCTGCTGCCCTACTTTTGATGGCAGACAGACACACAGAAAGTCAGTGGCAAAGCTTTTCCCATTGGCTCTCTCCCTGGCTAGTAGAAGTGTCATGTGTTACACTACTGAGTGCCAGGGAACGGTTAAAAATATGGAGGCAAGGGAAAGGAAGAAAGGAAGAAAGGAAAACCCTAAGAGAGTGGATGCACAAAGTAGCCCATATATTTCTGTGAAGTTTGTATAATAATATAGTTCCCACAAAGGTGGCAAGTCCATTTTTCTCTCTCCTCTATTCGCCCGGGATAGTTTCTTTAACAGCTAGGGGAGAAACGGAACAGGCACACATTTCCCCCACCATTGCAAAAAAGGCTGTATTGTGCCTCTCACACAGTATTTATTTAAATATTTAAAGGCCCCATTTTCATAAAAATACAGCAAGTTGGTATACATCAGAACCCCCCCCCCCCGACATGACAATAAAAACAATAAAAGGGTCAATTAAAAATGGCAGATGAAAAGAAATTCACATTTCAAATGGCCTGTTTCAATAACAGAGTTATCAGGGTGTTTCCTGCCAAATTTCTGCTGGCAGGGAGTTCCACTGGGCAGCGCCGGCCGCACTACAGGTTCAGTCCCCAATAAAGGATAGATTACACTTGGTTCAGTTCCTTCACTGAACAGAGGAACACTTTGCTAATCATCTGTTTTTAAGTTGCACCCGCACCTATGTATTACAACACACACACAGAGACTTACCTTCCTAGGCTTGACTTTATCTTGTAAATCGTACTGGCCGATTCCTTTATAACTGATCCCGAGCCACCATGGGATCCCTTGTTTATCCTGAAGAACAGAAAGGACACAAGCGGCGAGACCTAAGTAGGAGTCAAGCGCTGCAGAGTTGATGCAGTAGTGTTTTAAACTATTTTGTTCTGCAACAAGTATCTGCAGGTTAGGGAGACGAAAAGCAGCTCTTTGTTAGCACACCTGCAGCCAACTGAGCGGGGATTATTGTTTAAAGTGGTCTGCCATTCCTTTCCCAGCTGGAAGATAGATGCTGTGCAAACAGGCAGAAAGCGACAAGGAAGCGAGAAGCTGCATTCCTTGAAACAGTGGCTACAGGCGGGGCACAAGCTGAGGAAAATCTGTGGGCGGTAAAACAGCAACAATGGAAGGGGTTTGATGAGGGGTATGTCCAAAGTATTGCTGCCCTGGGACACTGCTGAGAGGAAAGAATGGGCTATGTACACATGCAGCACAATCCCAGGCACTTTACTCCAAAGTACCTGTACATCAAAGCTGCCTTTAGCAGATCACCCTGCACTTTTTACTTTGCACGAGCATATGATACAGAGGAAGTAGACTGAAGCTTATCTTGTGTGACTGCCTCCTCTCAGAGGGACCTGTGCAAGATTTCATGTTTCACAGGTCTCTTTCTCAGTTAAGGAGATAATAACACAAAGCATTATGCAGCCAGCACACTGTTTCAGTAAACCTGACCACAAGCCTTTAATGTAGGTTATTAGTATCATCCACCTATTGCAGACGAGGCTCAGAGGCTAAGAAACGGCAGCTAGCCTAAGGCCACCAAATGAATTCACAGCCGAGGTAAACTAGGGCTTTCTGGTTCACAGCTCAATCTCTCAGCCACTAGCTTGCTAGTGTGAAGTCGGCATTTTTCAACAACTGTATTATGAACATATGTTGGCAAGCTAGCATAGTTTAATCAGGAACGTATGGGATTATAAAATGTATACATTAGGTGTGTGTGATCTTAAGTATTACCAAATAATGCTGTACTTGTGTGTGTTTTTAATGTGACCCTGCTTAAATTGCACACATAAATAAAATGTCACATCTTGTGTTTTTGTGTGTGGAAGATGACACAAGGTTCCTAACATATGGTCTGAAAGCACATGAGGCCACCATCTTGCTGAAGTTTAAGCAGGTCTGGGTCTAATCACTGCCAAGGGGACCAAACACCTGGGAACCACATGTATGTTATATTAAAAACAAGAGACTGAATTAAAGCAAAAGTGTAGCTCTAGATGTTGATTCTGACTCCCATCAGCCCCTGCCAGCATCGCCAATGCCCAGGCATGATAGGGGGCTTCAGTCCAACATACGGAGAGCAGCATGTCAAGGAAGGTTGGTCTACTCTCACTGGCAGTGGTTTTCCAGTGCCTCAAACTGAAACCTTTCCCACCACCAGGGATTGAACCTGGGACCTTCTACATGCCAAGTATGTGTTCCCTCCTGCTTTTTTTCCAAGGGGGGGGGGCGCTGCTCTTTCAAAACTCCAACTCTATGGGTGGGATTCAACTAAATTACTGTGTGTGTGCAACGAAGTCCACTCATGCAACAGGACTCCCTCCTCATCCCCCCAAGCACCCCCTAAATATGTTCTGGGGGGTTGAAGGAACCCCTAGAACAGGTTTAGGGGCCAAGTAGGGTGAGAAGATTGGGGGGGGAGTCTCATTGCATGAGCAGACTTAGTGCAATGCTGAATCCCACCCCATACAATAGACAAGGCACTCAGGTTCTCTTGCAGCGGTCACTAACCTTTACTCCGTAGTAATGGACTCCGTATGTAGGCAGAGCTTCAACCACTTTCATGTACCTGTGCAGACAGATTCATTAGTAAATGGGTTGGCTCTTCTGTGAAGTTCTCTCTAAGCACATATTCTCTGATTTTTTTAATTCCTCTTTAAGCTGCAGCAGAAAGTTCTCCCCACTGCCCCTTAATTTTTTTTAGAATGGATCAGTCAACAGCTATGTTTGAAGTATGTTTACAAATGCGTTCAAGCACAGCAACAAACTGTATGGTCAAAAAAATGTCAGAAGAGCTCAGCAGAATGGAATTAGTGTGGTCTCCTGTTAAAGAACACCACCAAAACCTCAAGTTGTGCGGTGCAATTTGGCACAGGTGCTCAACCCTCTTCTACTTGCCCGCTTAACAGCTGAACTCCATTAAAAAACTTGGCTCCAGTTACTGTGGCTGAGCTCTCGAACAATACAAATCTGCACTATTTTCCAAGTTTAGTTCTAAGGCGTGTTTTATGTTCTTCTAAGTACACTTCCATGGTAAATGTAGCTGACCAGGCTATATGATAGAAATTTGAATACAGTAGTCAAGTGCACAAAACACCAGGGAGATATGACCAGGAAATGAGATCTGACCAAGCAAGCGCCCATTCATGGAATGTTCAGTTGTTTGCACAACTTCAGCTGTTGGGTCAGTTCTTGAGCAGGCTCCTGGCTATGAAAGGCACTGTGGAGTCTTCAGCAGAAAAGACAGTGTGGAAGTGGAATGGGGGAAACGGTCCAAAGATCTGCTGTCCATGCCTTCGCGACCTACAGGTGGGCATGTCCCTTTTCAGTATGTAATTCCTGGCCATCAGTGTCTACCAGTGACTAACTGAGAACCATGTCAACCTATTAGACCCTTGGTGAAGTCCCTTCTGCACTCCACCTCTCCCCACAAATGTCCAAGTGAAACACTTACTGAACAATCGCTTGTCCTCTGGTCAGCCCCTTACTTTTTACATAGTGTTCAATGACTCTGTCCTCACTGTGGAACAAGCACAATGGTTAAGGAGGTGGCAGAAGTATTTTATACCAAATAATAATGTTTGATGGCACTCAAAAAACCATTCCACACACAAACACACAACACTCTGGTAAGAACCTCTCCAATGAGGTGTGCACTCTTGCTCATTCAAGAACTGAGCTACACAGAATGGAACAATGTGTCTGTTCCTTGATATAGCAGGACAGGCTCTAGATTTGTAATTAACCCTGCTATATCGTGCACACCACTGTAGAATGTCCCATTACTAAGACAGAAGCATTGAACGAGTTGCAAGCACAGCAAAGCTGAAATTTAGCAAAAAGCAGGTGGAGTTATGTTAGGTTCCCTACTGCATCACTTATCACCTTGATGAGAACTTGCAGACAACGGCCTATTCCAATACATTATCTTTGTGGGAAATTACAGAAGAAGTTAAGTGGTTCCCTGCCAGATCAAACCAAAGACCCATCTAGTCCAGGATCCTGTTCTCACAATTAAGAAGCCTCTGGGAAGCCCATAAGCAAGAGATGAGTGTAATAGCACTCCCCAGCAACTGGTATTCAGAAGCATATCACCTCAGATAATGAAGGTAATATAATCATTGTGCAGCCATTCATAATGTAACTGCTCAATGATTTTGACTTGTTAAAGGCAGAAGACTCTTAGTGAGTGGAGGAAGGAGTCTAGTAGCAGCTTTTAAGACATTTGGGCTTGGATACAGAGTTCCTGTGAGCTGAACTCTGATCACAGGATGCTCTTGCTAGAGGAAGAGGCAATTCCCCCTCCACCCCCGCCTGCCCCCATAATCCCTTGAAAAGCTACTCTAAAGGGTTGAGAGACCCTCTGGAAATAGTGTGGGAAGTGGCCTGCAGAGCTGCAGCAGGAAGGAGGACTGGGTGAAAATCACCTTCTCACCTCTTCCTCTAGCAGGAGCATCCTGTGAGCAGAGCTCAGCTCACAGGAACTCTGGATTCAAGCTAAAATGTCTTACAGTCTGCTGCAGGCCTCTAATTTTTTTACCAGGACCACCCATAGTTGCATAAAATGCAGGTATTTAACAGGAATAATCCTGGCTTACATGGGCCAGCAATGACTGGAATAGCTAGATCTGTTGAATTTCTGCAGGACACTGATATTGTTAAGACACAGGAGCCCTGCTAGGGAAAAAGATAGCATCACCATGGGGCCCACAAAGGCTGCTACTCTACATTCACTGCTTAAATCGTACTGAACTTGCAACACCTACCTGCGTGCATAACTGCAGCCCAAAAGGAATAAACTGTTGTAAACAATCAATGACTTGCCCTCTCTTATAACTACAGATTTCGTAGTGAGGCTTGAGTTTATGAAGGTGAGTTATCAGCATGACAGCAATGGACTATGAAGCGGCAACAACAAAGATGGCCACGCAACTCTCATGGGAAGTAATAGTTACACTTTAGTCTGCACTAGGTAGACCTCATCTGGAATACTGGGCCCAGTTCTGGGTGCCACACTTTAAGAAGGATGAAGAGAAACTGGAACAGGTTCAGAGGAGGGCAACGAAGATGGTCAGAGTATGGAAAACCAAGTCCTATGAGGAAAGGTTGAAGGAATTGGGTATGTTTAGCCTAGAGAAGACTGAGCAGGGGACATAATAGCATTTTTTAATTTTTATTTTTAGTCCAAGGATTACAGCCCCGAGTTTACTTTGGAGAGAGATCATCTTATGAAAGTCAACTCCTTTAAGACATTCCTATGTCTTCCTTAAACATCTGAACTAATCTTTAAATCCTGGCCCTGGATTCAGATACACATATCAACCTACAGAACTTGGGCAGCATCTGTATTAAAGACATCTACACTATTTGTTCAACGGCTTTTAAACAAATAGTAGCTGGGAGGAAATTTTGACAGCCTCATGAAAATATTCGCATGCGTGTTATTTAGGGCGCCAGATAAAGTGTTCGATGGGCCAGGAGGACCTTGGATTAAACCCCTGCTCAGAGGTGGAAGTCCTTGGATGGCCTTGGGCAAGGCACAGCCAGACCGAATTTACTTTGCTGGCTTGTTGTGAGGATAATATGGGGAGTTTGAGGCAGGGGAAGAAGAGAAACTATGGCTTGGATCTAGAGTCACTGTGAGTGAAACAGGGGAGGGGACTTCTGCCCAGTTCCTCCTCCTCTCCTCCTCCCTCCTGCCTCCTTTGTCCATTGAAAAGCTGTTTAGGAGGGCTGGAGAACCCTCCAGAACAAGGTGGTGCTGGGAAGCGTGGGAAGTGAAACTTGTCAAAAATCTCCTCCTCCTCACTTCATGGACCACAAGTATGGAAAGAGCCCTTCCTATTCATGGAAGAGACACTGTGGCTCTCCAACCCTTCCAATGCTGCTTAGAGAGGAAGGGCAGGATAAAAGCAAGTGAAACAAAAAATAAACGTGTCTTACCAAAAGGCGAGCGATGGGTGTTCCTGTAGTGTCTTGGTAGGAAAGGCAGGCAAGTTCTTTAGATCTTTCCTTGCATTCTCATCACTTGGAAGTGCATGTGAAAACAAAAGAATGGAAGAGTGTTAGCTATTTTGAAATCAGAAAGACTTGCCTAGTTGGTTCTAGGAAAAGGAAGCCGAGTTTTAGCCACTCGGAAGCAGGTTCATTCATAGTGTAGTCCAGCTGTCATAGCAACGTAACCCTATAGGCCTTCTTGCATGACAACTCTGAACAAAAGAAGTGGACTTGCATTACTTTTCTGATTAGGGACACAGTGCAACTGAGGAAATTTGGCTGCTGCAGAAAAAGAACCGGCGATACTCATCGGCCACTGAATATTCTTTGCTGAAATGATACCAATAAAACAAACCCCTGCGTTCTCTAACATGGACACATCTCTTAAGATTCCTAAAGCAAATCTGATTCCACTTTTTGATTAAAAAATAATAATCAGCTAAGGCATTCTCACTATTCTAGTTCTTGGGGGGGGGGAGAGAAATAGGAGGAGAGAGAAAGTTAAAAGGAAATTGTAACTTGGCCCCAAGATATAGGGATTGGGCAGATATCCATTTAATTATTTTAAGAAGACAAAAAGGCATGTGTGGTTGCTGGCAGAAAAGAAAAGTGGGCAATACTTTCTGTTTATCTGCTTAATTAGGCCAACGAGTTTCTGCAGGATTTCTGCATGCTTTTAGCAGAGATCAGCAAGCACCAACATGACTTTTCTGTACCAGTAATTCACTGGGCTTCCTGAGTCATTAACACGTGCCTCGTTTTTCCCAATGGAATAAGCTGATGTACGACTTCTTATACAAGATGCCTTGTTCTAAACTGAACTCACAGCATCTTTAAATAATTCAGCACAGGATAAAAGTGTGACTCCCTCCCAACCCTCTGTTGCAGAATCTCTCTGGATGTGCACCTGTCCACAAAATGGAAGGATTTTCTAACAGTGTGGTAGCCCAGGGGTGGGGAACCCCAAGCCTAAGGGCCAAATGCACCCCTCCAGTCCTCTCTACCTGCTCCTCGGGACTGACTATCCCCAGGACATACCCCTCAACGGCCCTGCTGTGAGTGCCCTCCTTGTGTGCTTCTGTCTGCCTGGAATGCCTCCCTGAACTGCGAGAAGACATTTTGCTTGCCTGGACAGAGGATGGAGGGCCGTGTGTGTGTGTGTGTGTGTGTGTGTGCATAGAGACCTCTGGTTTCTGTCTGGATAGCATGTAGTCTACAGTACAAAGGTAAGTCTCACATCTGCTGCTTCTCCCAACGTTGGCCCTGGCCCCATCCACCACTTACACACTTACACACACACACACACACACACACGGAAGCTACCCATGGGAATGCAGGCTGAAAAAGAAACCCCACCCCAGCGATAGTATTATAGCAGCATCCAAATATTTCTGGAAAGAGCCTCCTGTCAAGAGAAATATATCCTTTCTGGCAGCAAGAATCACCTCTTCCAGAACTGGATTTTTTAAAAACAAAAATAAGATCTAAGCTCTATCTGCTTGTGTGTGTGTGTGTGTATGAGAGAAAAGACAGCACTGGGATAAATTGTCAGTTGCCCTTCTGCAGTTCAGGAAAGGCTCTTGCTAGCAGAAGGAGGGAGGCGGCCCCCCCCCTTTGTCCTGCAACGCCCCACACCACACACCATGCTGTTCCCTGATCCCTCTGGAGCACATTTTCAGGGGACAAAGGGAGTAAGGAATAAGCAAAAACTGCCCTCATTGAACTGAGTTCTGTTCACAGGATCCAAGCCACTATTTTGACATTTTCAGTTAACTGAAAAACACACACGGAGTGTGAATATGTATGCATGTGTGGATAACACAAACACTCCAATTCAACTTTAACACAAGTGTTCCTATAGGAAATAAAAGGATTCTATTTCAGCTGCCAGTTCTCACCAGAATCTAGGTCTCCACGCGCCACAAGCACAGAGCAGGCCTATTGTAGTCCAGCGCCTGCAGGGCAAATAGCTATTGATGACAAGAAAGTCTATCTGCAAGGAGATTCTCCTAAGGGCTGCAGCCAATCTGAGGTGGTGGGAAAGTTTCTTCCTGACCTCAAATATCATTATATGTCAAACGCTTGAGTGTTATTTGAGCAAACCTCTTTCAGAGAGTTACTCCCAAAAGAAAACGAAGCCGGGCACAATTCTTATAAGCTGTTCGCATGCACGTGTTCATTGCATGATGATGGCAACACCTTTTGCATTTGTGAATGGCCCACCATGGCTATAACATGGACATAACCTTCACATTTCCTTGTACCATCTCACAGAAACATAGTGTTTCGATGAATTGTGCCAACACTTTCAGCTAGTAGTATTCCAGTGTACAATAACTGAGCAGGTAACTCGCATTTTACACTTACTTTACTTATGCAATCACAGCTTTGCACAGTGTGTGTGTGTGTGTGTGTGTGTGTGTGTGAATAAATAAAGGGAGAGCGGAAAAACCCACTCCCTATTTATATATTCTCCCACCACCACCTGGGCAAAGCTGCAATGCTGGGCTTGCCCAGTTTTGGGAAGGTGGCACAAGGGCTTTGGCAGTATCCCAGAAGCGGGGCTTTGGGAAGGAGATGTGAGTGCTTTGGCAGGGTCCTAGACTCCCTGTTCCACAAAGCTGGGCAAGCAATCCTCCACCTTGTAGCGGGGACAGTTCTGGAGGTTCCTGGCTTTACATGATTTTGCATCTGCAAGCAATGGCCATGAACATAACCCCCACAAACAGTCGTACCTTGGAAGTCGAACAGAATCCATTCCAGAAGTCTGTTCGACTTCCAAAACGTTTGGAAACCAAAGTGTGGCTTCTGATTGGCTGCAGGAAGCTCCTGCTGCCGATTGGAAGCTGCAGAAGCCCCATTGAGTGTTCGGCTTTCAAAAATAGTTCACAAACCAGAACAGTCACTTCTGGGTTTGCAGCATACAGGAGCTAAAACATTAGAGAACTAAGCTGTTTGAAAACAAAGGTATGATTATATATGAATGACGAAGTCAAGTCATGTTACCCAGTATTCCAAGGTTTTCTATGACTCCCAAGAAATCGGGGGCAATATCTTGCGGGTGTGAATGTGTGCATCTATGTGTAAAGGTTCCTGAATCAAGGCTAGAACTCCCGCCCCATGAAGGGGTATCTAGAGTCTTCCTTGTACAGCTTTCGACATAAGCTGAAGACATGCTTCTTCTATACCATAGCTTTAGACATTTAAGGTATTTTGTTTTGTAGGACCCTCCTCTTTCACTGAATGTATACTGCTCTGTTCTGGCTGAAACGGTTCTCCTTGCTCTTACAATTGTTAGCTGTTTTATCTGTTTTTATACATCGCATATTCTATTGTTGTAATCAGCTCTGGGACCTTAGGTGAAGGGCGGGTAAAAAAATCTTCTAAATAAATAAAACATCTCTGCTCTCATCTCGACTTTGAAGCAATCTGTTCATTAGCTCTCTGTGGTATACATATAAATGACAGCTTCTTCACCTCCTTCAAAGCTCCTCCGTAGTGGCTCACCACTAAGAGGCTAATATATGTTCGCAACACACCCGTGACAAACTACTGTGCCCTATTTTGCTATTTCAGAACCATGGGCCAAAAAAACAAACAAACAAAAAAGTCACAAAGGCAAACTGCCTCTACACAGTGAATGAAGGTGCAAGCCATAATTCAGAGGTTTCATATGACAGGGCTGAAAATTATAGACTCCTTAGGCTGCAGGAGAACTGAAGATCAACTAAACTTCAAACCCTTGTTCACAACACTGGATCAACTTTCACTAACCCAACACTACCCAGATGACAATGTGTGCAATACAAAGCGCACCACTGAACAAGGAGTAGCATGGCACACTTCCCTAAGAAAATAAACTGAATGGATTCATTAATTGAGCGGAGTGACATGTTACAGATGAAAGTAAAAAACCTCACAATGTCAATGTGACCTGAGGAAAAGCTCCCCCCCCCCAACTGCAAATAAGTATAAATGTAATGTCACAGGCACAGTGCTGCAAATTGTATTCTGTGCTTCTATTTCCATGAGTAACAGAACTTCAGGGTTTGAAATGCTAGCTTCGGCTCACCCCTTTTCCCCAGTTTCACCTGCCAGTGTATTCAAGCTCAGGTTGGATTCAGATGATCATCTGCAATTCAGGTTACCACTTAAAATCCAGTCCAGAGAGAATGCAGCCAGAAGGATAGCCCATTATCTGTGCCATCTGGCAACACAGTAAGCTGTTCAGGTGAGAAAAAAATAAAATAAAACCGACTTTGTTTCTATCTTGGTCTCTATAAGCCTAGGCCAGGGAGCTAGTGTCATCAGCTCTTGCAATAAAGAATGAGAAAGAATCAGTTGAGAACAGCATTCTAAAATATCTCAATCATTCTAAAAGAGATGCACATCAAATAAACAAAACACCAACACTGGCCAATCAGGTCACAGAGAGATGAGACCCTAACATTGGCCAGTGTTGGCCTAAGTGTGCTACTTCGATAGCCTAACTCACTGCTACACTGCTAGGCCATATACCTAATCTCCGTTTGCCCAGGAATAAACTCCATGCTGAATTTAAGAGGATTTATTGCTGAGAGAGACACGGAGAGGACCGTGCTGTAAATTATTCTTCTACAAACAGCTTAACGTCTACGCATTACCGAAGACTACATCAGTACTCCCTTTTCGGTTAAACTAGTTTCTAAATTAACGTTAACAAAATTTCATAAGCAGACGGAATTGGCAGATGCGACCTTTCATTTACTTGCAGTAGTGTGCTTCACAGCCAGCTATGGAAATGGAGGGAACACAGGATCACTCAACTCAAGGGGGAAAGCCAGTATCACTTTCCTATACAGCAAATTTGTGCTGGAGCCTCCTAGAGGCTGAAACCATCTGTTGGTTCAAACACATGCAACCTCCATGCTTGATAGGTCTAACCACTGTTTAGTAATTTAGAGTAAGCCCATCACTTACATGGGGGTTACGTTCTGGGGGTTACTCCTAGAGTCAATATCGCATAGAGTCAAAACACGTTGGGTTCAATGGTGGGCAGTATTGGCCAAGTCTTTTTCCCCCAGACTCCTGCTCCCTTTTTAATTTTTTTGCCAGACATGTAAATCTGAGCACACACAAGTTAAATGCACATAAGCTGCAGTCTTACTGTATACACTGATCCCAAAATGTGAAGCTGTAGTTCAAAGGTATACATTTCTGCACCCAGGACCCTACTCACATAGGTTTCTTAATTGTGTGTGTATGAGTGTATGTTAAATTGAGATCCGCAGCTGACATATTTACAAAGAGCATTGAAACTAAAGAGCTTATAGCTTTTTTGGGGGGGGGAGCGGGGGATAACCAATGGGCATATGATCTCATTCAGGCACTTACAACTTGCAAGAATGACCTCAGAGCACCAGACATACTCTTCCCTGCACCAGGCAGGAAGCGGATCTGTTCCTCTCTACCTGCGGATTTATTGTTGAGCGAGTGGGGATTATTCACGGTCTGCATGATGCTAGAAGATGTCTCCCATGAGGCTTCCAAGAGCTGCAGACTTGTTATTGCTAACACTCATGGGTTCTTCCTCTTTGCACAAAAGTCAGATTAGCCAAATTAGTCGTGGTTCCTTTGTGCGGCAGCAAAACTGAAAGCTTGTTATCACAGCCCTATGTGCTTGATAACAAAAGGCACCTCGGCCTACAAAAAGGCATGCATACAGTGGCAGGGAACTGGCAAAACTACAAGGGGAAAGTGGCATTAAAGCGCAAGCACTGTCTGTGCTATGTCTCCTGGGCACACAGTAAACCTAAGTCAGGGGAAAGCTTCAGAAATAGCAGAATGGAGCTGCATATAAACACAAGACCTCCCATTTTCTGTTTTCACAGAATCGATGCAGAGACCATCTAGTCAACTCTTGGCTCAATTTAGGAATCTTGCAACTACAGCATCCCAGGCAGATGGAAGTCCAGCCTGCACTTCAATGCTTCCAGCTAAGGAGAGCCGACCACCTCCAGAGGTAGTCTATTTCATTGTTCAGCTAAAATCTGCTTCCTTGCCGTTTCTATCCATTAGTTCCACTCCTGCCTCCTGGAGCAGCAGAAAACAAGCCTGGTTCATCTTCTCCCTGAAGCCAATCAGATCTCTGAAGGACAGCTATGATGTCTCCCCAACCTATTCCCACCAGCCTAAACATACCCAGTTATCTCAACTACGGAACTGACTGGAACCCTATTCCAAGCAGATTAATTACTGCACTGTTACGACGTTACATATATGCACCCAAGGCACAATAACAATAGCTCAGAGGTATAGTACTGTATCTGTTTCTCAGATGGAAGCATGTAAAAGTCTAATGAATACAATATTTCCCACAGATCTCATGAATTGTCTCACTTAATCTCTGTATCCACTTGAATTCTTTAAAAATGACACCACCGACAGCACAAAATTGCAGCAGCTGACATCATCACACTTCGTTAACTAATTGCTTTCCAAAATAATGGACATAATTGAGCCAAAGCAACATATATGTTGATTTCAGTGGGAGAATTACAGGACAACCGTAGAAAAGTCCATGCAGAAGTAAATACCACCAAGTGCAATATGTAGGATTAAAGCCTTAAACATGTGCTTCAGTTCTCTCCCATTGTAATCAATGATACTGCTTAACTTTGGCTGAATTGCGGCCACTGTTTCGTCACAGAAATTCCCTGTTTGTTCTACAGGCATATTTACACCTGACTAACTTGGATACATTGATTGCCTTCTAATACAGATAATTAAGATCTATTTCTGTTAACCCAGCCCACAGGTTAACCCTGTTAACCTCAAACTGCACATATCCTTTTATATGTACTTCAATAATAGTCAGTTGTCATTCCACCCCACCAAAAAAGCACCAACGACAAGCAGATACTGTTTTCACATAGACTACATTGTGATAAGTATTTCTAAAATACATCAGGATAGATCCAGACTAAAGAAGAAGAAGAAGAAGAAGAAGAAGAAGAAGAAGAAGAAGAAGAAGAAGAAGAAGAAGAAGAAGAAGAAGAAAGAGTTTGGATTTGATATCCCGCTTTATCACTACCCGAAGAGTCTCAAAGCGGCTAACATTCTCCTTTTCCTTCCTCCCCCACAACAAACACTCTGTGAGGTGAGTGGGGCTGAGAGACTTCAGAAAAGTGTGACTAGCCCAAGGTCACCCAGCAGCTGCATGTGGAGGAACAGACGCTAACCCGGTTCCCCAGATTACAAGTCTAGCGCTCTTAACCACTACACCACACTGGCTCTCTATTGGAACTTTGTACTGCTTAGAGGAAGGGGGTAGGTGATTTTTGCTCTGCTAGAGGAAGGGGGTAAGTAATTTTTGCCTATTTTTGTCTTTCCACAAAAAAGTTGCTCCAGAGGATTGGAAGACAGCACTGGAGGTGGTGTTGGGAGAGGTGGAGCGAATTGGCAAAAATTGGGCCCTCTTTGTTCAGTGAGAGCTTCTGTAGACTCTCAGTCCCTTCTGAGAAGGGAAGGATTGGTAAGTCTGGATCCAACCTATAAATCACTTAACAACATCTGCAAGTGGTGCAATACTTTAGAACAGGGATGTCCAACTGGCCAACCACGATCGAATGGTCGATTCCCTGCAGCTTGCGGTCGATCGTGGGCCCTATTTCCTCCGTGGTGGATAAAGAACATCTGGCCCCACCCCTCACCCAGTCCTTCATTCACGCACAATCGCAAAAGTGGCAGATGGAGTTATCGCTAGCGATCTTCCATTGAGTGATTTTTGACTGACTTGCTCCCTTAAAAAAGCTCAACAACCTTGCCCCCCCCCAATGGGTAGATCACTGCCTGCTTTGGGCGAATGGGTGTTGGTAGGGAAGAACCAGCAGCATCCCCCTGCCGCCCCTCCCAGCCTTTTAGAGGAGGAAAACCAGAAAAATATTTCTCTCTCTTGTTTTCCTCCTCTGAAAACGAGGTGCGCTCTACGGTTCGGTGCGCCCTAATGGAGCGAAAAATACAGAAGGTCACCACACTCTTCCCATATGGGGAGCTGAGGCTGAGAGAAATTTGCACTGAGTCACACAATGAGTACATAATAGAGTTGAAATCATGTATCTTAGATCCTTAGGCAATTCTCTGGTCCACCCAATGAGATATTGGTATATTTGTAAAAGAAAGATACTGGAATGTTGCTCTTCATTTTCATTTAAAAAGCTATGTTATAAGTAGCTGTGCCTATGAAGTACCCAACAGAGCACAATAAATCTGTTAAGTTTTTACAATGTCACAAGTGCAGTATTGTTAAGAATCCTGGGGCTGAGCACAGCAGCTTATTTAATTCATATTTTGCCTGGGTATAAAATTGAAAAAGAAATACTTCCCCCAATTGAAAACTAGCTCCGTGTGAGAGTAAATGAAAAGTCTCTAGATAACATATTATTCTCGAATGTGGTGGCAATCCTGAAGTCTAGCACAACCACTAAGTGGCTTAGACTCTCAGGAACTTAAAATTCCATGTAAAAACAAAGAAAGCACAAAGCAAATGCAACGGTTTGTAGTGCCATACATTTCACTCAGACTTTTAGATATCTTATCATGCATATAGAACCCAAGTCCTTACAACCTCATGCATCAACCTGACAGCTTTAAGTATTTGTCCAAGATGCTGCTTGCATTGCCCTTTTCAGAAAGATTATTGTTACCATGCCTCAGGATTCCAGTCAGGAAACACCCACTTGGCAGAAACACACTTCAGAAAGCCAATTCCAATGTTGGAAGTATACTGCATGCAGGTAACCAAAGAGGGTGGTTCAGACAATCACACACCAACTTAGTAAACCACTGCTTAGTAAATGAAGTGCTACGGAAGGTTACACACAGCGTTGAAACTCCCATTGTCCTAGGCACATTTTGCAACAGGGAATTCCATTAACAAGCAGCTTCGGAGCTCTGGATGCAGTACTGAGCCTAAGATTTCAGATTAAAACTGCCACTGCTGGAAGAAGAAAAGGAGGGCCTTTTTCTGCCTCCCTACTTCCACAGCCACTCTCTGAGGACTGGAGAAGGGACCTTCATAAGAATATTAGGAGGGTGGGCATGGGAAGTATGGCTTTGTTTTTTTGTAGTCTTCAGATGAGGACTAGACCACATGAAAAATGAACATAAGATTTTAGCTGCAGTTCGTACATTTTCAGCTTTGTATTCATTATAAAAAAGCACACATAAACACTCCATTGCGGTGCCCATAACCTAGGTTTTAGGTGCCATTTAGCTCCTAGTTTTCACATCTCTGTTTCTAACACTGGTTACACAAGAACCAAGGCAAAGGGACCACCCAAGAACAAAATGTTTGGCAAAGCCGTATTTCTACAGATCTCTCAGAATTCCACAACTAATCTTGTTCAATAAAAGCTGAGACTATTCCTGCTGTCTCTCTGCTGTTTCAATTAACAGGGGACTGCTCTTTGTCATTCATCTCAGATTTCTTCATTATCAGCATGGAGATGCCATAAGCTGAATAAAAACTCCAGCAGTTACCACAAAACCAATGTGCACCAACTATTATGGCAGGGTTGGTGCCCTCCAGTTGTCATTGGACTCCCACCTCCTATCAACTCCCATCAGGATGTTGGGAGTTGGGGTCCTACATAATCTGGAGGGCAACTTGTTGGCTACCCCTGCATTGTGGGGATGGGAAAGCATGTTTGCATAAAGGTTGGCCACAGCATTTTGAGGTGCAGCCAGTACTTCTTAAGGACTCTCTCTGCTTTCAATACAATTTGGCAATTCCAGTCCAGTCTGGGCTTGCGAGAGAGCAAGGGAACAAGTGTGCAGTTCACTTTTCATGCTCATCCCCCCCCCCCAAGGAGGCAGTACATATGCTGGATCAGGTCCACACTAGTGTTAACTACTTTCAAGCACGCATTGTTACATTTCTTTAGGACATATGCCAGTGCTTTTCCATGCAGGCTTCCAAGCCCTGGGGAGCCTCTCTTACCCCACCCGCACCCCCCACCCGCAGCCATCCAGTACATCAGCCATTGGCCAGACTGTGATAAAGATTGCTATTCCTCTTCAGGGTGGACATTTCTGCATTAGGAGATACTGGTACTGGATAGCTCCTTTGTGTTCCAACTAAGATATCCAAGGCTTTATAGCCTGCCAATGATTCCAGAGGTTGTGCTGCTTTGTTTTGTTTTTTAAAAATAGCCTAGTCAGCTTTATGATGAGAAATGTGGCAAACAGGTGTTTCACCACAGCATGGCTCTGGCTGTTTTTAGATTAAAGCAGCTGCTTTCTTTGAACAGCTTCCCAATTTTTCCTCAATAACATGCATAAATCATGATCATTACAATCCTCTCAGTGAGTTTGCAATGGGATGCGGCTACAGACACTGAGCATTTGCACAGCACATCTGCAACTTGTAAAGCATGCTGCCAGAAGTAAAAGAAAAAAACCAAAATACATATTCCTTCTGTTTGATGCGGAAGTTTGTGACTTTCATTTAAGCTGCAACATCAGTCTGCAGGGTATGCATATGTATTTATACAAACTGTTTCCTCTTACAAACTGTGTTTATCATTCAAATAATAACCCACACACACCCCAACCACCAAGAATTCATTACATAGTCTGTGTTATGCTACACCAGGCAACAGTTATCTTTGCAGCCTATGGGCTATTATGGAAACCCAACATGTCAGCTATTTAAAGAAAAAAATAGAAGCCCTCCTGGCAGCAGTTTAATTAACTTCCAGGGACTATGCACAGCTAGTTCTGAGCTCTGAAAAAACATCACTACTGTACTGAAAATGGAATCTGAGATCATCTGTCAGAAAATAAAACTTAAAAACTGATAACCGCCTGCTTCTTATACAGCATAGTCCTAAGCATGTGGACACAAAGTTCCACTCTGTTCAACTACACATATACTACAACATGCAGAGACAGAGCTATCTCCACTGCTCACTGCAAATTAACTTGGAAACGACCAGAGTTCTTTTGTGGGTGGGGAACGAACACACAGAAAGAATCTTCCCAGCACTTCTTTTTTCTGGGTGCAGCCTCCTGGGCAAATGGATGGAACTGCAAATAGGATGAATGGCAGCAGGAAGCAGAGTTTGCAGAGTGCAGGTGTAAAAAGGGTTGCTCTTTTACACTGTGAACAATTCCAGTTCAGTCTGGGCTGGTGAAAGGAACAAGTGTGCAGTTCACTTTTCATGCTCACAATTTCCTAATGGGGCCATACCTCTGGTGGATCAGGTGCACACCAGTGTTAACTACTACCAAGCAGGCATTTTACATTTCTCTAGGGCAGTGTTTTCAACCTTTTTTGGGCAAAGGCACACTTGTTTCATGAAAAAAATCACGAGGCACACCACCATTAGAAAATGTTAAAAAATTTAACTCTGTGCCTATATTGACTATATATAAAGTAATTTTCCCACGGCACTCCAGGCAACATCTCACGGCACACTAGTGTGCCACGGAACAGTGGTTGAAAAACACTGCTCTAGGGCACATGTGAGTGGTTCTGGGCTGCTTCTCCATGCAGCCTGCTATGCCTTGTGGATCCCTTCCCACTTTCCCCACTGCTATCCCCCTTGATCAAACATCAGCTGGGTAGTAGGGGAAAAACTGCTGCACTGGGAAAGACGGAGTTATTTTTGCTGTAGTAAGATCACTTAAAGGTGGCTGCTTGAACATGCCCCCCCCCAGTGCCCCTAATATAGCCAGCATCGCTGTGTCTGAGTACATGGCTCGCCCTGTTGTAGCAGCCAACATCTGGAGGGTCACTAATTCCCTACTCCTGGCCACACATCAGGATCCTCAAGGGGGTAAGCAAAAGCGTGTCTGTTTTCATTCATACAGATATGTTTTCATCCACTGCCTGCCTAATTTTGGTGGTGATGAGGGTCATTTGCATTTGATGATGCCCTGTTGTTTCTCCTCGGGAATATAATTTCACTCCGCTGTTTCCCAATGATCTGCAGGCAAGACACAACAACCCTTGGCAGCCATTTCTGAATATTCCACACTCTGTCCCTTCACTTATGCAACAGGGAAGGGAGAAGGCAGAGAAAGAACCAGCTGTCTCATCTTTTACGTTTGTACACAAACACACACATTTGACAGCAAAGTAATTATAATCATAAGCACTTTGTGTGTGAAGTATCCAAACAACGTTTAACTAAGGAATAAGTGTTTTCCTCTGCTTTGGTAACAGATCAGACATGAGCAGCATCAATGGTGTCCTCTTTTTATATTAAGATAGGGCAGGGATCATAGCTCAGTGGTAGGGTATCCGCTTTGCATGCAGAATATGTCAAGTTCAGTGCACAGCTATAAAGATCAGCCCCAGGGAGCAGGAGCAGTAAGGAACCCTGCTCGAGACCTTGGAGAACTCATCAATCAAAACACACAAACAATACCAGGCTAGACAGACAAAAGGTCTGACTCAATATTAAGGCAGAATCACGTGTTCCAACTTTTTGCTTGCCTTGCATGCATATCTCTGGTGTGCCAAAGTTACATTTTGCTGGATCTCGTAGATATGCTTAACTGACAGGGTTTAAAGGTATACAGAATTAGCATGGGCAAATGGACTTGGCGATCACAAGGGATTTCGCTGTTTTTGCAATTCAGTCAAATCACGATGGAAGCATCCATTGGTAATCCAGATATCCAGGAAATGTGTGCTGCATTGCATTGCAAAATATGACCTCTCATACATAATCTGGCTGCTTTTCTTTTTTTTTAATGAAAACATTCATATACCACACATTCTACAATAAATTTCCCAAAATGGTTTCAGAGCACAAACAAAACAACAACAAGAACAACAACAACATGATAAAACAATCATGATAAAACAGCATATTCAATAGCATTAAAACAATTAAAAGGTTTAGGCTGCAACCCTAACTCGTCTAATGTCGGTGGTGATTTTTGCAAACACATCTCAGCCGGCACCCCCAGCAGGGGCTGGTTTCACCAACCCCTAGGTATGCCTTTGGGCACCACTGCCTAGAAATACTGCTCTGAATAAACTTTGCCTTAAATTCATGGCACATTTGCAATATGTTAAAGAAAGACATCTGTTTGACAGCACCTTGAGACTAACTCTTTAGAAGCTTCTTATTGTAAAATATTCATGTTTATGTTTATTTTATTTATTTGCAGGGATTTCTGAACTGCCAACATGAATACAAAAAAACCAAAATAAAACACGCGGCAGTGAACTACATCATATAAACAATGAAATTACATTCATAAAAAAGAAGTACAAAATATATCACAAATCAGTAGACCAAGTTAATACACCAATACAGCTGGATTACCCATTTTCATGGTAATTACTTTAAGCTCATTTTATGTTGTGGCAAGTCACATGCAAATATACATGCTATGCTTTGCACAAAAAGGCTGGAGGGGGTAGAAGGGGCCCCCCCTCGCACTGTGACTTAGTTCACCCACAAACCCTTTGGAAGATGTCTGTTGCTAAGGTCCAGCCCATGATTCCCATCCCTCTTTACCTACAATTCTACAGGTCTCTTTTTATTGTTAATTATGGTCTATTAAGGAAGCCCAGCTATCTTACACTGACACCAGCCATAAATGTTCTATAAACATAAGTGCACCTGGGGATCTTCCACTTCTGAGTTCCCCTGGCAAAAATCCCATGGCATACATCCAAGTGGTTCTGCATCTTCCATATCTGCCACTCTGGTGCCAGATTTCTCTAGCTTTAACCTGCTAAAGAGCTTTCAAGTAAGGAACCATTGAGCTCTTGGTATTGAAAACAAACATTGCCTTCCCTTCTCGTACACTGACGCTGCCTCTTCCCTTGGGCACCGACTGTCTCATTAGCAGCACTATTCTTGTTGATACAATCACACCGGCTGGTTGTCTGGGTATGACCCAGGCTTCTGAAAATGAAAAATGTGGCACTTTCCAATCAACAGCTGTAGTTTGCAGATGAAAACAAAGCGGCGGGGAGGATGGAGACTTCCAATGCAACAATACTTTCCTGAACTGTAACCAGACCAAAGAAAAATAAAACTTCCATGCTTTCGCCTCCAGCGCTTATGCCATAACAAGGTGCCAAAAGACTGCTTGTTATTTAATAATATGTTCACCAGAAATGATACTCATCCATACTCCACATCTTCAGCAGAACAGATCATACCTAGCAGAAACCCTGAGGAGTATAGTGGTACCTTGGTTTAAGAACAGCTTAGTTTATGAACAACTTGGATTAAGAACGCTGCAAACCCGGAAGTAGGTGTTTTGGTTTGTGAACTTTGCCTTGGAAGCAGAACATGTTCCGCTTCCTGCTGAGTGTGTTCCATTTGTAAATTGAGTCCTCCGCTGCTATGGGAAAGCACGCCTTGGTTTAAGAACGCTTTGGTTTAAGAGTGGACTTCCAGAATGGATTAAGTTTGTAAACCAAAGTACCACTGTATACAACAGCAGGCTACATGAGCCAGTGGCCTGACTGAGCTGGAAGCAGGGTTAGTATTGTTAGGTGTGCCAGAATTTTCTAAGCGGTGAGAATTGGAACGTGGCCGTCGCCGGAAGCTTGCGGCATTTTCCAGTCTCCGTGTTTATTCACTATACAGATTGAGAACAGATGAGGCTCACTGCTTAGCATTCCAATGACACCCCCCCAAATCTTCTGCTTGCACATCAGGTTTGCTAGGGGAGCAGCCAGCACTTTCAGAGCTCAAGAAACCCCCACTTCCTGCTTGTTTCAAACTGCTGCTGCTTCACACACTGCTGGTTATCATCATCCCCAGCTGAGGCACTTCATTCATATATTGGTTGGCTATGGTTAAGGGCAGACAATAAGAGACATAAGCCAGAAGGAAATCAGCTAGGCAGATCTTGTTGGGTTGGGCCACTTTAGCAGTTTTTTCTTGCAATTACAACGTTGCTGGGTCAGAAAGGCTAGCGACCATGAACACAAAACTGTTGGGGATGGGCATGTTTTTGTAAAAACACGCACACATGCACAGAAAGACAAATTAACAACAGCTTCAAAATGCTTATTCCCCCCTCCTATTGCTCACCCCTCAGCAATCCTACATTTGACATTTAGCCTGCAATCACATACTGATTTACCCATTGATCTAAATGGGGCTTGTTGTTGTTCAGTCGTTCAGTCGTGTCCGACTCTTCGTGACCCCATGGACCAGAGTACGCCAGGCACGCCTATCCTTCACTGCCTCTCGCAGTTTGGCCAAACTCATGTTAGTAGCTTCAAGAACACTGTCCAACCATCTCATCCTCTGTCGTCCCCTTCTCCTTGTGCCCTCCATCTTTCCCAACATCAGGGTCTTTTCTAGGATTCTTCTCTTCTCATGAGGTGGCCAAAGTACTGGAGCCTCAACTTCAGGATCTGTCCTTCTAGTGAGTACTCAGGGCTGATTTCTTTGAGAATGGATAGGTTTGATCTTCTTGCAGTCCACGGGACTCTCAAGAGTCTCCTCCAGCACCATAATTCAAAAGCATCAATTCTACGGCGATCAGCCTTCTTTATGGTCCAGCTCTCACTTCCGTACATTACTACTGGGAAAACCATAGCTTTAACTATACGGACTTTTGTCGGCAAGGTGATGTCTTTGCTTTTTAAGATGCTGTCTAGGTTTGTCATTGCTTTTCTCCCAAGAAGCAGGCGTCTTCTGATTTCGTGACTGCTGTCACCATCTGCAGTGATCATGGAACCCAAGAAAGTGAAATCTCTCACTGCCTCCATTTCTTCCCCTTCTATTGCCAGGAGGTGATGGGACCAGTGGCCATGATCTTAGTTTTTTTGATGTTGAGCTTCAGACCATATTTTGCGCTCTCTTCTTTCACCCTCATTAAAAGGTTCTTCAATTCTTCCTCACTTTCTGCCATCAAGGTAGTATCATCAGCATATCTGAGGTTGTTGATATTTTTTCCGGCAATCTTAATTCCGGTTGGGGATTCATCCAGTCCAGCCTTTCGCATGATGTATTCTGCATATAAGTTAAATAAGCAGGGAGACAATATACAGCCTTGTCGTACTCCTTTCCCAATTTTGAACCAATCAGTTGTTCCATATCCAGTTCTAACTGTAGCTTCTTGTCCCACATAGAGATTTCTCAGGAGGCAAATGAGGTGATCCGGCACTCCCATTTCTTTAAGAACTTGCCATAGTTTGCTGTGGTCGACACAGTCAAATACTTCTGCTTCATTGATTATGCAAAAGCATTTGACTGTGTCGACCACAGCAAACTATTGCTCACCCCTCAGCAATCCTACATTTGACATTTAGCCTGCAATCACATACTGATTTACCCATTGATCTAAATGGGGCTTATATCGGGGCAAAATGAAACACTGAAACTGATTTCTTTTCTTTCATTTTCAAGTGTTGCACTGTGAGTCAAAATGTTGGAAGGCTTAAAATATTTAACACATGGTTTCCAACAGGCAGCTCCTTCTTTCTGAGTCCAGGTCTGATATATGGCACTTCAAAACATTTGCTCCCCCCACCTGTTTTTCTGACAACTGTTCCCACATTTTCGTCAGCACGAAATAAATGCAGTTATTCTTTATTGGACCATCCTGATGCTATACTGAAACCTTCAATGTGATAACAGTCTGGAGACAACCAGTAAGGAGGAAGGGAAGTAATAATTAGGTTGGAGTGTTCAATCAATTAATCAGTTAGAATAAATTGGTTAAGCTTGCAAACCTAAACACGCTAGAGATTTAACCTCACTGGGCACAGTGTGACTTTCTATTGAGTAAATAAGTATTAGGCTGTGCTGTGCAACTGCAGTTCTGTGCATGGTTACCTGGGAGTAAGTCTCATTTAACAATCCTAGGTAGGCACATTCTGTGAAGCTCTTTGCATTGGCAAAATGCAAATTTGCTAATAACACCTTGTCATTTGCTCTAAAATCAAGAAGCTCAAAAATAACATTTCTTTTCTCTCACCCCTCAGAATTTTAACAAATCAGTTTAATTGTTGCTATTCCGTCCTGAGACTTCTCTAAAGAAAACAACTTTCACTTGCAGAAAGTGAAAATCTGCCTGTCTAATAACAACAGTTAAAACCACAACTATTTTTCCCTTCCTATTTCAATAAGGCTCCGATTTCTAAAAGCATAGTCCTCTGCATGTCAGCTCAGAATAAGGTTGACGGGGCTTACTAGCAAATTAATATGCATGTCTCGGATTGCAATTTGAAATCCTTTGGCAATTTTGCAGTTGTATTTTCAACTTCATTTCTACAATACAAGAGAATTAGAAACACACTCTACAGCCTCAAAGCCTCAAAGCGGTTTGCAGAAGGTAAACCAGTAGTTTACCTTCTGCAAACTGCTTTGAGGCTTTGTTTTTGTTTTTTACAATCAAGCTGTGCATAAATTTTATGAAATAAATGAATACCAAAATAATCTTTAAAATCTATGGATGTAACGTGTGTGTGTGTGTGTGTGTGTGTGAACTATTATCTGTTTACAGTGGTACCCTGTGTTACGCACGCGATCCGTTCCGGATCGTGCTACGTAACACGGGCGCGTTTAACACGAACGCCGCGGAAAAAAACAAAAAACCTGGAAGTTCGCGCATTTTTGCACTTCTGCGCATGCGCGAAGTGCACACTCCTGGGAGGACTTCCGGGTTGCGGAGGTCCGTAAGTCAAACATACGCAACATGGAGCGTACGCAACTCGAGGTATGACTGTATTACATTTGAATGCTCACTTTCCCCCAAGCATTCCCAGGCAGATTCCCACCCAGGAATCTAGCAAGAGAGATCAAAGCTGCACCAGACACATTTGTACTGATTTCTGGGTCTATGTTTATTGACCTTCAAATTAATGTATCATCGCACATTTATTCTGAACTGAAAGAACTGCTGTAGCTCACACACCTTGCAGCATATGAGTTGGCTTATTAATTAATTAATTAATTGATTGATTGCAAGGGAAGTTGAGCTGTTTAGAAACAAATGAAAACAGTGATTCTTTGCATTCCAGTCAGAAACCAAAAGTCATGTGTAAGTGCTCTGAGGGTGGGTTGGGGCATACTTCACATTTGATCGCCCATGTTGCCCACACCTGCTGTTTCAACATGGTATGCTAGCAATCTATCTTCTCTCGGCAGCCTGACACATGGCAGTGACCTTGCTTTAACTCTGGGTGCTTCCTGAATGTACACAATTGTCCCAAGGCGACACTAAACAGCTGGCCAGGCTTGACATCGCCAACCTCAATGCATATAGAGGAAGCAAAAGCAATTTGCCTGGCCAGAGCTATATCTTCAACTCAGATTTCCCACAGCAAGGCTAGTGAACTTAGGGAGTGCACTGGCCTCAAGAAACTTGCAGATTTATTTCTTCTCTCTGCCTTCTGCAGGGAGATGAAATTATCAGTAAACTGCTAGCCAAGAAGGTTGCATGCTACCTCCACTAAATACCTGTTGCCTCTGGTTCACGGTTGTCAGGAACTGCAAGTGAGGAGAGCCTCGCCCAACTCACAAGATGCATGTAGCATTCAGCATGACGGCATTTTCAACACACTGCAAATCCTTCCATGGATTAAATCAGATTACTGCTAAGTATTTTGATCTGGGATTAATTAGTTAATCTTACCAATTAAAAAAACCTATGGCTCTCAGTTAAATTTGCAAGACTCACCAACAAACTTTAGTAAGTGCTTGCATTCTGTTACAAAATACCCAGGTACTGCTCAGTCAAAGTTTTGGCACCAGCTGAAAACTGCAAGTTGCACAGGGAATGTGCTGATCCCTGCTAGCCCAAAGAACAGACCAGGCGATTGGCAGTGCTAGTACGGCTAGTGCTGTTTGTATAGTGATAGGTGGTATTCATTGAATAAACACCTTTACAACTTTGAGGACCTTTTATCTTATAGGGTGTTTTTTTCCTCTTTTGTACATTATGCCCTACAAATAATTATAATAACTATGCCAAGGGCTACTTCTTGCAAGTAACTTATGCAACCTTAACTACATTAAAGGGAACTTAACTATTGCTGTTCAGTGGAGTCCAGACACCTTACTAGAAAGTTTTGCTGTTGTGTTGGTGCTGTGCAGGGCAGAGAACCTGCAGCCTTTCGCCTAATCCTATTGGTTGGAGGGTTCCTAGAGGGCAAGAAGAGGGGGAAATGGAGGGATGGGGAGAGGGAGGGACGAAATGGATAGCACAGTGGAAGAAGACAGAAGTCCTCTGCAAGCGATCAGTACAGACCTTTAGCAAGGAGAGTAGAGAGCCAGTAATGGTTGGGAGTGGCCACAGCTCAGTGGCAGAGCATCTGTTTTGCGCGCAGAAGGTCACCGGTTCAATCCCCAGTAGGACAGGGATAAGGACCATGTTTTTAAACCATGGAAAGCCACTGCCAAACAGAGTACACAGTACTAAGTCAGATGAACCAATGGTCTGATTCTGTATAAGGTAGCTTCCAATGTGCTTATGAAATGCTTTGCTCAGACCTCTACCAAGAGCAAGTTCTTCCTCTCCAACAACATGCTGGGGGGGGGGGGGAAGGAAGCGGGAGATAGACAAAAGCGGGTGGCAGAAGGAGAGAGAGAGAGAGAGAGAGAGAGAGAGAGAGAGAGAGAGAGAGAGAGAGAGAGAGAGAAGAGGGTGGTCCATCCCACTTTGGCCCTGTCCATTGCTGGCATGCTGACAGAATTAAAGTTGCCCTGCCCCTCCTGTAATGGAATACAGCATCAAGTTATGTCACTGAAGAGGCAGAGCTTTGTAGAAAGGAGTGGACACCTCTGCCAATGGCTCCCATCAAGTACCAAAACCCATAACAAACAGACTCCAGTCATAAAGATCAGCCTTTGCCAAGATGTTTTGGACTACAACTCCCATGATCAGCTCCAGCCAGCATAGGCTGGGGCTGGCAAAGGGAAGTAGCAAAACCTTTCTCCTGAATCAACTGCGAATCACCAGGGACAGATTTGCCAATACTGCGTTTGAGGGCACCGCTGTGCAAAGGGGGCACAGCCTGACACACCATCTAAGCAAGCATGCACAGAGACAGTGTAGTCGTCCCACCCTCACCCCCTGCACACGCATGCACACACACACACATAGCAAGGATACCTCAAGTCTAATATACAGACCCTACTTCTGCCATCTGTAAACAAGCAATCTTTCCTTTGCAGGAAAGCAGGCATGTAGTAAAACATTAACGTGATGAAAGCTGACCTTTTGAATTTGTTTGTTCAGTGAGCCACTACTAATTAAAGTCCCTCTCTCCTCCAGCTCAGACACAATTTCCTTTTCATTTCTTGTTTTAATTCCCATCCACTCCACCCCTCCTCTTTCCTCCTTCTGCCTTGCAATTCCACCCAAAAAGGCTGGATTTAACAGGTAGGAAAAAACACAATGGCCAGGGCTGCCCGATTTATGCACCAGTAAGTAGAAAGCTAAGCCCTACACAAGCTCCAAGTCTCTCACCGGCCACAATGCAGCTTGTCAGGTCAAGAGCATGACGGGTGAGGCCCCTGTGGGGCAGCTGCACAGGAAAAACTTTGTACACTGATCTCCAAAAGCAAGCAACTGACAAGCTTCATCTTTCTGTGTATGCATCAGGGCTATTCACAAGCAGGGTCATTAGGAACTCTGGACTTCTATAAAAATGAGCAACAAAATGGAGCAACTTGTCTGCAGAGGACCCCCGGCACAAAATGCTATTGTTTATGCAAGTTTCGCCTTATTAAAGATTAGCTAATACATGCAAGTAGGCTATGGCACTTTGAAAGACACTGCCCCAGTTCACACCCCATTCATAAAAGAATCACATCCCCAACCCAATGTGAACAGCTCAGTCCAGCCTCTGGCTGCTGATTCTTTCTTCTTCTTCAGTTACTACACATGCTTTCCTTTCTTTCCCCCACATTTGCAGTTGGCGAATAATTGCTTAAAGTAATGCAAACTGAACAAAACACAGTCATTCTATATGCTAATATTGAAAAGGGAAATGTAATTACCTGGAGTAGTCCCCTTTAGCTTCCTACAATTGAGAGGAAAAGTAATGATGTTAAAACACTATTTTTTTCGCAGTGGCTCTCAATGCTAAATTAAGACATCACATCACTGAAAGCTTTTTTTTAAAAAAGAAAACACACACCCACACCCTAAACTCGTATTTTAAGCCAAGCCTTGACCACTCAGGCAAGTCTAAAGGACATCACTGGTTTTACAGCATTTTGCTCTTTTCAAAGAAACAGAGAGCCCATCCTTGCTCAGCTACAGCCAACCACAAACTGAAATTACAGGGACGGCCAGCCCTTGTGAATAGTCTGGCAAGGTTCATTCAAAACAGCACAAAAGTTCAAGAAGTCAAAGCCATCCTCAGATTGCTGCTGAATTTTGTCAATGAAAATCCAAGTCTCTTGCTAAGAAAAAAGCAGAAGAGACATGAAAACATGAACAACAAAATCGTATGTAGTAAAGAAGATTGCTAACTGAAAACCAATAGTGCCCTTGATTGAGATCTACAGAACACTGTTCTAAAAATAAAATGACATTGCATTTTGAGCTTTTCTTTTTGAAGCACAACTGGTGAGAGAGGTTTAAAAATTTACAGAAATGCTTAACATTGTTGCTGCAAATCACACTCTTTACCCAGTGCCCAACATATAAAATTTTTTTTTTTTGGGGGGGGGGGGAATAATTATGCTAGAAATGTGATGCTAGTTCAATCATTCTGTGCAACTCCACATCTTAAAACACATACTCATACTCACACTTCACCCCAAATGTCCCCAAATGTTTACGTCCATTCTAACATCTCTGTTTGCTCTTAGCACAATGGCAGTTTTGAAGCATTTGTACCACAAAAGCACATTTATTTGTTTTTTTGCCGGGGTTAAGGGAGAAATAGACATGCCTATGCAATATAAAAAATACATTAAAAACTGCTGTCAAAATTTTGGAACAAAAGGCTTTTGAGACAATGCATGTAAACTTAATAACAACAGGCACGTAGAGAGTTTGAGAAAAATCTTACCTGTAAAATCAAAGCAGCTAACCTGAAGACTGTCTCACTTTCCACCTCAATATGCCCCTGTTTAAATAAAGAAGAAAATATTAAGGAGACATAGCCTAAAACTGCAGCAACGGGATGCCCCCTAGGGCTACACCGAATCTGTTAGCCTGTCACTACTCAGCACCACTGGTTTTCCTTCCATTGCAGACCATACCATTGCAGCAAGGAGGGGTGGGTGTAATTTGAGCTGTAAAGTTGGGCAACTTCATAGCAGTTAACACGGACAAGCAGGAAAATGATTCTGAAAACGTAGGTGCAGAAGGCAAGAGAAAGCTGACATGTGGGTTGCCTGAAAGCTTTGACGAATCACACCACCCCCCTTACAAATTTAGCACGTTTGGACCCTGCAGACTTCCCAAGGTCTGTTGGCTGCACATTGACTGAATTTTATGCAAATACATCCAGCACACTTTTTTTTTTTTTTTTTTTTAAACATATTTATTGATTTTCCAACATATATTTCCAATTACCAAACAAATTACAATGCCAAATTAATTATACAATTCCAATTATAACAATTCCAATTATGCCAAATTTTTAACTTGTGAATTCCCCATGTCTCGGACTCCGGAGCGCTTTCTTATGATCTTTTCCAGTTGCTTCATAAAGTCAATATTTTCACAGCCTCTGATAAATGCCAGCAAGCAGACACTCTTATAGTAAATAATGTCTCTGTGTGGAAAAAGCCATCCTCTCCCAATATCGCATTTCGGCTGACGCCATCTTGAAAGTCTCTCATAAATCAAACTTGTAAATCAAACTGCGACACACCAATTTCTTCCCCTGTGAGCCGTCCCCACTCCTTTCCGGGAGGGCCAGACCCTCGTAAATTCCACTATCAATCGTCCATCAAATCCGGCTTCTCCCTTTGAAGTGGTGTACAGCTCCACAGGCTATCATCAGCACTCGGCAGTTAATTCTAGCTGCGTCACAGCCAGCCGAGGATCCTCCATTTCTGTTGAGTCAAGTCCAGATCAAGTTTCACCTCCACACAGTTTATTTTTGTAATTTCCATTCTAATTTCCATTCTGTCTTTAAAGTCCACTTGCCATTTGCCTGTGAAAGTGGATTTTCTAGGGGGAGGTTTCGCCCGTGTTAAGTAGATATTGAGGCAAAACAAACGGAGATTCCAGAGCTTACCCCCCCTTCTTTTCCCTCCTTCACATACCAATGTAAAGTCCGCGTCTTCTTCCAATCTTCATTCTTAATCACTCAGGGCTGCAGTTAGCAACATTCTTCCCACTCCTTTGTCCGAGACATGCCCAAAATCTTTAAACAAATTTATATATCCAATTAAAGGGAGCGTGCACGAACGGGGCCGGCTCCAGGAGCTGCATCTGAAAACGAGCCCTATGTGCCCAGACTCCCCCACCGGTCCCGAAGGACCCAAAGCGGGTTAAGGAGTACCGCGGGCAAAGGCAGCCCTCCCCGTCGTCCCGGGGAGGTGGGAGGCTGCTTACTCCCATCGCAGCCGCCAAATTAACTCGTGATAGATAGCAAAGATGTTAAAGTCCGCCATCCTCCCGCTGTGCACGCCGGGAACTCCCTACATCCAGCACACTTACAGTGTGCACAGTTATTTAGAGGTAAACCCCATGATGGTCTAAACATACATAGGACAACTGCACTTTATCCTTTTTTACAGCAAGGTTTGGGAACTTGAACTATCTAGTTTCAACACACACACAAAAACAACTTGTGAATGCAGGCTACTGTATTCAGACGTTTCTAAAGATAAAACACACTTGCTTTGATTGCAAATGCATTATTATCACTTCAGTAACATTTTTGAACATGCAAAAAGGCTTTGCAAAGTCCCTAAACTTTTCATGCCCCGAAAAACAGCCCTGCTGGGTAGGTTGCTAGTCTCATCTATTATACAAATGCAGAACCGAATCTAAGAGGCAACAAACTGCAGCGGCTGCCACGTTTTTTCATTATTCAAAAAGCCAGTAAACGTCAGATCCTGGCTAAGGATTTCCCCCACCCCCTGCTGCTATTCTCTTCTTTCACTGCCACCCAATGGCTAAGAAATTGGTTGCCAGGCATTTCCACACGAATAAATAAACTACTGCAGTGCAACTGCCCCCCCCCTCGCATGGACCACTTGAAAATTGCTGAGGGTGTTGGTGGACTACTTAATGATTTTTCTGCCTGTTGCAGCATTTGTAATGTGCTGTGAGATTTGTAACTATATTTTTGCTGCTTCTTTTATTTCTTATATTGTATTTCAATTTTAATTTCATAGAATTTCTATCCGTATATCCTATGCATAGAGTCTATGTGGGATTTGTTTCTTAACCAAAAAAACGGACAATACACTCTCTTATACAATTGAATCAGCAGTTGCTGTATTTTCTTCTCTTCCACTGAATGAAGCCACCTTCTTCTTGCCTTCACTATGAACATTTCTCCCCACCCCCATGCTTCAAATGGGCAGTCATCTTTTTTCTTCTTTTCTCTTTTAAAAAGAGCCACTTATAACCTTATAAGACACATTCTCGTTACTTTTTTCTAAGTAGTCAAATGCTTAAAGTTTATTCCAAGAATGAAGGTAGGTGTGGGAAAGAGGTGATGTCACTGTCATCAGCCAATCTATGCTGTGCACTGCTGCCTTCTCTTGGCATCCAGTAGAACCAGTTCTCCCTGAGCAAAACCCTGAAACAGGAATAGTAGCTATAGCTGATCCAAAATGCTAAGTGTATTTTCAGAGAGCATATAGCATAGAATATGAAATATTCAGAATATTGGGAACTGATAGAAATGAAAAGACCTTGCAACAGTTGAACTGTGCTATCCAGCCCTTTGGCTACCGATAATTAAACAATCTATGGTCTTTTAAACTGTGACAGGGGTAATTGGTTTGTTTGTTACTATGTTGTGTACTTTTATATTGCCAAATGCCCTGCGATCTGGTACATAAATTTAATAAATCAGAATAATAAAAAATCAATGCACATTGAACTACTGGCCTAGTTCTCATTGAGGTGGAAAATCTATACCTGAGCTGTCCCACTTCAAACTGCAGGTGAGGTTGCACATGACTGAATGTTCATTGAAAGAAAGAAAAAATCCTTGCATGAGTGATACCTTCAACAAGATCAAAATTGAAGGGACTAACAAATAAATGGCACACCCTGCTTTTAACATTTAGGAAGAAAGGAGTTAGATAATACAGTGGTACCTCGCAAGACGAATGCCTCGCAAGACGAAAAACCCGCTAGACGAAAGGGTTTTTCGATTTTTTAGGTGATTCACAAAACGAATTTTTAAATGGCCGTGACTCGCAAAACGAATCGTCTTGCGCGGTACCACTTCGGATCGTGCTCCCCGCTTCGGATCATGCTCCCCGCTTGCTTTCCTGGCTTCTCCCGCCGTGGATCCTGCTCCCCGCTTGCTTTCCTGGCTTCCCCCGCTGTGGATCGTGTCCCCCGCTTGCTTTCCTGGCTTCCCCCTGCGTTCCCTGCTTGCTCCGCTGTCTTCTCCCGCCGTGGATCCTGCTCCCCGCTTGCTTTCCTGGCTTCTCCCGCCGTGGATCCTGCTCCCCGTTTGCTTTCCTGGCTTCCCCCGCTGTGGATCGTGTCCCCCGCTTGCTTTTCTGGCTTCCCCCTGCGTTCCCTGCTTGCTCCGCTGTCTTCTCCCGCCGTGGATCGTGTCCCCCGCTTGCTTTCCTGGCTTCTCCCGCCGTGGATCGTGTCCCCCGCTTGCTTTCCTGGCTTCCCCCGCTGTGGATCGTGTCCCCCGCTTGCTTTTCTGGCTTCCCCCTGCGTTCCCTGCTTGCTCCGCTGTCTTCTCCCGCCGTGGATCCTGCTCCCCGCTTGCTTTCCTGGCTTCTCCCGCCGTGGATCGTGTCCCCCGCTTGCTTTTCTGGCTTCCCCCTGCGTTCCCTGCTTGCTCCGTTGGCTTCTCCCGCCGTGGATCCTGCTCCCCGCTTGCTTTCCTGGCTTCTCCCGCCGTGGATCCTGCTCCCCGCTTGCTTTCCTGGCTTCCCCCGCTGTGGATCGTGTCCCCGCTTGCTTTCCTGGCTTCCCCCTGTGCTCCCTGCTTGCTCCCCTTGCTTCTCCCGCCGTGGATCGTGTCCCCCGCTTGCTTTTCTGGCTTCCCCCGCTGCCGATCGTGCTCCCTGCTTGCTCTCCCCGCTCACCGGTCGCTCTGCCGCTTGCTCTGCCGCTCGCTTTCCCCGCTCGCCGGCAGGAGGCTTGGACTTTTTTCCCATAGGAACGCATTGTTTAAATTTCAATGCATTCCTATGGGAAACCGTGCTTCGCAAGACGAAATTTCCGCAAGACGAAAAGACTTGCGGAACGAATTAATTTCGTCTTGCGAGGCACCACTGTAATTGTAAACACTTGGGTGAATATGAATATTCTTGTTGTTGTAGAACAGCCTTTCCAAACCTGGTGCCCTTCAGATATTTTGGACTTCAATTCCCATCATCCCCAACCACTGACTATGCTGGCTGGGGCCAATCAGTTATAGTCCAAAACATCTCGAGGGCACCAGGTTGGGAAATGCTGCTGTAGAAAAAGGACTCCAGAGATACCATGAGCAGAATTTAGCTCATTCAATGGTCTGGCTGGCAGAAGGAGTAATAAATTTTCACTGATTCCACCTGAAACCCACAAAGTATGCTATAGACAGTTGGGGGGGCGCTCTAGAAATTAGCAAGCTGCAGGAGGGAAATGAGCATAAAAATGTCTCTCCCTCCCCACTCCTTCCAGCAGTGGAAGTCTCCAGTGGCTCATATATTTCTGTGAATGGAAGGCTCCATCCTGTTTGCAGGAGATGCAAAGTCATTGCAGGAACCTTCTATTTTGGTATGGGGGGTCCAAAATAATCCCCTTAACAGCTCTAGTGGAGGGGGCACCCGTCTTGGAATGGGAAGTATGCAGGAGATAGGTCTATCTACATAATCCAAACATCCTAGTTTCAATTTAAAGTATGTCTTGAAACAATAGTAGTTGGGGAGGCCCTTTTATCTTGCTACATTCAATATGCATATGAAAACCAGGTTTAGCTAATCTATATTAATAGTTTATATTAGTGAAGATAGGGCTGCCAACAACTTTGTTCGGATTTTCACTTTGGGGAATATGGAAACTCCAGTGAAGGACTTACCAGTGGGAGAATGATGTGATGGGGTGGGGAATGCGAAGGAGCACAGCTGTACAACAAAGCCAGTGTGATGGTGTCATCCGCAAGTGTGCTAAGATAAATGACAGGCTCTCCTTGCTCAGACAGGTGACTGACGTGATATTAAGACTTTCAGGTTTTACTACTGTTTGTGGCATATTAACACAGAAGTTAGTAGATGAGGCCAGCTCACTATTATATGGGATAAAACAAATTTCCCTGCATTTTTTGGACCATTCTTTGGAGTGTTCTTATGGGGGCTATTGAGATGACCTACTACTGCACTTTAAAATTTACCTCTACACCACTGCAGTGAGAATTGCTTAACCCTATACGGAACATAAATCCAGTGTAGGAGACACAATGTCCGTTTTACATATTGCAGAACTGCACTAATGAGAACATCCACGGTCATAAAATGCTTCACCTTTTGTACAACAATTAGGGCCACTTGAGACCCCGTCCTGAATTGAACCTGGCAGTCCAGCTGATAAGCATCACTGGGGACAGCTGACAAGACGACACAACTTTATAAAATACATAGCTGCACGGTTAGTTATGCGGTACTCTGACATATGGCTACCCCCCAGGGATTATGTAGTTTGATGGCATCAATCCAAGCAGACATAAAATTTAAAACTCATAGACACTTGGTAAGGGTTCCATGGGAATATGTGGATATTAATGCATAATGTGACACTTATCATAATCCTGCATTCAGAAAGTGGTTCGATTTACATAAAAAAGGAGGCATATGTTTGGAGAAGCACAATTTTTAGGAACCAGAAAGTCTATCCTCAAGTTTTCCTCTATACAGGTAAGGATAGTATTACCGGTAAGTAATTATTAATTCCACGATTGTACATTTCCCAGCACAGTATATATAGGTTCGTAATGCTGGTGGTATCACATTTAGAGATAAAATATTTATGCCTTGTGACACTTGCTATAGTTTGGGTGGGTGTGCTGTTTTTCAAGCTTCTCACCTTCTCCTGCAACCAGAAAACAGAATCGTTGTACTGTTTTTGCTTCTGCACTTTCTCTATTCTTCCAGGCTAACTTGTTTAAGATCCATGTACCAGCATACCAGCAATCTCTCACACCATTATTTACCTTATATTGCTTTCCCCTTTCAATTTTTGCATGGTAACGTGTCTGTGTCTGTGTACACACACACAGACAGTACACACACTGTGTGTGTACACACAGATGTACTAAGATCACAAATCCCTCTGTGCTGCAAAACAAAGCCAGATCTACTATGAGTTGTATGTATTGTATTCTGTCATGTGTGATAAGGGTGGGAATCTTGGCTGGTTGGGGCTGATCAGAATTGGAATCCAACAACATCTGGAGAGCAGCAGGTTCCCCAAAAGAGATACCTGTGTAGAAAATTGGCACATGTAAAAAAATCTCTGGAAACAAGTTACTTTCCAGATGGAATGCTTTCATGGTGTCTACATTCCTGTGTAAATCAGTTTGACTCTCCTTCACCTCAAACGTAAGTGCCAGGAGTCCACTTTCACCAAAAGAGAGGGGTGTGTGTGTGTGTTTACACACACCTTCGCCCAAAAGAAGACAGCATTTCTATAGATTAATATCCTTGTCTTGATTTAATGTTCTGCTTCTAGACAGTGATTTTGAATTTGTCTGCCCCAGCCAACCAATTTCTAAAAGTGTTCAGCGCTCCTTTGCTAGAGCCTTTCCCCTCATTTCTACCTGGGCTGAAAACATAAGCCCATATTAAAGATTGAAAGTTTAAGTTTGACAGTTCAGCACACAGCAGCCTTATGAAAAATTCAGTGGATGACAGACGAGAAGTCCCAGTGCTGTATTTACCTCAAAACATGACTTCATTTCACAGAGAAATAAATGAATAAAATATCAAGTGCCATCTTAAGTTTCATACTTTGGAACAGGATATTCTTTTGGGTCCAAGCAGGGGAAAGATTTTTTTTTAAAAATAACAAAACCTACAAAGTTAGGTATGTTTTCAGACAGTTTCTCAATCTGAACATGCTTATTCCTCCTATTAAAACCTTCATGGTCACTTCAGTCAGAGGGAAGATGAACTGGCCAAAGCGTCATGAGAAAGTTGACTGATTTTTGGTCCTACTGAAGTACCAATCGCCTCAAGTTTTTTGTTGTTGTTGTTGTTGACAAAGATAAACATGTATTGACATATGTCAATACAAGTTGATCTCATATGAGTGAAGGTGGGCAAGGTGGCATTTTGAATTTTGTAACTAGCTCCTTTTCTTGTCCAACTGAGGTAATTACAGGGTGGTGGCAAGTTTGGAAATCAAACTAGTGCTTTAAACCTGGAACAACTTCAATTTTCAAAAACAAACCTAACATAAAAACAGTAATTTGATATCGCTATAATTACACAGATGGCTTAAAGATTATATATGCAAGCAAGTTGGCGGGGCTGATGTGCAGGATGAGTCTCAAAAGACTGGTTACATTTCTGAATTACTCAAAATGGGAAGGGAGGACATAGATGGATATAATCCAGATAAAGAAATCGGTGTTTTATAAGATGCAGATGTAAAGAAGTTCAAACAGAACTATTTGAAAGAGAATGGAAAGAGCCAAGCCTTTTAGTCTGATACTGTTTTGGCCAATCCTTTTAACATGAATAACTAAATTAAGACTACATGGAAATGACAACTGCAGAACAGCGGAGGTGGTTTTTGTTTTGTTTTGTTTTGGTTTGGTTTGGTTTCTGGGGTACAGAACATCTTAGGCCTGGAAATTACTTTGGGTGATATTTCTTATACATTTTAAATAAGCTGCTCGCTGCATATACATTAAATAGCCTACCTTGTGGCTGTTTTTAATTACCCATAGGAAATAGGGGTAAAAAGACCCTTCTTATGGCTGCATTTTTAAAGTAGGTCTAAAGATCTACCCCCTCTATTGCCTGTCCTCCCACTTGGTGTTGCATTTGTTTTATGCTTACATTTTGTATTATTATTATTATTATTATTATTATTATGCTCAACAACTAACCTCAGCACAACCTTAAGTGCTAATAGTATCCATTGGACTTTATATTCTGGTGAAAAGAATCTCACATTTTGCTGTTGCTGTGCAAGGTCAACTCTGGAAGGTTTGGTGAACTTTGGAGTTAATGAGGCCTTAAAGGCTCATCGTTAGAAGTTTAGTCAAATAAATAAGGTCAATGAGCACTAATTAGGCATTAAATAGAATTAAGAACGAGGTTGCCTTTCAACCACCGTGTTCATTTTATTGCAAACAGTGGTAGTTTCATCACTGAGTAAATCATTTCTTGTAGTGTTCAAACTATTTGCAGCCTAGGTTTTGGTTTAGGATTGGTAATGAGGGAAAGCAGGGTTAAAGCCATGAGACTGGCAGAAATACAGCAGGATATGCCTTTTCTAGCATGGAGGTACAATTATGGGAGAAGCATCACCCATTCACATTTTGTCTGTTGGACATTTTATTGTGTGTGTGGCCACCGATTTATTTTTGGGCCCTCCGCCCAATCTGCAAAACAGAAAAATTAATTTGTGTATTAGCTCAAATTCTTTGAGAATTCTGTCCTGTTTTGTGAGTGGGTCAGAGGGCCTAATCCACATACAGTGTACTGGGCCCGGAAAAACCTGTTGGGACTCCTTGGTAGAGAGGCCAGATCTTCCAGAACCAAGCGTGACTAAACCACTTCGTAAATATGCCCACTTTTCCAATATCATTCTGAAAACAGAAATGTATAGATGCAGAGCATAAATCTTCACAGTACAGTTGTACCTTGGATCCTGAATTCTTTGCCAGTCAAATGTTTTGGCTCCTGAACGCCACAAAGTGAGTGTTCCAGTTAGCGAACGTTCTTTGCAACCCAAATGTCTGATGCGGCTTCCAACTGGCTGCAGAAGCCGCGTCTTGGTTTCCGAATGTTTTGGAAGTCGAACCGACATCTGGAACAGATTCCAATTGACTTCTGAGGTACCACTGTACTTAGAAACTTAGCCAAAAGTTCATGCTCAAAATGTGTGATAGCACACGTCACCTCCCTGAAGACTACATATCATCCTTTTTCCCATCTCTTGTTAAAAACATGCTTTTAAAGATCTGCTGTGACCGGGGTCCTTATGCAGTATCTGAATTACAACACAACTCTAACCACATCTACTCAGAAGTAAGTGTTTGAATTAAATGGGGTTTACTTCCTAGGTGAGTGGGTTTAGAACTGCACCTTTAATCCTTTTATTGAAATGCTGGTAAAAGGAGCTTTACTGTACTGTGATCTAGGAAGGTATATGGACCCTTTACCTAGAACAGCTGTAAGCTTATCAGCATTTTGGGGTTGACCTTTTCTACAAGGAGTTAACCTTACAACACCCTTCAAGTAGTTCAGTTGAGACCTATGACTTCACCCACTGAACTTCACATCCGAGCAGGAATTCGAGCCTAGATTGCCCATAGGCAACTCTGACACTTGAGTCCCACACAGTGCACTCTAGGGATCATGGGCTACAACATACATTCCTGATCACTGGCTACAGCTTATGCAAAAGTTACTGTGGTTCACAACATCTGGAGGGTACCAAGTTGGCTACCTGTGGTCAACTCACGACACAACATTCCCCCCCCCTCAGGTGTGCTCTTATTTTTGAGTGATTAATAGAATATTGATGTACAGAAATAAAGGAACACAACCTAAAACGCTTTTGATCTAAAGTCCTAGTTGCAAGGTACCTCAAAAAGAAAGGTTTTGTGAAATGCTAAAAAACATCAAATCAATAGCAGCCTCAGAGACTTCAAAACTAGCAGTTACGTGAGCATAGGGAAGAACTGTACCTTTCCTCTAGTCACAAACTTGGTTTTCTTCCTAAAGGCTGGTGTCATTCAGAGAAGACTATGGGCTGTGTGAGTAGCCTCAAGAAATCCAACGCCCAAATAACGATGTGCAATTACACGTGACCGTTTGGGTGTTGGGAAGAAGAAAGTGAGAGAGAAATGGTAGGGTGGGTAGAAAAAGAAAAAGGGGAGGGGGAGAGAGGGAGGAAAGGAATTCCCAGGGTGTGGGCACCCTGGTAAGCTAATTAAAGTTGAAGAATCCACAGTACAAGTCTATGCCATTATCACATGAAATAAGCAGCACTAGACACCTCGAAAGATCACGGTGTTGGGAAAAGGTAGAAAACGTTTAGTCACCATCTGGATTCTGACGTTCAGTCAAACCATCATTAAGACTAACCACAGTTTTGCCTGGATATTATTAATCATCATCATCATTACGACTACTGCATTGATTACCCACTATTCACCAGCTAGTCCCCAGGGCAGTTTACAACAATTTAAAATTCAGTATTAAAAACAAATTAGTGTCACAGAAATATGGTGCGTTCCGAAAAAACCACACACCTCAGGTGTCAAAGGTGAGGGCAAAGAGGTGCGTGCTGAAAAAAGATGTGCCTGTGGGGAGAGAATTCCAGTGTGGGGGCTGTGACAAAGAATGTCCTCTCCCAGATCATACGTCCTTTAATCTTCAAAGGTGGTGGAGCTATCAAGAGGGTCCCCTCTGCTGATCTTAACATCTAAGAGGATGTATAAGGATGGAGGCAGTATTTGGAGCCTGAGTCCTTTAGCTTGAGTGCCTTGAATTTGGCCAGGAAATGAGCTGGCAGCCAGTCAGGCTGTTTCAGAACAGGAGCGGTATGAGTTCTAAAGTGAACCCCAGCCATTCATTCATCTGGCTGCTACACTTGGAACCAGTTGAAGCTTTTTGAGTCATCTTCAAAGGCACCACCGTGTAGAGTACATTGCAATAACCCTATCTGGAAGTTAACCTGAGCATGGTTACGACAAACTCTGGTTAGCTGAAAACAGAAACAAACTTGTAACTTTCTCTATGGTCACCATACATGCCTCATACATTTAATGCACTCTTATTCAATTTGAAGACTCATGACTTCCTACCCAAAAGTCATGGGAACTATATTTTGTTAAGGGAGGCGAGTTGTTAGGAGACCCTTAACAAACTACAACCCCAAGCATTCATTCATTCATTTGGGGGGGGGGGGTTGTACATGACTGCCAGTACGTTTCCAAGCGCAATTCAAAGTGTTGGTGTTGACCTTTAAAGCCCTAAACGGCCTTGGCCCGGTATACCTGAAGGAGCGTCTCCACCACCACCACCGGTCAGCTCAGACACTGAAGTCCTCCTCCAAGGTCTTCTGCTGGTTCCCTCACTGTCAGAAATGAAGTTACAGGGAACCAGGCAGAGGGCCTTCTCGGTAGTGGCGCCCACCCTGTGGAATGCCCTCCCATCAGATGTCAAGGAAATAAACTACCTGATTTTTAGAAGACATCTGAAGGCAGCCCTGTTTAGGGATGCTTTTAATGTTTTATTGTTACAGGTGGGTAGCCGTGTTGGTCTGCCATAGTCAAAACAAAATCGAAAATTCTTTCTAGTAGCACCTTAGAGACCAACTGAGTTTGTTCCTGGTATGAGCTTTCGTGTGCATGCACACTTCTTCAGATACCTGTATCTGAAGAAGTATCTGAAGAAGTGTGCATGCACACGAAAGCTCATACCAGGAACAAACTCAGTTGGTCTCTAAGGTGCTACTAGAAAGAATTTTCGATTATGTTTTATTGTGTTTTTAATAATTTGTTGGGAGCCACCCAGAGTGGCTGGGGCAACGCAGTGGCAACCGAGTCAGATAGGTGACATCATTATTATAGCGTATTTAATGTTATGTCGTGCTGGAGGAGGAGATGGAAATGTGAGAACATAAACCCAAGGCTCGTTTACATAATGCTTAACTATGGTTTAGCAAACAGCCAGACAACAAAGTATCCTGTAGCATCTTAAAAGGAAATAGGTTTACTGTGGCATAAGCTTTCATAGTCAAAAAACCACTTTGTCAGATGCATTAAGTGTTATCCACAGTTCATTGATACATTTACATAGTACATATATGTGCATGAATATATGTACTATGTAAGTGATAGGAAAATGTAAATAGTGTAGCAGTGTGGTCAATGTCTATATATCTTTCGCTTCTCTTTTCCTGTGCACTCTTTCAACATTAACTTTAAAGTTACTTTCTGTTATTTTTATCAGGTTTTCAATAAATGAGAAATACAGTTAAGACATGGGAAATGTATTTAAATTGTTCTCATATGCAACTGAATAATTTTCATATAGCATCTTCTATGGACTTTCTCAAACGATAGGAAGCCAGACGTGTTTGTGGTTAAGAGTGCTCTAAATCCTGAAGGAGTCCCAACTGAACATAATCTTCTGTGATATGTTGAAGAGCAGATTTGGAAACTAAACCAGGCCAGGAAATGAAGGGCTGCTACACACCTGAAAAGAAGGCCACCAGCCAACCATGAATAATTAGTAAGGAACAAAATAATGCCTTCACGGAGACTACAGGGGATATTCTTAATCCTTTGCCTTTTACACAGACATAAGTAGGCCTTCAACAGACTCCTACTAGGAATCCTTTGTGATCACAAACACTCCTTTTTGTGAAATGACTGAAGTGTTAAGAGCAACTGGGCTCTAAAACCACCTCCCTAGAAAACAAATGTGCAAAGTTGGTGGGATAACCAAATATGTACAGAAAAATAATAATACCTGAAAAGTTAAGTGGTAGCCTTCTTTTCTAAACACACAATACTGAACCAACAAAATCAGAAGTGGAGAGAAACAGAAGTTATCTTCACTATTGTACATAAAATGGAAAGGCATCCATGTTAGTCCATAAGTAAATGGGGGGGGGGGAACGACTCCTAAATTCAAAGCTGAGCTACTAATCTCCATCAAAATGCCAGGAATGTGTGTGTTGCATTTAAGGTGTTGGACAGAACCCAGCAGCAAATCAGGCTTTAATTTATCAGAGTTGGGGAACAGTCCTAATTTCCCAGAATCTTAGGTGTGTAACTTGATAAAGCACCAGTGAAGTACTTACTCAGCCTGAAATGTAAATCTTGAAATTTCAATCAGTTCTCTTCTGGAGAACTCTCCATCAGGCAATCTTTCGTTTGGTTCGGAGGACCGAATCTGAGAGAGTTTCCATGCAGAGCATGTGGAAGAGCCCTTCCCCCCAAACATTACAAGAGTAACATCTGAGCCCTTGCCTGCAGAGCACAATGGATTTCTAGCCTATTGCCTTCATAACTTGGCCTCCTTGTCCAGCCTGGACTGACACACCGAACAGAAGCACTTCACACTGCAACATTTTGTTGTGGATCCCGCTTGTGTAAACACACACAAATAAACACAGTGAAGATGCTAATTAAATCTTATTCATTTGCAGCTGCTGACAGGTGGCTTACAGGCCCTGAATTAGCTAATCACTAAAATATTCCTAAGCAACTAGGGAGGGTTTAGGATAAAGGCAATTCATAAAAGGATTTCGTATCTGCACTTTCTCATTTCATTTTACCCCCCTCCCCTCCTCTTTCGGAGCTCGTGCGAGTTCTATCTTTAGGAACAGAAATGATAAATCTAGTCTGCTGCAATGTATATTTAAGTAGTCACAGGCAGAAACAGAACACCCTTCGGTGCAAGAGAACACTCCTCTCTCCCAGACAAGAGACGGAGGAATTGTGAAATGTTTGTTGTAAAGCTTGCAAGAGCTCTTGACTTTTGGCTAAACTGGCAGGTGGCCATACAACTGCAAACACTCTTCAGAAGTTTTCTTTTTTCCAGCAGTGCTAAATGTACTCACTACCAAATGCGAAAAATAAATCCTTGTGTGTGGAGCAAATTTTGCAGACATACCCACTCCATACGTAATTATCACGCCATCTCAGCGGAAAATGTTGTAAAGCTTAAACAAGGATATTGTATTCTCACTGAAAACACCCAAAACAGCACCTTGAAAGGTGTGGTGAATCAGTAAATCTAGAATGTGCAGGTAATAACCTCGACACCCAGAGCCATTTCTTGCACTTGCCATCCTTTATCCTGGCTTTTGTGTAGTGTGGTCTCTGCTGTTCTCATCAAACGGATGTGGCCAACCACGCATGGTCACTGGGGAAGTGAAGTCACTCCCTCCAGTTTGATGGATGCCCAGCTATGATGAAACGTTATGCATAATGAGAACAATGATGCACAAGCAGGGTGGGGAGGCAAATTTGAACAGGAAGTGGGGTGCTGTACACTGTACATGCGAAGTACTTTTAAAGCACTTTGTTCCTAATGCCCTTGACTATTGTCTACAATCTAAGAGTAGCTATGTTCATATGCTTCAACTGTTCCCAATTACCAGTGACAGTCCCTGTTTTCCCATGCTCGCCCTTGCTTTTGGGGGTGCTTCTCAAAAAAATAATGTTAGTGTGCACACATGAACTAGAGCTGGCATCCAGAGCAGCAGGTGACCTCTGTGGAACAATGCACCTTCCGCCCTTCTTGAATAGAGTCAAGTCAGGCTACAGTTATTCATGCTCTTGGACATCCAGGTTAGACTACTACTACAACCCGTTGTATGTGGGGCAGCCTTTGGACACTGTTCAGAAGTTTTCAGTGGGTTCAGAAGACAAGTGCCAGTATGTTAACTGGAAAATGTTGTTTGGAACATACTTTGATGATGCTTTAAAAAAAAAAGTCACTGACTTCTGATCTGTTTGTTTTTGTACACCTGCATTTTGACCTATAAAGTCATAACCCAACCTGATGCCCTCCACATGTTTTGCTTGACAATTATAATCATCACTGACCTTTGGGCTATCCTGACATGCCTGGTAGGAGTTGTAGTCCAAAAAATATGAAGGGCACTTAGTTGGATACTCCCAAAAGTCAAGGTCTGTGGTATCTAAATGAACTCCTACTCTCATATGAACCTATCTGATTGTTCTGAGATCATCTTCACAAATGCCTTGCTGCAGGCCCCTCTAGCGGCTTTGCAGTAGTAGCACCCCTTCCCCCCCCCCTACTCTCATGGATTCCCACCCCCTTCTGACATGTTCATTTGACACCTAAAATTAGGGACTTGATAGAAGATCTGCTTTTACTGCTGCTTCAGCTTTTAAATTGGCTGGATTTTAGTGCTGCTTTGTCACCTTTATGTATCAGTTGCTGCCACTGCTTTGTATTTGTTGTGAAAAGGAGATTCCGACTAAACGTACAGAAAAACTTTCTGATGGTAAGAGCTGTTCGACAGTGGAACGGAGTCCCTCAGGAGGCTGTTGACTCTCCTTCCTTGGAGGTTTTTAAGCAGAGGCTGGATAGCCATCTCTCATGGATACTTTAACTGAGATTCCTGCATTAAGGGGATTGGACTAGATGACACTTGGGGTCCCTTTCCAATTCTAAGATTCTATGGACTTCCTTTGAGAGCTTTTAGGTGGTAGGAAAGATGCTTTATATAAACAAACAAGTTGCCCCTCGCCTTCTCTGGAGTTCTTGGGAGTGTCATCTCTGCGTGGAAGGGAGATGCATGTTTCCTGCATTTGTTTAAATTATTATTATTATTAACAAGATTTATAACCTTCCTTTCAATCAAATGATCCTCAAGGTGGCTTACAAGAAACAGGTACTAATGCATGGAAACCAAAAGTTGTACAAGCCCAGTGACCCTTAAATCTTCTAGATGGGGCCTGACTGGGCTTCCCCTTGCAATCGTATTGTTTCTGGAACACAAGGAGACAGCCTCCCAGAGGTCCTTGTTCCCCTAGCTGGTGGCAGAGGCCAGAGTGTGCTTCCCTTCTGCTTCCTATTCCCAGAGCGTGTTGACTAAGGCACTTATGCACATGACTGCAAAGGCATGAACAGCAAATGCAGTGTGCAGCCTTCCCTGCTGCAGCTGGTAAGCCTGGTAACCACACCTACCTCAAAAGGCATGCAGTAAAGTCAATGAATTCAGGACAAAACAGGCAGGGAAACATTCATCCATGTGCATGTGCAGTCAGGCAAGTAATCCTTGGTACAAGACAAGGAACATTGCAAGAGCGCACAGGAGTGAGCCTATTTTAATCTGTGAAATGTTGACGAGTATACACGTGACACCCTCTGATCTTCTATTAACTTCAGAGTGCTTGCACCTTCTCCGATATCTGATCTCTCCCAGTTAGTGATTGCACCACCATCTGCATTAGCTTGTCCAGACTTCATAGTCAAAACACTGGGCATGTGCACATAAGCAGGCTGTGTGATGAGTGGGTGTTAAGGCTAATAGGCCAGACAAGGCTGAAGGCAATGTGAGCAGCAGTGGGGTGTGAATTCCCTACAAGACAAACAAGACACATAAATCAGGTGGGGTGTGGACCAGATGCCTGGATGCATAGCTGTCAACCTTCCTTTTTCTTGCATTGGGAAACGGCCATAGCTGTCAACCTTCCCTTTTTTTGCAGTGGGAAATGGCGCTGGAATAAAGGAATTTCCTGCAAAAAAAGGGAAAGTTGACAGCTATGCTGAATGTAACAGCTGTAAAGGCTCCAAATATCAGTATTGTGTAAATTCAACAGCAATAGGGAAATGGTGCTGTAAGTCACTCACTGCCCTAGCCCCATTTCCATTAAGCTGCTTCATTGCAAGGCTCCACAATTTTAGGCAGGCCTTAGGAGCTAAGCCAAAGGTCATGGTTTCTGGTACAGTTGCCCTCTTCCTTTGTCACTGGCCTCACACAGAGCCTCCACTCTTTGTCAGGGACAAGATCCGGAGCTGGAAAAGAGGGCAAGAGGAGCTTGGTGATTTGCTCACTTCACAGTGCATCTCAGCCACCCCCACCCCCGCTAGACGACTGGTATCCTGCTGATACAGCTGGCTGAGCAAGTCAAGGTGCTCTGGATGCTTTTCTAGTTCGACCAGTGGAACCCCCCCCCATCACTCCTTCCTGCTGTGGAGCATGAAAAAAACAACAACAGAAGGGTGGTGGTTTCATCAGTGTGCTGCCAAGACACTTCAGGTACCTTGGGAATTAAGTGGACAAGCAATTCCCTTCTTGTAGCTGGAGAAGAGGTAGGAATTCCACTGGAATGATCCTCATCCACCTCTGCATCCCTAAAGCTTGGAATGAAAACTAGGGCATGCCATGTTTGCCAGAGAGCTGCAGCGCATTCACCCTAGGAAGCATGGCGAATAAACAGAAATGCAGAATGTTCAAATTCAAGCATTCAGGTGTGATGTTCATGCTCACATTACCCTGATTCCTATCTATCGTCAAGCGACTGAAATATTGCCACACAAAGAACAGGCAGAGAAACCATCCTCCCATGTCTCAGACACCATGGCAGGTGCCTACTGGGGTATGTTGCAAAACCACATAGAAGAAGGCTTGCATTATGACTGGCAAATGTTTATGAGCAGTGAGAACTGTCTGGTGAAGGGAGCTGCCATGACACATTCTCTAGAGACTTCTCAGAAGAGCCTGGATGAAATCTTATAAGCAAGGGATATGTATGGGTACAGGTAGGCTTCCACGTAGCATCATACTAACATATGGGATTTAATGTGTAATGTGAGAATCACAACATTAATTGGCAAACAACAACTACAGAGCACTTCAAGGTCAGATATCCATCCCATGCTCCCGAGTCAAGTTCCTTTTAACTACATAGACTCTCCCAATGTCTCTAAGGTTGTTCATTCCCTATGAAACCCGCCCCCTCAAAATACTGGAGATGGAGTATACCAAAAAGGCATTGGTCTGCCACTGATGGGTTGGGACCCACTATTGAACCACAGCTTAATCTCAAGTAGCCTGAAACCGCAGCACAACCACTGTATGAATACATGGATACATATAATGCATATGAATACATATAAACCACCCTATACAGAAAATCAATGGTTTGGTTTACAGTTAGAAGTTCCTTCCAGACAGAATCATAGGGCTGCAACCAAAAGCTCATTGCCTAAATACTGCACTCCCCCCACATCTGTCAGCCTTCCCAGATTATCCCATGCAATCTCACCAAAAGTGTGCCACAAGCAAAGAAACATTAGTGCAAAGCGTTGCAAAGCTGGCGGCTCAAGCAAAATGCCAAATGAAAAGCCAAAGCAGAGGGCAAAAAAAGGCCAAGGTCACTGGCAACCTAGGATGAACAGCACTTTTTCACCTAACGTTGTACATGATTTAGGGTTTGTTTAGTTTATGTATAGGTAATCTTAACCATGGTGCTAGCCTACCCGGAGGAACAAACACAAGATAAGAAACTGCTGGAAGTGTTTAGTTTGCCTCAAGTGGTGTTTGTGTGTGCAGAGTGTCATTTATGTTCTCTCTGTGCCCTGAACATAAGAGTAAGGCAAGTCAGGTGGAGACTGAAATAAACACAAGCTGAACTGCGCAGGCAGGTTTATCCTATAGGTGTGTGAAGTGCTGGTTTCAATTGGAAGGAACTTGTGCAATGTTCATTGTTAAGAGCCCGCCCAGTGTTGAAAGACATGGCATTGAAAAGATGACAGCCCTTGTCTAAGGAAAGTCTGTGGTCAAAGCACCAGGGTGTGTGAAAATAAACATGACCAGCAAGTCACAAATGTGCTCTAAATCCCATTAATGTTTTCCCTCCTGTCCGGCTTGTCCAACTCAGAAACCCGAAAGGAGCTCAAAGGGAGAGAAAGGGAAGACAGGAAAGGGAGAGTAGGTGCAATTCAGCAGGGTGTTATTAAGCCATTTGCTTCTCTGCAGAGGCTTGGTATTTAGATGTGCACTATGCCTAGGGCAAGGGAGTTCCTGGAGAATTCTAGGACAAATGGGTCAGCAAGCACTGTAATTGATGTCTTGCTTGCAGCAGAAGCATCCCAACCTGTTAAGGGACTTCATTTCTGGAAGGCTTGGGTTAAAATCAAAGCTAAGTACATCCCAGAGTGAGGTTCCAACCCAAACCGGGAGTCTTGTTGTATTATCACTGTGCACGGAGAGAGCCAAACCCACGCCTGATACTGGGCTCCATTTTAACTCCACAGTATGTGGCATTAACTACTGAAATGCCCCCTGTTGCGATGGCTTCATGTGGGGGGGGGGGCTAGATGGCCCACATCCTGCAAGAGCCCATGGCAGAACTACCGCCATAACCACATGCAAGTTTTACTGCTCATGAAATTCTAGTCACCAAACGTCAGGACTGTGAGGCTGGCCTATGCTTAGTCACAGAGTGAAAGTGCAACGTGAAGAAGAAGAAGAGGAGGAGGAGGAGGAGGAGGAGTAGTTTGGAGTTGCAGCGCTCATCTCGCTTTATTGGCCGAGGGAGCCGGCGTACAACTTCCGGGTCATGTGGTCAGCATGACTAAGCCACTTCTGGTGAACCAGAGCAGCGCACAGAAACCTTCCCACTGGAAGAAGAGTAGAAGAAGAGTTTGGATTTTATCAGTACCCGAAGGAGTCTCAAAGTGGCTCACATTCTCCTTTCCCTTCCTCCCCCACAACAAACACTCTGAGGTGAGAGGCTGAGAGACTTCAAAGAAGTGTGACTAGCCCAAGGTCACCCAGCAGCTGCATGTGGAGGAGCGGAGACGCGAACCCGGTTCACCAGATTACGAGTCTACCGCTCTTAACCACTACACCACACTGGCTCTCATGTTTGCTCAGAACTAAGACGCACTGAATTCAGTGGGACTTACTCCCTAGCAATGGAGCCTAACAGAGCAATCCCTTGGTCTCAGTTAGCTACACTGGTACCTGCTTACGCTGGTGTAAGGTCAGGGAACACGGTGGGTTCTTAGACTCTTACATGGCAGAGATTTCCTTTCGCAATCAGCTGCTCACAGGGTTCAGATTAAGCTTGCTCTTCCTCTGACACACTGCTGACGCCACCCATTTTCAGCTCTTCTGCCAGCATAATATCAAGCTGGTGTATCCCTAGTGCCATGCCGGGGTAAGCCTGAGGTCAGCATGACATTGCTAGTGCTGAGGACTTGCACCAAATCATGAAACACTCCAGTTGATGTAAATGGGAGCACAGGATTGAACCGTGAATGTCGTGGTAGAAGGCAAACGTGATGCCAAAAACTCCAGTAACAATTAAAGGATTGCTTCTCTAAATATATAACTAGCCCATAACTAATACTGGATTCTCAACTCATTTTGTGCTTATTTCTATCTTTTTAAATTAAAAAGCTGGTACCACTGCAAAGCAAGTTAACAGCCTTATAATGATGTCCCTTTAATGACAGCAATGTTCAGTTGAATAAACATTTCTCCCCAACCCACCCCCATAATTACAAGCGCTTTAAATTTTATTTAAAATTTTAATCTGGTGGTTTGGGGCTATAAAGGAAGCTTTTCAACTCCTTACTTTGCCCACAACCCGGTTCAAGGCCCCTCCTCAGGCCCCTTCCTCCCTATAAATGTAGAATCACATAAACCTGCTGTACATCTGGAAGCATGCAAATTAGGGTACTTTTAAAAAGAAGAGCAAAATGCCATTTAAAAAGGCTGCTATAAAAAGGAAATAATATCCCAAGAAGAAAGAAATCATAAGCAACTGAAAAAGGATAGGATGTGCAAAGGCTCGCAAAGCGTGAGCAAAAAAGGAGCAATGCGTTAAATAGTAGACAAGAACAAGCTGTGCAAAAGAATTGTTCTGCAACAAGCATGGCACCAGTACAGTTGAAGCACAGCCACTCCTTGCAGCCAAATGACACAAGACGCTTACATGCGACTCTTCCGTCTACCTGTCCACAATCCACTCATTTCAGAGATGCACACAAGCGAAATGCCTGGTGGTGGTGTTTTTTCCCCACAAGCACGTTTAAATGTTATCTCAAAGCTGGTGCTTGATACATACTGGTACATTCCTTTACCTCAATAGTTAAACATTAAATAATGTTTCAGGATTGAGATGTTCTAAACAACTGTTATTGATCTAGCCAGGTTTCTGTACCACACCCGTCTATCTGAGCATCTCTCCTTTTGGGCTACTACATTCCTGGCCCACAGGTATGTGTGGAGAGTTGCACAAGATCACTCTTTCTCTGTTTCCACTCATTAGGCAAGCTAGGCATGCAAGAGCATTATTGATTAGTTTCACCTATCACTTTTAAAGGCTCTCTTAAAAGAGTTTTATAGTTGCGTGCTCCGTGAAGGTGGGAAGAGCTGGAGTAAAAATAATGAGGTGGGAGGAATATCAGAGATTTCTAAACTTGGCAATGGGTTCAATGGACAGTTCCCATTTGCAAACTCTGGGTCCTGCAGCACTGGTGACAATATGCAGCAGACATCATATACCTGGCCTTCCTTCAAAAAAACAAATTCATTGACGCATACCCTCACCAAGGATTTCAGAGTAAATTTAGGGATCATGGGTGCAGTAACACCTTTTTTGTCTTCTCCTGGCACCCATGAAGCCTCTGAGCCCTCCCATTCATTGCCCCCTTGTTCATGAGATGGTGGTGGTAGTTACTCCCTGCCCCCTCCACCAAAACATACATAGAGCTGAAGGAGGAAGTTGGAACAGCGGTATTATTTCCCAATTCCTCTTTCAGTTCGGTCTGTTTTTCAAGGCTCACATAAAAGGCAGGTCCACCTCATGCATTTAAAGCACATCCAATGCACACTTGAAGCACATGACTTCCCCAAAAGAATCATGGGAGTTGTAGTTTGCCTCCCCCAGGGTTACAATTTTAAGAAACCTTAAACTACAGTCCCCACGTTTTTTGGGGAAAGTCGTGTGCTTTAAATGTATGACATGGGCCTGCCCTAATTGTACTGAATCCAACTTTTACCAGATCCTTGGAAAGTGCAAAGTGTAGGTTCATGTGGCTTATTACTTTGCCAGCTGGGGGTGGGGTTAATCCAGGAGAGATGGGAAGGAAGTAACCAGGGTGATGGTGCCCATGGCAATTGATTAAAAAAAATCCAAACGTGCCCATGGACTTGAATAAATTGGTCGCGTCTATTATATCTGTAACCCAGACCCTTTACCATTGTTTCTTGATGATGAGATGGCACTGTTTCAGGATCAGCAGAGGTATTAACAGGGTTTGCAAAACCAGCACCCACCAGGGACGCAGACCTGGAGGGGTGCAAAAATCACCTATCAGACTATGGAGATGCCTGGTGATGCACTGCCGAGATCAAACACAGGAGAAGCTTCCCATCCTTCTTGCACTGCTGCACAAAAGCATACGGGTAAAGTGATATTTTTTTTGGGGGGGGGAGGTGCCAATACAGCTCCTCGCCAAGGGCGCAAGGAACTGTAGGTATTCCGAGGATCAGTCACCGATGGCTGTAGAAACTGCTATGCATATGCAAGCAGGCACTCTCCGATGCCAACAGGCTATAAGGGCATTTCATGAAATACAATCCTAAACCAGCTTCAATAGGGAAAACCACACCAGCATAGCTGAGAATCAACGAATTATTAATTTCAGTTTTAGATTAATGATCTAGAAGGGTACATGGATGCAGATCTACTTGCAAAGACCTTTTCACCTTGCTCGCTTCTAAGTGAGAAGCAGTCAACAAACAGAAGGCCACACTGCCGTGCTACTTGTTATAAATACGACACCTATTGCATCTGTGACCCATATTTCTGTCTACCTCTTTCTCATGCCTCCCACAGAAACTGGGTTCTAGGGACAGCTATTTTTCTCTGGGGCTGACAGGCAGGCTCAGCAAGAAACCACCGCCTGGCACCATCTATCCCGATACCAATTAACACACACCTAGTAAATAGAGAAGAAAAGTTGTCCTCTGTCAAAATTGTTCTCTACACCCTTAAGTCTTTAACAAAACACTGATGAGCAGCATTACTACATCTGCACATCATTGCCACCATAACCAGTTCCTCTCAACGCTAGAACATGCAAGCAACATTAATATATTCAAATCATATATCTTGGCAAAGTCACAAGAGCAAATTAGCAATGTTTATTTTTCGAACATTTTCAAATTTCTTTAGCATATATAAGTAGGTACACATTCATCTGCATACCTGCAGAGATACTCACACCCATTTGTTTTGGCAATTCATTCTCACTTTCACTCACCTTGCTCTGGATTTCCTAGTTTTAATTAATTTATTTTTTTAGCCTAGTTAACCCGCTCCGACGTTTCCAGAAACTACACTTGACAATGGTCAAAACGCTTATTGGAAAATACTGATGACTCCAACATCTTTCTCTTACTGAATCTAACTGAAGGATGGTCATGAAATTTCTTTAGAACAGGGATGGGGAACCTCTGGCCCTGCAGAAGTTGATGGACTCCAAACATCCCTGACCATGTGGGCTTTACAACTTTCCACAGGCACCTACTTGGCCACTGTGAGAACAGGATGCTGGACTAGATGGGCCATGGGCCTGATCCAACAGGCTCTTCTCATGTTCACTGCCCATGCTGGCTGAGGCTGCTAGGAGCTGAAGTCCATCAACATCTCCATCCCTCATCATGACATACGATGGATGCTGTCACCTTGTAGAGTAGTGCCTAAATGGGAGACCACCTGAAAATCCCACACACACTGCTTTGAGTTCCCTTATGAAAGATACAAATATACTTAAGTTTACTTACTTAAGAAAAAAACCTTTGCCTTCATTTCCCCTTCACTTCTCTAATCAGGAACTTCCTGTATAAGCTACATCTGTGCACTTTAACAGGCTATCTACATATTATATGCCTATTTTGAGTAGAGAAGATTTGTGTGCCTACTTAACTCTTCACCCACTTAAGACCATAATAAGCAGAGCTTGCTGGATCAGGCCGATGCCTCATCTAGTCCAGCATGCTGTCCTCACAGTGGCCAACCAGATGCCTGTGGAAAGCCTGTAAAGTGAATATGAATTCAATGGCACTCTGCCCACCTGCAATTCCTAGCAATCAGTATTCAGAGGCTTGATGCCTCTGACAATGGAGGCAGAACACAGCCATCATGGCTCGCAGCTGCTGATAGCCTTACCCTCCATGAATCTGTCTAATCCCCTTTAAAAGCCATGCAAGTTGATAGTCATCACCGCCTCCTTTTCTTCACTCCAAACAGCTCCTCACACCCTGCTTTTTCCTGCAACCAACGCTAGTTTTGGACCTTGCAGGGAGACAAACTGCATTGGGGTGCACTTTGAAGCAAAGATACAGAGCTGAGTAATGAGTTATGCCCCTCTTCCTCACTCTGTTTCAATATTCAAAATCTCACCCAGTGTGCTTTCCTTTTTTTAAACCCCGAAGCCACCAGGGCACTGTTAACTACACTGGGCGTAGCGCATAACACTTTGAGAAATGTTTCTGTGCCTCTGAAAGCAATGATTCTTGTGGGTTTGAAGAGCATAAATAATAAATGGTGTGGCAGGAACAGCAATTAACTGGACACCAGCTCAGGCATCTATTCATATTTTTTGGTTGCTGCGGCGGTCCAATGAAGGGAGCATCAAAGTGGTTAAAAGGGAAACCCCCAGTTGCTAGAAACCCTTTAGAAGTATGTATCTTTAGAAATTCTAAAAATAATGCGCTCCTGTGGGGTTGCACTACTAAAACAGAGGGCAAAAGTGTACTAACCCGCTAGGTGTCCAGCCTTATTTTGTGCTGTCATGCATCCACAGACGAATGTCAGTAGCTTTCTTTTCGGACATGAAGAAAGGCCCAAGCAGCAATTTATGGGAATGGCTGAGAGGGCGAGTCAACGGCAGGTGGAAAACATGACCACATGTTTTAGTACACCCGCGAGCCTCCATCCAGCAGCTTGCGCAAATGGGCACCTTCATGCGTGCAAGGGCCTCCTCATTCACAGCTAAAGGCAAATCCCATTGCATGCTAGAGCAGGGCCATGGTGTTCATTCTGATGTTTCCATTTCAGCTGTCTAGTGGACAGCATGTCCCTAGAAGATGTAAAAATTGTTTCCCCTCCAGCCGGCCCTCCCCTTACACTGGGAAGTCAGCCATGCAGTCTCCATAGCCCCCACCAGCAAGTGGTGTTCTCGTCAGCTCTGTACTTTGGGCAGGGAAATCAGAATGCAGGGACACTACAGCTCACAGCCATGTGGGTTTGCCCAACACCTGATGCTAACTTAAATCTTGAAGCCTTAGACTAGGGTTTCCCAAACTTCCGTCTGCAGCTGTTGCCGGACTATAAGTCCCATCACCCCTAGCTAGCAGGACCAGTGGTCAGGGAGGCTGGGAACTGAGTCCAAAAACAGCTGGGGAAATCCTGCCTCGGACTCCAAACAGTGGGCATAAGTTTCTCCTCTTCCTTCTTGCTACTGTGACAGAAGACAGAAATGCAGGTATGCTTCAGCCACCTGGCATCTGCTTCTGGAGGCAGAATGAACCTGCTGAATCAGCAACCAGGTGACTCAGTGGCCTTGTTCAGATGCAACAATGGGCTATTCTTCAGCATTGCATGAGTGAGCCTCGCAACTCCTGCGACGGGTGCTCCTGCTCCCCTCCTGTGGCGTGGTCACGAGGAGAGAGTTGAAGCTTTTGCTTCCAGTTGTAATTAACTTCAGTTACATTGGACCATAAACTGTGGTTAATCTTCCAACTGTTTATTAAAACAAGCCAGCTTCATAAATCACAGCTTGAAGAAGAGTTTGTTTATAGTTACAGGTAGGTAGCCGTGTTGGTCTGCCATAGTCGAAACAAAATAAAAAAAAATCCTTCCAGGAGCACCTTTGTTGTTGTTCAGTCGTTAAGTCATGTCCGACTCTTCGTGACCCCATGGACCAGAGCACGCCAGGCACGCCTATCTTTCACTGCCTCCCGCAGTTTGGCCAAACTCATGCTAGTCGCTTTGAGAACACTGTCCAACCATCTCATCTAAGGAGCACCTCTAAGGAGCACCTTAGAGACCAACTAAATTTGTTATTGGTATGAGCTTTCGTGTACAAGCACACTTCTTCAGATACACTGAAACAGAAGTCACCAGACCCTTATATATAGTGAGAGGGTGGGGAGGGGTATTACTCAGAAGGGTAGTGGGAATGGGTGATTGGCTGATAGGTGTGGTAAACCTGTTGACAACATAAGGCTCTGGTGACTTCTGTTTCCGTGTCTCTGAAGAAGTGTGCATGCACACGAAAGCTCATACCAATAACAAACTTAGTTGGTCTCTAAGGTGCTACTGGAAGGAATTTTGAGCTTGTTTATGTAAACCATAGTTAAGACTGGTGGCGGTGGAGAACCTTTTCCAGCCTCAGGGCTTCATTCCCTTCTAGGCAACTTACCAAGCGACACATGCCTGGAGCAATAAATGTTAACCTACTCTCACATCCCCCTCTATCCTCGATCCAGGCAAACAAAAAGCACATCAGAGTTTAAATACACCTTCTAGACAGGAGTAAGACCTCAACCTGCCTGAGGTCTCACAAGACTTCATCCTTGCGTTATTTCTGGAACTTATCCATCCATTTCTGTTTGTTACTTCAGGCAGAATGAAAAGTATCAGTAGTGTGTGTGTGTGTGTGTGAATCCATGATTGAACAAAGTTTATTTTTACAGCTACACACATCCATTGTACAGGAAAGGTGCTAAATTACCTTATGCACACAGGACTTTGCATTCAGGAAAAAGAGCTCAACCGTGGTTTTGTCCTTCAAAAAGGAAATGCTTTCAATATAAAACCTAAAATAAAGAGGGAAAAAGTGACTTTATATTACAGTACTTCCAGCTGTAAATGAATGGCAATCTGCTGGTTTGTGCTATAATAATGAGAACACCAGATTAGGGTGATGCTTCGATTGATTGTATGGAATAATCATGAGAGTGCCGTTGCACTAAAGTCCTGCTTTCAGGCCTCCCCTAGGCATTCGGTTGGCCACTGTGAAAACAGGATGCTGCTTTCAATGGATGACTGGTCTGATCTAGCAGGCTTTTCTTCCATTTTTATGTTCTTATGGTTACTCAAATATAGTGCAAAGAGGGCCAACGGGCCTGGTGCCTGAAGCCAGCTCCCTATAGAGCACATCCCTTGAGAATCCTGCCATCTTTCATTCTGTGGACATGTTCAAGCCAGTGTAGATGTCGCTGAGACAGGAGTGCGAATATGCTGGGATTGTTATGGGTGTTTTAATATTGCTGTTACTATTGCTGTATATATGGGATGTTGTCCACATAGAGCTGAGAACTCAGATGTCAAAGTAGAGCCATCACGTAAGAAGTTTCTTATCACCATAAAATGAACAATGCAAGTCAGAACCACAGACAGACAAGGAGGTGATAAACATATTTCCTGTGTTCCTCCTTTGTGGGATATTGCTCTCATTATTCTGAAGAGCATGAGATGTTCATTATTAAGCTGCCTCTTCAGACCATTGCTATTAAAGAATATTTCATTAGCTGAAATGTAAAGGAGATAATACAAAGCCAATGTGTGGTATTGTTTAGCACAGAAGGCTCCTTTAATTATTTGTGAGTTCATTGCCTTAGATCCCAGGGTAAGTTAACTTAAGGTTTGTGGGAGGAAAGTTCTCCGTCCCCTGCGCCCCCCCCCCTGCAGCAGCATTGAAAAGTCTCTCCAAAGGATTGGGGACCTTGCCTGAACAATGTGGGAAGCAGTAGAGGTACTGCTGGGGGAGAGGAAATATCACCCCAAATTGGGCAGATTTTTCTCAGTTTAACCTATCTCACAGGGTTGTTATGAGAAGGAATGGGGAGGTGTGTGGGAAGAAACGTATCCTGGCGTTGGAGAAAGGGCATGATGCACACATAATAAAACAATACTGTGTAAGGAGAGTAAGCTAAAAACTAAGGAATTAATGAGTGGGTGGGTTTGTGTGTTGGAGGGTGTGATGAGATTTATAGAAGCGAGAATTGGAAGCCCTGTGCAGGTAGGGATGCAGAACATTTGCAGTCCTGCAAGATATTCCTTGAAGGAAGGGTTCTCTTTAAAATCTGCATATTGTGTGTGAGAGAGTATATATAGCGCATTTTGAGTCATCTTACTGAGGTTTAAATAAAGAATTTAAAACGTGATGCAGCATGCTCTGTTAGGAAGTGATAGGCAAGTGTGATGAAGTTGCTCATACAAATGACACCACACAAAAAACCCACAGGAACCAACTGGCTATAACCCTGCTGCCTGTGTGTTGAAAATTAACTCACTGCACACAGGCACACTCAGAATGGTAGCCTTGCTTTGCCTGGTACTTCTAAGTAATCATTACTCACCTGACAGCAAAAAACAAAGTCGCTGGACCAGGTTTCTTGGGCAGATCATGATCCAGAACTCTGTGATCTAACTGTAGCCAGATATTCTGACCTCTGCAGGAACGAGAAAGAAGGCCCCACCCCACCAAAAAAACAGTTAGAGACAGCAAAAAGAAATGAAACGGGTTTGGTTCAGAGCAACAGAGGATGTATTTCAAAGGTATAATAATCTGCACATACTGCCGCCACCCCCTTAATGGTTTTTAAACAAACCCTGAATATTTAATTTTAAGCAACTTTAAAAAATTTATAGTGCTTTGTATTGCTCTAACCACTACTGTTTTAACCACCAAACCCCATGGTGATGGTTGGGGTTGTTGTTGTTGGGGTTGTTATATATACCAGAATGTGGGTCATTATCAAAGGAGTTGCCTGCCACTTCACCAGCCCTATTTCCTCTGCATTAAGAAATAAAACATGACAGCAGGAAAAAGCTAATTGTTCTAAGCAACCATTATTTATACCTCCCACAGCCAATGTGGCTTCTAACAGATTTGCAATAGAATCTGTGTAGAAGGAATAGCACGGCAGATAGGAAGGACTCATTTGCAAGCAAAATGTATTATTAACCATCAGGTCACTGCCTATAGAGGGTCTGAGTGACTAAGTCCTTGCCACAAGCACAGTTTGCCCTGTGGATTTTACAGAAGAGAAAGTGGTGTCGTCCATCCACCATGTGTGGACTGTGTTAGAAAACTGAGAGAAAAAGTTCTAATTGAAAAGGGCTCGATTGCCCTCTGGTGGTTGCTAAATTCATACACAAAATGCAACTAAATGGAGAATCACACTGACATGAGCTTTCAAGCTCCCCATAACTTGTCAAAGCAAAAGCTGCTTTGTGTTGTAAGGATAACACTAGGGCCAGCCCAAGACATTTTGCTGCCTGAGGCAAAGAAGATGGTGCCTCCACTTAGGTCCTTGTACAGAAGCTGGCTGAATTAGAAACTGAATCTGGTGACGAGATAATGTAACTGAGGGCAACAGGCTGGTGTAAGGGGTGCACGAATCACTCACAGCTCTGTCTTCCAACTGAGAGGAACAACCAAGGGGCTGAAGCCACTGCCACACAACATATGCCATCTGAGGCGATTGCCTCATGCTGCCTAATGGTAGGGCTGGCTCTGGATACCAGCCATTTCTGTAAAACTTAAGAAGCGATTTTTTCAAGATCACTAGGTGGAAATGCTACTGGGCATGAGGCTGGAAGTGGGAAAAATATCACCACAGAAACAGCCTGTCCAAAAAAAAAAAAAGAACACCTGAAAATAGAATCCCAAACAGTACAGTATTTATAAAAAGAAAGCATTTTCCAATGGTGGAAAATGACAAAATACATATATACAAATAAAAATCCCCCCCATCCTCCGCCTCTTTTTTCCAGGAAGGCTTTCCCAAGTGTGAAGTGTTCTTCCAAAAATATACTGATGACAACACAGAAATCTTCAGGGAGATTTAACAAGGGTGATAACATGCAGCAACAGGAAGCCCAGCACTCCTGTAAGCATAGGCTCACATGTTAGCAAAAGGGTAGGAGTGCAACTTTCTGAGATGGGAACGCTGGAGATGGGTGTTTAACCCTTTCCCTGATCACTGTTTCTCTGCTCCAAATTGCCCCTCACATCACTTCCCACCACTACAAAATTCCACCTGAATGCATGGAGAGGCAAACATACATTTTGAATCTTGGGTGGCAGGAGTGAGCGAGAGAGAGCTGGTGGGGGATTGGGAAAAACTGTGGAGAACAGGTATAAATTTTTTAGCATGCAATATTCTTAGATAAAATGTTATGAAGATGATGTATAGGTGGTATTTAACACCGGTTAAATTAGCAAAAATGTATCATGGACAAAGTAATAAATGCTGGAAATGTAAGCAAGTAGAAGGAACATTTTTCCATATGTAGTGGACGTGCCCAAAAGTAAAATACTTCTGGGAAAGGATTTATAATGAATTGAAGAAGGTGTTGAGAAACACATTTAATAAAAAACCAGAAGCCTTTTTACTGGGTATTGTAAATCAAGAAATCCCAAAGTGTGATAGGACTTTCTTTATGTATGCCACAACAGCAGCCAGAATTTTGCTAGCCAAGAACTGGAAGACAGAGGAGTTACCAACGATAGAAGAATGGCAGATGAAATTGAGGGACTATATGAAGCTTGCTGAACTGACCAGGAAACTTTGTGACCAGAGTGAAGAAGTGGTGGAAGAAGATTGGAAGAAATTCAAAATGTATTTAAAATATCATTGTAAGATTAAAAATTAGATGTGAGCTGAAATGTATGTTAGGCTGTAGATTCAGAAGACAGATTTAAGGTTTATAACGGTTTGAATAAATGATAAGGATATTAGATAAGAAGCGATGTTAAGGTCAATTAATAAAAAGATGATTTTAATAATGTAAAGAAATTACTAAAGATGATTTTCAAGGAACGCAGGAAGAGAGGACGTGAGGAAGTCAACTCACAATGATAAGAAAATAAGATAGTTGTATTAAGATTTAAGTGTTTATTTTGTATTACTGTTTTTATTGTTTGTTTGTTTCTGTTTCTGTTATGTGTGTGTTATATTTTGTTAAAACTAATAAAAATTTAATTTGAAAGGAAAAGAGAGGGGGGGAGAGAAGTAACAAACAGGAAGTGCATTAAGTACTCTCTTATACTACCATTTGTCCCCACCAAGTCCCTAAGAAGTGCAGCTGTAAGACTTCTGAAACATGTGAATAATATAGACTTCTGCACCCACAGAAGGAATATCTGATACTGCCTTTCTAGATGCGTTTTGAAGCTATACTACTGCAACACAAGAGTAACTGTGTAATAAAAGCTTTATTTCCTTACATATATACACTCTAGGTTTGGTTTGGTTTTTACTCCATTTAAGGAGCCTTCACACATCTGACAACTCATGATAAACCATAATTTTTTAAAAAAAAAATCTAATGTAAAAACAAAGATGCTGCAGCACTGTTATCACATTGTAAAAGTGTGCCTTAAAAGCAGAAAGTAAAAAAAATTAGCTGGCTGAAGAAAGCAGACAGACAGGAGATCAGTCTGGTTTCCAGTAGTGAAAAGGCCATGGTGCTGCGTCCCTACCCACTGTACTTCAGAAAGCTGGGGGGGGGGGGGGGGACAGCAGGACCTCCCTCAATGAACTAATCACACATGCAGGGTTATGTTACATTGGAGAAAGCAATTCCAAATATACCCTTGTCCACCGGCAATCAGTATTGTTGGACTTCAACTCCCATAATCCCTGGCTGCATTTGACAGGAGCTGCAGTTCAATGACAACAGCAGCAGGAGGGCACCATTCGGCTACCTGTACCCTAGTCCCAAATCATGTACTGCATGATGGCAACTTCAGCTGGTGTTTCAGAAGACTTCCCAACTATTTACCGAAGTCTGGAGGAAGTAATGGCTATGATTTTTCAAAATATTCTTTGGTCTATGGACAATTTCTCTGTACAGTGCCTTTTTCACTGGAGTTAATATTTGTGCTGCATGTGGTTGGATTCTGCTTTAACTCATGAGTCTGTTGGTGGCCTCCTGCTACAGGAAACTTGCACATTGGGCTATTTTCTTGGCCATTCCCCAGAAGTCAGTTAATTGTGGAAATAAAACAGACACGGACAAAGCAATGGCGCAGCAAATGGAAAGCTATTATTGGCTACCAACAATTAGAAAAATCTTTTTTTGAAGAAGCCAATCATCATTCTTTGGCAACTAGCCCAAAACAGTGGTTTACAAAATGCCTGCATAAACTTACGTATCATCTATGAATGTTATCCCAAAATACTCCTTTTCTTTGAGGTTGAAATGGGAAGCCACCAGATCCAACAATTCCCGTGACAAGAGCTTGGGCTATTGAAGAGAATGATATGGATTAGATGACATTCTTTCATTCTGTACATAACAAGCTATATTTGAACCAGGGCTATAAACAAGCGAACCTTACAGGTCATGGAACCTTTGCTTTTTGCTTTTACCCCCAACAGCTCTCTGTGCAAACAGAAAATGTGTGTTAAGACCACCTCCCCTTCTTGTACAAATATATCTACTTCTGCAGCCATGGTGGATGATGATTTTTAATGCTTGTTGTAGACCAACTGAAATCAATGGACCTTTAGTGATTTTTTTTTTGCACGCGATGATACAAGATACATTACATCAACAAACCTTATTACCTATGTTACCAATTCTCTTCTATCTCCATATTATAGGGGATGGGCAAAACCGGAGATTCTTAGGATGTTGCCATACACCAGACTATCAGACTATTTCTCCATCTAGTCCAGTACTGACAGCTCTGACTTGCAGCAGCTCTCCAGGGTCTCTGAAGAGCCATAAGCTCAGTGGTACTCTACTACATCTGCCTTGGATGCAGAAGGTCTCAGGTCAATCCCTAGCATCTCCAGGTAGGACTGAGAGATACTGCTGTATGAAACACTGGAAAGCCACTGCCAGTCAGGGTAGACAATATTGAGCTAGAGGGATCAATGGTCTTGACTTGGCAGAAGCTTCCGATGTTCCTATGACAACCACGAGCCTGTGTTGGGGAGTGTATATAGAAACATCTGGCTTTTGTGTGTCTGGAGCATAACCTACTGTACAGTTGTTGCTCCACCCACCTTTTGCCTCTGGTCCCGCCCAGCACTGACTTACAGCTCCTTGAAAGTTGCTCATGAGGGAATGCAACCTTCACCAGAAAAGAGCTTCTCCCACTAACTTAAAGACTAAAATCCATACAGATCACGTACCTACTGTACCTTTAAAATATCAAAGAATCATTATCTTCATCATTAAGCAGTGGCTAATGTGAAACTGGCAGTGAGACACTATATGCATGTGTACTCAAGTAACTCCCACCGAATCCAATGAGACTTACTACCAGGTAAAATGTATACAGGTCACAAGTTACAGCATAATGCTCACCTGGCGGAGGTAGGTATTTGGCCCCCACACAGCTGGGCTTTTCAGCTAGTGCATCCCCAGCTTTTAAAAAGCGAGTACCCTCTTAGAGCCATTGATAGATACCATTGAACTGGAGAGGCTGGTATAAAGCAGTACTGAAATGATATAATGATGCCAGAAATGCAGGTGTCTCACCTGAACCAGCAGCTCCAACTTCCTGTCATCCAGAAGCTGTACCTGACAGTGTCTCCCTTCTGTCATCTGCAAAGTGAGAGAAGCATAATTAGAAGTAGAATGGACTCTTGGCATTTCAAATAATTGGAATAACTGTCCTTCAGGGTACTGCTAAGGCTGGAGACCTATACCAGGCATGGGGAATCTCTGGTTCATGGGCCAAATTAAGTCTACCACAGTCCTAGTTTGGTCCACTAGACCACTATTCTCCAGCCATGCTCACCTGGCCCCACAGCTGTCATTACAGTATTTTCTTCTGTTTACTCTGTTATTTTGTCACCAGTGAAGGCCCACCTGAAAGATTTTCAAAGCGCACTCTCAGGCATTCCACTGAGTTAGTTTGGGTGCTTCGGATGACTTATGAAATGTTTAACTCTTTTTCATCCAAGAACCATTCCTGACTGAAATAAAACAAGGTGTTTCCTAAACAAGAACCAGTACAGCGTACACTGCACAATTCTATGCACACTTACATATGTAGATGTTCTCCTGAAATGCGAGACTTACTTCCAAGTAATAAACATTTACGATTGGGGGCGGACTCCCATAACATTTCCTACATGAACTTCCATCATAAAATCAAAAAGACTTTATTAACCAAACCTGCTACCTCAGGCACTTACTTGGGAGTAAGTCCCATTCTGTTTCAAGGAAACTAAGAACACTGCCTTATCACACAGGTCAGATTATTTCATCTGTCTAGTTTTGGCAGCGGCTCTACAAGATCCTGAGAATGGTCTTACCACCTGCTACCTGATATTTTTAGGCCATTCTCTCTCCCATAACCACTGAGTAAAAATACATGTGATCTGGCGGTCCATCTCTTAATACGCTTAATATGCAGAGATGGTGAACCTGTGGCCCTATAGATGATGTTGGATTCCTACCCCCAGCAGCCTGGAAATTGTCGTGGATGATGGAAATTGTAGTCCAGCAACATCTGGAGGTCCACAGGTCCACCATACCTGCTGTAGTGAGATGGATCTGCAGCCTTTGTTTGGTTGGTATACGTGTTTTTAAGTTCAACATCCTAATTTCTAGAAGGGCTCCGTTAACTGAAGATTTGAAGGGGAAATCTTAGACTATCTAAAACTCAGCACTATGTTTTAACCATGGCTGGCTGTGTTGTGAGCTGGTAGATTAATGAAGGGTCCCAGAAGACATACATGTGCAGGTTGCTACAATGGCTGACTGAGGAACTTTGTAAGGTCAAAAGAAAAGGGAACAAAACACAGCGTAACTCCTTTTCGCTTCTTCCTGCTCTGATTGAGAACAAAGGTTCTTTCTTCAACTTTTACAAGACCAAAATAGTACACGACACAAAATGTCAAAAGTTCAATTTTCTGTCAAGGCAAAACGTTAGTGGCTATGGATTCCACGTGTCGAATGCCACAATAATTGAAGAATGTTTTATTCCAAAGTGACTGTCAGGAAAAGTTGGGAAAAAAAGAACAAATTCTCCACAATGTAAGCTCGGTTTCCCTTCTGAAACCTCAGAAATTTGGAATAAAACCTGCAGGATATTTATGCTACTCCTCCACAGGAGCAGCATCCTCTTGATGCAGAAAAACATGCTGTTAGAGGCAATATTTTTAGATCCCACTGTGTCATCAAGTTATATGTGTCACCAAGTTATACACCCAACATATTTAGATGCTATATAAACAGGGACCCTTTTTTTTTTTACCAAAAAAAGAGAGCGCCTAATTTAGGAAGTGAAAAAGCAGGGACAAACCTATCTTTCTAAATACAGAGTAACTTTGTAGCAAGGAGGTCTTTAACAAAGGTATTTCCAAACTACATAGACTTGATTCGTTCTTTGCCTAGAACAGAGATTTTATTTCCTCTAAGACGAAACACATTTGTTTTGGCAAGTAACACCTGACACCCTCCTCTCCTCTTCTATTACAGGATTGTATTTTAAAGCTGCAAAAGTAGAGGCAATTTTTTAAAAGAAAGGGATAAAAAAAACCAAGCATGGGTGCTTTCATTTTCAATCCATCTGCAGAATCTCAGGTTGTAAGGAGCAACCTATCAGCAGCCCCCCCCCCATCAAAAAAAGAGAAGAAAAGAAAAGAAAAGAAAAGAAAAGAAAAGAAAAGGTGAATGTATCTGCACCTGCAATCTGAGAAAAACTTTTAAAGCCCCATTGCTTTTAAATAATCTGTTTCAGATGTCTTACCACCTTTAGATATGATGCAACCAGACACCGGGGCCTTTTCGATAGTGGCACCTTAGTTGTGAAATACTCTCCCTAGTCGCACTTGACCAATACCAATTTAACTAGCTTTCGGTGACCGGTTTTATTTGCCTGAGCTTTCAATAGATGATCAGTTTTATTTGAGCTGTTCTTTTTCTGTTGTTTTGACATTTTTAAACATTTATTGTTCTATTTAAATTTAATTGTTACATTTATTTTAAATTGCTTGTTCTCTTGGAAACTTACGTCAAAAGGTAGAAAATGCTGCGCCTTGAATAAGACTTTTTCCAGATAAAGAATGCTCTAAAAGTTTGGCTCAGACCTACATCTTGCGTGTATATGCATATTTAATTACTTTAACATACTGTAGTTTCAAGACTACAGTATGACTGAAAGCAGATAACAAAATGCATGAGCTAGTTTTGTTGGAATTATTTCCAATATAGCTCAAAAGGTTTATAGGTTTGAAGGGAGGATTTTATATATATTTGATTTAAATTTCCAAAAGATAATATGATCCTTTCCTTTTTAAAATATCTAGAAGGAATCTCCCCCATTCCTCCAGCCTTTTTAGCTAAACTAGCTAAGCTTATTGTGGAATGTCTCTCTGGTTTAAGAGTGGTTTATCTCATATTAGCTTAATCCTGTTACCAGATGAATGAACATAAACCTTGGTTAATTCACTCTTAATTGAAAAGGAAAAGTGTCTGTGTAGAGTTGTGCAACTGTTACAAAACTGGATTAAACCTCAGTATCTCATTATAGTTGATTCACATAACCAAAATTCTACCACTTGCCAGTGGCAGAATGCGGGGGGGGGGGGGAATCTAAGAAGCCACATTTTAATCAGGAGGTCTTGAATACAAAGGAAAGGACCTGCCAGTTCATGTCATAAAGTAATGAATAAAGCAAATTTGTTCTCAAAGTTGCTAACTAGCTTGAATCCCATGTGGCTAATTGACAAGGGGAGGGAATGCAAATTTGCCCATTTCTGCCCCAAGACAGTTAATTTTTCAAATATTGATTGAAGAAAATCTGCAATGTAATGTTTGAGTCAGGTCCCCATACAGCAGTTTCAGGTCCACCTACAGTCCAGGGTAGGCTCAGTTCAAGTTCTAGAGGAAGGAGTCAAAGACTTCAAAGGCAGGTAATGTAACCAAAGGAAGGCAAGAAGTCAAGTTCCCAAGAGCTACCAACAGTACCAGAGAAGGGAGTACAGTGGTACCTCTGGTTACGTACTTAATTCGTTCCAGAGGTCCGTTCTTAACCTGAAACTGTTCTTAACTTGAAGCACCACTTTAGCTAATGAGACCTCCCGCTGCTGCTGCGCCACCAAAGCATGATTTCTGTTCTTATCCTGAAGCTAAGTTCTTAACCTGAAGCGTTATTTCTGGGTTAGCGGAGTCTGTAACCTGAAGTGTCTGTAACCCGAGGTACCACTGTAGTCCCTCTGTCAGGCATTCTTCTTCAATAAAACCAGTAGTGGATGGCATGATGGAACAGGTTTGTTTACCTGACCCCCTGGCAAATGAGTCACTTCTGCTTGCCAGGAGGGGCACAGGGAGGGCAGTGTGGTGTAAACCAACTGAGAGGAGTACTGGGTTGAATCCACTGACGTGTTTGCACCACGAGTCATAACAGAATGGAAACAAATGGACCCAGTTCACTGGTGGTCTTAATTCACCTCCTGGCAGCATCACAGAATCATAAACTACTAAGCACATCAAAACTGCATACGGCGATAAATGTTTTGGAATATTTTTGGAGATGTAATAAAAATGATTTTTAAAAAAATTGAAGTGTGAGTCCCAGAAGGATCAGGAATGGAGGTAGATGGTGCACCGATGAGAGATCTGTGGGAGAACGAAACAAAGACCAAACCAATTTGCATGCCCCGTTCTTAGCTTGGTGGCTGTGGGAACTGGATGCAATGGCAGGGGTGGGAGGGTATGCAGAAAGCAAGACAAGAAATCAGGTAGGGAAGCAGAAAGATGTGGGGTGGGGAGGGAGACTGGTAGTGGTTGTGCTTATGGTCACACCAGGTCAGAAAGAACTAGTGGATTTCCAAGCATAGGGCCCCATAGTATAACATGGGAGAGTGCTGCTACTTCTTCACTAAGCAACCCCAAGTGGCTGACCAGGCGGGGAACTAGCGCAAAGCTTAAGGGGCTCAATCCCAACCAATGCCGACACCTACAAAACCGGATGGTGAAACAGAATAAACTGCTTGGGACCTGAAGACTGGCAAAAGGCGGGGTAAGCTGGCTGCAAGAAATAAAGTCGAGGTGGTCTTCTGCTGGACCCCACTGTTGTTCTCCCAGGGCAAGCAGCAGTCTATGAAAAGCATCTGCAGCTTAACGCCTTTTGGCTGATGTTTCCATCGTCGTTTCAGCTGCACGGTGTTAACTTTGGCAGGGTCTCAGTGATACTTTGGGACAGTTTCAAAACTATTCAGAGAAAGCTTAGTTTTGATTCTAGTGCAGTATTTTTCGGTCTATGTATAGAAGGGTTTGTTTTTAACAAAAAAAGGGGGGAGAGGCTGGAAGGAGGGAGGGAGGGAGGGAGGGAGGGAGGGAGGGAGGGAGGGGAAACTACTTGGCTCCTGCAGAGCATCAACTGACTTTCATATAATCTCCACCAGCTGAGCCAGTAAAAAAATAGAAAAGAAAAACTGGCATGGTCACAAGCGCAATTCATTGCCCACCCTGAGAGAGGAAGGCACAGCGCCATTGCATATTCATCAGGGCTCTATGCACACTGTACAGTGGGACCTTGGGTTAAGAACTTAATTCGTTCTGGAGGTCCATTCTTAACCTGAAACTGTTCTTAACCTGAGGTACCACTTTAGCTAATGGGGCCTCCCGCTGCCACCGCCCTGCCGCTGCCGCGCAATTTCTGTTCTCATTCTGAAGCAAAGTTCGTAACCCGAGGGACTATTTCTGGGTTAGCGGAGTCTGTAACCTGAAGCGTCTGTAACCCAAGGTACCACTGTATTCCCTGCCTTTGAAGAACACTCCCAGCCACCACACACACACAGACACACCAAATTCCACACCAAGGTGACCCAAGTGTTGCGCCAAGGAAACGAAGTGCATATATTTGCTTTTTCTGCATAACTTTTATTCTGTTTCAAAGTACAAAGTTTTAAAAGGCTGCCATATTTTTTTGGAAGGGCTCCATGAACGGTTGGGATTTGGCGCAATTTGACAGGTAGCTCTTTGGGGTGGAGGTAGTCGTCAGCCATAAACAAATGATAAAGAATCATGTAAACAGGTCTCTCCCCCCCCCCCCAGCCAAAACTCACTGGAATTCAGTTCCGGCACCTCAAGTGGGCGCACCAGGGCCATTTTAAGAGAACAAGGAAGGCGCTCATGGTGAGTTTTGGCACCTCTTTTTCTAGAAAAATAGCACTGCATGTAAGGCACCAGCAACCCACCTCTCTAGCACCTTAGATTATTTTTCCTATTACACTGCTCTGTAGCCTCCACATATTTAAAACGCTCTGCCATCTGTCAGCTGGCACCATGGCTTCGACAGGCAAATATCTACAGCATGCCAATGAAGATGGAAGCATGGACATGGCAGATAACGTGGTAAGTAGAAGAGGGGAAAGGTTCTAAATGCTAACAACAACAACAACAACAACAACAACAACAACAACATTTTATCACTTATACCCCGCCCATCTGGCTGGGTTGCCCAGCCACTCAACCCACAAAGCCAAGCCCCTCAGCTCCAGGAAACCGCAAATCAAATACTAGTTCTTTGTAGTCTCAAATGAAACCATCTTTATCTTCCCCTTGGGGGCTTCTGAAATTTTGCCAGATATTTGTGAATTTTTCCCCACTGTGGCTGTAAGGACTAGAAATTTTGTTTCCCTGAATGAAAGCTGGAATTGTTGTATTCTGCGAGAGTTGCCATACATCTGGAATTTCCTGAACATCATCAGTATTCAGCCCCCGTAAACCGTGTCCGGGCAAAAATTGATGAAATGTCCAGAAAAATCAGGACATATGGCAGCCCATGTTGGTATTCTTTTTTTTCTTTTTTCTTTAAAAAAAGCAGCTCCAAAACTCTTTTCTTTTTTTAGACTTTGCCTCCCCCCCCAAAAAAAAGCTCATAAATTTTCACTTTTTGAAATATTTCCGGATTTTCACTTCTTGAAATATGGCAACTCTATATTCTGCAAAGCACAGAAAAGAAATGAATACAACACACGTCGTATTGTATCACATACACACAAACACAGACACACACCCCTCAACTGCTGCAAGTTAAGAATATGATTAGAAGCCTGATAGGATAGCTCTAAATACTGAGCCAGTGAAATACTTTGTGTACATCTGCTTTCCTTGCCAGCAGTGCTGCAAATTAATTAAAGCTTGTGCTCGGCACACACCTCCCATACAATGCTGGTTGTACTGCAAACCATAGTAACCAGGCGAAAGCTCATGAACATGTTTTGTTCCAGTATCTTGCGTAGAGTTATTGCTAAATCTCCTGGGTAATGACATGAGATTGGATAATTCCTGTAGTAACAAGGCAGCAGCCCTAGTTATATTTGCTGATGACAAGTGGGAAGACAGAGCCAGGAATTAAGTAACCGTCCTGGGAGTGCGGGACCATGGCATTTCCATAATTTCTATTGACTCCAAGCCTTTAGCAGATCACTTAACCCTGCCTCTACTTAAATTGCTGTATCTTCATAATGAACCACATAGACACTAAACTTGCAACGTCAGAGTTTTGCACCAATTATAATTCATGTTTTGCTTAAGTGTTTTGCTAACTCTATGCAGACACTAATCACTTCTGCTTCTTCGTGCTTTCTATTGCTGACACCCCAAAGCCCGTATTAGGAGTACAGTTGTACCTCGGGTTACGTCCGCTTCAGCTTATGTATTTTCGGGTTACGTACTCCGGTAAACTGGAAGTGTTTTTTGGCACGTGCCCGGTCTGCATATACACAGAAGCATTCTGCGCAGTTCGTGCATGCGCAAAGCGCGATTTTCGGGTTACGAATGGCAACCTGGAACCAATTAAGTACGTAACCCGAGGTACCAATGTATCTGAAATGAGGAACATTCTTAGGGAATTGATGATGATGATGCAGTGTTTATCTTTCTGAAGCAATTCCCACCTGTAAACTAGAGCTACACTGTTATTTCCCCTCCAGATTCATCTCTCAAAATTAGTCAAGGGATTATAATGCTATCTGTTGGACTAGAAGAGCTTTAATTTGGCTTATGGTTTGATCATCAGGCAGCTGCATCTTGATGGTTTGGTATGGCACTTTTGCTATCTTTCACACATGCATACTGAGAAGGATGCAAATGGATCAGACAGGACTGAACTTTCATGACTCATTTCAACCTTTCAATAAGGGTGTGGGATCAAAGGGCCCTTTCTAAGAGGCTGCTAATGAGCTCAGTGCCTGTCACTGCACTTCCCAGTGCCAAGCATTGCATCTGATGAAATGGGGGACAAGGGAAGAGCAGATCTCACTCATGAGGCATTGAACGGTTACAGAATGAAAGAAAAGAGGCATCTGTATCTTTGGAATAGTTCTTAGCTTCCTGTAACCTCATGTAAAATCATTCTCCTCTGAAGAGTTCCAACACTGTAATATGTGCAAACACACTGAATCTGTGATACCAGAAAGTATGACCTGAGTGATGACTGAGACCAAGAGAGATGAAACATTTTCATAAGGTAACAAACCCAATGCTTGCAACAATAGCGATAAATACTGTACTCAGAGCAAACACAGAAACACCTCTACTCTCAACGTCCATCAACAGTTAGAATCCCAGAATTGTAGTGGGAAGGGACCACAGGGGTCATCTAGTCCAACCCCCTGCAATGCAGGAACCTTTTGCCCACCGTGGGACTCAAACCCACAATCCTGAGGCTCTACCAACTATCCTCCCTCCCATGTTCTACAAGAGGAATCAAGCATGATCTTCATGTTGAGCTTGCAATTATTGTCTAATATGCAATACCATTCTTTGCAGCAGTTTTACTCTGAAGTTATTTAATTAAGGCCACTTTACAACAACCAGCACAATAATGTGCCTCAGAAAAAGAAATTCATATAAATTTATCTTACCTCCAAACCACACACTCTGGTAGGTTTTAAAGGGCTGCATGAAGTGCAGAAGGTAAAATGCAGAGAGTGTGTGTGTTCCCCCACCTAAATAAAAGCTATTTGGAGCAGAGACTCGCAGAGTCCCAGACTTTCTTCCGTTGCCATGTAATCTCTAGGAAATGACCTTACTGTTTGTTGCTTTGATTACAGATTGAGAAACAAAAGCTTTCCCCAGTGAGCAAGGCGGCTCGAGATATTAAAGATTTGTACAGAATGGGAGGCAATCAAACTTGAGAACTTTTATTGTTAAGATGTCCCGTTGCAATAGTTATTTGCCTCTTTTCATTTCCAGCCCCACCTCCCCTCCCCCCAAAAAAACCTCTTACAAAAACAAACTCTCCCTATAACTCCAGTGCAAATCACTATGCGGGTTTGATGCAAATAGACGGTTCCCAAATGAACACTTCTCCTCATGCAGCAAGTATGTAAGTCAGGAGTGGCTAGTTTGTGGGCCTCCAAATGTTGCAGTACAACAACTCCCATCATCCCTGACCATTGGCCATGGTGGCTAGGACTGGTGGGAATTGGAGTCCTGCAACAACTGGAGAGCCAAAGTTTAGCCTCCCCAGTGCAAGTGTATCCACCCCAATCAACATCAGGCAGAAGCAGTGTTCAGCCCAAATTGTGGGAAGCTCATGGGCAAGAAGCTCTTAGAGGGCTCCCATTGCTCAGAGGGTATTCTTCCTCATCAATGCCTTTTCGCTTGCTCTGTCCCTCTAGTACAGGGGTCAGCAACCTTTTTCAGCCGTGTCCGGTCCACCGTCCCTCAGACCATGTGGTGGGCCGGGCTATATTTTTTTTGGGGGGGGGGGAATGAACAAATTCCTATGCCCCACAAATAACCCAGAGATGCATTTTAAATAAAAGCACACATTCTACTCATGTAAAAACACGCTGATTCCCGGACCGTCCATGGGCCAGATTGAGAAGGTGATTGGGCCGCATCCGGCGCACGGGCCTTAGGTTGCCTACCCCTGCTCTAGTATCAATCAGCACAACCTCCCCAAAGGGAGATCATAAGGAAAGTGGAGGGTGTTGCTTCATCTTTACATCCATTGCGTGTTCAAAATGTACAAGGGAACAGGTCGCAATAGCAAGGAGCAAGAGCAGCTAGGTGGAGATGCTCCAGAGTGCAAGCCTCTAGCTTCACATTTGCAGGATTCACATATATATGTGCATCTGCTTGATGCTTGAGGAGCATCCAAAACCCACAAATTTCACAGCTGAATGCGAGGGGGGCAGGGTCACGCTTATGGAGCTCTGTCCCATTCCCCACATGCATTTGGTACAAGTTCCTAAAGACCCTGTGCACATACACACAATTGAGAGAACCCTGCTTTTTCTAAAGAGAGGCAGAGCAAATTCAGTTCATGCACCTGCTTCTTTCAAAACTTATTTATATGGCTTGTTATTATCCGATTCCCCCTTGGGTAGTTATTTAGTTGTTCATAATCTTAATAGCACAGAGCCACCAAAAAGGAGAAGCTTCTGATATTTTCTGTCGTTTGCTTAATAATTTATTTATACCCCACCCATCTGGCTGGGTTGCCCCAGCCACTCTGATTATGTTATATGAATTGCATATAAAACTGCAGTGTAGTAATAACAATTTTAGATCAGGACTATTCATTTTATAGGGATCAGGAACAAAAGTATTGGATTGCTTCTCTTTTTCCCCAAAGCAAAACAGGAAGAGATTAACTCAGTTGGTCTCTAAGGTGCTACTGGAAGGAATTGTTTTATTTTTTATTTTGTTTTGACTATGGCAGACCAACACAGCTACCTACCTGTCATTTTTAAAAAAGTTGTCCATCATCAGGGGCAGATATTTAAAAATATGCTGTTCAATTATTCTGACCAATCAATCAACTAATACTGTACTTGCATATTATAATAATTATTAACCAAATATTTTTAAGTACATATATTTCCAACATTCAATACCTGCAAATTGTTATTTTAACTCTCATTACATTTAGTTCCAGGAGAAGCAGCATTCTGCCAGACCCATTCAACTTTCTTCACCAGCTAATGGGCAGTAGTTTTAGAAATCTCCCTGCCTCCACTGAACAAACACTGTTTTCCTCTCCTAGAACCAAAATGGAAAATACATGTGTGCAATAAATGTGCCACCTGTGCAGAGGAAATAATATTAATTTTTAAAAATGAAGAACAAACATCAAGCCCACACAAAAAAGAGGGAAACTCTAAGCCATATACAAGTTAAATCTTCACCAGCTGAGCATAGTAGTTCAGGTACGGGATGTACTAAAAACAAATGACAAAAAACACTCATTGGGAACTATGGGAGCTATACAAAGACCCAGAGAAAATAACGGCAGCTTGTAAATGCCAGTTGGTAAAGGTAAAGGGACCCCTGACCATTAGGTCCAGTTGCGGATGACTCTGTGGTTGCTGCGCTCATCTCGCTTTATTGGCTAAGGGAGCCAGCGTACAGCTTCCAGGTCATGGGCCAGCATGACTAAGCCGCTTTTGGCGAACCAGAGCAGCGCACAGAAACACCGTTTACCTTCCAGCCAGAGCGGTACCTATTTATCTACTTGCACTCTGATGTGCTTTCGAACTGCTAGGTTGGCAGGAGCTGGGACTGAGCAACGGGAGCGGGAATTTGAACCACCGACCTTCTGATCGGCAAGCCCTAGGCTCTGTGGTTTAACCCCACTTCTTGCAAGAAGGTGTGTCTTTATCTGCTGCACACCTGGCATTACATATAAAGTCAGGTGTAGAGTATGGATGTGTGGCTTGGCCAAAACAGCCTTGCACCAGGCCTAATCAGGCCTGCAGGCCAGAGAGGTTCCCCACCTCTGCTATATACTAATGAAAGATTTTCCAAACTTGGGTCTCCAGCTATTGTTAGACTACAACTCCCATCATCCCTGACCACTGGTCCTGCTAGCTAGGGATGATGGGAGTTGTAGTCCAACAACAGCTGGAGACCCAAGTTTGGGAAACCCTGTACTAATGCCAAGAAAATTGAAAGTCAAAAGCTCAGCCCTATTTTGCACTTTTAGTACTACATACTGAAAGCGGTAATCCCATGTGTTATGGTAGAGGACTTTTGAGTAGGTACCAGATATTACAAAACATCCACAAACCTCTTGAGTTCAGATTACACTTGGCCATGAATCTTGCTAGGTGACCTCGGGATAGCTAGACTCCTGACTATTGCTCATAGCGGCTGGGAGTGACATGAAGTGTGGTCTAGCAAAATCTTAGGGCATAGGTTCCACACCCCTGATGTATATACTGAATTCTACCAATACACAGACATTCATAGGTGTAACAGAAATATTCAAAGCTAAGTGCTAGATGGGAAATGGCCTGCCTCCTGTCTCCAGACACATCCTTTGTTTTTTTACAAGTGATCAAACACTGGAACAAACATGGGTAGAAATGGGCAAACTGCCTTTTTCATATTCATTTTTAATTTGGAGAGAATCACTTCTCTCCCAATTAAGACTATGACCTTTGCCTGCTCAGCAGAGTACCATATTTATCAGGGTTGTGCTGGACAGGGAAAACTCGCCCCATGTGAACATAAGAACAGCCTGCTGGGTCAGGTGAATGGCCGAATCCATCTAATCCAGCATCCTCTTCTCACAGTGGCCAACCAGATACTTATAGGAAGGCCCAAAGCAGAACCCGAGTACAACAGCACCATCCCCCCCTTGCAGTTTCTGGTGTTCAGAAACATACTGCCTTCAACAGTGGAGGCAAAACAATAACCATGTGTAGTTCTAAGGCTTGGCAAGAACTGTTGAGTTTGGAGTTTAAATAAGTATCATGAAGCAGGAATAAGTGTGGAGAACAAAACAGTAATCATGAGGAACAGAGAAAAAAGGATGAGCAACAGACGGCAGTGTAGACTAGAGAGACCTGAAATCATGCAGAGCAAAGAGAAAGCATGCTGGGGTTAACAGTGAGAAAGGGGGTGATATGTATGGGATGCAGTCAGACCAGTAAACAAGGGAAAGGAGGTAGCTGAGAGATGGAGATATAGAGAGAACTGTAGGGGGGAAACAGAGAAAATGGGAAAGGTGCGGGAGGACTAGGAATCATTTGGGACACCTAAAGAAAATAGGTTAAAAGAAAACACTGAATTAAAACTGAAACAAAATGCCCTTCTTTGGATAACAGCAAACAATGCAGTCCTCTTAGAGGAGGGAATGCAAATGTAGCCTTCAGAGAGGTTTCAGTTGTCCCCCCCCCCCCCCGGCAAGAATCTCAGGTGAATTATTAGTCAATGAGAACACAATGCCATCTTTGTTCCATCCACTTCTAACAGACTCAGCCTTTCTCTCAGTTAATCTACGAATTCCCTCAGCATCACCTTGTGGCTCTCTCCTGCCCTGACATGCTCCCCCACTTACTCCTACGTGATCCTCTGATCCTGTGCCCTACTTCTTGTGTGTATTAACAAATGAACTGGCTGAGCGGGAGATTTGCCAGAAGCCCTCCTACACAGCAGGTAAGACGACTAGGCAGACGTCAGAAGTTCAGGCAGGGGAAATACAAATTGGAGTACTATTGCTTGATAGGGAATTCCACCTGGAAAACTGTTTGGAAGAGGAAATCTTTCAGAGAATTAAGGGACAAGTTCACAGGCCTGATGCACTGGCTCCAGCAGAAGCAATAGCACCAGTCCTGCTCACTCCCAACCAGCTGATAAACTGGTTTACTGGAAGCGACCTTACTTCCAAAGTATGTATAGGCTTGCCATGTAAGACAACAAAACCCCAAGTATAAAACCATAAGGGAGCTGATGAATCTGAAATCATAGAATTGTAGAGTTGGAAGGGACCCTTAGGGTCATCTAGTCCAACCGTCTGCAATGCAGGAATCGCAACTAGAGCATCCATGACAGATGGCCAATGAATCAATGAACATACAATTCACATAGTCCCAGTGAAACAGCCACATCTTCACTGCTTACACAAAAGGCGGATGAAGCCTCTTTTGGATGCAATGACTGGGAAGCCTTGTCTCTAGTGTGCACTGCCTGCACCTCAGATGGTGGAGGAACACAGACAAGGGCTTCTGGTGTTCATCTGACCAAAAGGGCTGATTCATATGGGTGGAGGTGGCTTAGAAAATACTAACACTGTTGATTTTCTACAGCCAGCCAGAGTAGACAGCTAGATGCTGCAGCATCTGTGCCATCATTACCATAAACAAAAAGAGATGTGTGGTGCCAGCCAAGGATACAAAAGGAAGCTTATTGACACAGCAGGTCATGGTGAAGAAGCCCCATGTCTTATTCTAGCCATGATGTCTGGGCTGACCATGACTGCCACTTTGTGCTTTAACTGTTGGTAGCTCAGAAATGGAAAAACCAGCTTGTTTACAGCTACTGCTAAAAATTGTTGCACATTTTTTTTTTTTTTTGGACATAATGCATTGGCCATTCAGAGATCCAACAGTAAGCCTTGCTACAACATTTTAAGTAAAAGCTAAGCACATGGCAATCAAATTGATCACTGTGTGCTTGGCCTCCTCCAAGGGGTTACCATCCAAACTGTGGCAAGCACCAAAGCCCTCAGTTCAACCCATATATCACAACACTTATTATGAATGTCTGCCAGTATTTCTCAAACTTTAGTATCTGGCTGTTGTTGGACTACAACTCCCATCGTCCCTAGCTAGCAGGACCAGTATGATGGGGGTTGTAGGCCAGCAAGCGCTAGAGACCCAAGTTTGAGAAACACAGTACTTTGTTTCAGGAATTGTTTAACAGTGGAACAGACTCCCTCGGGAGGTTTTTAAAGCAAAAGCTGGATTGGTCATGGATGTTTTAGTTGAGATCCCTGCATTGCAGGGGGTTGGACTAGATGATCCTTGGAGGCCCTTACAACTCTACAATTCTATGAACTCACTATTGGCATATGTCCTAGCAAATGTCCTAGTTACTGCAGTCATCTTTGGGCCCAATATCCTAGGGATTTCTGAGAATGTTATCCAAGGACAAAGTTGTTCTTCCCCTGGTCAAGCAACAAAATGATGAGATAATGTTCTGGTAGGAGTTTCGCAATGTTATTTGTTTTCCCAACACCTAATGAACATAATAAATGTTCTCATCTGAGAAATGGCATATTTCTCTTAGAAAATAAAATTAAAATAAAAAGAGGAAAGGCACAAACAAGGGCTAACCCAAACGTTGAGGCAAAACTTACAGATCTGAATAAGCAATTGGTTTGAAGGCAAAGAGAGAAAAGTGTGCATGCATAAGAAGCAGAAGATAATGTATCCCAGCACTGACAGCATTATCCTCTTTGCAATCAGTGACAATGTGCCATCTGTACAGGAGATCAGTGGAATTACCAATGACTAATTATGACATGGTAGTCTTCCCTGTTACAACTTGGCATTAAGGTTCAGCATAATTGGGATATTGAATAATGCAGTAATATTTTGAAGCCGAGCGCTGCTTTTAAAAAAAAAGTTACTAATCGAAGATCCAGGAAGTTTGAAGTTCCATTTATACTAAGGCTTTATGCTTGAACTTGGAACAGGAACCGTCCCAACTGCTGAAGGATTTCTACTTGATTAGTGTCATTTACATGGCATATTATCTCATAATATGCTTAACATTCAGGAATAATTCCAAGAATCCAAGGGCAACTGTATTGCATTCCAGTCCTGAAGCTGACCCCAAAGGGGGGATTGGTTTTTTTAGGGGGGGGGACTGCATACTTCTCCTCAAAGTACACCCAATTACTATAGTTTCTTGTGAAGCTCACAAAGCAGGTTAAAAATGTGGAAATCCAGGAACTATTTCATGGTGAGGGTAATTCTTCCTGTGGTGTCATTACAAGCTCAACATGTTCCTGATTGGCTAAAAATTGAGGAAGCCCCTTTTAAAAAAAGGTGTCCATACTGGCGATCGGAAAACTAAACAGGTGGTACATGACACACACAATAAGATTAGAGGGATTATGACTTGCCTTAACCCTCTCCTTTGCTTCCAAAATGTTTTGCACCACTCTAGTCTTAAATGTTTCTATCGATACATCTGTGTTTGATGCTTAAGTAATACAGTGGTACCCCGGGTTGCGTACGTAATTGGTTCCGGGTTACAGTTCATAACCCGAAAAGTACGCAACCCGAACAAGAGCGCGAAAAACCCGGAAGTAGCGGTTTGCGCATCCGCATGTTCCGGGTTGCGCTTCTGGGTTACCGGAGTTTGTAACCCGAAAAGTACGTAACCTGGAGTGTACGTAACCCGAGGTACAACTGTATATTGCTTTGGTATGTAGAGTGGGCAGAGCTGCTGGTTGGGCCATGCCAACGACTTAAGACTTTGATGATATTCAGAGTATCTGTTTCTTTTCTCCTTAAGGAAAAAAAAAAGCAGCACAGCTTAGACTTGAAATTTGTTTTCTCATTACTCACTGCAAGACAATGATAACTGTCCAGAAATTGTGGCTAATTCAGGATTCACAGGCTTGCCTACTGATGGAGCGGAACACCTTTAAGCATTATGAAGTCCAGCATGTGAATGAGCTTCCAGTTCTCTTCTTCAATGCCTTGAGTCCAAGATACTAAGAGAAGTTCTCTTCCTTTTGTTATAATTTTTCCCAACATACTGTCCTACAGATGTTTTGGACTACAACTCCCATCATCTTTGTTGGCTGGCCATGCTGGAAAGCAATGGGAATTGTTACCCCAAACATCTGGAGGGCAACAGATTGGGGCAGGCTGATCTGTTACATTGTTTGGTTGTTAGTTGTCACTACCATAAAGCAGTGTGCTCAACGCACAAGCTTACAGACTAGCCAATTTAATGCAGCACAATATATTTGGGGCTGAAGTAAACTTCATCAGATGCATCATTCCTGATAATCCATGAAACTTTGTGGAATAATACACTTGCTAGCCTCCAAATTGCTAGTACAGTACTGCCCCTTCCCCACTCTGCAAGCCCTATGTGCCAGGGCCTAGAAAGTACCTTAAGAATTGACTCTGCAGAGAACTATTGCTGGTCAGCTGAAATTAGGGCATGTTGAACTATGGTTTCTCACTCTGAATAGCCAATACAGCTATTTATAAACAGCTCTAAATGGAAGGAAATAAAAAATAGAAAACCATGTTCATTTTCTATGAAGATAAAAATAGTCACCAACTTTCTTAAGGTGGTTCTTTAAAAACACTTTGCCAACGCTTCATCCACTGCTTGCGAAATCTAACGTATCTTGTGAACTACGTCAGCAGAGAAATATATTACATAAATGCACAGTGCATAAGGGAGCACTGTTTTTAAATTGGCACATGCAGTGCCATGAAGGAAATGAGATGAAATTCACAGTCTGGAAATGAAATCTGTCCAGAAATGGGGAAGGAGGGGCAATGCAAAACATCATTTTATTCAGTCTAACCATCACCACCCAAAAGCAAACTGAAGTGGAAATATGCAGAGCTGAAATAGTCTGAGAGTAGTTTTTAGGCAGTTGAATGAGCAAAATAAGTTTAACCATAAATTAGGACTTACTTGATTTACTTTCATTATTTCAGAATGTGTTCTAATGATTTCTAATGATTCATTAGAAAATCATGGACCGTCAGAGAAGATGCCAAACACTGCTTCATTATTATTATTACCATATATACTTGAGTATAAGCCTAGTTTTTCAGCACATTTTTTGTGCTGAAAAAGTTGCCCTCGGCTTATACTCGAGTGAGGCAGGTGGTGGGGGTGGTGAGAAAGAAGCCCTTTCTCTCCACTCGTGCCGCTGTCGCCCACTCACCCCAGTCAACCATTCCTTAAGAAGCGTACAAGAATGGCAGTTCTTTACTCTCCCCAGGCAGCTTGTTCCATTCCTGAACTGCTCACATAAATGCAAACTTTAGACCCCAGAAGACAGAAAGCCTATCAGTTAAGGAAGTATTAAAACCCCACAGGTGCTCATTTTCCCTGGCTCCTGCTTAAACAGGACAGGATCCCAGCCTTCTCTGTATAACACAAGGGAACATTGCGCTGTGGGTTAAACCACAGAGCCCTAGGGCTTGCCGATCAGAAGAATGGCGGTTCGAATCCCCGTGACGGGGTGAGCTCCACAGCGGCAAAGGAGGAAGAGGAAGGAGCAGCCCAAAGGGCTGCTTTCGGGCTGCTTGTTCCTCCTCCTCCTCCTCCACAGCAGCAAAGGTGAACCGGCTTATACACGAGTCAATAAACTTTCCCAGGTTTTTGTGGGAAAATTAGGTGCCTCGGCTTATATTCGGGTCGGCTTATACTCGAGTATATACGGTATTTTAAAAGAGAGCTATTGTAATGCCCAAACTTTTCTTTGATCCGCTTGGAAACTCTCTGGCACTAAAGTTTGGATACAGATGTGGAAAGAAAGCATAGGAGTATTCCTAGCTGTGCAGTTTCCATACCTGTGCTTAAAAAGTGAGCATGTGCAATTGAGAAAGTAAGTGCCCAAGGTCTAAGAAAAGACAGTCCATGAATATTATAGGAAGGTAAATAAATAATAATTAGAAGCTCACTGATTGGTCAGAGATTGGTCTCTTCTTCACTTCCCCCAACCCCACAAATTAGGGCTCAACTCACCTCAGCTATTCCCGCTACAAAAAAGCTCTGCTTCCAACCACGCAAAATGGTGTGATCCCATAAAATGGATGGCACCTCTCACTTTTCATTATTCATTATTAGCCTTGATTACAACAGCAACCCTTACTGAATGTGCCTCTGTTGGCAAGGGATTGTCATGTGACAAAGACACATGAGAGCAAAAGCAGCAAAGCAGGCTGGGAAGCGCTAGGACTACTAAAACTGTTGAGGGCTAAATGCTAACTGTTCAGTCACTCTGGGTCATGTGACTCACTCTCTTTAAATGTAGCAACCATTTTCTCTCAGTCTCAGTGTGTTGTGTTGTGTGCGCCTGCCTCAATATGCAGTCAGTACTGTATAGAGCTCAGTCTGTGTTCAGTATGTAATCTCATTCAAACTATTTGGAGCCATGTTATGAAGTAGTTTATTTCAACTTAGTAAAACTTTTATTATTTAAATGAAGAACTCTGCGTCATTAATTTCCGCTGCGCGACAGGGATAGGGGACCTTGGCAAATCTTGGAGGGGGGGGTGTCTCTAGGCTCCTCTACATCCTCTCTTCCAGGGTCCATGTCAGAGGGATACAGCAAGACTTAACACTGCTTTTTTTATCAATTAGGGATTTTCCCACACACATGTAAAGCATTCCCAACTGCTGCAAAGACCTTCTAATTACTACACTCAAAATTACACATATAGATGAAAAGATTTCAAGAAGGGGAATTTACCTTGAAATAAAGGAGGCATCTAGTGGAATTCAACAGAAAATTATTATAGCAGCAGCAGGGAGCTAAGACAGACTTTCGCAAACATCCTATCTGAACTAACAGCTGTCTCAGAATTCTAGGTCTGAACAATTTTGAAAGTCGAAGACTAAACTAGCCTTTAACATTCGTTCACCCCATTACCCAACATCTTGTATTGGGTGTTTCAAAGCTAACAATTTCTCTCTTCCATCTGGAAAAAGAATTGTAAAGACCTTCCCTTTTTTGTGTGCAATATCATTTTGGAAAATTAATCAAGGGTGGGGTGGCAGAGGAAATGTTAATGGTGCAGCTGTCCAAGCTAATGGAGTCTGAATTACAGGAAGCAGAAATTGCCTATTTCTCTCTTTATTCCTCTTTCACAAGTTAGGTCTCGAGCAAATGTGTGCACACTGCCAAGCTTATGTACTGTGCTTAAGTACTTTGTCAGCAGTTTCTCCACCTGACCTAGAAGAAACAACCTTCCTGGTTTCAGAATATGCTCCCTCCACCCACTCTCTACAGAACGCCAGTTCCATTTCAACAACTTTAGGTCAGCCATCACCAAATCTAAAGCTGTTCAGGCACACAGTTTCCCTGCTGCCTCATTACTCTTCTGCAGTGACATCCCACAAATGGGGTACTTTATGTAGCCTGCTCCAGATTAATCCAACAGGAAGACCTCTTGGAAAAAACACTATTTCACTGTATACAGAAGAACTATATTATTATTGTGCTGTGCGTGGTCACTCTCCCAAAGGGACTAACATGGTTGTAAAGGACATTATTTGCCTGCAGGAAAAGCTACAGCTGAAGGATATCAGATAATAGCACTGTGTAGGACTACTGACTGAGATCGTGGAGATCCACTTTGGGTGAAGAGAAACAACCCTGAGCCAGATGCACCAGTGGTATGTCTCCCCAGAGATCATTGCTCACTGACAAGAGCATATGCTTTTCAAGCAAAGTACTGTGCTAGGTGGAGCAATGGGCTAAACAACAAAATAAGGACAACTGTGTCCTGAGCATGTTAGATAAACTATAGAAATTCGAGGAGCTAACTCTTACGGGGAACACTTTTCCCTAAAGATGCCCGAAGGCTTCCAAAGTTGAGGTACACCCCACAGCATTCATACTAGGAAAGGTTGGCATCTGTTTGTGTCTTGAGGTAAAAATGACCTTCTAAACAAGAGGATAACATTCCTGGAGTCTTCTAAGCTCCAGGCTTTATTTGGGAGTCTGGCCAAATCCTAATACTATTAGTATTAGCTCTTACTGACTTGCAAAGGACCCTGCCAAGATTGCAAAGACCCTGTGTGCCAACTCTTCATCAGCACCTTCCAATGCAGATTTCTGAGGACATGGTGCTCTATTTTGTATGGAGCACATAAGAGAAAGTTTGAGGTCGCACCACTATTCTTTCTAGAAAGAAGAAAGTACTCTACCAAAATTGGGTGAAAAGATATAGGGACCTTGTTTTATGTCAGGCTCTCCAGATCATGAGGACCTCCAGATATTGCTGGACTACAACTCCCAACGTCCTAGACTACTGGCCATGCTGGTGGGAGCCGACGGTGGCCAGGAGTCCAAAAACATCTGGAGGGCCACTGGTTCCTTGCCCCTGGCTGGAAGCATGTATGTCCTTTGGTACCACATTTGAACAAGCCAGAGTGGTACTCTGATTGAAGCATCTTAAGGGGGATTCTAACTGCATTTAGGAACACTGTGATTAGGGTAGTTATGTATCCTACTTTATAGAGGACAGTTCTTTAAACAGCAGAGGATTCCAAGTCCATCCAAGTGTGGCTTAAAGGTAAAGGACCATAAGGAGATATCGCGAAGGTCTTACAGTTAGCAGCAGAGCAGACTGAGCAAGCACAGGTCACCTAGGCATAGCTTTCCCAATTATTGGGGATTATTTGCTGTATTTCTATTTAAATTGTATAAATCATTTCTAAAATTTTCATCTATACATATGATCAATTACAGGTAGGTAGCCATGTTGGTCTGCCATAGTCAAAACAAAACAAAAAAATAAAAAAATCCTTCCAGTAGCACCATAGAGACCAACTAAGTTTGTTCTTGGTATGAGCTTTCGTGTGCATGCACACTTCTTCAGATAGGATCAATGTATGCAAATCTCATGCAAATTAGTTCCTCTTTATTTGGCTATGTGCACCTACTGCAGTCTAGGTTCCTAATCAAAGGGAGGATTCTAATCGTATTTGCCTGAGTGCTATTAATTAATTTGTGTATCGCTTCCCATAAAACACCTCAAAGCAATCTGGCAATAAGAAACATCAACTATATATATATATCCAATACAAGTACAGACTCCACTTAAGTGGCTTGTTGGAAAAGGAAGTTGTTGCTTGTTGCTGAAAAAGATAAAAGACAACACCTGTCTGATTTACAATGGGAGGGAGTTCCAAATATGGTTCTAATCTCTTCAAACTCCACTTGCAGAAGTTGGGAAAACAGGAGCATGGATTGATTGCTGTGTAGGGGGGCATTGAGGGCTGAGCTGGCATACACACTCCCACATCCGTTGCACATTCATACAAATAGCAGAAGAGGGTTCTTTTTACACATCTATGGAACCACACCTTTTGAGTGAAGCTGATCCCACTAGTATCCTGAAACACCTGTGGAGATGCTACCAGTCAAAAGTCACAATACTAGGCTAGGTTGACAAATACAGTGGTACCTCAGCTTACAGACGCTTCAGGTTACAGACGCTTCAGGTTACAGATTCTGCTAACCCAGAAATAACGCTTCAGGTTAAGAACTTTGCTTCGGGATAAGAACAGAAATCGTGCTCTGGCGGCGCAGCAGCAGTGGGAGATCCCATTAGCTAAAGTGGTGCTTCAGGTTAAGAACAGTTTCAGGTTAAGAACAGACCTCCAGAATGAATTAAGTTCTTAACCCGAGGTACCACTGTAGTCTGACCTGGTATAAAGCAGCAGTACAGATTTGGCTACCTGGGAACAATTCCCCCCCCCCCCCAGTTCATCTCAAGGAAGACGAATTCTGAACTAGGTTGGGAACTGGATCATTTCTCATCACATAGTAAGAAGAATAGCTCAAAACAACAGATTTGCTTCTCGTTATCTTCTTTGAAGCCAGGAAGCTCGTGACAAAATGAATACATGTTAGATTCTAAAAGAGTTCTAATATTCCAGAATGAGAGTGAAAAGAGTATAACAACAAAAATAGTCCCAAACTTAGCTGTCCTGTACCTGTACAAGGGGGCAGGGTTGATAATGTGATACTTGGGCAAAAAGGGCAGGGACACACTTTAGGGCAAGGGAGGACAGTGGGCCACAAAAGGGAGCAAATGTCAGAACAAACTCAAAGCTGCCACTGCAATGTTGTTCCAACACCACCTAACCTGCCACTATCCTGTCAACAGATCCTGTGGAGGATGGTTGTGGGAGGAACCACACACATACAATTTAGTTTCATTTGCAGCCATGTAAGAAACAGGGCAGAATTTATCAACAATAGCAGTCAACTTTCCCCCCCTTTTTAAGGGAAATTCCCTTATTCTGAATAGGATTCCTCGCAAGAAAAGGGAAAAGTTGACAGCTATGCATCAACCTGGAGCCCTAGTGTTCATGTGTTTGCTAAGCATATGCATTAAGCCACAATGACTTAACGGCCCGGAGTGATTTTTACCAGCTCCAACTGCTATGCCAGCTGCGATGGTTCCTGGAGCAAAACAGCCTGACCATATTGGTCCATGCATGAGCAACCTCAAGACTTGATCACTGTCACATGCTTTATGTGGGACTGCCCTTGTATCTGGTCTGGGAGATAAACTAATATGCAGAATTCAGCAGCCACACTGCTCACGGGAGAAGGTTACTGGTTGCAGAGAGCACTGCACTGGTTGCCGATTTGCTGCTGAGCCAGGTTCAGTGTTCTTGTGCTTATTCACAAAGCCCTAAACAGGTTGGGCCCAAAGAATGTAAGAACTGTCTGATCACCAAGTTCTTCTGATGGGCACTTCTGCTGGTTCGTCTGATCCCCGAGGTTCAGTTGGTCTTGACTAGTGACCAAGCCTTCAATGGAGCAAGCCTACATTCATTACTTTACCCACTTTTGCCCCTGGACCTGCCTACCTGCACATGGCACCCTCAAAAAAGAAGAGTTTGGATTTGATATCCCGCTTTATCACTACCCGAAGGAGTCTCAAAGTGGCTAACATTCTCCTTTCCCTATCTCCCCTATAACAAACTCTCTGTGAGGTGAGTGGGGCTGAGAGACTTCAAAGAAGTATGACTAGCCCAAGGTCACCCAGCAGCTGCATGTGGAGGAGTGGAGACACGAACCCAGTTCACCAGATTACGAGACTACAGCTCTTAACCACTACACCACACTGACTATAAGGGAATGTGGGCCTCAGGCTGAAAAATGTTCCCTACTCCAGGTGTACAGAATCAGAGTTGGAAGGGGACTGCAGAGGTCATTTAATTCAACTGCCTGCAATGCAGGAAACTTTTTGCCCAACATGGGGCTTGAACCCACAACCCTAAGATTCAGTCTCCTGCTCTACTATAAGGAACAAAGACCAATCAGCTGGATGCCCTACTCCAACTGAAATTCAAGGGCATGAGCCAACTTTGTAAGACCACAGAAGGTCACATTACACATATTGTACATTAAGTACTATAATCTCAAGAGATCCTTTGCTGAACCACCCATGCGTTCCCTTTCAATATCACACGCATACGCATGCACGAAAATTCACAACAGCAGGCTGAATATTTCAAAATGATTCTCCTGTCACATAAAACAGCTCTTTTGTGTGGAAATTGCACAGAGCAGTTGGGGACAGCAGGAAGCCTTGCACCTAATGCCTCGTGGGCTGCTTTTACAGAAAATGCAGATAACAACAACAATTGTATTAGCTTTAAAACCATCACAGAGTATATGCCATTGCCCTGCAGCGCTTCCAGGTATCTGCTGGATTTTTGTCTGACTGGCAAACCAAGTATTAAATGGGGTGGAGAGAGGAAAGAGTTATCAGAAGAACACATTTCAATATTTATACCACTCCCTATCCAATATACAACCAAATTACCAGCATAAGGACCCATAAATAATCACTGGGGAAACAGAGTAAATGTGAAATAAGTTTCATGCCCGATGCATGCTCCGTCTACTTGCTTGATGGACGTGAAAGGCAGGCACTGAATTAACCCCACTGGATTTAAAAGCATGTGGTGGCAGCGAAGGGCTGTCCTTTTGAAAGGCATAGGGATAGAAAGGGCGATCAATCTCAATTAGCAATTTTAAACACCGTTGGAGGGCACTTTGCCCAGCAAAAGTTTCCAGAAACCACTACAATTTTAAAAAGTGTGCATGTCCAAAGTCAATTAAGTCACGTGAAAACAGAAACTCTGGCATCTCGGACTTCCACATTGCCAATCTTTCCAGGGACTATAAAAATATAAATTTGTGCCTACATGCCTCTCATTCAATATTTATTTATTTATTTATTTATTTATCCATCCATCCATCCCAGAGCCCTGCTGGATCAGGCCAATGGTTTATCTAGTCCATCACCCTGTTCTCACACTGGCCAATCAGGTGCGTGTGGGAAACCAGTGAGCAGCACGTGACCACAAGAGCCCTCTTCCCTCCTGTGGTTTCCAGCACCTGGTATTCAGGTGCGCAGCTGGGAGCGTAGCCACCATGGCTAGTTGTTTTCGATAGCCCTCTCCCTTCACAAATTTCTCTAATCCTCTCTCTAAGTCATCCATAGAATTGTAGATTCAGAAGGGATCCCAAGGGACATCTAGTCCAACCCTCAGCAAGGCAGGAATATGCACATGGCCCCTATGGGGATCGAACCCGCGACCCTGACATTATCAGCACCACGCTCTAACCGACTGAGCTAACTGACCGAGTTTGAGCTAACTGACCGAGTTGGTGGCCATCGCTGGCTCACTGTGGCAGGGAGTTCCATAGTTCGAAGCAGAGATGCCTACCAACAAAGCCTCAAAGGGGTTTATATATATAAAAAAGGATAAAACAATAACATTTTCAGCAATTTAATATTTTTTTTTTTAAAAAAAGAGCCAACCCAAAGCTAACTATTATCTTGTGCCTCTATAGAAAACATACAGGCTTCACCCAAGAGCATCCCACAGGTGAGTTGGTTAAGGCTGGTTGCACATAGGCTTTCTCACCCCGTTTCTTTCCCCCCTTTACTTTTGGGGCTATGCAATAAGGAGGAACAACCAAAGCACTCGAGGGCTCCCCCCCTTTTCCTTTAATACCTGATAGACGTCCCTTATCCCGCACCACGTCCTCAGCGCCTGGTGGCATCCCCTCACCCGCTGCGTGTACCACCTCCTCAGCGTCGACACCGTCAGGTTCCAGACGAAGCGGCTCCCGCTGAAGAGCAGGTCCTCCACTCCGCACATGAACACCGAAGCCATGACTTTGCCACTTTAGAGGGGGACCCTCTCACTCTCTCGCTCAGAGCCACGCTTCTTCTTCTTCTGGTCTCCCTTGCGCCTCGACTCTCAGCAGTCCAGTTAATAATAATAACAACAACAACAAGGCGCTCCTTCTGCTATTGCAGGCTCATGCTACACCGCGCCGAGCAAGGGGAGGCGCGCTTCGCGGAGAGGCCGGGGGCCAGAGCCTCTCGCACAAACTCCTCATTCACGCTCCCGCTTCCTGGGCAGACCTCCCAGACGCTGCCCCGGCGCGCCTTGAAGCCTAGCCAAGGGCTGAAGCCGAGGCGGCGGCGGCGGCGGCAGCACCAGCAGCAGCGGTAGCTCCACACAGCCCAGCCTTGTGTCCTTCTTAACAGCTTATATAAATCTCCGCTAAGCTTCAGCAGCTACCACTACGGGTTCTAATTAAAAGTTTAACCCGTTTTGTGAGCGGTGATTTTTTTTCCCTCTCCCCCCCCCTCTCTCTCACACACACGAGTAGCTTATCTGAATACTCCTGAGCCTGCTCCCCCCACGAAGAAAGGGAGAAAAGAGAGACCACAAACAATTCCTGTCAAGTACTTCCAGACTCCGTTTCCCTCCTAAATGCTCTTATAATATGGAAGCGCGCGCCTGCGCGCACCCACCCTCTCCAAGGAAAAAGCGTAGAAAAACACCTCATGAGCCACCTTCAACTTTTTTTTTAAAGTTATAACGCTGTCACCATTTTGTTCGGTCAGTTAATAAGGGGCCTGACATTTATTTCCGTCTCTCTCTCACACACAGAACTCGCAGAACTTTAGAAACCTAAAGCATCTTTTTTTCTGCTTGTGGTTGAGGAGAATCTCCCTCACGCGCAGAATACTGTAATACCTTAGTGAATGTCTCCTCTCTCTCTGGTATTCCCTATTTTTTAAAACACGCACACACTCGGAGAAAGCCGTCTTGCTAGCTAAGAAAAATGAGCGTCGATTTGGATTCTCCTCCGTTTAAACTGACGGTAATCCTATTAAAACGCAGCATGCAGAGCACGAGAAAAACAGAGCCGCCTCACGCAGGCTGAGCCCTTTCACCAGGCAGGCCACAAGTAAATAAACACTCTGTGAAATAATAGCCCACAAGAGAATCCCAGGCTTGCCTCAGTAGTTGGTATAAAATTAGGCTGCCAAAGAGCCCATCCCTTCGGAGAATTAAACCGTTAATGCTAGACGGGAAGGAGGAGGGGGGGCTGCATTTCATTTTACAGGCCATTCCCTGTAAGGCTCTAAAGTGGGGAGGGCAGTTGTTAGTTGCTGGCAGGAGAGAAAGAAAAACTCATCCTTTCAAACGATTACTCGTGGGATTTTGAGTTTTCTAAGCTTTTGAGGTATTGGAGAGGGCAGGGCAAGACAGGGCTTTCCTTGAACCGTTTCCCTACCAAACAGTGAAAATAAACTGTTTAGGTTGCAATATAGACGCAAAAAGAGAGGCGATAAGAGGAAGACGAAGTTGCTGAGGAGGACCACAGTAGTACAAGGCACAAATCAATTAGATTTTTGTTTGTTGCGTTTCTATCCCACTTTTTCTCCAAGGAGCTCGAGTGCATGGTTCTCCCCTGCCTCATCTAATCCCCATAACAACAACCCTGCGAGGTAGGTTAGGCTGAGAGGCTGCGGCTGGCCCAAGGTCACCCAGTGAGCTTCATGGCTAAATGGGGATTGTGAACTCTCAAGTCTTAGTCCGAAGGTGTAACGATTACACTGCACTGGCTCTTGACAAAGAGGAGGGAGCTAGAATAGAAGCCTTAAGGAACAGATACTGTGTGGCACCATGCCACTTCCTAACGTTCAGTCAAATTCCCTGCATATTTTTGGACACAAGTTCATTCATTTGTGCACAAGAAGAAATAACTTGGCGCTCCCTGCCTGTTGACACCAGGCAGGAACCTTCAATGTACTCTTCTTGGCCTTGGCTTAAAACATTTTTGTTTAAGACAACCCTATCCACACATATAGAAGGCTGGCATAATGTTTGCATCCTTTTGCTTACTGTTGGTTTTAACAAAATAAAAAATAAAAAAATTCCTTCCAGTAGCACCTTGAATTATGGTGCTGGAGGAGACTCTTGAGAGTCCCGTGGACTGCAAGAAGATCAAACCTATCCATTCTCAAAGAAATCAGCCCTGAGTACTCACTAGAAGGACAGATCCTGAAGTTGAGACTCCAGTACTTTGGCCACCTCATGAGAAGAGAAGAATCCCTAGAAAAGACCCTGATGTTGGGAAAGATGGAGGGCACAAGGAGAAGGGGACGACAGAGGATGAGATGGTTGGACAGTGTTCTTGAAGCTACTAACATGAGTTTGGCCAAGCTGCGAGAGGCAGTGAAGGATAGGCGTGCCTGGCGTGCTCTGGTCCATGGGGTCACGAAGAGTCGGACACGACTGAACGACTGAACAACAAAAGCACCTTAGAGACCAACTAAGTTAGTTCTTGGTATGAGCTTTCATGTGCATGCACACTTCTTCAGATAGGTTTTAATTATCTTTTGAATGTTGTTTGAATGCATTGCAGGGGGTTGGGCTAGATGACCCTTAGGGTCCCTTCCAACTCTATGATTCTATGAGATGCCTGTTTTTAACTCTTTTATTAACATTAATTTCTTTTTGTAAACCACTTAAGATATTTTATTACGAGCAAGTGGATTTGACATCTTTCCACAGGGCCTGCAAGACGGAGCTGTTCCGCCAGGCCTTTGGGCAGGATGCAGTTTGACTTACTTTCCTTTGTATAAAACAAACCCGAAGGAGGCCCCCAACCCACTCACAGGTCCTTGTATGCTCAGTGGAAACAGTTGGTCCTGGCAAGTATTAACCACTCTCAGCTCCAACCTGGTAACTGCCACCTGCCCAGATTTTAACTTGTCTGAATTAATTTTAAGATGTATTTTAATTAAATGATGTCTGTTTTTATTCAGGAGCAGGGACCGAGCAACGGGAGCTCACCCCATCGCGGGGATTTGAACCGCTGACCTGATCAGCAAGCCCTAAGCTCTGTGGTTTAACCCACAGTGCCACCCGCGTCTGGGTGTGTTAGAACACTGAATTTCTGGGGTTCTAAAGCACCAAGGGAGCTTCAGACAGTAGCCCTCCAACTCAGGGAGGATGGCTGGAACAGGGATTGTGGGTGGAGCTTATGTACTTCCATGTGTTGATTTAAGTATTCATTTACGTTGTGAACTGTCCTGAGATCTAATTTATTTTATAGTAATTAATAATAAATTAATAAGTCTTATAGAAATGCCTAAATGGGGCTAGTGACACACTTGGTTTCAAACTGGATGGGGCACTGCATGTTGAGATTCCTGTATTTTACAGGGGGTTGGGCTAGATGACCCTCTGGTCCCTTTCAACTCTACAATTCTGATTCTATGAAATATGAGATGAATTGTCACATTCTTATATTTTAATGTGGATGCATTCCTAGAAACTTGGTTCTACTTTCTAGGAATCAAGGTCCAAAGAAAAGAAAACCCATACAGAGGGCCAGAAAAACTTTATTATGTAAGTTGATGAGCACAATTAATACCTATATGTGATTAACAGTGACATCTATAATTGTTTAATGCCTCAAATTTGCCTGTTACTTATGCTATTTGTGTTTTCATTAAATGCTACATTTATACAAATTTGGAATCAGCTGAATTAACACATGCCAGTATGAAAACAGCAATAATTTTACTGAAGGAGTGGTGACCTTATGCACCCCCAAAGAAATACTGAGTTAAATCCAAAAAAAAAAAAAAACCCCTGGCATTTCCTTACATATAAATAAAAAAGAGGCTGCTTCCCAAATCACATTCTGAAGCCAAAGATACTTTCATGGAACACCTAACACATCAGAATGAAAAACTGGGCTAAAAAAATATATTAGAGACTAATGCAAAGTTCTCCCTTTAGGCAACAGCAGCAGGAACAACAACAAATCAAATGCACAGAGATTGGATTGGTAGTGGTACATGTGAAAAGGATCTTGCAATCATAGTTATTGACAAGCTGAACATGAATCAGCTGTGTGATGCAGCTGCAAAAGAGGTGGATGCGTTTTTAGGCTGCATTAATAGAACCACAGATTTAGGGCACGCCAAAAGCCCATCTAACCCAGCATCCTGTCCTCACATTGGTCAAACGGATGCTTATGGGAAGCTCACAAGCAGGACCTGAGCTTAAGAGCCCTCTCCCCTCCTGTGGTTCCCTGCAACTGGTATTCAAAAACACACTCCCTCCTTCTGTGGAGACAGACCATTGCCAGCTTTGAGCCCAATTTGGTGACCCTGATCAGGCCCAGATTTGAGCTAGACCCAACCAGACCCTAAACTGATATCTGGGGCTTTGCACAGCCCTACCTGTTATGGCATTGACATACACCTTTATTAAACACGCAGTAACCTGTGGTAGATAGAAAATGCAGGCGGGGAGTCTCTCCTGCATCATTTCCTTCTTCCCCATTGTCCTGGCTGCTTAGTCACATGTTTAATAGCCTCCCTGCTTTTGACTGCTCCAGATAACTCAATCCAATCTGATCTTAGGTCATCTGGGGCTGTCTTGAACCATTCTGCACAGATCCCGGTTTTCATCTGGTATCCAGGATATGTCCTGATTAGTAACCAAGCTGAAGCTGGGAGACTAGAGAGAATCAGAAAAGATGAGGACGGGCTTTTTGGTGTTTATAGTTGGCTTTGCCAATCAGGAGGCCTCTTTCTGCCGGCCTATCATAGAAGCTGATATTAGGCATTCCCACCAGAAAAGGGGGTCTGAAGCCCAAATATGCACAGGAATGGTCTCTGAAGTTCTGTGTTCTAATCCCAATCCTGGGGCTCTGTACAGGTTGTAGCACTTTATAATCTTTCAAATGCCCCCCCCCTTTTTAGTACAAAGTAGTTACAGTTCTACTTTGTACTTTGTGCTTTTGGTACTTTGGCCACCTCATGAGAAGAGAAGACTCCCTAGAAAAGACCCTGATGTTGGGAAAGATGGAGGGCACAAGGAGAAGGGGACGACAGAGGATGAGATGGTTGGACAGTGTTCTCGAAGCTACTAGCATGAGTTTGGCCAAACTGCGGGAGCCAGTGAAAGATAGGCGTGCCTGGCGTGCTCTGGTCCATGGGGTCACGAAGAGTCGGGCACGACTGAACGACTGAACAACAAAAGTTACAGTTCTTATCTCATTTATCCTCACACAACATTCCTGTGAAGTCAGAAAGGTGTGCAAAATCACAGAAAAGCACAGATTGGACTCCGTCAATCAGGCATCACAGCATAGTGTATCACAACCTACAATGACCTGTTTTGTTTTGTTTTTGTCCAGCCTTCATTAAACTTTTTTTTTTAACATAATGATTGCTTCATAGGGCTAAGAATAATACCACAGAGGCTTGAACTTTATAGGCATCCCCCCACAACAATTCGTTTATGAAACACTGCAATCATTTTTAATAGTCACACGCAGGATAGTAACTATTTTAGTAATGGAACTCCAAGTCCCAAGCATTATTTCAACACTTATTATATTTAACCGTGCTTTTGCTCACTGAATTTCAACAGGAGTGTGAAAGAACATCTGCACTATGACAACTAAGATTCTCAAAAAAAAGAACTAGCTAGCATATAAAAATGCATACCACTTTATTGTACATAATAGCCCAAGCATCTTTAAGCCAAAATATAAATCAGACAAAATACGGGGGTTGTGGTGGGGGTGAAGAGATAACTTCAATTGTTTTAATTCTAGTGCCGACATATAATTGTTTTAAAAAGAATAAATAATACATATTTTCCACCCTGATGCTCTCAGCTCACATTTCCAAAGGTCAGTCCTGAATAATATCATCAGCATACAAACAGCCAACAGTTTTGCAGGTGCTGATAAAAAAAACCAAGGCTGGAGGTATTTAAGCATAGACCAGGTGCAATCTGCTATCAGAGGTGCTGCACTTGCATTGAGCATGGGGTTGAACTAGTTGACCTGCAAGGACCCTTCCAATTGTCCAGTCCTTTGGTGTTGTATCCAGCCAAATCACTTCCTATGTGGAATGACTTCCAAGAGTGCTCCTGCCTCTCCTCCCGCTATGCACCTCCCAAATCTGCTCTGGGAGAGAAAGAAGGGAACTTCAGCTGCACTTGTGGAAGTTTTCTGCATACGCAATTATTAGAATGGATACCACCTTAGGATCCTATCATTTTCAGCTTCCCCTCACCAGTCTGACATGATGCTCTGCTTCCCTTGCCATGCTATTAGCTAGCTACAACACTGTAGGGTCAGGCCACCAGTGTTTCTGCTTATAATCTATATTCTGGGATGATGGGTAGAAAGAAATGCAAATTCTAAAAACACCTGGCTAATTTTTCTGCCTTGGCTTTCCAAATGGTCCAGGAGGTGGTGACTGAGGTCAGAAGAGGGAGGATTAACTCTACCACTTTGAATTTTCAAATATGTCTTGCAGACATAGCTGCTTTCAGTGTGAAGCATTTCAGAGTGGTCTGCTAATGAGAAATGCCTGGGAGTCCGAGCCTGCTCAGCTTTGATACATAATAATAATAATTTATTATTTATACCCCGCCCATCTGGCTGGGGTTTCCCCAGCCACTCTGGGTGGCTTCCAACAAAATATTAAAATACAATAGTCTATTAAACATTATAAGCTTCCCTAAACAGGGCTGCCTTCAGATGTCTTCTAAAAGTCTGGTAGTTGTTTTTCTCTTTGACATCTGGTGGGAGGGCGTTCCACAGGGTGGGTGCCACTACTGAGAAGGCCCTCTGCCTGGTTCCCTGTAACTTGGCTTCTCGCAGCAAGGGAACTGCCAGAAGGCCCTCGGCACTGGACCTCAGTGTCCAGGCAGAATGATGGGGTGGAGTCGCTCCTTCAGGTATACTGGACCGAGGCCATTTGGGGCTTTAAAGGTCAGTACCAACACTTTGAATTGTACACACACACACACACTGGTTTGATCAAATCACCTACTTGGGACTATTTTACAAAAAGGGAAGAAATTTCTGGTGATATTCTGAAGGCAAAGTGCTTTGAAAATGGACTCTGCTCAATTCTGTTGAAAGTGAGCGAGCATCATTACACGTTATGTCATAAAGTTATATGTGAGTGAATAAGGAGGATGGAAAAGCATTAAAGTACAAGACAAAGGAGCATGCGGCATAAGGAAAGGCTGAACATTTAAGTACAGATAAAATTGTGTTAAATCCCAACTATAACTGACGTGAAATGGAGGCTTTAAGGTAGAGTTTCCTCAAGCAGAATCCCTGGATATTAGGTGAGGTACAAAGGGCATAGATTTTAGTGCAAAGGATTTTTTTCCTCTGGATTTGTGCAAAAGAGAAACTACAGAAACCTCTGGGTTTGGCAAAAACTACAAGCATGTAGGTAAAGGAAAGAAGGAAGTGAAGAGAAATTGAATAAGGATTCCTAGGTAAAACTAACATACCTGTAGTCATTTTGGGTACATTTTAGAGAGGATTATTTAGCTTTGACGGAGGTCACTCACCTTTTTCTAGAGATCAGTCTTAAAAGGACTCTTGAGAGCAATGCTTCTCTGTGTCTCTCTTTAGAAGATGGACATCTTATACAAAACAGTAGGGGAGGAACTAGTGGGATACTCAGAAGATGGCAAGGGCTTATTATAACCATGTCTTTATTCTTCAGGGGAGGGGGGGAAAGGCTGTCAATGGGAGACATGCCCTACTTTGTAAAGACCTGGAAAAAAACAGCTGCTACATATCATTTTTTTTCAGGCAGTTTGAAGAAAAGACTAAGATCTTTAGCCAAGGAAAAATCTTGTAAGACACAAGTTCAAGGGGACTACACTTTAAAAATAACTCAGTGTGTTTCATTAAGTCACGCAAAATAGTATAACTGTATAAGAGCAGTGAAAGACAGAACAAGAGATAGATGATAGATTAGATAGAGAGGGGGGAGAGAGGGGGAAAGGAGAAGGAAAGGAAATGGATTCTAACTGAAGCCTGACAATATTTTTAAGCTAACATTTGCAAGGACAGAGGATGGAAGGCAGGAGACAATTGTAAAAATCTGAGCTGGGTATTGCATTAGCATAGAATCCGATGGAGAGGCAGATTAGACTGAAGTTCAGCCCCCCACCCCATCCCCCCAATCCACCCCAGTTAAGATTGGCCAGGTGGGCACCAGGTACATACAGCTGTCTCCTCCCACACTTTGCTGCCATTTTGCGTGCCCCTCCCCAGCATCTGCAGCCTAAGGCAGCCACCTCAATCTGCCTAATGGTATTCTGTGGCAGATTTGGGGTGCCATGAAGGGGCAAAACAGTGTTAGTATGTAACAATGTAATTATTGTATTTTTGACCCAAATGATACAAAACGGTACTTGTGAGATTTTCTGCATCAGGGGCAAAAAAACTTGATTGGACTTTGTTACTGTGCCATTTGTTGCACTGCCTCAGGCTGGTGGGCTGGCCTCTCTAGAAAAGTATAGTAATAAGAGAATACTGATGGTAGAAATCCAAGTCAAGGGAGAGAAATTGATCCTAACTGGAATATATGCCCCAAATGAAAAGAAAAAAGAATTTTATCAAGGGCTACAGGAGGTATTACAGGAATATATAGGGGAGAAACTCATTATGATGGGTGATCTCAACGGGGTGGTGGAACCTGAAATAGACAGAACAAAAAAAAAAAGCGGATGTAAAGCAAAGTAGATTACCCAACTCCTTTTTTCAAATGGTTGATACCATCAGTTTATTCGACGCCTGGAGGTTCAAGCATCCATCGGAAAAAGAGTTCACGCACTATTCTCACGCAAAAAAATCTGCGGGTAGAATAGACGCGATATGGACAACAAAAGAGTTACTGGGGGAGATTTACACAGCAGAAATCCTTCCCAATATTATAGCAGATCATAATCAAATCCAACTGATTATAAGAGGTAGACGGATAGGAGGTAGGAGGTGGAAACTGAATGAAAGCCTCCTAAAAGATGATAAGATTCTGTTGTCGGCAAAGAGTACATTAAAAGAATACTTCCAGAACAATATTGATAACGAGGTCAATATTAAAACCGTATGGGAGGCGAGCAAAGCCGTTCTAAGAGGCTTTTTTATACAGCAGAACTCCTACCAAAATAAAATAAAGGGTAAAAAGAAAATAGAACTCTGGGAAGAGATAAAAAGCCAGGAAAGAGAATTATTCAAAGATCCAGATAACGAGATAATCAAAGATAACATAAACTTCCTTAAGATGCAATACGAAATTATATTAAACGAAGAGATAGAATGGAAGATTAAGGCTACAAAACAAAAATACTTCGAACATGGAAATAGACCAGGCAGATTGCTCGCCTGGCAATTGAAGGAAAAGAAAAACCAAAGTATTATAAATAAAATCAAAATAGGCGAGAACTGGATCACAGATCAGGCGAAAATAAACAAATCCTTTGTAGATTACTATACGGATCTGTATAAAAAAGAAAAAGAGGATATAGAGAAGATCACATTGTATATAAAAAAGAACAAGTTAAAAGAGATGTCAAAGGAGAAATTGGGAAATCTTAACTTACCTGTAACAGAAACGGAAATCCACAACGCCATCAGAAAACTACAAATAGGAAAATCCCCAGGCCCCGATGGTCTTACAGCCTTATACTACAAAAAACTAGAAGAGATACTAGCTTCACCTTTACTGGACACAATAAATGAGATTTTGACCACGGGGGAATTACCAAACACATGGAAGGACAGTTTCATCACGCTCATACCCAAACCAGATTCTGACTCTACCTCGATGACAAACTACAGACCCATCGCACTTCTAAATACTGATTACAAAATCTATGCAGACATCATGGCCCAAAGGCTAAAAGAAGTGCTCCAGGAAGCAATACATAAAGATCAGACAGGGTTTTTACCCAAACGTCACCTAAGCAGCAACGTAAGACAAATTATCAACATACTGGAATATCTGGATTATAAAATAAACAAACCAGCGGCAATAATGCTTCTGGACGCAGAAAAGGCATTCGACAGAATATCGTGGGCCTTTATGAAGGAACTAATAAATCAGATGGAGATGGGAAACACATTTTACAAAGGAATATGCGCCATCTATGAGGAACAAAGAGCTAACCTCATAATAAATGGGTCTATAACAGGAAGCTTCCCAATATGTAAAGGGACCCGACAGGGGTGTCCCCTCTCCCCCTTAATATTCATACTGGTGATGGAAATTTTGAATAACCAGCTCAGAGAAGATCCAGGAATCACTGGCATTAAAAATCTGGGAAGAACATACAAGATAAAAGCCTTCGCGGACGATCTGATCCTAACAACAGAAACACCACAGGAAAGCATAGCGAGGGCCATAGAAATTATAGAAGAATACGGAAGCCTGGCAGGATTCAAGCTCAACAAAATAAAAACAAAACTGCTAGTAAAAAATATGCCACAGAAGGACACAGAACGGTTGGAAAAGACCACAGGCATAAAGGTATGCCAGAAGGCAAAATATCTTGGAGTGTGGATTACCCCAAAAAATATAGACCTGTTCCAGAATAATTACATCCCGACATGGAACAGCATAAAGTATAATATGGTGAAATGGAGCAAGCTAAAATTGTCTTTGCTAGGGAGGGTAGCAACCGTGAAAATGATGGTGCTTCCTAAACTTCTGTTCTTATTCCAGACAATCCCCATATTGGGGGGGGAAGACAAGCTGAAAGAATGGCAGAGGGACATCGTGAGATATATTTGGCAAGGTCAGAGACCGAGAATTAAACATATAAATATGATTGACATCAAAACAAGAGGAGGACTGGCCTTGCCAGATATAATCTTGTACTACGATGCCGCCTGCCTCACCTGGCTAGCGGAATGGTGCAGACTAGAAGACCTGGAAATGCTAGACCTAGAAGGATTCAATCTGAGATTTGGATGGCACGCATATTTAAATTATGATAAGCACAAGATCCATAAAGATTTCTCGAACCATATCATAAGAGGCTCCATATTGAAAGTTTGGTTAAAACATAAACATCTACTGGAACAACTTATGCCATGGTGGAACTCCCCATTAGAGGCCCAAGAAAGAAGAGGTTGTGCTCGAGTGACCAAATGGCCAACGTACTGTGATCTGTTGGAAAGAAAGGAAAAAAAATTGGAACTAAAGTCATATGAAAATTTAAAGAACATAGTAAAGGACTGGTTTACTTACTACCAACTTTTTGAGAGATACAAAGTTGATAGCAAAATAGGATTTGAAAAAGAACCTTCCAAATTTCACCTGGAAGTGCTAAATTCCAAAACAAAAACTCTATCCAAAGCCTACAGGATACTGTTGGACTGGAAGGTCATGGAGGAACAAACAAAAACCTCAATGATACACTGGGCACAAGATGTAGGTCAGAACATCATGTTAACTAGATGGGAAAATCTATGGAAGGAGAACTGGAGCTTCACAGCATGCAACCCAATCAGAGAAAACATGATCAAAATGTTTTACAGGTGGCACATTACCCCGTACAAACTTTCAAAAATGTACAAGAATGCAAGTAAAAAGTGCTGGCGATGTGATGAAGTTGGAAACTGGTACCATCTATGGTGGGAATGCAAGTCGATAGAGTCATTCTGGAGTGAGATCCACTTAGAGATAGAATTAATATGTAACATCAAATTTAAAAAAACACCGGAAGCCTACCTTATAGGCATAACAATGCCTGATATTCCAAAGAGAGTGCGAAGCTTCTTTTTATATGCCACAACTGCGGCTAAAATATTAATAGGTACAAAATGGAAAAGTGCGACAGTGCCAAACATAAAAGATTGGATTAATAAAACGCTAGAATATGTAGAATTGGCATATCTTACAGAAAAAATTAAGGACAATCCAAAAGAAAAATTTATAAAAGAGTGGAACGATTTCATACAATATCTAAAGAAAAGATGTAACACCAATATAATGGCTATTACGGAATAGCCTCTGCCGTTCTACAAAATGGAGGAAAAAAAGAAAAAGGAAAAGGAAATAGAAATTAAAAATAACATAAAAAGAACAACATACGGGCTGAGTCACAAAAGTACATATATTGAAAGTATACTTAAAATTAAATTTAATGAAGAGATAAAATGGGAAGCCCCAGGAAGGAACTATGAATAATTTTAGCCTTACTGAAGCATTCAGGAGGCTGGAATATGATAGTATTTTTAAAGAATACATATAATAAAATTATCCGGACTAGTATTACATGATATTATATCTATTTATGTGGGTATGTTTTTTGTGTGTGTGTGTGTGCGTGTGTATTTGTATTCTGTGAATGTATGTACTTGTATATGTGTAAGTGTATGTATATGTATGTATGTATATGTAAGTTTGTATTTTGTTTAATAAAAAGAAAAAAGAAAAAAAAAAGAAAAGTATAGTAATAAGATTCATGCGGCAACGCATGGCCAGCACGGTGTGCAAACACATTTAGATACCATACATTTTAAATTGTGAATCCTCTGCAGTTGGTATCAAACCCTGAATTAGCTATTACATCCATTTGGGAGCAAAGAAAATTGGAGCACTAGTACTTCATTCATCTTTAAACATTGTGAAGTCATTATTTCTTGATAAGCAGATTGTTAACTAAACTAGCCTTAATGTACTCTAATGATCAATTGCATATATTGGAATACAAAATGCCCTTCCTGTGTTGGCTGTGAGGCACAACAGCAGTCAAACCATCAGATCATTTGGCATCAATGATCAAATCATCAACCATCTCCCATGCACATCATTACCCCTAGAGTGCAGGTATCTTATGAAAAGCCGACAGATCCTATCATTTGTTGAATAAAGTACATCACCCTATCTCTCCATGTTTGCCAAGCCATTTCCCTTCCCTAAGTATTTTGGTGGAATTACCCTTGTTTCGAAGCCATCATGCAACAGCTTCCAAACACATTGCTCCTGTTCCTTAGAGTCCCCCCCTCCCACTGCCACTGCCTATGACAGCATGTAACACTTATGTGCTCACTCCCATTGATGCACATCATTCCTGACACATTTCTTAGACAGAACGTAGTGCAAAAGAACCAGCCCAGGAGTTCTGCCTCATGAATGACTAAGAGGAAAACAGAACTCCTTATCAGTTAGATGGCTACTGTCTGCAGCACAATTTCTTGGTGCCCAGGACTGCCTGATACCAATGAGATCATAAGGAAGTGACAGTTTCTCAGTGTGAATGGCACAAGCACGCACACTCTTCTTTGAAACAAAAGCAAGCTGCATAATAGGGGAAACGATCTCTTCAGCCCAGCAAGACTGCCTATCAAACTTCTAGTCCAGATTAAGAGTTAAGCTGATATGAGGCATGTGTAAGTCCTGGGTGCAGAATCTCTGCAAACAGGCTGCTCAATTCTTTCTTGAGTGTAATCCTCTCCTGCCATGGCAAAGAGAATAACACTCTTCAACAGGCAAAGGTGCCTTCGGGCTTTCTTAACTGTCCAATAAGTACAGTTGTTTATTTACTTTATAGGGTTGGGAGGGTTCCTAAGGCTCATCTAGTCCAGCCCCCTACAATGCAGGGGCTGAAGAATCCCTGGCAGATGGCCAGCCAATCTCTGTTTAAAAACCTCCAGAGTCCACCACTTCCTACAGAGGCATTCTGTTCCACTGTTGCCAACAGCTCTTACTGTCAGGACCTTCTTCCTAATGTTCAGCCAGAATCTCCTTTCTTCTAATTTGAATCAATTGGTTCGGGTTCTACCCTGTGACAGCCCTTCAGTCATTTGAAGATGGCTATCGTATCACTCTTCCTTTCAGCAGAAACCTTGTACTCCACCCTTCCAGTGCATTTGTATCACATGGAGTGGCGGACAACAATTAAAAACAAATATTCTGTTCTCGGGAATTCTGTAGCAAATACCACCCTCTGCACTCCCCCCCCCTTCACATTTCTGCAGAATTGTAGGATATACACACTCCAACACATTGAGACTGCCTTCACAAGATCAGTTCCACTATCACTGAAAAGTGAAACCTGTATTTTATTTTATTTGGGGGAGCATTTTATAGAGGCACCAAAATTATCCCGAACTCTATCAAAAGAGTTACAAAATGCACTCCTAAGCAGAATGCACTCCTATCAAAAGAGTTACAAAATGCACTCATATGGCATTGGCCATAAAGTGCAGTGAAGCACACTTGAAATCGATTAGACTTACAGGACAATCCTCTGCATGCTTACTCAGAATCAAGTCCCACCATGCTCAATGGAGCTTTCTCCCTCATAAGTGAGCATAGGATTGAAGGTATAAACAAGATTAATTGTGTTGTGGCAGCCATGTTTCTTCCCCCCCCCCCCCACTCATGACCTAAACAAGAGAAATTCAAACCATATAATGGGAGTTTGCTGACTACTCTCAACTGAGTAGGGGTTGCAGTTTGCTGTTAATTTTCTAATGCCCTCCTGCTTCCAGCTAATTTCTGGTGGTGGGGGGGAGGGTTTCCTCTGGTGATCTCTCTGATAAGTCACTGTGAAATAACCTCAAAGGGATTGACAACAGGAGAGGATCCTACCGGGGGTCTTTTGTGCCCAGTGGGGTACATCTGAGAGACCCAGGAGGTGCCCTTGGTATTTTGAAGAGGTATAAAATATCAAAGGGAGGTGAAAGCAGCCAGGTAATTATATCTGCACGAAGTATTTTCATGGCTGAAACAGAATACTGGAGCCCAAGAGCTAACCTGAGTTTATTATCATTATTATTTACAGCTTCATTAATCTGTGGAAAGTGGGAACAGAATTGCAGAGTGATCTAAAACAATATGCAAAGAAAGGCTCCCCACTAGGAAGCTGGTAGTAACCTCTCACCTGTTTTAATGACATTGTTTATCTGTATCGGGACCCAGGTAGCGCTGTGGGTTAAACCACAGAGGCTAGGGCTTGCTGATCAGAAGGTCAGCGGTTCGAATCCCTGCCACGGGGTGAGCTCTTGTTGCTCGGTCCCAGCTCTTGCCCACCTAGCAGTTCGAAAGCACGTCAAAGTGCAAGTAGATAAATAGGGACCGCTCCAGTGGGAAGGTAAACGGCGTTTCCGTGCGCTGCCCTGGTTCGCCAGAAGCAGCTTTGTCATGCTGGCCACATGACCCGGAAGCTGTCTGCGGACAAACGCCGGCTCCCTCGGCCTATAGAGCGAGATGAGCACCGCAACCCCAGAGTCGGACACGACTGGACCTGATGGTCAGGGGTCCCTTTACCTTTACCTTTTTATCTGTATCGGAATTCTGAGATATTTCTTGTTCCAACACATTTATAACAGCCTCCCACAGCTTGGTGCCCTACAGATGTTCCCAGACTACAGTTCCTATAACCCCTGGCTGTTGGCCATGCTGGCTGGGGCTGATAGGAGCTTTATTCCTAAATATATGGGCTGGCACAAAGTGGGAGGGGTGGTGGTCACTAGCATAGCTAGGGGGGCCGGGGAGTACGGGCCACACTGGGCGGCCACTTACCCTGGGGGGCCTGCAGCACGCCCAAGCCACACGTCCATCCTGGAAGTGACGTGGTGGTTCAGGTTACTGCAGGTACCACGCCACCTGAAAAGGCAGTGTGGGGCTCACGTTCTCCTGCACAGGAGAAGTGTGATGGAGGCAGAGCCTGAAAGGGCCTCAGTTCACTTCAAGTCCCCGTTGGAACAAGTTTCTCAGTAAGGTGACATCTACCATATGTTTAAAGTGCATGGCTTTCCCCAAAGAACCCTGGGTACTGTAGTTCGTTAAGGGTGCTGGGAATTGCAAATCTGCAAAGGCTACTACAGTTCCCATCATTCCCATGGAGAAACCATGTGCTTTAAATGTGCTTTAAATGTATGGAGTGGATATGACCCAAGTATTCCCCTTGGAGCTGTGACAACTGACCTACCTTGCTGCATAGGACCAGGAAAGGACAATCCACAGCATTTGCAATCTTTGCTCTGCAACCTGCCAACTAAGGATAATATCTGATGCATCTAGTCTGCAATTTGCCTCAAGACTTTTTCTTGTATTCACATTAAGACTGGAATATATTAGTGGGAAGTTTGGTCTGGTGTTTTTAGAAAAGGAAATTGTCAGTATATTTTGAACACGGTCAGAAAATGTCCATATTTTACATCTCCCACGTGCAGTCAGTGGCCTATGGTGATTATGAACCAATGTAGTTTTAAGACTAGTCACGGCACATAATTATCCTTTTTTAAAATTAATAAGGTATTAGCACAATGCAAGTTTGACAGCCTAGTGGGGGGAAGTCAATAATGATTTAAGATCTGGAGAAGCAGTGAATCGATAGACATTGTTTATTACAGCAGATTAAAGTTGGCATAAATGCTCCTCCGATGTACAGCAAACATCTAGAAATCAGACCTCAGCATTATCGGGGGCATTTGACCACGGAAGAGAAAATGACTCAGCTTTCAAAGAGCAATTTAACACTCATCTCCATTCCACAGGGCCCTGAACTTTATTCAGCTATGGCATATCCATCAAAAAGTTTGAAAACGCCTGTGGGAATGAGCAAATTAGAATATGGCAAAAAAATATGTTTTATTGTGGATCATTTTATTTTGAGATTTAATGGGTTGTAAACCACTTTGAGATGTTCTCTTTAAAATATGGTGAAAAAGTGGCATAGAAATGAAATTATTTATTATTATTATTATTATTATTATTATTATTATTATTAGATAAAAGCTTTGAGTTCTGTAGAATGGTTGAACAACACGCACTCTATCCAGTACTCTATCCACATGCTTTGTTCTTGCTAAGCTTGAATCATTTTTTTTTCCCTCAGGGCTACTTCGGTTAAGAATCAAACTGGAAATCCAGTGCAATGCAGTCTTCATTTAGCTTTCCACATTGTATGGATAGTAATGGTAGAAGCAGCATCAGCTTTCTACCACCCTAACATATGCTTTCTCCAATTAGGAGTGCCAAGAGCTACAGCCAGCTCATTTAAAAATAGTGCTTACACAAAATGTTCCACCAGGAGATGGGTTTTCCAAAGTATTCAAGTGATTTGCTTTCCAGGGGGAATAAAACACCTAAGTACCTGCAATGATTAATCTCAGTGAGGGAAGTGTCTGTGCTATCTCACTGATGGAGATAAATAGAGATGTGACCAGGGCAGCAATTATATGGAAATGGTTCCCATGATTGGTCCATAATTTCATCCCTAGCCAGCTACCCCTTTGCTTCTTCCTTCAGCCCTTGACCCCATTTCTCTTCCTCTGCTTTCATTCTAATACACCCATCGCTTCTATACCCTCTCATCTTCCCATTCCCAGCCTCTTCCCCATCTGCTTTCCTCCATCTTTCTCTTCTTCTCTTCCTCTCTTTCCTCTCAATGACCATTTCCAAATTTTTCCAATTTTCCATTTTCCTCACTCCAGTGCATTCATATGCTTCTTGTGCACCCCATTCAACTATTTAACTTGCACAGCTGGTCAACCCTCTACTGCCTAGTTCAGAAGTAGCCAACATGGTACCCTCCACATGTTTTGGACCACAACTCCCATCAGCCATAGCCAATATGACCAGAGGTCAGGGCTGAGAGAGTTGTCGTTCAAAACATCTAGAGGGCACCATACTGGCTACCTAGACTAGATCGTTCACACTGACAATTTCTCTTAAATCATTGGATCATGTATCCTACAACAGAGCAGCGAGCCTCATTTCTATTATCTCTGAGCTTCTGTGATATTGCAGCAGCTCAGCCAATGGCTTGAGAGTCCTCAAAGTTTGCAACTTGCACTTGCCTCATCTTAAAAACAATAGCCTCATTCCCCCCCCCTACTTAAAAACAATAATACCCTTTTGAACAAAAATGGATGTTCTGTGTGCTTTAACTGGAACCTCACTTCATCTGTCTACAAATGTGGTAAATGACCTAAAGTGGTATCTCCACTATGTGTGTGTATGTGAAATAATAATAATAATAATTATTATTATTATTATTATTATTATTATTAAATAAGCTTGTATACTGTCCTTCTGTTGAAATGATCAGGGGGGTTTACTATCAAAGCTATACACACCCATGTACAACAGCAAGTGGGTTGTTGCTGAAAGAGCTACATATACAGTATCCCTAACATTACTGCAGTTGTTCAGAGTTTTCCCTAACACACCAGGCAGGCAGAGGGAATGTGTATCTCAAAATTGAACTGTTCATAGAGAGTTGAGCTTCCTGCCATTCCAGGATCAAGGAAGGGGAAAGCAGGAAATCCCCACCTCCAGATTCATTCATTTATTCTTCCTAAGATGGGTGGAGGGCAGGAACACAGGAATAACCAGATGTTAGATCTTTGACTCCCACCATGTGCTACTAAGGGCAAATGAAATGTTGCATTGACGTGGGGTAATTGCATTGCCAATTTAGAACAATGCACACTATTGGGCAAAGACACTTTTAAAAAAAAAAAAAAAAAGTTCTGCCGGGCAATGGAATGGCATCATCATCAGCCTTATCCAGTGGGAATTGTGACATTTGGAAATGTCAAAAAGCAAACCTTCAAACCTGGACAAAACACATTCACACACACCAGTGAGAAAGGATGTTGGAGAAGGAAACTCTGGAGGTGGGGGGTCAGCCCTGCCCATATTCACTGAGATGAGTCAGCCTAGACAGAGAGAGGAAAGGAAGACATTGGAGCCACACCAAAAAGAAAGGGAAAGGGTAGAGGTGAAATCAAACTTACCCACCAGAATGATGAACAGACTGGTGAGAGTGGCATCCAAGAGAAAGCAACTTTTGGTACTGCACGAAATATTGGGAGTTTCAAAAAGCTGTGTATGACCTAGATTAATTCCCACTGATTTATTCTCTGTTTTTTGTTCTCCTGATGGTTTCTTGCAGGAGAATGGTTTGCAGATGGATGGATGAGCTGCCTCCCTGGCAACAGTGTTGTCTCAGATGATGTTATGCAATAGGAAGGGTCTACCTGTGATCTGTGATTGTTGCTTCATACAGGGACATTCATCCCCCGCTGCCCCAGATAATCAGACAAAGAAGATGGCTGTTGTACTCAAGGCTGGCTGGTTTTCCTCTAGTGTCCTATAATTCTTAACTGTGACCCTAGAATTGCAGTGTTGGAAAGGGGATCCTGAGGTTCATCTACATGTAGGTCCAACCCCTCCTGCAATGCAGATGATCAGTGACTAGGTCTTAGATTTCTTTCTTTCAGCTTTGTTATTTGCCCATGGAGCTGGCAAAAACATGTCTGAAAAGCATGGAACATTCAACATGTCTGCCTTGAGCCCTCCAACCCTTAAAAATGCATCTAGCTCTCTGCATGAGAAAAGGCAACTGTGGTCCTGACATTCTGCCCAACCCCTTCCTCTACTTGTTGTGGTGGGCAAGAATCCAGCAGTGTCACACAGCAGATGTGGGGGCGGGGCGGGGAGGGCAGGAAGGGAAAATGAATGGGTGGGAGAAAGCCACACCTACCTTCTTTCCTCTCGCATAGAGAGATTTAAAGCTGTAGTAACAGTTCTCCAGGCTCCAACCTGGCAACTCTGCCTGTGACGTCTACAGTGGCTTGGGCATGCTTGGTGCTACTAAATGTCACCGGAGCAAGCACCGAAGTGGAACTAAAGGCACATTAGATTAAGAGCAAGCATTACATAAATAGATATAGATAATATATACGTTTCAAAGTGTTGGTGTTGATCTTTAAAGCCCTTAACGGCTTTAGCTCTGTACTCCTGAAGGAGCGTCTCCACCCACATTCTTCAGTCCAGCCACTGAGGTCTAGCTCCAAGGACCTTCTGGCAGTTCCCTCACTGCGAGAATTGAAGTTACAAGGAACCAGGCAGAGGGAACGCCCTCCTATCATATGTCAAAGAGATAAGCAATTGCATGATTTTCCAAAGACACCTGAAGGCAGCCCTGTATCGGGACACTTTAACGTGTGGTGTTCTGTTGTGTTGTTTTAGTGTTGTTGAATATACCCTATTGGGAGCATCCCAGTCAGGTGGGCAGGGTACAAAATAAATAAATAAACATAAACATATAAAGTAATATAATTCTTGATTGGTGACCGCAGAGCAAAAGGGCCAAACATTTCATCAAGAAAGAGCAAGCAAACGATGTAGTAGGCAGAGAACGAGCACGTGAGGGAAAGAATAAAAACAAACAGGGATTTAATAAGAGACTGTGAAGTCTAAATGTTTAGACTCATTTTTGGAATCTCTGTTTATCGATCAAGTGTGCAGCCTGGACTCTTCCATACTTTAAATTTTAATTACTAAGATTTTCATATATACTGTATTGCTATTACAATGAGCAACTTACGTGGCCTGTTTGTTACGCAGGTCTGGTCCTTCTTTTGCCAACAGGTTGTTAAGGAACAACTGTTCTCCTTAGAGAGAACATAAGGTGAGCAGGGCCTGTCAGAGGAAGCCATTTGGAAAAGGAAGAGGATGTCTGGCAGCGAAGCACAAATGCTCATATGGGGGCCATTTAGGCAGCCATAGGAAGGCAGCCTGGCACTTCAAAGTTCCTTGCTATTCACACAAGTGAACCAAATGAATGACACCCATGACTCTAGGGAAGATGATGATGATGATGATGGTGATGATTTATTAATATTAATACCCCACCCATCTGGCTGGGTTTTCCCAGCCACCCTGGGCAGCTCCCAACAGAATATTAACAGCACGATAAAACATAAAACATTAAAAACTTTCCTAAACAGAGTTGCCTTCAGATGTCTTCAAAAGTCAGATAGTTGTTTATTTCCTTCGCATCTGAAGGGAGGGCATTCCACAGGGCGGGAGCCACTACTGAGAAGGCCCTCTGCCTGGTTCCCTGTAACTTCGCTTTTCGCAGTGAGGGGACTGCCAGAAGGCCCTCGGAGTTGGACCTCAGTGTCCGGACTGAGTGATGGGGGTGGAGACGCTCCTTCAGATATACTGGGCCGAGCCCAGATACTGTAGAAACTAAAGAGCATCCATAACTTCACATGACCTATTGAAAAGGATGCAGGCTCCCCCTATGAGAGGGAAGGAAATATTAGTATCCACATGTTGCACTTCGGAGAAGCACATGGAGTGCTGGTCAGAAACTACATTACCCAGCAGGCCAACCCAGAGTGCCCCATTTTACAGGGGCAAATATGGAGATGACTGGCTCCTTTCTCCCCCGAATCTCTGTCCTTCTACACTAAACAGTGATGACAGTTGTCTGGACTGACAGTAAGTGACAAGGGGACACCTGAAAGACAACCTGCTCTCTTGCACATATATTACTTTAGCCCCAGGTTTGCCAAACCCTTTGGAGTCTTATTAATGACGATGCATCCATTCTTACTGTATTCTTTCCCCCCAATGGTCAAAATAACTCTTAAATAGATGGTTGAATATTTCATATACCTACCGTATGTTTGTTTTATAACTTTTTATCCATAATTGATACAACGGAGAGCAAGTCTCTGATAGCCTTCAGGATGTCAGGAATGGGCTTCCCAAGGCAGACCATGTTCCACAATATGATACATGGCTTTATTTTATTTTATTTTTGTTACCCTGTGCCCTGAACAGGACAAGGAGGAGGAAAACAAAGCAGACTGAGCATAAAATGAAGAACAACCCAATTTCCCGTAGTAAGGCTCTGCCGTTTGGAATGCAATCGATATGCCTCCATCGTAGAATTATGCATCCACCTTCCACTACATCACACTGCAGGAGCACGCACTTGCTGCAAAGATTTGCAGTTATGTTCCTTTTAGCTCACCACTGAGATTATGAGAATGGATGGTTTTTGCCATTAGAGGCAGGGCATCTGTCACTAGCATACAAGACATTTGGGATGCTGCCTAGTGGCAAGTGGGTAACAGCTTAGTTATTCTCTGGCATATGGGATATAATGTTCATAATGCCAGCTCTAATGAATAGTGCTTGATGGTGCTGCATGTACAGAGAAGACTGCAGAAGCAAATTTTCCAGCCGTTTGTTTGTCAAGATGGAGTGCATTAATACCAGCTGTTTCATTCCCAAGTAGTCGGTATTTTAATATTTGACTGTTCCAGTGATGGTTTTTTTTTGGTGTGTGTGTGTGTGTGATGTTCACACACACTAGCTTAAGAAAGGAACAGCTTTCGTGGCTTTCCAGAGCATTAGCTCAATTGTCCTGTTCTAATTTTTGATCCTCTGTATGCTTATTTTATAAAAGGTACGTGGGTGGCACTGTGGTATAAACCACTGAGCCTAGGGCTTGCCGATCAGAAGGACGGCGGTTCGAATTCCCGCGACGGGATGAGCTCCCATTGCTTGGTCCCTGCTCCTGCCAACCTGGCAGTTTGAAAGCACGTCAAAGTGCAAGTAGATAAATAGGTACCGCTCTGGCGGGAAGGTAAACGGCGTTTCCGTGCGCTGCTCTGGTTCGCCAGAAGCGACTTAGTCATGCTGGCCACGTGACCTGGAAGCTGTTCGCCGGCTCCCTCGGCCAGTAAAGCAAGATGGGCGCCGCAACCCCAGAGTCATCTGCAACTGGACCTAACAGTCAGGGGTCCCTTTACCTTTATGCTTATTTTATAGTAGCCCCATCAAACTGAGTGAAGTCTACTTCTGAGTACAGTCGTACCTTGGAAGTCGAATGGAATCTGTTATGGAAGTCTGTTCAACTTCCAAAGTGTTCAAAAACCAAAGCGCAGCTTCCGATTGGCTGCAGGAAGCTCCTGCAGCCAATCAGAAGCCGCAGAAGTCCCATCGGACATTTGGCATCCAAAAGAACGTTCGAAAACCAGAACAGTCACTTCCGGGTTTCAATCGTTTGGGAGCCCAAAGGTTCGAGAACTAGGCTGTTCGAAAACCAAGGTACGACTGTACATGAGATGAGCTGTGCTGGATCAGACCACAAGCTCATCTAGTCCACAACAGGGAACCCTATCAATGGCTGCTAGCTATGGTGACTATATATCTCCCTCCAGTGAATAGCATTTGCTGGGAATCACAAGCAGGGACAGTACTGCTGCACTCAGGTCCTGCTTGCAGACAATAGGCATCTGGCTGGCCACTTTGAGACGAGCATGAAGGCAAGATGGGCCTTCAGTCTAATCCAGCAAGACTCTTCTTATGACTAAGGGCCCCTCCAGACTGTGAGTATACATTGCAACATATCACAGACACCATAATGGGGCATTCATACAGGACACATTGTTCCACTTTATTAGTTGTTCCGCAATAATCCCCCAATGCTATTGCATTATTGCTGTCTGGAGGGGCACCTTTAGTGCAACGAAAGTGGAGCAATTAAAATAAACCAGAACACTTGTGGTATAAAAAGTCACAAGATTTCATCAGGAAGCTACGAGACATGCCCTGATTGGAAACAAAGCAGTGTGTCTTTCCCCGAAACCTTTGCAGCCACAAACAGTATTGAAAGTGAGCTTTGCCTTCAACTGCCCTGATGCCACCCATCAAGCACAAATCTTCATGAATGCACAATGAAAAGTAATTCAATTACTCCTACCAAAAATGAAATTAAAGTCTGAATCAGCTCTCAATGTGAGCCGACCTGAAGACTGGTGTATGTAACACGCTTTTAAAAACTATCTTGAACCTGTTTTGAGGTTGTTGTTTTCTAAAAAAAGTAGGAATGAAATTGCCTGGAAGTTCTCTAAAATGGATAGACACAGCGGTCACTCTCCTTTTCAATCATTTTGGAATGAACATCCATGTAAGAGTTAGGAAGCACAGGTTTCAAGGTGCGGAGGCCTCAAAGATGCTGCTAAATCTCTCCTTTTGAAATCCATTCCACTGAAGATCCATCCCATTCTGTGCAGGTGACAAGCACAGCAGCACAAGACATTCTCTGGAGCTGTGAGGTTCTAGAACAAGGGCAAAGGGCTTAAACATCTGGCAACCCAAGGAGGGAGAGCAGAGTGTCACTTTTGACACTCCGCAGAGCACCAGAGGAGCTATTCTGTTCCTCATACTCCCTCTGGTGGTCACGCCACACAATTAAAATAGAAGAACCCAGATCTGTGGTGAGTGGGGCAGGACTGACATTTTTGCAGAGAGTCTCCGAGGGTGAAAAGCAGAAAGTGTAGTTCTGGAATTATTTTTCCTTTCTGGATTTTGGAAAGGAAAAAAAATGCAATAGAGACCCTTAAGGGTGCAATTTGAAATGAAAAGCTAGCACCAAGGATCCTTTTTTCCTTGCACCCCTTACTGGTACCCTCAGCTTCTTTGCCATCACTGGGAGAGAGAAAAAATAGATGCCTCTTTATCTCCTGCATTGGTCTTCTGCTTCAAACTGAGGTCTGCACTGCACAGTGTGTGCAGGGGAAAGACCAAAAGAGAACTCATTGACCTATGCATAATGTGTTGTTCCGCCCTGGGACAAGCAGTGCAGAATGGATGGGGCCAGAGAGGTGCAGGGACGTGGAAGAGACAGGTGTACCATGCAGATATACTGTATTAGTGTCCCTTATTTTTTGCTCAACAGCAGCTCAGTCAAACAATAATTTTAATTTGAAGTTCCAATGGGTTTTGAAAGCTTTGCTCGACACCTGTATATTCCAGGGGTGATAATTTACAACAGCCAGTAGACCGAGTAGGGGAAACCTTTGTGCTGATTCCTACCTTTATCTCAGAGAACAGCCTCCTCTTTACTTGACCCTCGCTGCAATGGTTTTCAGCCTTCCATTATTACAGGAACACTTCTTCACCCTTTGCACTCCTTCCTCCTGTCTTTTCCTGTATCCATCTTCCTGTAAGGAGAAGAAGAAAAAAATGTCAAGGGCACGTAAATTCAGTTCAGCAGAACAACCTTTGTCAACCTGGTGCCGTCTAAATGCTTTGAACTACAACTCCCATCATCCCCAGCTACCATATGCATGGGAGTTGTAATTCAAAACATCTGGAGAGTATGTTGGTGAAGGCTGAGGACTGCATTCCATGGTGACAGCAGTGGCAGAAAACACTTACCCGGTACATTCTTGCAAGTTGTGGGGATATTGCCACTAAGCATTTTGAGCTTCGTGCTGCTCATGAGCCAGTGGCATTCAAAGGAATTAATGGGGAACGTCACCAAATGTTTCTGTTTGTGTTCTTGTGGAAAGGAGAATGTTAGCCGCTTTGAGACTCCTTCGGGTAGTGAAAAGCGGGATGTCAAATCCAAATTCTTATTCTTATTCTTATTCTTCTTGTGACGTTGATTTGGCCAGCTGGCTACACTGTCACATAATGCTCATAGGTAGCTTGAAAGAACATATTCTGGGCTGTATTCAATGGTGGCTTTGCAGCTGGTGGAAAGCACTAACTTTTGCGCAATTCTGGGCATCTGGATTTCACCAGTCTCCCCCTTCCTACCACTGCCTTCCCAAGCTGCCCCTGAAGTTTGGGGGACCGTTTGATATATGGGATATAGTGGCAGGGGGATGCAGCGGGTAGCACTAAAGGGAACTGATGGACCACCTTTGCTCTGCCAAGTGAATGAAGTGATAACTAGCATCAAGAATGAGGAAAATAATAAAGCAGAGGTGGGATACTGTTTTTGATAGGATTCCTAGTTCACGCTAGCAGCTTAAACGTTAACACTTCTTTGCAAGGTTGTTTGCGTTTTGAATTAATAGCCAAAGGTTGCATTGCAGCTAAGGAAAGAGCTGCTGTTAAAATCTCAGTGTGTTTTACAGGTTGTACCCATGATTTCAGAAATAAGCAAAGCTGAGTTCAATGGAATTCCTAAGTTCAACTGAATTCCTAACTATGCACAGGATTGCAGCCATGCCACCATGTCTGATCAGGGAATGTGAAGGCAGGCCTCCCCAGCCAAATTTCAACCGGCAAACTACTTCGCCAGCTCACTATTCTTTGATGCGAATTTAGCTACAACTGTCACTGTATATGAAATCTGTTGCCATTGCAGAAGCCCAGAAGAACCAATGCCCTTTAAATGGAAGACAAATACAAACTAAATTAGCATTAGCCAACCCCAGCCTACTGGAAACACAACCCCTTCATGATATACTCTGCAGCAAGGTCTCTGCTGAAACGGTTCAGTACAGATCTAGACGTAGGAAGGAACCTAGAAAGGGGGGTTGTTTGACTGCGTGCATAACGGGACTGTAGACATAACTGCTTCAAATGAAGTAAAATTCAATCTACAGGGAAGGCAGGAGGAAATGGTCATTATGGGGGCTAAAATGCATATAAATTGTAAAAACACGAATAAAACAAATGAAACGGATATGCCAAGATAAAATAAGTTAGTGCCGCCCTGGAACAAGGCTGCAAACCTCCACTCTCTAGAGTAAATGATAAATTTGTAGCTGAGTAAGAAATGGGGCGGAATATTTGATACGTGTCTGTTGTGTGGTGGTCATTTTCTCTGCCTAAATGGTCCATAGTAATACAACGGCAGAAGTGGCCTGACGCTCATATGTCCAAATTGCCTGCAACGAGGAATCTCAGGATTATTTCTACCAAATCATGCAGAGTATATACAGAATGAGAGAAAAAAAGGGGAGAGGGGGGAAGGGGAGGTGGAAGAAAATGAAAAAGAAGGAATGGTCTTTGATGAAGAAGGCAGATGGGCAAACAATCGCTGGTAAAGAGTCTGGGATTTCTGTTCATAGTAATTAGGGAGAAGCTATAATGAAGTTGAGCCCTAACCAGGGACAAAGGATGGCAGAGAACAAGAGGTGGCATGTTGTGCATCAGTTCCTTGCTGAAAACATATGAAAAGGGTATCATGCAGAGGGGAATCTTCTCTAAGTCTTAAAATATACGCGCGCGCACACACACACACACACACACACACAGAGTGTGTGTGTGTGCAATCCTCTCTTTTCCATCATTTTACTACCTTCATCCATGCACCAGGGGGCAGAATATGCAAAACTACAGTTTTACCAGTTCAAGCATGTTTTTTTGTGTTTTTTTAAAAAAATGAAAGAAAGTGGGGGAAAGTTATGCGCAGGTTCGCCCTTTGCAACTATACATTTTTTTAAAACCCCAGGAGTTTGTAAATAAAAAAAGGACGCATTCAATGTCAACTGAAAATTTGTAACATTTCTGACAAATCTGTCCTTTTGTTTTATTTCTGTTTCCGGGTCCTTAGTTGGGACACACATTACAAGCACACACTCAGCCTTTCTTTCTCAGCTGTGAGCATTAACACAATTGCTTTACAATAAATGACACTGGATGTTAGATTATTATCGGTGCCATCCTAGGCATGCTTGTTTGATGCGTCTGACTTCCTGGTAAGCGTGTATAGCACTGCAGCCTAAATGACCCTGGACCAGAGCATGAAATAATGTTTAGCAAGCACATCTGACAATTTCCTGCAATTGCAAAGGGTACGTGTGAAAACAACAACAAAGTACAAACATGGGTAGCTCTGCAAGTCTCCCACTCCAGTGTGGACTCACTGGATGACTCGCTCAGTGACAACAGAACATCAAGTGATGATTACTTCTATGGGAGTATCAACCATCACAGACCAAACATCACCAAAAAAGACATACTCTCAGACTAAAGTGATGTTTCTATCTTGCTGAAGTTAAGCAGATGTGATTTTGGTCAGTGGCTGGATGGGTACCCCATGTAAGATAACTTGAGTTCCATTTTGGAAGTAAGGTGGGATACAAACAAACAAATGCTTGCCAATTGATGCTGATTTCCAAGTTTAGCTAAATCTGTCACTAAGTCACTGAGATGGCTTTGATGCAATGCCAAACCATGGTTTGTTTCAAGGGCTAAACCAGCAACACCTGACAAATGAACTCTGGGTAGCTGTCAAACCAGGATCTGAAATTAGTTTGGCACCAGTCTGCAAACCATAGTTGGTTTGTAATTCCACCTGAACCAACCAGCCATGGACTGGGACATTTTTTTCATGCTGTTTGAGTGGCGTCCTGGAATTCTCGAGGAAAGAAAGGGGAGACCACACAATCCATGGTTTGTCTATATGTTTGGAACACAAACTATGGTTTGTTGCCTAAATGATGGTTAGCAAAAAAAATAAAAATACAGACAAACCAATCCATAGTAGTATTACAGAATAATGTTTGTATATTGTGCAAATCGTCTCTTCCAATAGTTTCCTAAGTAGACAACAGTTAAGCAACTGCAGTATAGGTCAATTTACACCTAGTTTTAGAGTTAATACAAATAATGCATTCCAATCGGCATTACAATTGTGCGTTTTAAGTATTGCATTGTTCCGCAATCCTAAAAGCACTGCCCAGAGGTCAAATGTTTGGCTATACAATTCATCACATGGCCATGCTGGCATTCTCTAATGCAGGCATGTCCAACAGGTAGATCGTGATCCACCGGTAGATCACCGGACATCTGTGGTAGATCATTGGCACCCCCCAAAGAAGCTGAACAACTGTGGCTCCCATAAAAAAAGCTCAATGTTTTACCTCCTTCCTGAAAAAACTCAACAACTTTGACCCAACCCCCCCCCCCCCAAATGGGCCTTCCTCCTTCCTAAAAAAAGCTCAACTCTGACCTGAACCCCCCCAAAAGGGGTAAATCACTGCCAGTTTTTAACTCTGTAAGTAGATTGCAGTCTCTTGGGAGTTGGCCACCCCTGCTCTAATGAACTTGTGTGTGGTTTTATAATAGGAAGGAAACACGATAGCTCAGTTGGTTAGAGTGTGATGCTGTTAACACCAAGGTTGCAAGTTCGATCCCCAGAAGGGACAGCTACATATTCCTGCATTGCAGGGGGTTGGACTAGATGATCCTTAGGGTCCCTTTCAACTCTGATCTATGATTCTACGATCATCAACAACACCGAGGAAAAGCCCCGAAAGCTCATCAATAAGCTATTGGCTCTGCTTTTATTTTCTGGCTCCCACCAAGCAAAAGTGATAAAAAGGGAAACTGCAGAATTAAGTCATGCCTTATCTTGAATTAAGAACAATAGTTTTCACACTTAATCCCAGCAATTCAGCTCCCTTTTAAATCACATGGGACATATATTGAGAAACAGGGCGATAATCCACTCTGACTGCCATCCCAAATCTTTGGCGAGCGAGACTTTGCCAGGTTTTAATAGCTTCTCACAGAAGTAATAATTTACAGCAGTGGGTAATCAAGGGGCGCGTGGCAGAGGAGATGAGAAAATGGCATTACGCTGGTGCTTTTATTCCAGTCAATTCTGTTTAACAGCTATAGCCATCCCACCCCAGGCTCTGACCAGCAGCAATCATTCCTTCTAATAGCAAATGCAATTGGTGAGTGCTGACGGGATTGCAGCCAAAAAAGTGAGGTGGCTGAGAAGAGAGAGGGGAGGGTATTGAGGTGCATAGAGAAAGACTGAGGTCTGAAGAAGTATGTGAAATATTTTTCCAAAGGGGTAGGGGGGCGGTGGCAGGTCTGTGGCAGTGGAGGGCATGCAGCAGAGGCAAAGGCAGGGATGCAGGTAACAGCAGCCTGCGTGTCTGGGCAGTGGGAGAGCAGGTGGTAACTGCGGTGCCAAGGGAGCAACAGTGGCAGGGAGATAAGAAAACAGGCAAGCTTTTCTGGCCTGGGAACTCCTCTTTCCCCTCCTGCACAGATTAAGAAAATAAGAATGGACCACACAGCACACAAAAGAGGTTTTAATGTGCCTTCCAGCAACTGTACCTGCTTCTTTGCACACACAAGATCTGCAGGAGCGGGGGGGGGGGGGGGGTAAAGCAGCAACAGCAGCAAGCCACGCATTCAGTCACTACAGGGGATATGTATAGACCATGGGTGGCGCTGAGGGTTAAACCACAGAGCCTAGGGCTTGCCGATCAGAAGGTCTGCGGTTTGAATCCCCGCGATGGGGTGAGCTCCCGTTGCTCGGTCCCTGGTCAGTTCGAAAGTACGTCAAAGTGTAAGTAGATAAATAGGTACCGCTCCGCTGTAGTGAGAGTCAGTGTGGTGTAGTGGTTAAGAGCAGTAGACGCGTAATCTGGGGAACCGGATTCGCGTCTCCGCTCCTCCACATGCAGCTGCTGGGTGACCGTGGGCTGGTCAAACTTCTTTGAAGTCTCTCAGCCCCACTCACCTCACAGAGTGTTTGTATGCCGGCTCCCTCGGCCAATAAAGCGAGATGAGTGCCGCAACCCCAGAGTCGTCCACGACTGGACCTAATGGGCAGGGGTCCCTTTACCTTTACCTTTTAGGCAAACTAAGGCGCGGGGGCCGGATGCACCCCAATCGCCTTCTAAATCTGGCCCACAGACAGTCCAGAATCAGCATGTTTTTGAACATGCCCTTTTATTTAAAATGCATCTCTGGGTTATTTGGGGGGATAGGAATTTGTTAACCCCCCCCCCCAGCAGGATTACTTGTGCTGGCTCCCACTGGCCAGATTTCAGTTGGTACAGCGTGAGACCCTTAATCTCAGGGTCACGTGTTCGAGTCCTGTGTTGGGCAGAATGATTCCTGCACTGCAGGGGGTTGGACTAGATGACCCTCATGCATGACCCCTTATGTGATTCTATGAATCTAGCTCAAATTTACTGGTGTGAACACTGTGTCCTGTACTGAAGACAGCGGGACTTAGGTCTGTGAACACATTGTCAAAACCTGTTTGGCTTTGGTAGGTGAGGTTCAGCTGGGATGCGGTACAGTCTTGGAGGAAAATCCTGAACTTTTCTATGGCGACGCATAAGTGCTGTTTGCACTTCTACTGTTTATTTGTTTGTTGATTACGTTTCTTTCCCACCCTTCACCATAAGGTGTCAGGGTGGGTTGGAAAAATATATATTTTAAGATAAATTAAAACAATATACAATCAGAAGGGTAAGGTGGGCTCTAAAATATATTTACCTCAGGGTCCAGAGGTGCGCCTTCAGCATACAGCAAAAGCAATACAGTGAAGGGGCCAGAAACATCTCTGTGGGTGAGGCACCCAGATATTAGCATCACTCTGTGTCTCCTCTCTCAGTGACTCAGAGATGAACTTGTTGTCTGCCGGCATCAAAACGTTCTGTGTGTGAGGTGAGGCCTGACGATGTGAAGGCTGTGTCAGAGGTGTTTTATCTCTTAGTGGCTCCTTCATACACTCAGTGCTAGATGATGCAGTCTCATAAATAAAGCACAGATATATGCCCAGTTTGCACGTGTTTTATATTTAATATGAGAGCAAGGCATTAGCGATGATGGCTATGCTCTGCCTTCACAGCTGGAGGCAGCAAGATTTCTGGGTACCAGTTGCTGGAAAACCACAGGAGGGGAGAGGGCTTGAATCCTGCTTGCAGATTTCCCACAAGGCATCTGGTTGGCCACTCTGAGAACAGGATGCTGAACTAGATGGGCCATTAGCCAGATTCCAGCAGGCTTTTTATGTCTGTAAAATGTACCAGAGGAGTTTTGGATGTTCTTAAAATTGAGTAAGGGACGCGGGTGGCGCTGTGGCTTGCTGATCAGAAGGTTGGCGGTTCGAATCTCCACGGCGGGGTGAGCTCCTGTTGCTCGGTCCCTGCTCCTGCCCACCTAGCAGTTCGAAAGCACGTCAAAGTGCAAGTAGATAAATAGGTACCGCTCCAGCGGGAAGGTAAACACCGTTTCTGTGCGCTGCTCTGGTTCGCCAGAAGCGGCTTTGTCATGCTGGCCACATGACCCGGAAGCTGTACGCCGGCTCCCTCTGCCAGTAAAGCGAGATGAGCACCGCAACCCCAGAGTTCGCCACAACTGGACCTAATGTTCCAGGGGTCCCTTTACATTTTAAAAAATTGAATAAAGGACGTTCCTTCCCAGTAGTTACTAATGATAAAGCTACCCATATTATGATGGCCCACCCATGTGATTGGACTCCTTGGAAAAGTTTACAAAATTGGAAAAAGAGGTGACCGCATAATGCTAGTGGTCAGTAAGGATAAGGGACACGTCATCCTTATGGAGGGACACAATTTGGTTCATGCCTGCCGACATCCACAGAGAAATCCTTTGATATGAGATTCCACCATATCATCATTTTTTTAAAAAAATACAATTAAAAGAATGTATAGTGGCTATTCACCCAATTCAAGTGCTGTATGTCATAACTACGGCTGGAATTTTATATGCAAAGTTTTGGAAAGGTACTGTACTTGCAAACCTAGTAAGCCGGATTTATCAAGGAGATTCTGGGATCAATTCAGTATTATAAAGTTAACTGCTATGCTTGGAGATAGAAAGATTTACTGAAGTTATAAATAGCTGGGACTTAGTGACCCAATATGTGAAAAAGGCCTAGTAATCTCATGAACAGGAATAGATTGTGTGTGTTTTATGATGTAACCAAGTAGTTCCTCTCCTTCCTGCACTGTGACCAGGTTGTGATTGATATTTAATAATATCTGAAATGGATCTATTTAGTATTATTAATCTAACTTTAAAATGACTTTAATGAATTGAGATATTATGCAATGAACTAACATTATGTGAATAGAAATGTATTTTACTATTGTGTATTAGGCATTCTTAATATATTCGTTATATTTATTAGTATTTTATTGTATGCTAATGCCATTTTTAAAAGGGAGAAAAACCTCACACCCAGTCCACACTTTCACGTAAATTAACCCGATCACAACTTGAACTGCAAACGTCCTTAAAATGCAGGTGATTAAGTGCTTAGCTGCAGCAGAAGGGTTAATGGAAGGTGAAATCTGAATGAGATATGGGAGATGATTTGGTGGAGTGAAAAAGGCCAGGCCATCCAGGCTGCGATGCAAAGCGACAGAGATCAAGGTCAAAAGGAGGCTTTCCTTCTTCTGAGAACTAGACTACGCAGGACTGGATATACTACATGGGAACAGCCAATCAATGCATGATAATAAAAACCAAGGCTTGATCAGCTGCTAACAGATCTATACTGGGAAGATTAGAAGCAGCTATCAATGCAGAAACTAGGGGATAATATAGCACCACGCCCAGTTGCAGCAGAACTTTAACTGAGAAGCCAGAGTATAGCCATCATGGCTAGTAGCCATCTGTAATGAATCAGATCTAAGTTAGGGGATGTTCAGAAACCCACGGTGTTTTAGGAGTTAATGGGCACCCCAGTTTGAGTGGCAGATACCCCTTGGGAGGCGGGACCTTCTGCTCTTTAAAAGGAGGTAGCAGCCGTTAGTGTGAGGGGAGTGGTGACTGGAAGAAGGAGGGCGTGGGTCCAGGTTAGGTTTTGGGTAGGTTAGGTTAGGTTAGGATCGTTGAAGATGTGTATATGTTGCTGAAAGAAAGAGTTTACACTGTTATGAAACTAAGCTTATGAACCATTACTGAAACCGTTATGTTCTGTAAGAAATAAAGACCTCTTATTATTGAGCTAAGAAAATATCGTCGTTCATTTGGTCCAGCGAGTTATATAGGCTCTTGAGGAGGTGAACTCAGGGAAAGGACAAAACTAACCTGAAGGGTGATAGTTTGTGTCTTGGAGTTCCCTCAGGAGGGGCTAGCAGGCGGAAACCCTGGTATTGCCACAGAGTTGCTAAGAGGGCTTAGCTAACTGATATAGTGAGGGGATCTAATAAGGAGAGACCCCGAACTGTAGGCAAAGGAGAGGTTAACCCCTGAAGCCCAGAGCAGAGGATATAACCGGCCACGGCCGCTGGACAGGAAAACTCCCGTTACTAAGGGATCCCCAGATTATAGATAAAAGGGGATTGAAATAACAGACAGACCTCAGAGGGACAGGTGGGCTGCATTGTAATTTGACCCAGAACACCTGATTAAAAATTCACTTAGTAACGAGGGGAGAGTCTGAAGTGGCCACACACTTCTTCCTGTGGAAATGAGTTTCGCAGTTTAACTACAGACTGCACTTTCTTCTTGCTTTTTCACAGCTCTGACTGGATCCCACCCCCACCCCAAAAATTAAGGCAGCCTGCACCAATGTGGCTGCTCTTCCCCCAAAATTAAAAAGAAATGTGAAAAAGAAGAGTCAGAATTCAACATGATCAAACCCCAACCGATTAAAATCCTAGCTCACCCATGTAAATACAGGGAAGGCAGATACCCTCCTACCATATTCTACTCCCTCACTGCAGGGAGATGAGCACCGCTAAAATCAATGATACTTATTTCCACATAATGAGCATTGGATATGTTCGCATGACTGCGTTTCTTTTGCTTTGCTTTTCAGCATAGCAACATCTGCCGCCCTCTCCCAAAACTCCCCCAACCCGCACATTTTGGTGTACCAAACGGAGAGCTTTAAAAAAAAAACTTGGGGAATTAATAAAATGGGTATTAGCTCAGCATGTGTAGATGCAGTGGTTTTGCCAAACATGGGAGCAGGTGGCGCTGTGGTCTGAACCACTGAGCCTCTTGGGCTTGCCAATCGGAAGGTCGGCGGTTCAAATCTGAGTGACAGGGTGAGCTCCCGTTGCTCTGTCCCAGCTTCTGCCAACCTAGCAGTTCAAAAGCACATCACAGTGTCCCGTTGCGCCAGTAGCAGTTTAGTCATGCTGGCCACATGACCCGGAAAGCTGTCTGCAGACAAACACCAGCTCTCTTAACCTGAAAAGCGAGAGGAGGGCTGCAACCCCACAGTCAATTTTGACTGGACTTAACCATCCAGGGGTCCTTTACCTTTTACCAAATATAATTTTTTTGCCTGTGGTTTCAGCGAGGATGCAGGTGGCGCTGTGGTCTAAACCACTGAGCCTCTTGGGCTTGTTGATCAGAAGGTTGGCGGTTCTAATCCCCGCAAGGGGGTGAGCTCCCAATGCTCTGTCCCAGCTCCTGCCAACCTAGCAGTTTGAAAGCAGGCCAAAAAGTGTAAGTAGATAAATAGGTACTGCTCCGGCGGGAAGGTAAACGGTGTTTCCATGCGATGCTCTGGTTTCGGTGTTCCATTGCGCCAAAAGCGACTTAGTCATGCTGGCCACATGACCCGTAAAAACTGTCTGCAGAGCGAACAAATGCCTGCTCCCTCGGCCTGTAAAGAGTGATGAGCACCACAACCCCAGTGTCATTCGTGATTGGACTTAACTGCCAGGGGTCCTTTACCTTTACCTTTTTAATTCAGCAACTGGGTGTAAGAATGGCAGAAAAGCCACAGAAAAACTGCCACCAGCGCTGAAGTGAACGGTCATACCGTATGTTGCGTGTGGGTATGGAACAATGAATGATGCCTGTGGGTGTTTTCCTGACTCGATGCAAACAAATGTGCATTTGAAATCCCAGCTTGGAATGTGTGTGTCTGAAATAGAGATGGACTATTGAATGTTGCTTTGTTTATTTTATAAGTTGTTTATTTTAAAGTTATTGTGACTTTTATATTGGATAAGATTGTTACTATTAATGTTTGATGTTTTATTATGTTTTTATGTGTGTTTTTATATGTGTTGGAAGCCACCCAGAGTGGCTGGGGCATTCAACCCAGCCAGATAGACAGGGTATAAAGAAATTTTATTAGTATTAGTATTAGCTTAAGCAGCCTTGCTCCTACCCACCACTTCTCTACTAAAAATTATTGCCCATATTCCAACACCATCCTTCAGCCTGGGAGCCCCAGGCCCTTGTTTTCTGGTCTCAGTGTACTTCCTCTCCAAGAGACAGGTAAGCAAAGTGAGGATGTAAACCTGGGTATCCCACATTGATACCCAATTCTTTATCCCAACACTATACAACGCTGTTCCCAATCTAGGAGTCAAATCCTCAGTTCTCAGAGCCAAACTAGATATGATGGGGCAGTTGATTTAAGTGTCTGCCTCGTTTAAATGAAAAGGTTTAAATGAAAAACAGAGCAGAGGAGAAGGAAATCAAACCCACCGCCTCCCCTAATTTTCCTTTGCTGGGCTCCACAGTTTAAACCAACTTCATCCCAGCCCAATTCCAGTCACAATTATATAGTTAATGACTTAGGCTGCCTTTTAGGAAATACTTATCCCCCAGACATGGACCAATCAGGAGAGAAAATTCCTTAAAGTAACGGAGCACAGTGTGGTTACATTGGGGAGGGGGTGGGTTTTGCTTACTTTCCCCTGCATTCCTGTTCATGGGTGGTAACGTGTGGGCAGTTGGGTGTTGTGGAATGACATTTCCCATCAGCCCCAGCCAGCATCACCAATGGTCAGGGATGCTTATGTCTGGAAGCCAACAACATATGGAGAGCCACAGGTGAACCACTCCTGGTGTAAAGGCTACCTCTACACACACAAACTACTGTAAATGTGAACAGGGCAGATATATTGATAGGGTAAATGAGCCTGATCCGTCCCCTCAAGTCTGTCTCTAAAGTGAAGAGTTTCACGTCTTAAAAACCGAGCTGGCTTGTAAAAGAGATCTCCCTAGAGTTTTGCTATTACACCAGTAATGGGCAGATATCTCCATATGGTCTACGACTAACTATGAGCATTGGATTTTTTCTGCACTGAGTTACTGTATGAAATAGAATCCCGGAGAAAATGGGCAATAATAATGAGACGTTTCTATTAAAAACAAATTAAAAATCACAGTGGTTGAGAAGGCAATCCAAAAGATTAAACATGTTACAAGATAATATTTGGAAATATTTTATCTTTTCTGGACAGAGCAAGGAGAGATTGTGCAGGAGTGACACAGTCATTGCCACAATAAGTTTCCTGCCAATGATGCTTAGTTTTATTTATCAACTGTTGCATTCCAAAAAAAGCAGGAGGGAGGGAGTACATTTACAAATAGCTGAGAAATGTCAGGACTGGGCAGGTTTCCAATAAGACCATGTGCAATAGATAAATGATGCTGTTGGCAACTTGAAGGGGTCTTGAAGCTCCTGAAGAAAGAACAGTTAAGAAGATCACAGCACAAACGTATGCCTTTATATTGAATAATGTGAACAACCCTGAAACTTGCTTTTCTTTAATCTGATTTTCTTTTCTCTTTTGCTTTTATGCAGTGTGTTAACTTCTTAAAGCGTGGAGCCAAAGAACCAGCAGCAGCAGAAGAAGAAGATGCTACAGTGCCGTTCCACGATCCCTTGCACAAATGCAAATGGCAGACTTCTCATAGTACAATGTGAGAAGCATGGTGAATAAAAAAGAATGAGGAATATAAACTCACCATAAAGGTCTTGAAAAGAGCTTTTACACTCTCGTACAGTATTACATTCCGTTAGCCAATTCCAAATACGAATACATGAAAAAACAACCAGCAATCCATCTCATAACCTGCAGCAATCCTACAATCTGGAATGAATCCCATTTTTAAAAGTGTGTGACCTTATATTCATCAACGGTGGCTGCAAAATTCTGTACTTGGCCTCCTCTTAGTTTAATGCTGTTCTGAGGGTCGACATTAGCTCCACAATTCCATAAACCCTACAGAAGGCTGGTTGACTTAGACCAAGGGCTCTTAAGCCCTTTTCTTTCAGTAGCGATAAATCTGTGTCTCCGCTGCCTGCTGCAGACGGCAGCCCGGAAGATGGAATATTCTCCCATGGGAAAGCCAGCCAACCACTTCTACATATAGAAAAATGGCATGTCAGAGAGAAAGCTAGGCTAGAACCCTTGACCCCAACATCTAATTTTCTATGTAGATTTTTTTTATAAAAAAAGGAAGAAAAGAAACATTCAGTCATGTCGAGACACTACTTGTTCACACTGGCTTGGCCCGGGTATAGGGTTACCACCTCCCTGAAAAATAGGCCTAATTATAGCGGTACTCAGGCTGCTGGTGACCTCAACCTCCTACTCAGCTTAAATGACAGATAATGGCAAAATTTAGGGGTGGCCACTGTGGTGCCCTGCAGATGTTGTTGTACCCTGAGGTGTGTGTTGCACGGCAATGATGTGAAACCTGTGGCCCTTGAGATGTTGCCAGGCTTCAGCTCCCATCACCCTCAGGCAGCAAAAGCCAATGGTCAGGGCTGACGGCAACTGTGGTTCAGTCATGTTCAGAGGACACCAAGCTGGCTATTCTAGCCTAGTTACTCTGTGCCTCTGGTGGTCAGAGGCGTAGGAAGGTCAGGTGGTACCCGGTGCGGGAAATTGCTTGTCACCCCCCATTGATTTCCCCCCCCCCTGCAAAAATGGTTTTACGTTATTTCATATTTTCTTACAAAGGAATAATAACAAGTAATAATAATAATAATAAACTTTTATTTATATCCCGTGCTCCCCGGCCAAAGTCTGGCTCAGGGTGGCTAACATCAGATACATAACATTGGTATAAAATCAAACAATAATTAAATTACCTCCTAAAAAATCTCAAAATCAAATTAAAGTCTAATTAGATGGCTTTCGACAGGGTTAGGGTTGGGAACAGTAAGTGCTCCACTGAACTGAAATTTCAGCCTTCACGACATAGGAAAACAGCCAAGTAAACAGCTACCGGTATTTTGGTGGAGGAGGATCAAGATATTAACCGATATGCATGAAATTTTATATATAGCTATATAATCCATGGAATAGTAAGATAAGACATTTGGAGCAGGCATTTTTGTTTAAAAAAAGTTTTTTATGAACCTAGTAGGGCAGTAATTGTTCCTTGATAATTTGTCACCCCCTCCATTATGGAACTTGAGGCGCTCCACCCCTATGCCTCCCCTTGCTATGCCCCTGCTGGTGGTGACTGGACTGCCGGTGAGCTAAAGGGAAACACCTGAGGCCTAGGTTTCAACATGGTTTAGCATTGTGTCTGAACTATTTTATTTTATTGTTTATACCCTGCCTTTTTCCATGACGGGACTCAAGCCAGCTTACAGATAAAAACAAGAAAACATGGGGGGGGGGGGAGAATACAAACATTAAAAAACCAATTAAACATTAATTGAATTGAAACTGTATACATAAATAAAATCTGTTGGAAACATACCAATTATTGCAATAAAAACAGCACAGCATTGGCCCTTTCATTAAAAGCAGTTAGTTCCCCCCAAAAGCCTGTTGGAACAAGAAAGTCTTCACCTGATAATGGAAGGACAAGGAAGGAGCCAGTCTGGCTTCTCTAGGGAGGGAGTTCTAGAGTCTGGGAGCAGCCACTGATCGAGAAGGCCCTTTGAACAGGGCCAAAGTATTCACCCGCCTCCCAAAACAGGGTGGCAGGCAATGAGGACGTTTGCATATATTGTGACAAATACCAGAGCGTGCATGTGTGCCCACATGCTCATGCGCACAATGTATGTGTGGGAGATTCTGTGGTGAAATGAAATGGTAAGCAAAGCAAAGCTAAGTGGAGTTTGTGGGGAGTGAGCTGCGTCAAAGCTAATTTAAGTTCATATATTAAAAACTGAACTTGTAATACTGCAAACCAGGAGCACAATCTTCTTTATGTCTACTTAGAAGTCCATTCCGTTGTGTTCATGCCCTGGGTTCCAACCACACGGCAGGCAAATATGCACAAATTGCATCTGTGTCTTTTTAGCTGATTTGCCTGCATCCAGACAGATTTTTGGAAATAAAATGTGCATTTCATTTGCTGACGCCATACAGTGTTTGTGGATAAGCCTTGAGCTATTTTACTTTAAATACTGTGGCACTGGACACAATATGATCAAATTATAACCAGTTTTAGCAAACGGCAGCTGACCTTGGTAACTAAGGTGCCTATTTTCACAAACCAAAAGTGGCTCAAATATTCCCCACACATGCTGTTGCTCTGGAAGCTGATTCAATGGTATTTAACATACCTGCATATCATATTTCACATATCTCAGAGGTAGATATGTCAGGCCTTCCGCTACGTAAACAAAACTCACTTTTTAAAAACCAAGGTGATACACTAAGTCAAACAGAAAATAAACTGAAATATAATTAAATGGGATACTTGTGCTTTGCACAGAAAATGATCTACAGATGTGTGATGAGCAGCTCTGTCAGTGAACCTTAGCGGGGGCTAGATCTACACAGCTATAAAAAAAACCATTCTGAAAACCACCTGCAAACAAAAAACTGTTGTAAAGCTCCCAATTAAAAATATAATTGAGTTGAGATTTCAGCTCTACAGAGCCCTCTGGCGTCACAGTGTTATAACGCATTTATAACACCGTATTTTGACTAATGTAGCTGAGTCCAGGGTCTGCCCAGCTCATGAACCATCAGTCTGAAAATGGCTCAAGACTCTGAGGAGGGTGGAGGAGAAATGCAGTGAAATATACAAAGCAGCACAGCAAATGCTTCCTTGTTGCTAGTATCCTCCCAGAGAGCCAGTGTGGTTTAGTGGTTAAGAGTGGTAGACTCGTAATCTGGTGAACCGGGTTCGCGTCCCCGCTCCTCCACATGCAGCTGCTGGGTGACCTTGGGCTAGTCACACTTCTCTGAAGTCTCTCAGCCCCACTCACCTCACAGAGTGTTTGTTGTGGGGGAGGAAGGGAAAGGAGAATATTAGCCACTTTGAGACTCCTTAGGGTAGTGAAAAGCGGGATATCAAATCCAAACTACTTCTTCTTCTTCTTCTTCTTCTTCTTCTTCTTCTTCTTCTTCTTCTTCTTCTTCTTCTTCTTCTTCTTCTTCTTCTTCTTCTTCTTCTTCTTCTTCCTCAATGCCTAGGGTTGGTGTATTTTCCCCTACCCCATTCTCACTGAACTGCAATTCATGCAAATGATGTCAGGACTGTACCCCTAGGAAATAATTGCATGTTGGGTTGATGCTTCTAGCTCACCTAGAGGAATTAATGAGACCTCATTAATTGCTCTTATAATATTTTCCTTTTCAACAGCATTATGATGCTTCCGGCACATTTGCTCAAACGGTTTGGGAAGAAAGAGGCTGCAGCGTGTGGGGTAGCCCCATCAACCAGCTCTTATTTTTCTAAAGATCAGTCCCTAAGAATATATACGATTCCACTCGAGCTTCTAGTGATTTGTCTAAAGTGCACTTGCCCTCCCACATTGCTGGAGAGTTGAGCAAGGTAGTAATTTATCCCTACTGTACTGCGGCATCTTAGACTTATTGAGAGCGGATGCAATAGTTAACCACTATGCGTAAAAACCAACAACAGCACACAACCCAGCCACCCCCCACTCGCATTCACTTAGCTGGCGTAAGAGCTTGGCAGAATCACATCCCTTTCTGCCAGACTCTCTGTTCTTCCTCCAATCGGCCCTCGTCCACGTACGGTTACTTGGCTTCACTCAATGGGCATGTTTCCAAAATCTAAACACCGCTGGCACTTGTTCTCAAGATAGAAATGTTACTGAGTTCTCACTGGCACCGATGCCAAAACAACTTCTAAAGTTACAAGACCGTGGGATGCTATCGGGATGGATGCAGCAGATATCCCAGGCAAGCACAGAGTAAACATGGGGGTGTATTTATTTATTTATTTATTAAAGCAAACCACCAAAGCGAATCAAAATATAAGCAGAACTAGTTACAGGTAGGTAGCCGTGTTGATCTGCCGTAGTCGAAACAAAATAAAAAAATTCCTTCCAGTAGCACATTAGAGACCAACTAAGTTTGTTCTTGGTATGAGCTTTCATGTGTATCTGAAGAAGTGTGCATGCACACGAAAGCTCATAGGAAGAAGAAGAGGAAGAAGAAGAAGAGTTTGGATTTGATATCCCGCTTTTCACTACCCGAAGGAGTCTCAAAGCGGCTAACATTCTCCTTTCCCTTCCTCCCCCACAACAAACACTCTGTGAGGTGAGTGGGGCTGAGAGACTTCAGAGAAGTGTGACTAGCCCAAGGTCACCCAGCAGCTGCATGTGGAGGAGTGGAGACGCCAACCCCGTTCCCCAGATTACGAGTCTACCGCTCTTAACCACTACACCACACTGGCTCTAAGAACAAACTTACCGTATTTTTCGCTCCATAGGACGCACCGGACCATAGGGCGCACCTCATTTTTAGAGGAGGAAACAAGAAAAAACATATTTTTCTGGTTTTCCTCCTCTAACAGCCCTGTTTTTTGTTGTTGTTTTTTGAGGATCAGCTAAAAGTTTTGCAGCTGTTTTTGCAAAGGCAAAAGGCCTTTTTTATGAGGATCAGCTAAAAGTTTTGCAACCTTTTTTGCAAAGGGAAAAGCCCTGGGTTTTGTTTTCTTTTAGGATCAGCTAAAGGTTTTGCAGCTTTTTTTGGCAAATGGGGGAAAGCAAAGCTCCTTTTGCAAAGGGGGAAAAGCAAAGAGGAAAAGCCCCATTTTTATGGGGTTTAACTCACATTTCTGAAAAATCTTAAGGAAAGGGAGCTGTTTCTACTGTTTCCAGACAGATAATCTAATCAGCCAGTCACATGGCCTAGGGAAACAAACAACCTCCCTCTGCAGCACATTCAACAAAGGAGGGTGGGGCTGAAAGGCAGCCGGGGACTCTTATCTCTCTCCCGATCTCTTGCTGCTCAGCTGCTGAGCGGGGTCCTTTCAACACTCCCTTTTCTCTTTGTAAAATAAAAAGCATGATCCTCTTTTGGCCCCTGTGCAATTCAGCTCCAGGGACCACCATTTGCTCCATAAGACGCACAGGTATTTCCCCTTACTTTTTAGGAGGAAAAAAGTGCGCCTTATAGAACGAAAAATACGGTAGTTGGTCTCTAAGGTGCTATAAGCAGAACTGTTACACTTGTAGGGACTATTTCAGTATATGCTATTACTTCCCAGCATCCAGCTCAGTCCTATGCTCATTTCCTTCTGCATTCACTGGGCAACGCTCTCAAATAAATAGAACTGAAGTCCTGAGAGTGTGCTCCCTCCCTTACCAGCTCGCCCCTGCTCCATAATGGAGGGGTGACAAGTTATCAAGGAACAATTACTGCCCTACTAGGGCGGTTCATAAAAAAACATTTTTTAAAATGCCTGCTCCAAAGGCCTTACCTTATTATACTAGGGATTATAAAGCTATATATGAAATTTCATGCATATTGGTTAATATCTTGACCCTCCTCCACCAAAATAGCTGTTTACTTGGCTGTTTTCCTATGTCGTGAAGACTGAAATTTCAGTTCAGTGGAGCACTTACTGTTCCCAACCTTAACCCTGTGAAAAGCCATCTAATTAGACTTTAATTTGATTTTGAGATATTTTTAGTAGGTAATTTAATCATTGTTTGATTTTATACCAATATTATGTATCTGATGTTAGCCACCCTGAGCCCGACTTCGGCCGGGAAGGGCGGGATATAAATAAAAGGTTTTTTTAATTATTACTTGTTTTATTCCTTTGTAAGAAAATATGAAATAACGTAAAACCATTTTTGCGGGGGGGGGGGGATCAATGGGGGGGTGACAAGACATTTTCCGCACCAGGTACCACCTAACCTTCCTATGCCTCTGCTTCTCTCCATTTCCTCCTTGCTGGAGGTGAAGCAAGTAAAAAACAGGGGGAGGGCCTTTCTTTGGTTGTTGTGACGCCCCCATTTGTGCAATGCCCCTCCCTGCAGTCGCTTGCTTGCCCCAATTATTTGCTTTCATGCATCAGGCAAAAACTTTGTTCTGTTCTCTCAGAACATTTTAAAAATAGGCATTTTAAAAATAATAATTTTTTAACAAATTGTCTTATTTGCCAATTGCTGTGTTTTGCGTTTCTATTACAGTTGTAGAAACAGAGTTTTACAGGATTAGAATCCAAATGTGAGGCAAGGATCCAAGAGTGGCCAAGTTGTTGTTTGAATACACTGCCTTGCTTTCCACTGTTTACCTCACAAATTATTATTATTATTTTGGACATTCCACTTTGATCTCTCTTTCCTTTTTTTCTGGTGCCACAATTTTTGCCCACACCAGCCTCCAACTTTCTACCATCTGCCTCTCTTTCTCCTCTTAACGGCTTACTCGAAAAATCCTCTCCTCTCCTCTGCCCAATGCTTGTGCTCCTGCTACCACGACAAGCCCTAAGCCTCCCACATCAGTTTGGTGTTTGGATCTAATCCCTTCTGGATCTGAAGCACGTATACAGTATTACTTCCATGATTTAAGTAAAAGATGATTGATTTGGCCCTGTGCTTTTGACATACCAGATAAAGAAAAATCTAATTTTCTTTATCATGTGTGGCTCCTCAATGGATCAAAGAAATTATTAATTTGATGAACATATCAACTCTCAAGGGAAAGGATCCACTTAAAAAATAATAATAAATCCCATAATTTATTATTAGGCTCCTGGCTCTGTGTCTTATTTCTAGGAAACTTAAGCAGACAAGCCTTGGGTTCATGAAGTTTTTCTGTTTTTCCATATTCATGAAACCATCTTTAGGCCCGCTTTAAATTCATCCCCAGCTATGACAGTTAGTTTACTGGCTTCTAGCACATTGGAAAACCCAGTGCTCACTGTTCGTTAGGCATTCAATTAGAATCACGGGTGCATCCAACAGCAACTCCCCCATCAACTCCGACGGTTGGGTCCGTGAGCTCAAAGAAAACATAACAGCTGGCTATCGATTGGCAGAGGATTGGTGCCCCTGGGGTAAAGGGAAGAGAACTCAAAAAGCAAGATCTTGTCCTCCCCCCCCCCCAATTGTCTTGCCACATGGCGTGGAATTAATGCAGGTTATCCTTTTGAAAAAGAGAAAAGTACAGAAGTTGAAACTCATTAAAGGTAGCAGATTGAACACTTTTGTTACACACAGCCCCTGGGATATACATCAAGAGCGCTAATGCAACGGCCAACATATTTAATGTACACGCACATTTGCAAACATCTATTTACCAGCATCATGTACATGTTTGTGTGTGCGTCACTCTTATATATTTGGATGCTCCCTCTCAGGAACGGTGAAAAGAGAATGGAGAGGGCTTGCTTTCTCATTTGCATGTCAATGTCCTGATGCATTCAGCTAAACCACAATTTTGTAGCAGCTGAATCATATTAATCAGACAAGCTTGTCCCTTTCTAGTTTCCAGTAATAAGAGACAGGTGGCTCGTCACAATGTAGTGAGGGTCTTTGAAAGGCAGCTTGCTCAGCAAACTGCTGGAGTGAGTGGTAATAATGTGGGCAATTAACATTCATGCTTCAGGACATACTGGGAAGGGAGGCATAGAAGGTAGGAAGGAATTTTACTACATGTACTGATGAATAATTGGGCAGTTGTGGCTCAAGATTTTTTTGAAGACATGCCGAAAACTTTTCAGCTAAGTGTTTTAAAATGGAAATTCACAAGCTACTTGATTTGCATGAGAATAGTAGCCACCAGCACGATGCCCATGGTTGCAAGAGTGCCCTTGAATTCTTTCCACAAAGCTACTTGAGGGGCCCCTTTGTAATGAGACGGGAAGGGCGGTTCCCTTTTTCTCCCTTGTACAGTATATAGAGTTGAAGGAGGAAGTTAGAAGAGTGACACTCTTTCCCACTTCCTCTTTCAACTCTATGTGCTTTCCAAGACTCAGATTAATCCAACGGGATCCAACACATACTAGTCATGACTAAAGTGTTTCAAATCCCATTGCAGTCACTGATTGATTCATTGTCTGACTAGAAACATGTCATGCTTTGTTAGCCACCAGGGATGCCAACTTGAACAAAATATTGTGGGGGCCCAGGTAACCCCCCCCCCCACATAATCACATGACGTGGTGCACAGACACCATTTGACTGGCAATGCCCATCAACTTGGGGGGGGGGCAGCCAACCCTCATATATTTTATTGTGGGGCAGAAGCCCCTGTGGCCCCTAGGAGTTGGCTCCTATGTTGGCCTCAGTCCCACATCTGTAAAAAAGGAATACCAGTATTCCCTCTTACAAGTGAGTTGTAAAAATGACTGCTGCACACAATATGGCTAAGCCATACTGAGGATAGTACTAACATGGTTGATGTAACATCTAAGTAATACAGTGGAACCTTGGTTCTCAAACCTAATCCGTTCCGGAAGTCCGTGTGACTCCCGAAACCATTCGAAAACCAAGGCGTGACTTCCAAATGGCTGCAGGAGCTTCCTGCACTCAAGCGGAAGTCACGTCGGATGTTCGGCTTCTGAAAAATGTTCAAAAACCGTAACACTTACATCTGGGTTTTCGGTGTTCTAGAGCCAATTTGTTCATCAACAAAGCCGTTCAAGAACCAAGGTATGACTGTACTCACTGGACATGTATTACTTAAGTTCCACAAACAAAGGTAATAAAAATCTGTCTAGTTGCTATTAGAAACAGAATGTTGAACTTAGATGGACCTTGGTCTAAGACAGCAAGGAATACACACACAGTATATACGTGTGTGTGTGTGTGTGTGTGTGTGTATGGAAAAGGAAAAGCCAGCACTGTATTTCATGTTGTAACCCTCAGACATAATATTCTTCTAAAGATATGTGGTCATATTTATACCTGCTCCAGCAAACAAAGTGCATTTGCTTTAATAAAAGTAAACATAAAAAGAAAAGGTAGGTCAATTCAAACAAGGCAAGGTCAAAACCTTCCCATTGATCTAAAACTACTTACCTTGCTTGCAGATGGGAGTCTGATGTTTAATCAGGAATCATAGCATCATTGTTCTCTTCTATAAGATGCTTATTGTAATTATGTATGATACACACACACACTCCCTCCATAGTTGACTTTTTGAAATGTGAATGACATTTGCTGTTCTCAAAATAACACATAGCAGTCCAGTCCAGTATGCGCAATGAATACTACTGTAAATCCAAATTCCTGTTTAGCCACCTTCTTGTTAGGTAGCTTTGGAAATAAATAAGCATTTAAGCTTTGGTTCTTATCTGTAAAATGGAAATTTGTGCAAGACGACCCAGACCCCTGTCGGCAATCCCGAAAATCCACTGCCAAGCAGCATAGGCAATGGACCTTAGTACTTAGTACTTAAGGCAGCTTATTATGTAAGAGCTCTCTGTCTGTTAACAAAAGAGTGCTATAGAAAGTATCAATATTTGTATCCCCACAGAAAAGAGATCTCCAGAATAACAAAAACTTTTGTTTTCAGACAGTGCTTTCCCTAATATTTGCAATGTTCGTGAAGGTTTATGGTCTTTTTTCTTCTTTTTCTTGTCATAACAACTTTTTTGAATTAAGTCAAAATTATTCCCCTTTTATAAACAGGAAAAACGGAGGGCATTTTCGCACGTAACATTATTTAATCTAATTATCTAATGTAGTTTCAAGTGTGAACGCAGCAAACAAATTTGCAAACTTTTGTACCATTCAGACATATGCAGCGGCAGCCCACCCACAAGGCAGTCTACGGCCAACCCGCTGCCAGCAGCTTCTGGCAAAATCTCACAAGATCTCATGGAAGACACAAGATCTCATGAGATTTCAGTGTGACCTTGCTAGAACCTGCCGTCATGACCGCTGCTTTGCAGGTGCTGCAGCATGAGTCAAGTAATGGAGGTGGCAGCGGGGAGTGACAGGGCAGTGGCAGAAGTACCTTCCTGTCTCACCTCAGACGGCAAAACAGGATGTACCACCCCGGGAGAAGTGACAGGAAACTGTGACTGCCTGCAGCTCCTGCCGAGTTTGGCACCAAATGTAATCAATAAATGGTCCTGAGGCTGAAAGATGACTTGCCCATGATAGATTCATCTGTCAGTGACACCTCTAGTCCATCCATTGACCACGGTTGCTGTTTTGTCTTAAAGATGACCTAAAGATGCAAACACATAAACCACAAGAATCCAAGTCCTCACTTCACCTTTTCTTAACATTGGCTGAATAAATCCAACTCACCGGATTGTGTCCAGAGAAAAATTACACAATGGAAAATCATTAGGAGCTACTAAGTAAGAGCAGATTAAAGTTCCAATAGTGTGATATAGGGATACTGGGTTTCCCCCCCTCAGAATCTAATACAAAACTTACAAATAATCCAAAGCACTTCTCTTAACGAAGTACACTTTGGGTTTACAAGGAAACAACAGCTCCCCTTTCTACCCGCAATTCCAAAAAGCTAGGTCCTGAAAACTATAAAATGCATTTGTCCTCTCAGCGCTCAGGGAAGTGTAGTTAATCTTATTTCAGAGACAGGGATCTGAAGGAAAGGAAGAGTAAGGGTCAGATTAATAAAGCCACACAGCAGCTCTTTTCTCTGTGGTGTTTCCAGCAGCCCTGCTGCCTAGGCAGATTTGCAAACTCATTCATCTGGCAAACAACAACAACAACAACAACAAACCTCTAAATTAAGGCACCCACTGGGGTCAGCAGGGAAACAGCTAGGCTACATGCATGCGTATGCGTGTGCGTGTGCGTGTGCGTGTGCGTGTGTGTGTGTGTGTAAGCACTAGTGGAAGCTGTAGTTCTATGAGGAGAATAGAGGTGTCATAACAACTCTCAGCACCCTGAACATACTTCCCCATACAGGGCTGCCTTCAGATATCTTCTAAAAGTAATATAGTTCTTTATTTCCTTGACATCTGCTGTAACTTCACTTCTCGCAGGGAAGTGGGGGTGGAGATGCTCTTTCAAACCACACTTCCGAGGATTCTTTGACAGAAGCCACAACTGAAGTGGCATCATACTGTTTTAAACATGGTCCCAATACGTTCGGAACCTGGTTTGCTTGGCTCCCTTCAGGAAGCCTGTTGATCTGGAAAACTTCTCCAGGTGAGGCAGGACTGACATTATTTTAAGAGGAGCTGTACCATGTACATCGGTACTCCTTCCCATGTCCATTGAATGAGAAGGTGTTGATCTGTGACAGAGGCATGTGTCGAGGGGTGGGGCTCCTCTGTTCAGTCCCCTCTGGAGGGGGCGTTATATAAATCCCTCTACGGAAAGCAGGCGTGGGGCAGAGGAGCACTTTCAAACAAGAGGCCCCCATCTACTTTCGGATGAAATAAATCTGAAATACAAAATGGATTTTATGCCTCACCCACATCTTGCTCTTCCCTCCCCTGAGGCAGGTCTGTTACAAGCTCCAATTTGGAATATTTATCCTAATTTGGAGAAAATCCAAAGTCTTTCGTCAGATTCATGTTGAATTATGTAGAAAACCCCCAAAGCTGGGTGAAAATCTATTGAAGAATGATAATGCGTTCTCCCCCACCCCACCCCACCCCACCCCAGGGCATCTTGTTTTTATTTACAATGTGTAGAAGGCAATTAGAATTTAAATGTATTGTCATTTATGAGTCCTTATGATCAGCAACAAGACAGATGCCTTTTTCGTAGCTCCTGCAACATTTCAACAATGCTGTTTAGAAGAATGGAGTCACACGCCCAGATCTTTTGCATCCCATTGCTGCCTTCCTCCCCCCTCCCCCCCCAAAAAATCTGGGCAATAGTTGGATCCAGCCTCCCAAACACTAGCATACGGAACGGTTCCAAAAAACAACAACCACCCTCATATGTTTTAATGCAATTGCGGTCATGGTTGTTTTTAAGTGTACCAAGTGGCTTAGATACTTGTGTGCCTTCTCTGTAACATAGGTCATGACCAGTCCCAAGCCCAGTGGAAATTCCCAGTGAGTGGGAATCTCCATCCATCAAACTGAAAACAGTCTTGCAGCATGACCCTAAACATGCCTACTCAGAAGTCAGCCCCTCGGTATTCAACAGAGCTTTCTCCCAGGTATGTAGGATCAGGATTGCAGCCTGAATCTGAAAAGGAAGATCCACAGCATGCTGTCTGACCCCTGTCAGACAGGGGTGCCAACTTGAATGAAATATTGCGGGGGCAACAGGTAAGCCTTGGCCCGCATAACCGTTTGCATGATACGATGCATGCACAACATTTGAATGGCAATGCCTATCAACTTTGCAAGCCCCCCGGGCCCCTCAAATATTTTATTGCGGGGGCCAAAGCCCCGGCACCAAGGAGTTGGCTCCTATGCTGTCAGGCAAGCATACCAGCAAATCAAACGGTATCCAACATCATATCAACACCCGCAACCTCTGACTTACTTTTATTTTATTTTATTTATTGCCAGTGAGGTTCTGGAAATATTACTGAATTGGGGTCGACCTATGTAAGCTACACAAGGCCACCTTCCTAAGCTCTGCTATATATCACCCACATTTCCAATAATGTGTAGTGTGACAAGTCAGTTCTCTTTTATGTAAGCCCATTGGGGTGAAAGGCCAAACCAATTCTTTTTACTCCCCAATGACATTCTCTCTCTCTCTCTCTCTCTCTCTCTCTCTATATATATATATATATATGCACAGTTTTTATTATTTTTACAGTTGCCCTTCACTTGTACCGACTTGCAAGCTTCACCAGGCACTGTCCTTGAAATACGCTCAGAGTCACCTGGGTGCGGAAGACATGAAAGACTTCCAAGATCCTGGGAATATTCTTAAGGCCTCTCGGGGAAGAAACTTTTGCAAAAAGGAAAAACACACAGACACACAAATGTATTATTTATGGCTGATGCCAATGCAGCTGCAAAAGGCGCTTTCATATTTAACCAAGCAGATATCCTGATGCAGCACAGCGTATCAATCATCTTTATATTCATACGCCATACGAAGATTGCAGTAGGATAGCAATATTTCCCTCTAGGAACACACTTCATGAGGCTGTTTACACTGCCTGAAATACCCTTTTGCCAGCCAACTCGCTTTTGCAAATGCCCAGTTGCTGCTTTGCAAACTTCGTGGCCATTATCAATATGGATCTGAACATCTGCCCCAGGGGACTTTTGGAGGGGGAAAGTAGATAGTTGGGGGCAGTGCTTTCCCCCCCTAGAAAAATAGGTACTCACCATGAAGCTGTTACAGTGTCACTTTTTAATAAACAACAACAATAACAACAGAAATAAAGAGGTGCCGGTACTCACCATGAAGTTGTTACCGTAAGTGCCACACTTTTTAACAACAATAAATAGAGGTGTTGCGTACCCCCCCCGGGGGGGAAGCACTGGTTGGGAGAAGTGGGGAGCATCACTTCTCCCCTCAGCTGCTTTCCCCCTGAAAATGACTCCCTCCCAATGCTGCTCTTGTCTAAAGTTTGCGAGTTACTCCAGATCACATCCGTGCCATACATTTAAAGCACTCTTACCACTTTTAACAATCATGGTTTCCACTTCAAAATCTAGTGAACTGTAGTTTATTATAGCTGCTGAGAGTTGTTAGGAGACCACTACAATTCCCAGCACTCTTAGTAAACTGTTGTTGTTGTTTAGTCGTGTCCGACTCTTCGTGACCCCATGGACCAGAGCACACCAGGCACTCCTGTCTCTTCCACTGCCTCCTGCAGTTTGGTCAAACTCATGTTAGTAGCTTCGAGAACACAGTCCAACCACCTCATCCTCTGTCGTCCCCTTCTCCTTCTGCCCTCAATCTTTCCCAACATCAGGGTCTTTTCCAGGGAGTCTTCCCTTCTCATGAGGTGGCCAAAGTATTGGAGCCTCAGCTTCAGGATCTGTCTTTCCAGTGAGCACTCGGGGCTGATTTCCTTCAGAATGGATAGGTTTGATCTTCTTGCAGTCCATGGGACTCTCAAGAGTCTCCTCCAGCACCAGAATTCAAAAGCATCAATTCTTCAGCGATCAGCCTTCTTTATGGTCCAGCTCTCACTTCCGTACATTACTACTTTAGTAAACTACAGTTCCCATATTTGGGGAGGGCATTACTGTCAAAGTAATATGAGTGCGTTCAATGTTTGGATTTGACCCCACATAACTAAACCTGGTCAGGAGAAATACAAAATTAACATCAGTTTTAAAGAACTGAGATGGTGTCCAGTGTTTAAGTCCTACTCAGAGCAGACCCATTGAAATGAATAGACAAGACTAACTTAGGAGCATTAATTTCAATGGATCTGCTCTGACCTTAGTTAACTACAACCCTTTTCCCGCTCTTTTTAAACAGATGTACAAGACTAATTAAGAAAACCAATTTAGTCCTAAGAACTGTTTTGAGAGCTTTATGCTTGCTTATAAAATGTTTTGAAAAGTCTCCCAAGGTGGCTAAATAATATTCACTTAAAAATAAAGAAAGAAAGAAAAATACTGCATGATCTTTATGAGCCAGCAGAGATACAGCAAAATAAAGAAACCCAAAATAAACACATCATATTTAATAAGGACTATTATTATTTTCAGCACATGTGTAATGGTCATTAAGAGGAAGGCTGGCAACATCATGTTTATATATATTTGTAAGTCACTTTGAGTTGCTTTTGTAAAGCAAGCAAACAAACAAATGTTAGTTGCAGGTCCTGGGAGTGGTTAAAGGACCCCTGACCATTAGGTCCAGTTGCAGATGATTCTGGGGTTGCGGCACTCATCTTGCTTTATTGGCTGAGGGAGCTGGCGTACAGCTTCCAGGTCATGACTAAGCCACTTTTGGCAAACCAGAGCAGCACATGGAAACGTCATTTACCTTCCCGCCGGAGAGGTACCTATTTATCTACTTGCACTTTGACGCAGTGGCGGAGTAAGGCTCCGCGGTACCCGGGGCGGCAAAGGAAACGCCCCGGGGGCGGGGCGTCGTGACATCACATTGTGACGTCATGACGCTCCGCCCCCAGGGCGTTTCCGGGGGTGCCGGCGCCGCTTCTGCAGCCCTCTTTTAAGCCGAAGAGCTCGCTTTTAAGCTCTCCGGCTCAAAAGGAGGCTGTGGAAGCGGCGATCCGATGACAGAGTGCGCCTGCGCGTGCAGGCGCACTCCGTCGTCGGGCCGTGCGCTGCCGCTCCCAGGGTGACGGAGGGAGCGGCAGCGCGTGGGAATGGTGGGAGGGGCTGCCTCTTGTCCCCCCCACGTGCCGCCGTTCGCTCCGTTGCCCCAGGAGCAGCAGCACCGCACACACCGTGCGCTGCTGCTCCCGGGGGGACGGAGCCAGCGGCAGCGCGTGGGGCTGACAAGCGCCGGCCCCTCCTGCCACTCCCCACGCTGCCGGTCACCCCGGGAGCAGCAGCGCTGCACGGACGGGGTGCTCCCTCGGCCGTGCGCTGTTGCTCCTGGGGTGACGGAGGGAGCGGCAGCGCTTGGGAATGGCGGGAGGGGCTGCCGCTTGTCACCCCCATGCGCCGCCGCTCGCTCCGGTCGCCCCAGGAGCAACAGCGCACGGCCGAGGGAGCACCCCATCCGTGCAGCGCTGCTGCTCCCGGGGTGACCGGCGTTGCCTGGGGAGTGGCGGGAGGGGCGCCGCTTGTCGCCCCCACCCGCCGCTTGTGGCCCCTGTCGCCCGGGGGCGTACCGCCCCCAGCGCCCCCCCCTAGCGACGCCCCTGCTTTGACGTGCTTTCGAACTGCTAGGTTGGCAGGAGCAGGGACCGAGCAACGGGAGCTCACCCCATTGCGGGGATTCGAACAGCCGACCTTCTGATGGGCAAGCCCTAGGCTGTGTGGTTTAGACAACAGTGCCACCCGCGTCCCTCTGGGAGTGGTTAGCAGCCCCTATTCCCCTCATAGACCTACAATTTGCAGAACTCCCTGGGAAGAGAGATTGATTGTTAAACCACTCTGGAAATTGCTCCAGCCTCACAGAAGAAGAAGAAGAGTTTGGATTTGATATCTCGCTTTATCACTACCCGAAGGAGTCTCAAAGTGGCTAACATTCTCCTTTCCCTTCCTCCCCCACAACAAACACTCTGTGAGGTGAGTGGGGCTGAGAGACTTCAGAGAAGTGTGACTAGCCCAAGGTCACCCAGCAGCTGCATGTGTAGGAGCGGGGACGCGAACCCGGTTCCCCAGATTAAAAGTCTACCGCTCTTAACCACTACACCACACTGGCTCTCACAGAGCTATAATGTCAGTTAAATGATGATGCCTTCTACAGCCATACCCTAGGATGGCCACTTTGACATTTGCCCTAATATTTCACAAAGATCTGATCACATCAAGTGAATAATCCACTGAAATCCAGATAAACAGCTGCAGCACTAAGTTCCCAGTACAGTTTAGTTTTTGGCCCATAAGTTTAGAAATCAAAGGGCTAAGTGCTTCCCCCAATTTTCATGTTTAAATAAATGCTTCTGGCTATCTTGGAAGTGAAGAAAGGGTTTCAAGGGGAACATCGACCCCGAAATACTTAAAAAGCAGGAAGGCTGATAAAACAAATCCAAGCTCATTTCATTTCATGATTTGAGGGTTAAAGCTGTACTGGCGTTTTGAGCCGTCCCAGCCAGACGGAATATTTAGCTGGTGAGACAGAGATGTTACTCTTCCAAATATGCCCGAAATAGCTTCTTGAAAATAAAACAAGGCATCAAGTCAACCGTTTCTGGCTTGTGTAGCAGACCACAGAAGTGAAAAATGTCCCCCCAACTATGGCCTGGCAGCTGATACAATCATGCAAAATGTTATGCTACGTTCACATAATCAACACATGTCAAGTCTCTGTTAATTCTGCTCCGATTCCAAAGTCAAACTTGGTGCCAATCACTTTCCGTCTGTCGCACACCTACATTCTGAAACACAGGCATGTTGGAAAGTATCCTTGCTATGATGGAGTGATGTTTTGTTTTGAACTTCATTACCCTAATTCCCAGGGGGGGGGACAACAATGCCACACAACTCAAATCATTGAGCTGGAGTACCAAAAACAAAAAAACAAAAACCCAGACGCCCCTCAAAAATCAATGTAACGGCATCAATTTACTCTGGTTGACAGTAAAACCCACACGGCGTCAATTATAGCACAGCAATACACATGTTTATTCAGAGATGGGCTCCATGACCTAGTAAGCGCGCTGAGGATTGTATCCTCAAGACCTCACTGTGTTGCCAACACATCCCTGTCAAAGAAAGTGTTGGCTGTTTTTCCTTGCCATTGACTCCTGACAGTTTTAAAACATCTTTCCATGGAGAGAACATCCTGCTTTTGGCAAAGTTCTCCTCACCAGATATGGAGGGTGTAGCCTAGGGAAAGGAAATGTCTGAGCATGTTACATTATAACTTCAACGCAATGCATCTGTAAGGGGATTTTCTAAAAACACAGGGTTTTTTTAATAGCCAGGGTGGGGGTAATTACAAATAGTCTCTCTCTTCTTTCCCATGCTGCTCGCTAATAATGGCACATCTCTTGGGGACACATGAGTTGCAAGAATGCTCTCTGGGGTTGCTTCAGTTCAGTTTGCTGTATTGCCTAACAAACAACATAAACCGGCAACCATCACCGTGCTGCTCCTGTTTTTGAGATGACAAAGGGAAACGTGTGAACAAAAGGCAGAATCGTTTTTTTCAGTTCGAGAGGTAGCTTAATACTAAACCCAAGTCTGATTTCAATCTAGAAGTTACAAAATCCCACTGTTCTCTTAATGGGCCAGCTCCAATGAAGACAAAAAGGATAGATTACTGGGGAAACCCAGCCAGATGGGCGGGGTATGTATGTATGTATGTATGTATTATAAATAAATAAATGTTACCACTACTACTACTACTACTACTACAGTGGTACCGCCAGTTGCGAACAGAATCCTTTCCAGAGGTCCGGCTTTAACCCAAGGAATTCGCAACTGGAGGACCAATTCTGTGCATGCACTTGCCGTGGTTTAGCACTTCTACGCATGCGCGCAGTGCATCTGCGCATGCGCACACGGCGAAACCTGGAAAAATACTTCCGGGTTTGCTACGTTCACATCCCGAAGATTACGTATCCAAAAGGATACATAAGCGGAGGTACGACTGTATTATTATTATTATTATTATTATCATCACCATCTCCTAGTTGTATGAGCTTAAAGCTGAAACAAAGCTGATTGATTGATATCTCCTAGTTGCTCATGGACAGAGATGGAAGCTTTTTCTTTACATGTATCAGTGAATGCCACCTGGTCTGTTCTGGCCTATTGGACAAGGAAGGCTTCTTTGGCTGACATTGTTGAATTCCCTGTGTTCCCTTTGCTCAGGCAAAATCCTTGGTTCCCTCATTTCAGGACCTCTTGTAGCTCTGAGTACTGAGATCCTTTGTTGTCTCCATTGCCCCACAGGTACCATAGCCGTTTTCACTTTAGCATGTGTTCACTGGAGAAGCAAAAGTATGAACAGACTATACTCATGTGCTCTGTACGTGTGACTGGAAATTCTTATTGTGCCAGGGTTTCCAGTCATGCACACAGCGGTACGTGTATAGAGCTGGAAATATGAAAGTTGCGGAACAGGACTAATAGCCATGAAGCAGCTCCCTTTCCATGTGTGCAGTGAATGTGTGTCTTTAAGATAAGAACAGGGCTTTATTCTATGTGCCTTAATGCAGCGTTCTTCAACCTTGGGTCCCCAAATGTTGGTGGACTACAACTCTAATCATCCCTGACCATTGGCTAAGCTGACTGAGGATTATGGGTATTGGAGTCCAACAACATCTGGGGACCCAAAATTGAAGAGCACTGCCTTAATGTACCAAGAGTCGATTTGTAAGAACTTAGGAAGTTGCCTTATACCATTGATCTGTCTTTCTTTGCATCCTGAATTTGAGTGGAATCTACATACGGTGAAAACACTTTTTTAGAAAAAGTTTTGAAAAATATATTGAATTTGCCATAGCATACTGTCGCCATCTAGTGTCACATTTGTATATTGCATTTTACAATACACTTAAAATGTTTTATTTGCAGCTGTATAGCTGAGTCTTTGGAAAGCATATATGAAGCGGCTTTCATTTACTAAAATGTTTGGAAATCAAAAGAACCATAAGTTAAATCACTACCCAAAAGCATGTCGTTTCATCGAAAGCAAGGAATGGTGAGCATATAGACTGTGTGAAGCTTCTTCACAATGTCCCAGAGTTTGGGGCTTGCTAAAAAGCAGTGCTGTGAAGAGATTCAGGAACAGAATAGGGAGGATTTAAAAGGCACAGATAGAAAAGCTGGCAATGGACCCCTCTTCTGAAAGGGGAAAGCATATATATTTCTACGTGTATGGCAAAGGGCAAGCTAATACGGGAGATTCTCTATAGCTTCTCTTTTATGTGTGTTGAATCATTAAAACGATATAATCAGAAAGAATGTCTCCTTGGGGAAACCAGGATTTCAGCTTGCTTGTGATAAAGAGTTGGGGGGGGGGAGAGCTTCAGCTGGAACAGAAATGGAAAGATAATATAATTGAGTCTCTCAGGTGAAAGGAGGCTTACACGAGGGCCTCCCTAAGGATGTGAATCCTACAAACAGAGGTTCAAGATGATATCTCGCTGAGTGTGCTCCACTCTTGTCTTCCATTTAAGCCTTGTACGGTGGTTCCTTTATGAAACTTCTCTTTGGCCCTCGTGTTCTTAAGCAGAGAACAGGCCCATGGGCAAAGAGAGACATTTAAATAGTACCTGTTAATGTGGCTTCACTAGGCTCCTGACAGGGTTGACAGCCAGGTTATTTGAAGGATGGCTTGTAAAACCATACGAACTTGTGCAGGCCCTAAGATTAGCCTCGGAGACCCTGCATGTAGGTCAGGTCAGCTAGTAAGATTGAGTAGATATGTGGGCGACAGAGACAGGGCCTTCTCTGTGCAACCCCACCCCAAAGAATATACGTTTGGCGCAACCTTTACTGGCTTTTAAACAGGCCTCAAGAGGGACCCCTAGATTTTCGCCTGCCCGTTGTCATAACAGTTCTCAGGGCTGGCACCAGGTTTAACTCAGCTCCTGGGCAAGGTATCCTCTGATGATGTACCTGCAGTCGGGGGTTTTCTGAGGGTACTCAAGGGTTCGCAGTACTGGCACTTCTCTCCCCCCCAAATGTTAAGTGTGGCACTTACTATAATAACTTCATAGTGAGTACCAGCACCATTTTTCCTTTTAAAAAAACTCAAAAAGGACTGTGCACCTCTTGGGTGGGATTTCCAAATCTTAACCGGGGGGGTGGGGGTGGGATAGGCAGTGTCTGGAAGCAGCTCACCTCCAGTTGATTGTACGGTGGTACCTTGGTTCTCAAACTTAATCCGTTCCGTAATTCCGTTCCAAAACCAAAGCGTTCCAAAACCAAGGCGCGCTTTCCCATAGAAAGTAATGCAAAACAGATTAATCTGTTCCAGACTTTTAAAAACAACCCCTAAAACAGCAATTTAACATGAATTTAACCAGAACACTGATCCATAAAATGAAAGCAATAAACAATGTACTGCAGTCACACACACAATCAATCAATCAGTAGCTGAACTGGGCTCCACACAGTCACAAAAACAAAACAAAAAAGAGCCGCAAAAACATAAATGCAAAATAAATAGCAAAAAAC